>NC_040034.1:14348832-15043832 GCF_000972845.2 Larimichthys crocea | reverse complement strand
CTGGTGCTTCCCATCACCCGCTTATTAGAGTTCAGTTGACACTAAATCTCCAGATCTGACACTAAAACGATACACTGTAATAGTATTTCTCGTTGGGTATTTCATTTGACTTTTTGTGTGTGTAAAACTGTGCCCAGCATGCACAAAACTAACCTTTTTATGTGATCATTGCTGCTATAATTATGCTATCACCAGTTTCGCCAGTGCTCCCATTTTAATATTATAAGCAACAGAGCTGACTGGCTCATTATTAAAGCTCGTTACATTTTTCTGATCCCCGCTTTGCAATCAAACGTACAGCAGAATGGACTCATCCAAAAACAATTAATTTTTCGGATGAACCCCAAAAAACGGGGCCCGTCTGATTAATTATAATTCCCTCCTAAAAATTCATGCCCACGATTGTTCCCAAATAAGTGAAGAAAGAGCTTTTTATATTCTTGATTAAATAAATCTTTCGATTGAATGCACAAATAAGAATGCCGCAGGAGAATCCATAATAATGTTGATCATTCCCTCCTTTAATCGCTGAATTTCAGCGTGTTTGGATGCCTCAGGCAGGGAGTTAGTCTTTGATAAAGGTAACCCCGCCTGCCTCAGGGTGTCCATGATAAATGTACAGAGTGACAAGACCGATTTCCTCCCTCTATGATTAAAAGCCTATATATTATATGCAGGTAAAGCGGGTCCGGTTTATTTATTATGAGGGCTAAGCCATGGCCTGGGGAGACATTGCTTCAGGGTAGAAATCATTTTGGAGTCCGTTTTTAAAAAAAAACAGAAATCCAACCACCTTTCCCTCCCGGGCAAAAGTCTTTATTCGTCTCCTTTCCTCTAATGATTAAACATGTCACGGCGAGATTATAGCAGTGCGCCCATGGCCCGAGGAGATGCCTTCATTTGTTAAACCACCAGTTTATTTGTAACGGTGAATTTCATGCCACGCTGTGCCATTCGCCTTAATCTGTTTCTATGTAAGACGAATTGCTAAAAAGGGGGTTTATTATTTTTTAATCACTTCCCATTTCAGTATCGCACTGACATTGGCAGGGAGGGGGGGAGAGACTTGGCTTGGCCTGAGACTTCTTAAGACAAATCAAAAAAAGGGGGAGATAACTATTATTTGCAAATGTGCAGAACATTTAGAGAAATAAATAAAGAAATAAATAAATCATCCTCTCCAGGAGAACCTGATCTGGCCCGCTTTAGATGGCACAAGTATACAGACAACTTGTCCTCCTTGTTAGGCAGACTGTGTGTGAGTGCAGTAATAACATTAACAGCTGTTGACATCTGTAGAGCTCTAGCGGTCTCTACCGGCACATTTAAGAAACAACAGGGGGTGTCTTATTGTTTGCACCCAGTTAGACAATTTATAATCTACAATAATGTTACTAATACGTGTGTTAGAAAAAGACATATGTTCTGATATAATTCATCTGCAAACGCACATTATGTCCGCAATGTCCATCCTACAAGACACTGATGCTCTTCAGTAAATTAGACTTGTAAGTGCACCGGCGTTGTGTATATTATCTATAATGTCTGATTTCGAGAATTCTGCTTTTATATATTACCAAATATTTCAAGTCATACTCCTGACTGAGCTCGGACATGAAGGCGCAGGCCAGTCTCAACCACAATGTTCAACCAAGCACAGGCTGCTCACGTGAGTGTGTAATGATCACCAACACACACACACACACACACACACAGGCCTACACTCTGAATAAGCATCCTATTTTAAAACAGAGTTAAGAAAGATCAGGGTCATTCTGCGCTCAATGGCTAAGATGTGCGCTGATGCGCATATAATAGCAGCAAAAGGAAATAAGCAGTGTCTATTAGGCTGTAAAAATAGAAAATACTGTATGCAAACTGACTGGAGTATCCAGTGCGCTTACCTAGACTGGAGGGGGCTGAATGTGTTGCCAGCGTTAAGACAGCGCGCAGAGTTAATGAAATATCTCCAAATGGGAGTCAGGAGTGCGTGCAGAGATAAGCCTGATGTGGTTTATATACCCCGAAAGCAAGTGCTCCTCTTCTCATATTGTCCAAGAGCGTTTGCATAGCTGGCCAAGTGGCTCTGCTCTTGCTGACTCGCTCACATTGCATGGTGTTTGTTTTCCCCTTGCTATGACGTGAGACAAAATATTGGCCATATGTTCATCGGCAATAAATTGGTCTTGGGCGCAAACACAGCTCCCTGCGGATGCTGCTTTTAACCCGCACAAGTAGTTTTCTCTCTTTGGGATGCTTTTGGGACATGAAACTATCTGCTCTATGATGTAGGTGAATGATAATGTAACAACAGCCTGTTTAAGAGATAAGTGTGCGCCTATGGAAGAGCTGCTGGTTGATCTTTATACCGCGACCTATTATTCCTCACACAGAGCTCTCTAATAAATCGCTTGGTAACCAAGAAGCAGCGCTGTCCAAAGAGCAGATGTGGCATGTTATCCACGCCACAGTTGCGTTTACATTAGATACCCTGATACAATGATTGATAACCAAGGTCACAGTAATTCACAATGATTCGGGACCCGGGAATCTCCCATGAGGCAGACTACTAAACACATAATGTTTGCTACATAGATCCACATGTGTCCACACTGAAACCAGGCGCAAACTGTGTGAGCCGAGGCCACAGAGCAAGTCTCATTAGCAACGCACAGTCAGTTAAAAATACCGAAGTCTCTGCTCTGTGGCGCATTAACTAGGCGCAAAAACACATTAGTGCAACAAACAACAACACTGAAAACCAATAATAATAATCGGATAAATAGTTAAAAATAGTTGCATGCGCGCATATATATAAATATATACATACATATGTGTATATATAGCCACACAGAATAATAATCAAAATCAAACATTTTACATATCTGTTTTAGGGCACCTGTAGTGTAAAATAAAACAATTAAATGGACTAAAACTATTCCTGTGCTTCATGCATGACTGCCCCTTATGATATTTAATAATCGGGCCATCTAATTTCTTTAACATTTTTCTATCATAAAATCAATTTATAGTCATTTATATAAGTTAAATCAGTGCGCACTGCGGCTCAACATAATAGTTTAACTATAACGCAGAGGACACGTGTTTGCGGAAAGACTTCAGCTTCATCTTCCTCCACCTGCCTGATTAAACCGAGAACAACAACAACAAGTCATGTAGCAACATGACTTCCTCTTTATTATTATTATCATTAGAGCTGGTTTCTCTTTAGCACATCTATTTACACCTGTTGCACGTACACTACAACAATTCCCCTGTATAGAAAACATCCTCTCCTGTATCAAAGGTCGTGTGTATAAAGTGTATAAAGATGATGACAGGGAACGCCAAGTAATTGTTGTGAGGAAGAAAGCAATACGAGGCAAACACCAGTCTTGCTACTATGACACCTTTGGGTGGTAGAGAACTTAAATCAGGACAATGATTTTATTGTGGGCAGTCTGGAATCTATGCATGATAATAATGGTGTTGCCTAGTAGTGCAGGAGCGACCATCAATCAATAGCGAATACATTACTGATGGGTTTTGTGCGGGGCCACTTTGCTGATGAAAGACAGAGATTATCCTCCCTGTCATCACCGTGTTCAAGAGTATTGCTAAGACGCAAAGAATACAAATAAATAAATTGGCCTCATACCTCGTTTGAAATTCCACATTAAGGCAAAGTAGTTAGTTAGAGTTGGAATGTATTCATGAGGTTCAGACGAATGAGAAAAAGCTTTCCACTCAGCCGCTCTGTGAATACACTTGTGCTGTTTGAGATTTGCCACAAGTGCTCTGGGTGCTAAATACAAGACCTCCTGAAAAAGGATGGGTAAGATAGGCCTTGTCGGTCAAGCTATTATCAATCCCTGGCCTAAAGCCTGATGACTAAGATACTTCAAATGTAGTTAACGGCTGCGTAAGGACACTGATGGCACGGCATTCTGAAATCAATCAGTTCAAGTTTTAATGTATCGACCACTCGAGGAGAACGAAAAGATGGAGAGCTTCTCGACACACAGATGCCATGGAGACTGGGTTGATTTTCATGAAAGATACACTTTAAAAAAAAAAAAAAAAAAAATTTGATTAAACCTGAGGGCTCACTTGTATGGTTGAGGCTCATACACGATGATAGCCAGTCCTATCAATTTGAAAGGATTTTTTCTTCACAAATACACGCACTTAGAGGTTTAGCATTAGATCACCAAAGCCCTCAGTGTTAAAGCAAGTGAATGGGTGTTTTTAGCCCTTCAAGAGATGTAAAGCAAAGTAGAGGAGATGAGTTGGTTTCCCAACGAAGTGCCCCAATTCTGCACACCGGTGAATATTACCATTTCTTAAATGACAACGGTGCATTGTGGATTTGAGGAGCTGTGGAGTGTAGGGTGATCGGTCTTAACATTTTTGCCCTGTTACTTATTCTGGAGGAAAAGAAGGAGGGAACAAATAGTGTGAAAGTGGTGAGCTGTGTCAAAGTGTTAGTTCTGAGTGAAGAAAATAAAGTTCTTTTAGAGCACTCATAAAATGTCTGGTATTTCCATCAAAATATCAGAGTTATGGGTTGTATGGAAGGTTTTTGTGGGAATTACTTGACATAAATAACTTTAGGCTTGAATATCTCTTTTCTGGCGCTAAGCATCTGGTGCAAGGCCAGTGCTATATATATATCTTTTTGTAAACCCTGATGCTGAGGCTAAGAGCCAGAAATACTGTACTTAGCTGACACATTCTGTAAGCACTTTACATTTTAGCCCCTGAGGCATGTGGGTACAAATGCTTCAGTCAAGGTCAGACGCAAGTGAGCTTCAAATAATAACGAAGAATTGATCCATTGATCAATTTTCTCTCTTAACTATATGTGGACTGAGTCAGGTACCATGAGAAAGTGCTGCTAATGTTAAAGCCACAGAAGAAACTAGACATATTCCTCACACATCAAAGCTGCTACATTACTGTGAAAAGATTCTAAAGCATGAAGCAGATACATAGCTGTCAGGCTGCTTTCTTGTTCAATAGCCAGATATGTGAAAGGAGCATTATATAATGCATATGTCCTCATAATAAGCAAGGTCAGCTCACAGGACCAGTTTTAGCACTGTGGGCAACAGCCATCTTCTAAGATGGTGCAGAGGAGCTGTATCACTTCAACAACAAAGGAGCGCTTTCTACATTGGAGAAGTCGTTTAAACGGATGGAGAATCAAATCATGTTGCAAATAAATCCTACAGCTGAAGAGAGGCGCAGCGTAAAACAGAAGGGCTGCAACTCTCACAAGTCGGTGTTAACCCTGCAGAACCTACCGGTGTGAATTTATAAAGGGGGAGCTTAACATGATATGCAGAGAGAGCAGTGACCTCTTCCCTTATTCTATTATTTTGAAACAATATATCGGAGCATGAGTCAAGGACAGATCATTGCAAGATGGGTGAGCTTCGTCCTTGCCTTCACTCCAGCTGTACAGAGCAGCTTTGGAGGAAAGATTCAAAGGATATCGAGTGTTGACTTCAATAGTAGGTCTATAGTGAAGTAGGCAAAGAAGAATATAACTCATCTTCCTCCTCTCTATTTGAATAGTGCTGCATGGAAAATGTTGAATCAAAAGAGGGATATCTCAAGGCCATTCATTTTCTTAGCAATGCATCTTGCTGAAATACTGTATGTACAGTAATATCAGACTTTTTACCAGAAGGGCGAAATGATTGACAAATGCTCGTTATTGTGATGTATTGCTATAGACACTATGCAGACAGAAATGTCAACACATGCATGTTCTTCTACCAAGTCACAGAAATTACGAGCAGGAAATATCACTGTAGTCTGTAGTCAGCCATGTTCTGTGAAATTTGGCTGTTAAGCCACTTTAACTTGAGAACCTACATGACAGATGCACTGAATAACATGTGGGTGGTCATACACTAACTGTGCTTTCTCTGTAGCACTAGTCTACTTCAATGCAGCATTGAAGCTGCATTCAAGGACTTTAAGATGCAAGATGATTGTTGGTTAACAATGATCTGGTACACCGTTTGACAACAGATTCAAAGACTGGTTAGTTTTATGGAAATATGCATTCAAGATTAGGAAGAAAAAAATGCTTTGAATCATTTGAAATAGCTCACATGCATCAACATGTATCAACGTTAACTGTCAGTGTTGAGAATTATGGATTATATTGTAACATGAGCAGTAACATCTAGAATTAGGTGTTGGGGGATTTTTTTTTTTACCCAGTAAGATAGGTATCTGGAAAAGAAAAAGATTGCTGTACATTTTTTAAAGAATTTTTAGAATACTTTAACAAGTGACCAGTTAATGGTTCTTCATTTCCAACTCCCACCTCACTTGAAGTTTGTGTTAGTTGATGTTTCAGAGCACAAGATGTCTTGAAGTACAAGAGCTAAGAGTACATTGTGATAATGTACTCCAGGCAACATTGTAAGAAATAGATTAAAAAAAAATCTAAATTCATAATGAAGAACTAATTATTTGCTAAACATCCTGCATATTCACTCAACATCATAAGCTCTTGAACACTATATCCAACTCCAATAAAAAAAAAATGGTACAATGCTTATTCATACTCACTCATTAATGAAAGTGAGTATCCCATAAAATGTTGTAATTAAAGTGAGATTAAATATCATCAGTTTCAGACAACATTTTGGACCAAGCATGTCATGACACATTTCTATAAAATAATAAGTTATTGGTAGATGTCACAATCATACTGAACAAACTGCTGCCCGTTGATTTTCTTCAGCTGAGCTTTCTTTGTGCTGTTTTAAAACACAAAGTGGATGTCTCAGCCACATTTAAGTGCTTCACAACTATTTTGCTTCATAAACCACAGACGTTAAGAAGATTTCAATCTTATAGCATACAAGAAGTTCAAGGTTAGAATTTCAAAATTACCGTTGCTTCCATAGTACTGAGCAGAAAACATTTCCTTTGCTTCAAATCTCACCAAAATCAGTAATTACATAAATAATAACCAGTCACTGCACACTGAAGACCAAGCTTTTGCTTTGCTGTGAGTAGGTGTGTGTAGAACAGTGTTTGTGTGCCTGCATGTTTATGGCTGCTTGACTTTCTCTCTGTATTTGCACGTGTGCAAAGAAAGTCCCTATTTGAGTACTGTGAAGATCCCATCAGGATATGTAACCAAAACAATACAATAGAGAGAAACAGAAGGGCTTAGGGGCATGAAACAGTCACCTTGAACCAGGCTGCTCCTTGCAGACACAAGGATTACCCATCTGCACATTTTTGAAGCCTTTTGATTAACAATGTGTTCAAAATGAAAGATGAAAAGGAGAAAACACAATTTAGTAATTTCAATGGCTGTCTGCAGATGGGTTGCCAACATATTTGGATAATTAACGTGTAGATATTTTCTTTATACTGGGCCCACGGTGGCAATTAACATGTTTTGTGGAGAGGTGAAAACTTTTTTCGAGGCAATGAAAATGGATGGAAATGCATTAGAGGAGGTCATGAAAATGGGCTTCTATTCTTTTCGCTAAAAGGATGCTTTTATAAGGTGATAGCAATTGAGGAATAAAACCCCAAGGGCAACTAAATGATAAAGAACTCATCTTTAATTGGCAATCTTTTTGGTTCATATGAATACCACTCCAAATTTCCAATCCACATTTCCATTGACTGCATGGCAAGTTTCTCTTGAACCAGAACTATGAAAGGCAAAAGGAGCCACAATGACGACCAAAAAGGACAACTCTATCTCACAGCAAGCCAAAGGTTTCCAAATTGCCCACTCTCTGTTCACCATGATACTATGCAATTCAGTGAGAACAGTCATTGCCTGAAAATAGTTTAAAAGATACATACTGTAGTGTAGCTGTAGTGTAGTTTTAGAGAAACCTTCATTCTGAAAACTGAATGAATGTCCCGCTGCATATTTTAATACATTTAAATTGCAACATGAATAACTGTATTCTGATTCAAAAAGGACAAGCTCTGATGAAACTCAACTGCAAGTTGGAAATCCACAACAGATGCTGTGATTGCCTTAAAATTCTAATAGTATGCCAGGCTTTCAACTGAAACAGCTTTTTAGAAATTTACCTCTTGATTCAATTTGGCTGTGCAGTAACAGTTTGTTGATACAGCAGTTGTGGTGAGGTTTGTGTGTAAGCCATGGCCAAGGCCTTCACCAGTAAACCTCTCTCTGCCGCCACCTAATGGTAGGACTGTGTGCTAATTCTGAGCTCTGGAGCCCAGCTGAGGAAAAGTGTGCAACAACACATCCTCCCTCTCTCAGGTAATTATGTCTTTTATCTAGGAGACACATACAGCTACTTTAACATTGGATATCCAGCCGTCCTAATGGGCCATTATTCAAATAAATGGGGGAAACACTGTGGGGTTGGTGACCCCCTCCGAACGGCTGGGCCCTCCATCCAGGCACACCTGCTGAGACAAGGTAACGTTTATCACTGACACCTTCGCAGGACAGAAACAAAATGGCAGGCGGGGTCAGCGGTAAGGAGAACACTGGGCCTGTCATATTGCAAACATATCCATTTGGTACAGCTCGACTCTTGTGGTTGCCAGGCTACTGCCTAATATATGGTGACTGAGTGTGCGTCAGGAAAACAGAAGTAAGATGTTGACTTTGAGATAAGTACCTCTTCAAATTAAACAGCACCATCACATTGCATTCAAAATAACATTTCCAAAGGTCAACTTTAAATGGTCCCCATTTGGTTAAAAAAAAATCCCTGTGTTCTTCAACTCACTAAATCGTCAAATTTGCATACCAGTTATGTTAGTTAGTGGGATTTAATTATTTATGTTTTAATTACATGGAATGAAGGGGATAATATCACTGTATGGTAGTTTTGTGCTGTGTGTGCCCCTATCATCTGAACACTCGGATGTCTCCTTATTAAAGTACACAAAAAGATAATTATGTCCGGCTCTGTCTAAACATTGCCATGGTGCTGCACTAGAGAATCATCGCTGAATTGGACACAGGAGAGGGTTAGACCTCTTATGATTAATGTGCTTGGTCACACACACTCACGATTGGTAAAGGCATGTCAACTCGCTCTCTCTGCTGCTCTCCTCTAGAGTCAAGGGTCGGCAAAATTGTTTTGATGTCACTGATTGTTGCATCAACTAGACTTATCATGCAGTGAGCTCACCTATGGACTGCAGAGTGCTGAGCCTGAAGCTGAAGAAGACACACCCTCTTCCCAAAAAACACATGTCTGTGTGTTGAGTGTATCAACTAGGAATTAACAAAGGCATAGAGGCTTCTATAAATAGATAAAAACATACATGGACAAATATGTTGCTACAAATGTATTGGTAATTATAATACACAGATGGGGACAGTGATAGGAGAAAAGAAAACCATCAGTTTACATTTGCAAGGCTTGTTCCCAGAAGCTCTCCCATGAAACACTCATCACCTGGAAAGGCCTTGTTGAATAGAGTTGCTGATGTCATTGGAGAGATGGTATTGATTGACCAAGAGGCAGCAAAGGCCAATGCAATTAAGAGACAAGAAAACATACAGCGTTAAAGACTGTGTAAATAAAGGACCTCTGCAGTAGGGCCAGACAAAGGCCAGTCCAGGACCCATTCAGGAGCTCCTTGTTCACCGTTGGCCTGGGGTCTTCTCCAAGGATTGAGGGTCTAGGTGGGAGGCCTGGGGGAGGTGGCAGTTTGTGGGTGTCCAGAGGGATAAGGACAGAGGATGTTGCTAGGCTATCTGTGAGAGTTCAGTGAGAGCTTAGCCCTCCCTCTATCCGGAACTATCAGGTGATCACGGATGATCTGCATCTCAAGGAGGCGGCTGTTGAGTGGAAGAAGCTGTATTTTTATAGGCCTCTGCATGGTTTGTTTTGCTATGCTTATTACTCACTTCCTTCTGCTTTCTTTTGCTCCCCTGTCTCTGTAACCTCAAGAGTAGACAATGATTTCTCTAATAAAGTTAGATACTTTGATTTTGGATTGAATGAATATTTTTCATCTATTATTTGTTGAACATTGTCTACTGCTACACCTTTTGCACCTTAAAGTTTCCACAGGTTATAATAACATGTGTTTCTCCAGACTGTATCACCAAGAAACGTGTCAAGTCTCCAAATTGCCTTTTCCACAAATAATGCCTGTGTTGTTTAGTAGGTATAATGTTTGCCATGGCCACCATCAAAGTTTAGCATGCTAGCATGCCAACATTTGCTAGGCAGCACTAAGCCTGAAGCTGGTAATGTCATTAGTCTAGCACATGTTTGGTTATAAACAAAATAACTTGACAAATTTTAAATGTCAACCTGATTTTGCCATATGAACCAAAAAAGAAAATAAGTGCTGGTAGCACTACAGAAAAAGTCAGTCAATCAATATATAGTAGTTATGATCCATCATCTGTGCAACATGATATCTGTACAAATTTTAATTGGCAATCCATCCAATAGATATTTCAGTGGTGTGGAGACTGACCAGCCAGCACCAGTAGAACCATACCAATAGCATTGCTAGAAAATACTGTCCTAGGGTTGTTCAAACTTATCATTTCATGGTATTTGCATTCAGAATCATGACTATATGAACAAAAATAACTCAAAACTGTAATAAATTTGTGATTATGCAACCCACTGCCTCCCACTAATATGGGCACACATGCCAAAGCTATTAGTATTGTCCTAAATGGTACTCTATGCAATATTCATTTGTGAGTGCGTGGTCCGTGTCAATCTGTGTCAGTGTCAAAGGGAGTGCTCACAAAGACACAACAGACTGCTCAACCCCTCGGATCCCTTGTTTGATCCAGCTCTTCTTCTGGCAACAAATAGAGCTGGGGGGTCACCTATTCTGATGTACTTCCTCTCACCATCCTCTGCCCTCTCTACATCTGCATTCAGATAAAAACAATGGCCTCTACTTCATCTGTCTCCCAGGTGTCAGTGTGAACATGATCCTGGGATAATTTAGCTCGCTCCTCATTTCTTCTTCATCAAATGAGAGCCAGTGCCTGCCTGTCCTTAGTCTCATTTACATTTTCTCATTTGGTCCACACTTTTATTATTCAAATTCGTATGTTGTCTAGAAAAATGGATGGGCGATGTTGTCGCCCTTGCTCTCCATGTGCATCACCCTGAGCAACAAAGAGGCGACGGGTAGTGTTTGAGGGATTGTATGTATCACAAGCCACCTGAGGATGGAGGCAGCCATTGTTTACCCACGGCTGGAGGTAAAAAAAAAAAAGTTGAATCTTTGTGTGACTGCATTGCCTTTAAACTGTCTGGATATATCACATTTATAGTGCTTCACATAACAAATATACAACATGACTATGACCTTCACTTCAATAGCAATAATACCAAACAGTTGTTGAACCCTTTATTGGAAAAGCACTGGTGACAACAGAATTGTGTCCCAAGGAAGTCTGGTGGACATTGTATCAGGAAAATTCAATGTCCTATCTCCCAGTGAAAAAGAACCCTACAGATATTACATATTCTCTGGCCCAGTACCTACCAGGCATCTAGTCCTTGACCATGAATTTAAACGGTTCACCACTTGACCATGGTTTTTCACTACATTCAGAAACAGTCTGTGTACATTGGTCCTTCCCTTTGAATTATATGTATATATACACTGCATGTTTTCAGTCAAAGATGCTGCAACAGTAATGAATCAACCATATTAATTTGCAGAATGATTTACATCTTGTACAATGAGCCTCACTGACACACCCCGCTGGAAATTTAGCTTTGGTGTAGCTGTTGTTGTGATGGGTTTCATTTCACTTGTGTAGTCTACACAGCAGTACGAACAATGCTGCGAGTCCCTTCAGAGGAGAAGCTGGTAATATATGCAGTGGAAGAAATCATATGAAATCGCATGCACTAAATCAAGCAAGTCACAGACAGCGGAATGCACTGAGAGTCAGCAGTGATGGAGAGTGAAACTGAGGACTTGATAGGTTCAATCAAAAGAGATGGGGAGCGATTAGATTGGGTGAGGGTGGGTGTCTGGAGACATGGGGGCAATATTCGCAGACGTCTTTCTACAATAAATATATTTTTAATTTGTGCTCTTTTATTAACCAGCAAAATCACTTCAAAATGAATAGCACATTATTAAGTCTTCTAGTGGCTCTTACTGTTCTTTATCATGAGTTTGTATCACTGTGCAATTCATCTCCAGCCAGTCTTCACACTAAATATGTTTTATATGAGCCTTCATTTATCATTGCCTGTCAGCCCTTAACTGTATCATTATTCAGTCTAGAGTTATAAATTGGAATCATTAAACGGTTTTTCATATAATCTGATGCAATAACTGCTCCCCCTTTATTGGCTTGTGAAAAGAAAATAGTAAATACAATTGTCTGTCAAGATCTTTGGAGATAGCAGTCTCTCTCATGCTGAAATAAAATTAGGCCAGCCGAGGAGACAGGATCAATGTCAGCAGATTTGTTCGACTTTCATCGTGGAGGGGACGAGGTTGAGCGGATGAAGGATGGAGAGAAAAGGAAGCTGACACTGCTGAACCCAATGAGGAATGTGGGCTTAGCTGTCAATATTTTTTTCATACAGTGTCACATCAATCAGAGGTGTCTTTTCAACTTCTCAGTGCAGCTCTGCGCAGACATTCGTAATGGAGATATTACATTCCCTGAACTCAGCTAAATGTGTGGTCTCCCTATCTTTTTTTCTGGCATCAGAGATGTTTCCATGAAGGTGTAGTGATTAATGATGACAATATGGGGTCAGATTTTTCATCACTTGAATCATATTCTAATCAGAGGAGAACCTTGGCAGCATGAACCATCTCTAGAACTGCTACATACCAAATTGTAAAAAGTAGTTAAGCCCAAATGTTGTAGAGTCTAAAAAGGTTCAGGAATTAAATGTAAGATTTGTAAGATTTTTCTTTAAACACAAAGTTGTTGAAAATATTTAAATGAAATAGGTGGAAATTACCAAATTAAAAATATAAATATAAAGCACTTTCACAGTTTAGCTCTTGAGTAAAGATGCCTGCTGTTTTGAGTCATTGTTTTCTCCTTTCTCATCCCATAAAGAGATGGTGATAAAAGGTGTTAAACCCATTCTGGAACTCATGGATAAAGACTGCCACCCTCTGGCAACATTGGAGACTAATCTATTATGGTGTACATTGTGTTGTGTTCATATTCTGAGGACACCATGACATGTTTGTTATAAACTTTGAAAAAAAAAATTATTCAAAGAATGTTATTCGAAGACAAATTATTAGGAATGAGTTGTGTGAATAATTCAAAATAAAAAAAAGGAGCAAATGTATAATTGAAGGCTCCTACTTCCTCCTAGGCTCTTTTCTAAGCCTATGCTGCCATCTAGTGGATGATACCCTGAAATGATGGTGTGTAATCTGAGATGGCACTCAACTCTGAAGAATATGAGCAGCACTCAACTTCTCGGTTCTGAATGGCTAATTATAAATAAATAAATGAATAAATAAATAAAACTCCAGTCCACAAGAATCTTTGTGCATCTTTACCAACATACAAATTCCATGAAATCCATTCCTCATTTTCCCAGCACTACAACAATGAATTGCTTGTGCATTTTAAATCCTCTGAGATACAACTAAAAAAGGTGTAAAACCTGATTGATTAAATTATATTACAATCACAAATTTCTGTCTTTCACACTAGAAGTTTTCTAAATGTCTTCCATTTGTGAGACTCAAACTTACCGCACTACCTTGGTGTCAGCATTAGGAGACAATAAACAAGTTACAAGAAGTGTCGTCAGAGTGGAAGATCAAGTGAGCAACTCCACTTCAGGCCAGATGATGGCGTGTTTGTACCAGGTAGTGTAGATATGTAGGAATGTGAGGCAGAGTTGTATACAAATGCTGGAATTGCAGTGGTTAGCACTGTTGCCTCACAGCAAGAAGGTTCCAGGTTGCTAGGGGCCTTTCTGAGTTTGCACGTTGTCCTCATGTCTGTGTGGGGTCACACCGGGTACTCCCACAGTCCAAAGATTAACCTATAACCTTAAGTTAACTTAACATTATGTTCACAGACATGCACAAGATACGTTAATTGATCACTTGCCCTTAGGAATGAATGTGAGTGTGGATGGTTGTTTGTATCTATGTGCCCTGTGATGAGCTGGCGACTCTTGCCCAAAGTCAGTTGGTATATGATGATAAATGGTTACAGATAATGGATGGATAAACACCTGACTGGTGATCATCTGCCACCCTTTATGAGTGGCGATAATTTGAATCAACTTCAACAAGTCAACAGACTTGTGTGTTTTCAGATTTCAGAGGCTGATCTGATCATCTGAAGTCGCTTTCTCATGAGATCTTTCAGTGATTGGTGGATCTCTCTTCTTTCTAGGGAGAGCTCCAGTTTATCTGAAAAATTCCATTGTTTGCAAAATGTCCAGGACTCCAGAGCAGGACTATTTACCCCTACTAGCCCGTATTTCCACCTGCACGTTGAAGGTGTTTATATGTAAACTCGCCCAAAAGAGGGGCAGTTCATTCCAAGGTCTCTGTTCTGTCAATCTGGCAATAAAGCTCAGTCATGCTCTCTTACCCACCCCCTGTCCCAGGACCCCTCCTTCAACATCTATCCGAGTGTGCAACGTGAATGACCTGAAACAGTCTGGAAAATGACAAATTTACCAGTTTGCGCCACACGAAGAGCAAATGAATTAATAGAAAGTCCTCAGATACACACACACTACAGAAAAACAAATTTGTAACTCAACAGTAAAACATCTATTTAAGAATCAAAATAGCAGACCTGAAGTATCATGATAATTCGAGGCTGTCGCATTTTTGGAAAATTATCAATTTCTTGTTTTCTGTTAACTTTATAGGTCAGTGAGTAGTTTTAACCACAAAGAATGAACAAAGGAGAAATCTGAGTTTGAGTCAGAAAATGTTTAGTTATGTTAAATGCAGGACAGAACATTTTAAATTCAAAAGGAAGATCTCTGATGAAAGTAATTTATTTTTAGTTTTCCTAATCTTGATGTTAGTCATCTTGCACGTTAGATTAGTAGCATAGCTACAAGTCCCTTGTTTGAATTTAAAAAAGGCCTCCCAAGTAACCTGGAAAACTTGCTGGTTCAGTTACTAGGATGAATAATAATTTTAAAAAATCCCTTCACACTCAGTACTTTGGTATAATTACATAAAACTGTGGTTTTGTCTTCACCTACAGTTTAATTCAATCAGTGACAGTGTTGCTTCAGCTCTCCAAGACTTCAGTTTGCATTTTGTAATTCAAGTAAAAAAGAAAAAGAAACCTCAGTCTCGACAACACTTAAAGATAATGACATGATCAACTGACTATGTGTTCTCAGTCACCTGTGACACACACCTCCTCAGACAGGCTGATTCTGCAAACGTGTCATCACTTTGTACCATCTTGTCGATGCTATCACAGGCATCTACATTCTCCCCGAGAACTTGATATGACCCACAGTAGTATGAAGTGAAGAAACAAGTGGCGGGAATGTCTAAGTTTGTTTAGTTGGAGAATTAAAAGGGCACAGCTCAAAGGGCTTTTGAATTTTACTGCTGGTCGTACCATCACAGTGTATGCTGCCCAGTAAAAGTTATAAGCCACTGTGTTTAAAGGTGCTCCACCTGTGTAAAATCCGCCCTATTCCAACATGCATTTAATCTATGGCAGAAACTTTCCATTCAAACTAAAATAATCCTAAATAGAATTGTGCAACAACATCTTGAAAAAAAAAAACACCAGAAGACCTATCCTTTCATCGATCCTGAATTCAGATGGAAAAAGTGACGGTGTTCTTCCCCTGATGTGTATGCAGAGCAAAGAAAACGATTAAAAGTAGCCCATCAAACCTGTCCTCCAGGACTTGCTTGCACTTGTCTGGGCTCATGTTCAGAAAAATAGAAAGACAGCAGAGAATGGCTCAGGATGAATCATCTGAAGACAAGCAGACATTGACAAATACATTTTTAGCTTTAACTCAAACATTTTAGCTCCAGAATGCTAATAACGTCTCGCTTGGTTTAGTCAAACGGTCTCTGAAGAGTGAGTATCACTTTCAGAGGGGTTCCCTCTTTGTTGACAGGTCATAGCCCTGCTGAAGAAATACCACTGACATCGGCTTAACTCCTGCAGCATTAACACTTCATTCACTAGTGTAAAGTTATGATACAGGAGCCGAAGGTTATGTGTGCGGCACAAATGAGCACCAGATGGCTCTAGAATCTTATTAATCACATTTTAAGCAATAGCAATACCTGAAAAAAACAACCTCATTGTTTGTCAGTGTAAATGTATGCAAAATTCAAACAGTAACTGGACTAGAACGATGTGGGCTCATCTTTGCGGTCTACCCAGTGCTTACTTTAAACTCTACTGATGTTCTGTGTCTATCATAAACAGAGTCCATGAAAAGACCAAAACCAGCAAAGAAATGATGCATATCCAAAGCCTTATCCTGGAGCTGCATTGATATCCAAAAATAATTAAAAGTATGTCAGTCAGTTGTGTTGCATTGGGTAACATGTATCTTCATCAGTCAAACAAGTAGAGCACCAAATGTTCATTAATCCACAGCTGAAAATAGTCCCCAAAAACACACTATTTCTTTCTATGCATATGGGACGTGTTTATAATGAAGGTCATCATTACTCATAGTTTTGGTCATACTAATACTTTCTCCATGCAATGAGCAGAAAATAAGGCACAAAGAAAACGGGATGATGTTGCATTAACTGTTTAAATGTAAAAAGTGTGTTTGTCCCTTGTGCTGCCTCTCAGCTGATTGCAGTCTGGGCCTGTGAAAGAAACATTCTGGTTGGCAGCCTCAGCAAAATATGCTAACTGTGCTAAAGTTCAAACACAATGAAAGTGTTAAATGAGACATGACTGTGCAAAGGTGAAACATTTGTTCAAATTACTCACCTCTTTTGTCTTCTCTCCATGGTGTTTGGGTGAAAAGAGTCCCCAGAGTATCTGAGCACTATTTAAAGGTTCTGGGTCGTACCATTAATGTAGTCATTAGTGTAGGGGGGGAGATTGCAATTTAATCAATTCAGTAGGGTTTGATTATTTCTTTTTGTAATGTTTAACACAATAAGTTATACGCACTAAGTGGCAGTATTGTAGCACAAATGCATTTTAAGGTATCTGATGTTTGATGTTGTGTTTTCATGTCAGGTGAGAGGCAGTTTCCCCTATACTGTCTGAGGGTCCAGGTCATTACCAGTAGCAGGCTATATAAAGCTGCCAGTTTCCACCATGTGGCTGCCCATAGGACCATTTTTTTTTAAAGCCTGTGGCACAAAGTAGTTTATTTCTGTATTGTTCTCAGTGTTGGAGAAATAACACTTGATTGCTCTGCACCTAACGTCTGCCTCAAGTCTCCTGCTCTCCTTAGACTTTAGTGAATGTCACAAGAATAGGGTAACTTAAAATGTTTGTGTCTTCAGCTTGATTTCAAAGAATTTTTATCAAATATCTCCTATGATTTTTCTAATCAAATGAAATTGTTACGCCATATTTCCATCAGAAATGCCAAGATTTAGCTCAGACATGATGTCACTTAACTTACAAGCCAAACAAAAAAATACATACTCTAGTAATTTCTTTAATATCCACATACAAGAGAAGACGGAATGCATGTATTATCATCATTATAGCAATCATTATCATTACAATGACAAAGAACATGAATGCCTAGATTTTCAGTCCACAGCTGGCTTCATCCTCCTATCCTTGGGTAAGTATCATGCGCACTATGTCATGGGGAAATCCTTGCCATCTCTTTGAGTGAAGGAGGCTCTCAGCCAGTAATGGTGCTCGCTGCCAAGGAAAGACTCAACCCTCTGATCCTGGGAAGTGTGCCGCACTTTTTCTATTTGATGTTGTAATTGTTTCTCTATTTTGGACAGGAGGTCTGGGACATGTTTTTCTGTCGGAGGAAACACTCGCGGAGCACAGAGTTCCATCTCTGTAGATGTTTTGGAGATGTGGCAACAGGTTGTGGTCTGCAGCATATGGGCTCACTTTAAAACCTCCACAAAAGCTTCTCCTTTGAGATAATTGTACCATGAATTAGACCAGGAAGGCTTTGATTTATCAGCACAGTTGTTGACAACAAGTTTCCTCCCCTTCAGACTTTCCATTGACAAATCTGCTGTGATAACCTGAACCTGTTAACATAACACTAAACAGAATGAAACAACACTTAATTCATCTTGGACAAATTGTCTTCAGAGTAATGAGTTAATTGAAGAACAGTCATACAAAGGTGGTGGAAGAATAATTTCCTCATGTTTTCAGCTGAGGTGCTGAACGTCCTCTAATTACACCGGATGAAGGTAAGCTCTCCTTGACATCTAACACTAGAGTCTTCTAGGAAGCTCACACAGACCTTTGACCAAACCCATAATTAGCTATAATAGGGGTGTACACAATTGAAATATGATTGCATCAATGCTGACACTGAGCAATTGTCATTTGTCATTTCACATTTTCCAAAGCTGTTTCAACAAACAACATCATTACGTGTGGGCTCCACCATGCACACCATTATTATTACAACTATCAACATTTTTGGTATGAATCATGAGCTCGCTTGTAATTTTAACCACAAATAATTAGAAGTGCAGCCACAAATGGTTTATACTTTCAGTTGTCTTGGTGGGCACAATATAGTTTAGAGTTTTCTGGATTATTTGAATTATTATTTGATATGACCTATTTAAGTAAACAGCAAAGAAATAGACAAATACATTTTTAATAGGAAAGCTCCAAATATCCAGTCTTAAAAATAATTAACGCAGGTGTAGGTGTATAGAATACACCCAAACTGACTGCATGTCCAACTTAATACAATGTCTTCAGTACTTTTTTGAAACTCAATGAAGTAATTGGTCAGTTGATTAATCATATTATATAATTTTAAAGACAAGCTAAATAAGTAAATGATTACTGGATTGATGAAAAAATTTAAATGGCTAGTAGGACATTTGTACAAGTATGATGAACATGTGCTTTACTTTCAGTATTTCCCTTTTCTAATTCTTCTAATCCATTGCTTATAAAATATGACACATTGTTAAACCAGAGATTTCAAACCTTTTTGGCTTGTGACTTTCCACAGAAAAGAAGTGTGAAGCTGTGGTAACATTTCTGAGTGGTTAGCAGTTCCACCAACTAGTGATTTTTACTCCAAACTTCTCACATGGTTTTATTTGAATAACAGTCTAATGCCCAAAGAGATATATTATCCAATATTTCATGAAACAAAGTAAACATTCTATCTAAATTCCAAAAAAATGAATACAGATGTGTGTATTAGAATTTATTTTTCCTTCTTTCATACCCCATTAATCATCTCACGCCCCCTATGATTTATCTTGAGACCCTGTAGAAAGGGGCACAACCCCTAGGATGAAAACCACTGGACTATACTTAACTGTATACAGTAGTAAAAGGTCCATTATGTAAGATTTAGGGGGCTCTATTTACAGAACGTGGCAGAAATGGAATATAATATGCATAACAGAGACCTTAAATGAACCTTTTATATCTACAGATGCCACAGGTCCACCATTTTGAAGCTTAATGTTTCTACAGTATCCCAGAACAAACGTGTTTTTCTAGTTCTTCACAGCGACCGTAATTTCTCCTTCATGCTAGAAAGGAGCAGGTGAAGTATGGAGTTCGAAATGCAGCAACTACACCCCTAAATGCCACTGAATCCTGGTCCTTTTAAAACTAGCTGTATCTCAACCAGCTAACTATACTGCTTACACACTGTAAATCACTATTAATAATCTAATAATGCCTTATGTAACAATATATCAGTCATGGGGATGAAACAAGTACTTGTACCTTGATACTTAAAGGACATTTTGCTCCTAATCCTTATGTACTTTTACTTAAGCAGGATTTTTCATGCAAGACAAATTTTTAATGGAGCGTTTTGATATTGCTTTAGGCTTTTTGCATGTTTACTTTGATAAATGATCTGGATATTTCTTCCACCACTGTAACTGAAACAATTTCAAGGCTGCATTCAAGAAAACCAGACAAACAACAAAACAATTTTAAAAAAGGCAAAACATCGCACAATGAAATAGTTCATACTGTTCTTTTATTTGCAGTTCAGTCTCAGTTTTATCACATGAACAGTACCCTATTGTCTCATGTTTCTAGTTTGACCACAGTTTACCTTCCCTGTTCTTCCCCCTCCACTGCTTTTATCTATTTTATACACACAATGTATTTTCTGCCAGCTGCCTTCTGTTCTGCTCACGCATATGGATTTTCTTTTATATTTACATGTACAGTCATTAATGGCCTCAACAATACAAACAGATGGTAAAAGTAGATTTACATACAGTAGTTACATATTCTCACTCACTTGCTTATTATGGTGAACCCGGCAACTGAGTATGCAAGCTGAGCCAGTACATTCATTCAGGAAGGGGCATGCTAAGGAAAATGGGGGAGCTGAGGGGCTTTTTCTTGGCCAGCAAGTCCAGGCTTGGTTGCAGGCCTGTCTGTCCCTACTCAGCGCAAACATGTCAGACATTTCACCACCAGTATGAGTGAGCTAAGGTCCCCCATTCCTTTGCTGTAGGTTGAAGTGATCTCCACCCCACACTGTAAGCCTGGATTGTACTCAACGCGGTTAATTTGTTAATGCTACATAATTAGCTTTTAAAAGGCATATGCTTATTCTTTCTAAATATGGAAAGCTGATGAGAGACATGAAGGATTCCTGAAATATCTGCAAACTGTAAAACACACATACATATATTGAAAGCTGAAAGGCAGTGTGTCCAGATGTGACCAAAAAGTAATCATGTGGGTTGAGTTTCTGACATTGGTCGACGTAGGCTTAACTGCTCACTTAACCAGGGTCTGGAGTCAGTTTTCACGTTTACACTCTTGAATGTGGACTCCCACAGTACGACACTACAATTCACGGAGGAGACACGTCCAGTTGATTAATCCATGGGTGTTGGGACAAACAAGTCTCCATTATGCAGACACTGGACTGGAGTTGTGCAGCTTTCAACAGATCACCACCATGACAGACGACCACAAGCAGGAATACATATGCATTTCAGGAAGTCAGCACAGCTCTCTTATGAGAAACGTGAAAGTGCGGCTCTGGCTGGAATATATTGAGAACACCCAAAACAAACCCACTTCCCGGCCCAACTGGCATCCACACAAGGGTAGAAATAAGGGAATGTATTTATGAGCATCTGGCTGTGGTTCAGTGAGGTCAGTGCACTGATAGAGTACAAGGATAGATCCCAGCACCTCTACATATTCTAGAAGAAGAAGAAGAGCTCACTGGGTTTTTAGATTGTGTGGTTTTCTGCCTTATTAGTAAGTTCATGAGCATAGATTTTAGCTTTGTTGATTCCAGTATAATTTGTTGCATCATAAATATGAAAGTCTTTGTGTAAAAGCAGCTTCACATTAGTTAGCTGGCATGTGTTTTATCCCATAAGTAAGAAATCAAATCCAGTATGGCTGCCAAAGCCCTCATTCTGTACACATACACTTACACACACACACATAAAGACACTGATTCCGATTCTCCTGTGTTGTGACATCAATATTCAATCTGTCTTTAGGATTTCTTTGTCAGGACGGCACGATTATGCTGGTAACATTGACTGATATTGAGCTTGGCTTTTGGAAGAAGACACACGGTTTTCATAAGCCCATTAATCTTAAAAGGAGCAACTGTCAGAAAACATACACTACCCCTATCCCTGACATAAAAAAGGCCTGTCCAAGGCCTTGATTTCTGGTTTGGCGGAAAACGATATCACACTGCCTCCAATAGAAGGCCTTGAATGTCCCTTTGCAGACTTTTCCATTATGGATCTGGCATTCTTGAGGCTTAGAAGCAGAGAATTACACCACAACTGCGATGCATGACACACGACTGGATTTACAGCTCAAAGAGGGTAATTTGACGTTTACTATTATTACAGGTGTCTCAAAGATTTATCTAAGTGCAGAGACTAATTTAAGGCTAAGTAAGGTGTCCTCTGAGAGACAACACAGAGTCAAAAGTTTATCATAAACATTACAGCAGATTTGTGAATTGAAAATACAAGTTTACTGTCAATTTCCACATGTGACCTCATGTTTTTGACTCCCTGGGCTGATTTCCAAGTAGGGCAGGCATGAATCAGCAGCAGCCGTGGATGCAGTCTGAAGTGCTCCAAAAGTAATTAAGGTTCCTCCTCTTAATTGACAACAGACCCGGTCCAGCGAAATTCCACTGCCAAACAACAACTAAGCATGGGAGTATAAAAGGTGCATGTAATAATGCCTGGCTGAACAGACTGGATAGACTGTGAGCATGAGTGTTAATGATGTAGTAACAACGCAAATGAGTACTTATGCAGCCCTGTCAGCAAGTAAACCCCATTAGAAAGGTTTTTTTTTCAATAATCTATGAAGTTTATAAGAGTCAGTCCCTGCTGCAGGTGTTGTTCTCCGTTTTCAGCCCTCTGATATGTTTTAACCAACCCTATCCCAAAACAAGAACAATATTTACAACATTCCTGGGTTGATCAGAGTGATCCTTTGGTTTATCTTTAACTGATTACATCAAACTGCAACAATACATTTATCGTAACCCAAAGATGATTTATAACATGAAAACATTTATTAGCTTTCTGGCTTCAAATTATAATTTGTCTCAAACATGCAGGACTATTCCTCTCATGGCCATAGAGGGTGCTCTTCATCATCCTTTTACACAATTTGATTATCATGGAGCTCTGTGGAAGGCTATGATTCTCAGGGCACAGGCGTAAAACATGGCAAAGGTTCATCCTATCTCTAAAACACAGTTGATCCAAACACAGATAATGTAAAAAATAAAAAAAAGAAAGAAAAATATGGTAATGCAGACCAGACCAACTAAATAAACAACAACAACAGCATTACATTTTAAAAATAAATAAATTAATTAATGTATATATAGAATAACAATCTGGACAGTTGCGGTGAAAACATTCAGATAGAAACAATAAAAAGTGACTTATTTCAATTTATTTAATATAAATATATGATTAAAAAACATAGATAAGATAACACATTGTGCCACAATTTCATAAGAAATAGTTTGGGAGAATGAAAAGACATTATTCTTTCCGGTGATTCATTCAGCCTGTAATCTATGAATCTGACAGACTAAACAATGGCACCTTATATTACATTTCTCCTTTGGAGATTTATTTATAGGAAGTAAAATACTATCTTTTTTTAATTTAGCATGCATCACTTTGTCATCACTTGATTTTTTATTAAGATTGTGATGGTCAGTTAAAGCCATGTCTGATAAAGAGGTCACACCTCGAATCTTTATTGTGCTGACTCCGGTGTGATAGCAGATGCTTAACATGTGATACTCTTGAGTTATCTTTTCTGTTTCCATTAGAGATCATCATCTTCTTGAATTTATGGTTGCTGCCTCCTCTTAGAAGTCACACTTTCATCTTAATTAAGTGCATCACGATAAAGGCAGCCTCTTTTTTCAGTGATAGAGATGACTGTTAACAGCCTTCCAGAAGAAACCGCTTCTATGATGCAGTCGTGATGCTCTTTCAATACTTTCTTACACTTACTTAAATATGTACTGACTCATTGTCAACACCAAAGCAGAGGTGCAGGAACACCTGAAGTCACAGAATATTACTGCTTCTTCACCTCAGAAATGTTATTACAACATCTTTTGAAACTAATCAGATTTAATTCTTAGGCGATGCACCATTTATGCTCAGCAGGAGTATTTATTATTGTTAGTCGGTCACCAACATCCTTTTTCCACCAAAATCCGTTTTTTATTATTATTCCAAAAAGGAGGAAGCCTGCATTAGACCGCTTGACTGCTACTGCTCTTTTGCAGAAGTTTACATTAAGAATCAATGAAATATGTGTAAGTTCCAACAAAAGGTAACAAAAACAAAACGTGAATATGACCACAATAGATCATTCCAGATCAGAGGTCAGTCTATGAACGCTAACACTCAAGTCAGTTCACAGTCTCTGGTGACAGCGTGTTGAATCGCAGCAACAGAGAGAAAAAAGTTCTTTGTATTTTCCTAATATGTTTCCACTTTAAATGAAAACCAGATTTGTCCCCAACACACAACAAAGTTGTTATGGATTCCCAAGGACAGCCAGTGGTATGAAATTAAAACAAACTAGAACCACCCTTTTCTGACAGAGCAGTTGTTGTTCGGTGATGTATATTTATGTAGGGGTGTAATAAATAAGTGCCACTATTTGAATCATGCGTTGTAGCTTTGATAGTATATAATCTTTAAAATATGATAACAGTAAGTAGAGGTAAAAGTAAACAAGACGTCAACAGTAAGAAAACCAAAAGGACACTTTGCCTCCCTACAGATTTAGTAGGAGATATTAAGGAGATATTATTTGTCTATTCTCCAAAAAGAGTCAAAGTGCATGCATAATCCACAGGCATCTCCCTTAATGTAACAATTAGAAGTACACGCAGAACATGAAGACACATGAGACGTGTTTAGAGAAGGTCACAAGCAATTACTCAGCCTGGTAAAAGCTGGCATGTCTCACATGGCACCGCTGCACGCCCTCATTAGGCGTGTTCTGCAGCTTAGAGTGGGTCTTGTGGCTATAAAAGAACTGAGCTTGCTGCCTTCCAAGGCTCCTTTTGCAGAACCTCACCAGCAGGAGCACAAAGAAACTACACATCACTACCTCTGAATCAGATAGGAGTGGACAAATCTTATTTTGTAGAGGAGGAGGGGTGGGGGTCTACTTGACCATGGAATTGGTGTGCGTCTTTACAGGTTGGGCTTGGTTGGCTTTCAACAGGATAAACATTGATTCCTTCCTAATAATGAGCAACAAGAGCTTATTACTGTTTGGACTAAATGTGAAACCTTAGGTTTAATGCATTGGGGTTAAGGTCACAGAAAATATATATTTTAAAATAGGTGAGGGTCAGAATAGCTGCTTAGCTTCTACAAATGTCCAGTTGCGCCATTTGTGTGCACCCAAACACCAGACACAGGTAGCAAATGCAAGTTTGTTTTTGCCTACTGTTTGGGTCTTTGTGGAAATAGAAGCAGGAGGTTTCCTTTGTTTTAAAGTTGTAGCCTCGTGTTGCTCCTGATGTGCTAGATACACACAATCTGGACCCAGTCTAACAATTTCCATACTGAGGAATGAGATCCCAAAACTCACAAACACTAAATCAAAACCGTAGCCCAAAAAAGAAAAAAAAAGAAAAACACTCTTCAATGAAACACTATGGTTCATCCAGTTGTGGAAAGAAAATTGAAACCATGTCAGCAAAATATATACAGATTCTGCTTTTGTTGAAATAAGAGAGGGATTTATCTGATTGTCGTGATTTTGGTGTTCACCTGATGAGAGATGTGAAGATGATGTCCACACTACTAACTGAACCTGAAGCATCACAACTACTAGTTATTTTTGCAGTTCTCATGCCAAGAAGCCTGTGGTGTGTGTTGTCTGCACACACACACACACACACACACACACACACACACACACACACACACACACACACACACACACACACACACACACTGCAAAGTACGCAGGTACCATTGATTGATTTCAGCTCTTTTAACATTTACTAAGCAGTTCATAAAGTGACATCAGTGTATTTTAACCAGGGAGATCAACAAAATAATCAATTCCAGCACAACTCTACACACTCGCGTGATCAGCCCCCTATGAGACAATGAGAAATGGAACTTTAAACTCGCCTTAAGACTTTAAAGACAAAGCACACTTAAGGAAGTCAATCCTTTGATGACACCTAAAACCAACACCAATATTTACCGACGGGGGTCGGTACACCTTGCGGGTGTCAGGTGTCGATCGGATGAGTTAACTTGTGTCTGATCCGGAGGAGGAATGTTCACTCTTTGAAGACCGGCGTCTGTTTGTTGGCTATTAATTATCTTAATGCCCACAAAGGGACAAGGAATAAAATATGGAATTAAACCATTTTTTAAAGAAAAATAATTTCTGTCTATAGAACAGAGAGGATGGTTCAATCTGTTTTAAACGAAACACAAACGTCAGTAAAAAAGTGTCTGAGCAGCAGCTGATTTATTTCAGCATTTTTAATATGAATTTAAGAATTTTAAATAGATTACAAATAATACCTCATCGTACCTGAATTACGCACCAGATATGGAGACTGAACATGGAAGTTAAATTAAATTAAATATGAATTAATCCTCTGCTTTTTGGCGTCAGTCTCATTAAAACCACTCAAAATAGAGAGAGAGAGAAAAAGAATCGATAGTAAAAATGTGTGTGTTCTTTTTAAAAGTGCATGAAACGCTCAAACCTCGCAGCAGTAATATTCATCCACCAACAGTGGGCCTAATGCGATTAAAATGAGTGGAAATATGATCTTAGACAGAACAGCCATCAATATAGCTGCATGTTAATCTGCGAGAAGCTGTTACCACAATATGAATCATTTCATTTGCACTCCCAGCCTTAAAATGTCCTCCCATTACTTACACAGTGTTCTGTGACGTGCACGGCGACTTTAATGTCGTTTAAAGATAGAAATCTGACATGTGTTGAGTTTGTGTGGAGTTTGAAGACCCCCTGACGAAACGGCTCTGCACCTCGAAGCTGAAAATAGGAATATTTCAGCAATAATGACAACATGAGTCAGTGGTGTGGATATATAGCTGAGTAATTATGCGTCACCCACCATTAAATTCTCAAATGAAATATTAAGGAGTGTGCGTTTAGTGTTTGCCTTTACAGGACTGTATTTATGTGGGCATATATTGTATGAATACACGTTGGATCCTGTGGGAAAAAAAAAGAGAGTTTAAGATTGTTTTTGTTTAGTCACACATGACAAACCCTAAGAGACGGTTGCAAAGCGAACACCTGATGAATGTGCAAACGTGTTTTCTTTCTTATTAATATTCATTTATCTCATTATTTACTTTTCAACGTTCATGTGGATCAATTAAAACGCATTAGAGAAAATCATTCAAAAATAATTTAGGAAAATACAGAAATGTTCCAGTACCAAGATCGTTTATATTTTCATGTGGATCTTTACTGTTTATCTAACCGACCACTGTATTTAAAAAAAAAAAAAGTCCATCTGGTGCCGCGCACATTTTTGTTTTTGATAGCTTTTAAACCATCTGAACTTTGGAAATAAAATAAAATAAAATAAAATAAAAAACGGTAAATTGTCTCTAGCACAAACTGTGCCAATTTTAATATATCAATCTTGCAAAGGAGAGTGGTCATTAGAAAAACCAAAAAACAAGAACTATTAAGTCATGCGAATTCACTTTCATTGGTACGATAAATGGATTACATTGACTTTTGCATGTAAGTTAATCCTACGACACGAAGACCTTTTTTTATATCTAAAAGCAAGTTTATCAGTCGTTATCATCGTTAAATGGAATTACATTATATTATAAAAAATAATTATTGCCTAGTGATGCATAAATGAAGACAAGAAAATCAAGCTGAGGGAAACATTTAATAATTATAAGTGGAATAACACATGACAGACACATGGTGAATTATGTAATGTGTGAGTTGATAAAGCGGATTGGTTGAGGAGGATTGTACATCAGTTATACAAGGCGTAGATCAAAGTGCACCTCCTCATTTTCCTATACGTATTAAATACAGATACACTTGAAACGTTCAGAAAAGAGTTTACCTACCCCGAAAATAGTGCACGAGTCATCAAAAAAAAGTAAGACAGTGTGCTGCTGATAAAAAAACAACAACAAAAAGCAACAAAAACATGCAATTCCTACGGTGTCCAGATGAGGGGAGTCCTGCAAGCTGAGAGAGAGAGAGAGAGAGAGAGAGAGAGAGAGAGAGAGAGAGTTTAAATAACCTACCACTTATTCATACAATAATTAATACTAATCATTTTCCTCCAGTGTGCCTGCGCCATGCTGCAACATACATGCAAGTGTTCACTTTGTATCCTGATAAACTAAACCTTCAAGATAAAAAAAATGAAGTCCATCTCCAGTATCTAACTTCTCCAGCACCAAGACTCCTCTGCTCCTCTGACCTAACCTGATGCTTTCCATGTGTCCTGCTCTCGTATCTGGATGTTGAATTGGCCAAGAGACCGGGAGGAGAGGAGTGGTGGTGGTGGTGGTAGTGAGGGAATAAGGACACTGCACCTTGTTACCATTGGGTCGACAGTTAAGTTTTACAAGTAACGTTTTGCGAGCTTATAAACGATACCTTCTAAACTTGCACAGGAAACTCCGAAAACATGCTGTGATAATGCATGTCTCTGGCATCCAGTCGATATCCCCATAGTCTGGGAGCGCTGCGATCTACAGAGGTATCGATTACATGAGCCCCTTCCCATGTTTGATGCTCTAACACTGGCTTATAAAAAGACTCAGGCTGCTTGTGTGCAATACTCCCCTTTTTGCTCTTATTGACGATTCTGGAGGATCATGTCCAACACTGCTCACTTAAAAAATATATATAAAATATAGTTTATTAAAATGGAAAGCATACAAATATTGATTTTATAGGACTAGCCAAGATGCCATAGTTATATCTATGCAGTTCATATTTTTATGTGTATTGGTGTTTTTTTCTATTCTGAATAAATTCTACGTTTTAAAAAAAAAAATGTTATTCACTAAACTGCTCAGAACCATTTACAAACACACCACAGACCATGAGCTCACAGATGTTTTATACGAAGCCAGTACAGTAAGTAATTAAAAACACAATTTCCAAAGCATCACAACCACCATGAATATGAGTTATCAGCTAAATGGCTGATTGGTGCAATTTAATAATTTAATTACACCCTTAAAATGATTCCACTCCATGTGAGGCAAACTTATAATATATGCCAGCTGTATATAAAATAAATAAATAAAACAAAATAGTGGTGGAACTTAATCTTAAAGCTGAAAACATCATCAACCAGTCCAAGTACTCTCTACTGTCATCCCATATATCTCCTACGATGTATAAGTCCTTACCAGAAGGCTGCATGTTGGATGAAACGCTTCCCTTTCTGCCACTTCCCCTATGCAAAATATTCAGGGAGGCTGCACGGCTCCAACCGGATGGGGTTTGCATTGGCTGACAGCGTTTCCAGCGCAGAACGACCAATGAAACCAAAGCAGAGGCTCGGCGTATAACAGCGAAGATTGACGTGGACGACGCGTCAAATTAATTCCACCGAACTCCGGACTCCCCGGGATAACTCCAATTTGCTTTTATCGGATGAAGATCACTTTGTGCCATTGTACCTTGCAGTCACTCGCTTCCAAAAAAAGAAGGGGGCGCGCTGCACTCGGAGGAGATTTTAAGAGGTCTCCTTTTTTCCTCTTCTGGGGCTCATTCCTCCCGTTCCCCCTTCGTTCTCTGCCTTCGCTTCGGACGCATTCAGCCATTTGAAGGGGCACCTACATTTCCAGGCATCTCGAAACATATAGGCAAATGGGTAAGCCTGCATTACCATCCGCATGCTTCACTGGAAGGGATGTTATGGAAGCGTATCCAGACTCACCACGCTTGCGTAAAGACAGAAATAAGCTCTTTTTTTCTCCCCCCTCCAAGTTCAGATTATGTGCAAATGAAGAGTGTCCTTTGGCGACAGCTTGTCAAGTTTATTTCATGCTGGATTTTTCCATCTTAATTCAGCCGGCCTTGTTGTCTGTTTTAAAGCTTTAAAATCTTAAATGGAACCACACCACCAATTATCCTATGAAAAGTGTGTCTTTGAAGAGTTCTCGAGTGTCAAATCCTCAAGCTCGCCATGTTCAATGTTGTTTTCTTTTTTCTTTTTCTTTTTTGCTGTGTTCGTAGGGATTGTGGAGAGTAAACCCAGACAATTTACACACGTTTTTTAAAGTTGTAAAATAGCGATTATTAAACAGAAGTTACCAGTGTGTGTAGACTGACACATGGTATACAACTTTGGAAGCTCAGTTTATGGTGTGATTTACAGGAGCTCGTGTCAAACAGATGCAAGCTGAACTTTTTGAAGTTATCTAATTAATAAACAATTATTTGATGGAATTATATTTTGTGGCAGAATCACTGCCTTACAGTGACGACATGATGACAGCGTATTTTGTTCACTAGAGTTTGTCAGACACACATGTACTCACGTCTTGCAGTGTAAATGTATGATCTGTGTATTTCTGTTCTCCCGCAGAGCAAACCTATGGAGAGGTGAACCAGTTAGGCGGCGTGTTCGTCAATGGGCGACCTCTGCCCAATGCCATACGGTTAAGAATAGTGGAGCTGGCTCAACTCGGGATCAGACCCTGCGATATAAGCCGGCAACTCCGAGTCTCCCACGGCTGCGTGAGCAAGATTTTGGCGAGGTACAACGAGACGGGCTCCATCTTACCCGGTGCCATCGGTGGAAGCAAACCACGGGTCACGACGCCTAACGTGGTGAAAAATATCAGGGAATACAAACAAAGCGACCCCGGTATCTTTGCCTGGGAGATTCGGGACAGACTTTTGGCAGATGGAGTTTGTGACAAGTACAATGTCCCGTCGGTTAGCTCGATCAGTAGGATTTTACGCAACAAGATTGGAAATCTCTCCCAGCCCAACCAGTATGAGAGCAGTAAGCAAGCCTCCGCGCAGGCCGGGCTCTCCTACAACCACATATACCCTTATTCCTACCCCAACACCATGTCGCCCACTGGCACTAAAATGGGCAGCCCTCCTGGAGTACCGGTGACGGCTGGACATATGAGCATATCCAGGGCCTGGCCTTCTGCGCACACCGTCAGCAACATTCTCGGTATACGAGCCTTCATGGATCCTGCAGGTGAGGAAAACAAAATCACTTTCTGCTCTGTGAGAAATCTTAGGCCTCTGCGCCACGCGTGTAAGCCTCCAGCTCTCCCTGTCCTCGAATAAGAGTTTAACAAATGAGCCCAGCTGGTTATTATTGTGTTATTCTGCATGATGGATTGTCATATTACGCCGTACAACCTGTTCTGGCAGCAGGCAGGACAACGTGTCCATTAGAAGTTGTACAGGCCTCCATTTCACCATTCAGCCAGAAAGCACTAAGTCCACTCTCAATGGGCCTTTTCATGGGATGATGCATTTGCAAACACTTTGCTCACCTGCTATATCCCCCCTAATCCTTCAAGTAGTCATAACAGGCATTTTTCTTTGCCCCTCTGGTCCTCATTTCAGCGTTTTATCCGATACTAAGTTGTCTGGACCACTGTATTTTTGTGCCACGATAGCCAATATATAATCTAAACAACATGTGTGTAAATTATAAATAATTCTTTATTTTTTAATTATTTTTTTCTGATTTAAATAGCTCAAAGATGTGAGCCTAATTATACGAAAATCTTCTTTTACGCACACACGTGCGTAAACGTAACATATATAATACAGGGCTGTATTGGGCAGGATAAATCTAAACAATTTTTAATATAAATTATTAAATAAGAGTACAATATTTATAATAAGCTGCTGTCGTTTTCTTTCAACGTTATCGTTTTTTGTTATTTGTTTTGTATTTTTAAATGGAATCCAATTAAAAGCAGGGCCTGTTTTTATTTTTAACACGCAGACAGCTTCGCACTTTATAAATAGTTGTAAACATTTAGATCATATTAAATATAAAAAAGGACATCATATTAAATTATATGTTTGTGTATGAAAAGGGATTTTTGATAGGCCAGCTGTTTTGAAAATCAAACATGTTTTATAGCCCAGACATACTTTTGCATAAAGCACTTCAAACGTTTCTATAATTTACATAATCAATTATAGCACTGAATGGGACTGTACTGTTATTAGCTATGTTGCCTTTTATACGTCTCTGACATGAAGTTACTGTTTTCTAAATCAGCCATTGCTGGGACTGATGGATATCCACCAAAAATGGAGGAGTGGAGTAGCGTCAACAGAGCAGCTTTTCCCGCGGCTCACGCAGTCAACGGGATCGACAAATCAGCCATTGACGCCGACATAAAATACGCACAGGTAAACATATTTGTGTATGTACAGCCTGTAACGTTTCTACACTAGCTTTGCACAAGTCTGACTTTATCGCCCCATTTTATTTTCTTTAAAAACAGTCTAAAGTTTTAGTGCCCAAATGAGCAGAGGCCTTCAGTAAGTTACTGCTCTCGCTCCAAAGGCCTGTGGCAAAGTTGTGAGAAGTGTCCATATCACCGACCCTCAAGCAGAGTCACATAAGGCCACAGACCTCAGCTTGATGAGATTTTACCCCTGAGACTCCCAAGAGTTTTATCACTGTTCATTTACTTCTGTTTCAGGACAAACAGAGGAAACCTAGCTGTGTGTTATTGTATAGTTTCATTTACGCTCAACCCAATTCCAGTGAATCCCGTGTATTCTTCTTCTTTTAATCCAACCAGACACCGTCTTTGAGACCCACTGCTGTAGGCCACATGTCGCTGTCACATACAATTATACGTGCTGTGCGTTTGAGGTTTTGGGGCTTATTTTGTCCATGTCTTATCTGTCTGCCTGCAGCCCTCCTCGACCCTGTCCAGTTATGTCTCGGCGTGCGCATACTCTCCCACCAACCAGTACGGGGTGTACAGTGGGCCTGCAGGCGGCTATGTGGCCCCGGGCCACCACCATTGGCAGCCGCAGAGCCCGGCCCTGTCCCACCCAGGCAGCGGGATGAGCATGCATGCAGGGGAGATCCACTCGCCGATGACCTTCAAGCACCAGGCCCGAGAAGGTAGATAGAAGGGGGGGGGCGGGTTAATGTGATGACAGATGTGTTGAATCATTATTATTATTATTATTATTATTTATTATTATATTATTATTATTATATATTATTATTATTATTATTATTGAGTCCTGTTCACCATCTCAACTTTTATTAACTTAGGACCGTAGTCTCTCTCCCATCTTCGTGCCGTTCTCTTGCGCACACGTTTTCGCAATAAGCAATGACCGCAACGAGTGTAAACATTTACTAAATCCCAAATGACGCCTAATTACATGTCAATTATTAAATACTGACCTTCCAGTTTTGGCCACCATCATGTTTGCCATGTGTCTGAGGAGATTTTACGCGCATAAAATGGAAGAAAATATTTTTTCTTTTTTTTAAAAAGAGAGTCCTCGTTAATAAGTGTGTTTTTCTTCAGGACAGATATGCTCTAACTCGTGGGCGGACTAGCTCGCGCTAAATGCATTCATCTCGGGGAGTAAATCATAAGTTGACGATGGAGTTGCATGCACAGGCCAACTGTATTTCTCCATGTGTTGTGCAGGAGACAGAAAACCGCCCAGTCCCCTGAGCAAGCAGCAGCAGCAGCAGCAGCAGCAACATGAAGACTTGAACAGTGTGCATGGACCCAGTCACCTTACCTCATCGTCATAACCGGGACTTATACCACTTTTATTACCAGATCCATTTAACTGAACTCATTTCAACATCTCCAACAGTAAGTCTGAACAGTTATGGCTTGTTTCCCACCCAAGTGTTTGTAGCTTACAGCCAAACACAGGCCTATTCACATACATTATGAATACCAGTATAGCTTTGTCGGCCTTCATGGCTATATGAATGTAAGCTTGCATTGATGTATCGGTGTTTCCCCTCATTGGTTGATAGTTTCTTTTTCCTCCATTGAAATATTCCATGTTGCTAGACTATATTCTCTTTTGGAGACTGCAAGATTTAAAAAAATAAATAAATACATTTTTGTCAGTCATTGATGTTTTATTATAAAAACCAAAGGACTATTCTATAATCCGCCACAGGCCTATTTTATGTGATCTCTAATTTGTGCCCATGATTTCGATTCTTCTCCGACTCAATGATGTGAACAAAGAGATAAATTGTCTAAATGTAAAATATTTTCCAAAGCTTTAATTATATATTTTTATAATTTCATTGTAAATATTCAAAAATAAAGGCTTTCTTAAATGCCATATGTTGTCGTAGCTTATATTATTCCTGCACAGATCCATGGAAGGGTATGTTTGGTTTAATTCGTGGAAGTTTTTTTTTTTTTTTTTTATGAGGGCGCTGATGTGAGTTTAAAGACGAAAGAGGAAATTGAAATTCTCTGTTCACTTAAGTGGTTTTCAGTTTTGTTAGAACAAATGAGAGCCTCGTTACCAAAATCAGCTAGTCTCGTTCCTGTTTTCTTTACGCTGCTGAGTTTCATACAGGTTTGAACAACCTTTTTGGTTCATCACAGTGGTGCGTCTTCCAACTGGAGTTGACAGACTCTCTCTCTTAAGGATGTTTGATACCAGCTCAGTTGACAGTGAGGCTATAAAAACACATTATAATTAATCATATAATAAGTGTAACCCTAAGGCTGTCAAAGGGGATTGAAACATACTGAGTCATTGCGACACTTACAAGTAATTTCGAGTATAACCTCCATACACTTCCTGCACAATCTGGGCGCCGTTGCTGATGCTATCTCGGTTGTAACTGATACCTGCCCTGATTACAATCAGAGATGTGATCGTGCACGTTAATGAACGGTGTGTACAGGAGAGCAGCTGACGGTCCACATCCACACACATGCAGCCTCAGGGACAAGTTCCCCCGGATACAACTTTCCTATAGAGGCCTTTAGGCTCTGCTCTAAAACAGTTTATTCTTGTGGCTTGTTTGCTTAAATCAAAAGTCTTCTCACAGCTTCATAGACTGAATATGTGTTTTTCTGATCTCACCATTTCCATGAGCTGTTGTTATTTGTGGTGGTTATCTAAACACACACACTGTGTTTTACGATTTCTGTTCAATAATGCTACCTAAAGTAATTATGCTTAATTTATTTATTTATACATACATACATTTCCAAAGAAGGTATTATTATTTTTGCAGTATTATTTCGCCTTAAAAAAATACTGAATATACTCGGTCGACATCTAAAGTGTGGCCTTCAGTGACATGAAGCGTTTGCGTCTTGGCTGAATATGGTTTTAAAAAGCGATTTCGTTGTATCGGTTTTGTGTACAATAGACTGAACAAGTTCAGTAGTTTTGAAATTAATTAGATTTGAACAAATCAGAACCTTTATTGATTTTGTTCTAATTCATATCAGTTTGTCATTAATTTAAACTTTAAAGTTACATTTTTAATATTTCATTTTACCCCAACTGTGAACCAAAAATGAAATGAAGCAATAAAGGGGTGAATGAATAAAATGAATGAAAATATTTAAACATATTTTTGACATTTATTGTAGGTTATGTATTTGTCCAGTTTTCAGCTCTTGCAAATAAAAATGACTCTTGTAATTAAACTTTACGATGCTAGTTTACATCCATCAAACTGCTTGCTCTCCATCCAAATCTTCTTCTTCTCCAAATCTCCTCTGTTGACGCTTGATGCACATGAGGTCAGGGGTTTGGTGACTGGCCCAGTGCAGTTTGGTTGAGTAAGATTGAGAATTTCTGTGGTTTTTAACAGTACCTTCAGTGTGAATGCAACCAGGAAGTAAAAAAAAAAAGAGAGAGGGTGTTTTCATGCCTTGCAAAGACAGAACAATATGTTTTCTATAGAAGAGTGTTCTTCCCTTTTTGGTATCAAAAAGTCTTTATAAATGATTTACCCCCCCAAAAAAACTCCAAACACACAGGTGTGTGTGACCTTTTATGAAGACAAAGAAATTCTCTGGCTAGGTTTCCACAGAGATGAGATGTGGGAAATTCAATTATTGATTACTGGAAACACTGATTAACCTAAATCTAATCAGCTTCAAGGTAAAATTGTGAGGTTCTGATCTTAAAAGTGTGTACTACAAAAACTGAAACCACCTAATAGTTACTGAAAGTAGCCCTGAGACTGGAGGAAGGATCAATTTAGAGACCCCCTGTATTTATTAATGAAGATGAATAACACATTCCACTTCTGTTTCTCTATCAACAAATGTTAATTATGGCTTCTCTCACTGCAAAATGTTGAACTCACTGACTTTGTGTATTTACAGGTCTATATATATTTGGAAGATTTCAACACATGTTTTTTTTATATATAAATTAGAGATAACAATATGGGTTTTGAACATGTTGGCCTTTAAAAAATGTTCCTGATGTGGTATCCTGAAATGTAAATGTCTTTGGTAATACATTTTACCTACTGTGTCCACATATCCAGCATGATCAGATATATGACCTGTTTTCTGGGTTTCTGGGTCTGAGGTATCTTTTGAGTTTTAATTGTTTTGGAAAACCCTTTAAACAGGTTCTAAAAAAGGATCACAGAAAGTTACTCACAGGGTGCTTCAATACTACAAAGTCCAAAACACAAAGCACTGAGGTGTCACACTGATCAGTTTTAATAGAAAGTTTAAGCATACACCCTGGAATTTGTCTGCCCTCTGAGCTCCATTTTGCAGTCGTTGATTCTTTTCCCTTTTTGCAACAAAAGTCCCAAGTGACTCAGTATATCCAAACATTAAGATGGCCTATGAGTACACACGCTCCCTGACTGGAGTCGTTCTGTTTTCCCGGATACCACTTGGGGTTCAGAAAACACTCCTTCATGGTGGCGGGGTTACTTCCTGCGGGACCTATGGTCATCAATCAGGACCGCAAGTGATACCCCCCACTGCGTCTTCTGCAGACCCTCTGTGTAGGAAGGGCAGCAGGTGGGCTGGTTTTAGATGGTTGTTTCCTATTGATACAGAGCAAAAATACATAATATTTGTTTAAATTTCTGTCTGTGTGCTTTGAGATGGGTGATAATATGCTAGCGAGGCCACTTTTTGCATCCCAGAATTACCACTAGGATTAGATTTTTGTGTTTTTAACAAACAGTGGGCCATTTCTTTTTCATTACTTTTTTTTCTAATAATGTTGTAATTTCACAGGGTAACTATTTATATTTACAGCTATTTCAGTCAATTTTTGATCATTACCGTAACATTTTTTGCCAACATCTTATTGTAATGGTGTCCAGCGTTATGAATAGAGATTTATGCAAAAATAATTGAATCTGTAATATGTATGAAAAATAATTCCCCTTTTTAATTTCTCCCTGTCTATTAAATGTTACTGAAAAACAACACCTGCTTGTGGGTAAGGGAGACAAAATGGGACTTTTTGCGCACCAAACCTTGAATGAAACTGCTCACACACAAGTGTGCAGATGCCCAGACTTAAACACCGTATGGTGCTCTGATCTCCAGGTTCTTGAGAGTGTTACCTCTGCAACTTAAACTTGAAAGGATTCTCAAATGCCACAAGCTTAAACATATACTTGGAGAGATGGGTAGGAGATTTGTCCTCCTTGATCCTAATGGATATGATATTAAGCACTATTAATAATCCAAGCAGCAGCGAAATGGTAACAGAGAATCCTAAGCCAAAACAGGCGCCACTATCTTCAACTGTAACAATTCATCAGTGTCTACCGTGTGTACAAGAAGGATTGAGTGTCCTTTAGAGACCAAAGTTCAGTTTATGCATTGGACACTTTGCTGGGTATGAATTAAGACATTTTACATTATCTGTACTTTCTGTTTTGAGGGGGGAAACTACCCCAGGCTGGCCAGGAGTCACTCACTCACTCAGTCACTTTTTCTGCCTTTGCATGACTCAAAGTCAACAAGAGAGCATCTCAGGACAGGCGACATGGCAGTCCAGACAGGTCTTGAAAAAGCAAAGAAAGATACATGAGAAGCCTTTTAAAAGGAGAGTGGCAAGTTGGCATTGTGTCAAGTTTTGAAAAGAAGGTCCGTGTCGGCAGTTCCCATGTCTGATACATCAAGTGAATTGACTAGCCGTGGTAACATGGAGCACGCAATCAGTGTTGAAACATCTTGTCAAGGTCTTTGATAAGCAGGATATCAGTTTTTGGCAACCATGCAAGAAACAAAGTCATTAATTAAAATTCTGGCCACAGTTGCCAGCCTATTGTTTAGACTGTACGGCAGAATGTGATGCATTTAAGATGAACTAAAGAGAGAAAAACTATAAGACATTTAACATTCCTAATGACTGAGCAGGATAATAAGATCAATGTTGTTATATGATGAATTTGTAAGTGATGCATTCATATTTTTACCACCTAAAACTAAAAAATCAAAGCAGTCAGACTGTAACGATGTCATCCCTGTAATGCAGTCACTATTGAATTTTTTTTTTTCCACTGACTGTCCACAGGATTTCCATGCAGGCAGAGTTACAGCTCTGTAGTCTAGAGGATGATAAATGTCTCCCTCCCATGTTCTTACTTGCTTTGCCAGCTCACCACATCAACCAGATGCTCTAAAAGCAAAAGGGACAGAGACATGATGATGACATTTGGCTTTCTAAATGAAAACGTATCATTTCACATTTGCTCTCAGGAGATTCCGCCTCTGTTTTTGGTCCACGGAGGATACAACGATACAGCAATAAAGAGAATAACCACAGGATCACGTTGAATTGCAGAGCCCAGCTTTGATTATTATATACAGATGACTAAAAGAGCATGAAATTATGTTTGCAAACACAATTAAAATGCACTCTTTGAAAACGTTGCCATGAAAGCAGGCATATTTTTGTAAAACTAAGAATGCTTGTAATTTGTGTGTATCGTCAGTAATCAGTATGTAAATATCAGCATCTTGAGTGGTGCGCAGTTCTTTACTGGAAAGTCAAAATACAGACCTTCATTATGGAAATTTGTCAGCAGTTTTGTAATGGAGGTCTATTTTAGTGAAGATCTGTGCCCAGACAGAGAGACAGTCCTCAGTTCAAGAGGATCCTCTCTAATTTGTGGAGACGATAGAATTAATGTTCTGCCCTGCTGCCCATCTGTGACTTATTTAAAGTGTGCTGAAACATATACTGTGCTAAATGTTGCCACACACAAATGCTACCAACAAAAAAACTATGCGGTGTTGGATTTAAGGGTTGCCTTCAAGTTAATTTTTGGCTCAAATTCTTATTAGGTGATAATAAGATGATGACTCTTTACCCAAAAATGTAAGTGGTAAACCACCATACTGTCTGTTGGTTTGGAAAATCCTGACTGAAACTCAGTTGGATCTCTGACTTGAGCAAATAGATGTTTCTGTGTATAGAGAGAAGACCAAAAAATTCTTACTGCATTCTTACTCATTTGATGTTGTACACTGGAATACACTTTTTAACTCTAATTCTAACAAAAAAAATGTATTCTCTTTTTATTATAATTTCAGGACTGGTGGTATTCTATATTTTTTTGTGTGAAAATATCAAATGCATTAATCTAGTCTCTCAACACTTGTGGCTCCCCAACCCCAATGTCTGTGGCTCGCAGCACATTTGTTCCTACTGAAGATATGAATCTTTAAAAAGGCAAAATAATTTTCTTTAACAGCTGGGCATTGTAGTTTTTAGCAAACATTACTCAAACACGGGTAAATAGTGCATTTATTGGGGGCTATTTTCAGCCGTGGATTAAGATACATTGGGTGCTTTAGTGTATTTGTAGCACCAGGGTACTTGGGATTGATTCATAATAAACTGCAGTGTGTGTGTTCATTGTAACAAAGACGAGTGTGGCTCTCGGATGTGTTCTTAATAGTTACTGGACAAGATTTTGGATACACAGAAATATTGCCAAAAAGAAAAATAGAATATCAGAACACAGCAGCCATATACTGTAAGTGTATGTGCTTTTCAGTGGCATTCAGTTCCCCTTTTCTATTTTTGTCAGTGACCAAAAAGACTTCCTACAATTTGGAATGTCAATGTGATTATATACAATCTGTACACCTTCCAGTTGAGGATCAGTGTTACAGTTAGTGCCAGGAAGTCATAACCTCACTTGTTTGAATATAATATATTAAATTCTATGTATAACTGTAAACTCAATATATCTTTAAAAGTCTCAAGAAAAAAAGTAGTTTACTACTGTTAATTTATCAGCTCTCCATCACAGGGTCAACTTAAGTATGAAACAAGTTTATTATCGTGCGAGGAAAAAAGAAATACCAGCATAAAAACACGTCACGTCTCACTGTGATTATACTGTGAGCTCAACACAAACCTTTGTACAACAGATTTTCAGATCCAAGTTATTTTAAAGTATAAATAAATAACCATTTTGTTCTGCCAGAATTCAAATAATCGCAAGATTAGAACTATTCATCATTGACCATGTGTGAAAAAATATAAGTACTTTTAAAATAAGTAAACGTGTTGCTCACGAGTGTGTAACCATCAAACAGTGTCTTGAAAATAAAAATCTGTAATGATTGTTTTGTGTGCCCAACTCCTCTTTTATAAGAGCAATTTTCTTGATTTCAATGGGACTTCCTGAAATAAAGTTCAAAATGAACTATTGAGGCCTATAATGGTAAAAGAAAAAATATAAAGTTTGAGTGAGGCAACATCATCACACTAATTTAGAGAGTTTATTGTGCAGTGCAGTTTGTTCTCAGCAAATACTAACCCAGTTTTTGGGTGGTTTGTGGGTATCACCTCATTATTCAGAGGTAACAGGAATAGAGCACACTGTCTGTAGTGCAAGTCTAAAACATGCAGAACCTGTTGCTCCGTTAAATATTGCACATGTGCAACAAGGACCAGAACTGAATCCTCTCGCCATGCAAAGTGTTGAAGAGATAATGCAACAAAAGGTGAAAGGTAAACAACGCTGGCTGCCATTAATCACCGTTTTGAGCATGCTCTCCGGCTGCCACTCCCTTGCCGTTTGTGACAACAGTGCCAGTCAGACCTGCCAGCCCCTATCAGTTGTCTGATTTTAAAGAACTTGTTGGCTGATAACCAAGACCAAGACAGGCTCCTGTCTAAATCAACACAAACTAACATGACCCATTGACTTTATCAACATCCGGGATGAAATAAAACATATATAGTACATAACCGTCTGACCTTTCCCATATTGACAGTATCATCAGGCATAAACAGGATTTCTGTTTGGTCTGTTTTCGTGCGTAGCGAGGCCCGGCAAGCCCGGTCTGTCTTGCAGTCAACTGCAGCTACAAACCAGGAGTAAGAGAGAGAGAGAGAGGGAGGAAAAAGGCCCTTTGAAGAACACGGAGTGGAGCCAGTTGTGGAGAACCATGCATGTTGCTGCTGTTATTGGTGCTTCCCACTCAGACACGCCTCTCCCATCTCAACACTCACAGGCAGCATTGACCCAAAGGGTGGCTGTTAATTTGGCATGGCGAAAACATTGGTTTACACTGAATGAATGGTCTGATATAGCCTCTCCATACGGAAGGAAGAACAGCTCCAAAAACAGATTAAATGACATCACGGCATTATGGAAATACGTGAAAGACATGAAGTAGTGTGCGTTTAAGTGGAAGAACGCACTGGCCACACAAGAGAATACTTGTTATTATTTGAATCATTACCACAGTACAGTAGTGTGTGAGACCGTGTATTCATACTGAAGTTTTTAAATACAAATGCAAATGATGGGTGAGCCTAATAACGTAAGCTTTGTATTTGAGTACTGACGGATGAAAAAGTTGCCTCAGTGGCACATGAAATAAAAAAAATAACTTATCATAGAAAACAAGAAAGCTGTATGCTGCATGCAGAGCAGAGGTGGAACAAGTATTACAAGGAAAGGTCCTGCATGCAAATCTTCATTCACATGGGCAAAATGTAGTCATCAGGCAGAGTCGCCCTTTCATGGTGTTGGGCTGTGTATACTGTATTAACTGATAAATTATTGTGTAAGCAGCATTTATATGTTGTCAATTGTCATTTGTCATTATGTATTAAATGTTATTTAAATGCCTTTTCTTATTTCTTTAATCTATGCCTGTTGTCGGTTAAATTGTTGTCGGCGCTACATATGTATTCAGTGGAGGCTTATTGTTTTCCAATATTATTTGGCTGATACTCTTAATACCATTGTGTAATGTCATATCACATAATATAAGTATTTATACACATTGTTAGTCTTGTTTAAGAAACATTTATGTCAGAGGTCTTGTCTATATCATAGGTTTTTAACTTTAATGTGTGTGTGCATCAAAAGTTAAAGTCAAATAACACCCGTCATGACACCATGAGATAATGATGTTAAACAGATACGGATAATGACCAACATATATATAATTGTTACAGATACATTTCATTCCAAACTGAATCAGTGTGAGAAAAGCTATGGGCACTGAGACAAAAAAATGAACTAAAATAAAATGAGACTTTTTATGATACGTATCGGACTCCTGTGCAGACAAGATACAATGCTATGTGGGTGGCTACTCTGTACTGGAGATCCTCTCAGTCATCACCCTCCACTGCAGACTGAGTAAACCACCAGTCACACTTCCAAGCCACAATAGCAAGGTGGGCCTCTGCAGAAATGCTTAAATTGCATTCAATTGTCTAGTGAGCCCTCTGTCTTTCAGCTCCAATACTCTGTCTGTCATGGTGTTAAACCATAATGAGAAACACAATCATTTTTTGTTGTCTTGTGGAGGAGGATTTCAGTAGCTTAGTAAAGAAAGCGCGTATGCTTAGTCAAGCTGCAGAGAACACAGCTGAAGAGCTTCTTCAAAGTCAGAAACAAGACAATTTTTTCCATGCTTACAGACTTGTGTGTCCAGGTCAACATTTAACATTGATCCTTTACCTTTGCACAATATTTCAGTAAAGGTTGACATGTTCTTACAGCATCGTTTTCAGATGTATATAGTATATGGACACTGTATTGTGTAACTTGACAGTCTTGTCTCACAATAAAGCAAAATATTTCTTTTAGGTTTTTCTTCATGGGAAACGACAAAGAAAAGCCATTAACCACTGCACAGAAAACAGCTCTTGGTGTCTTGCTAGCTGAGACAAACAAAAGGTGAGTGTCAGAGTGATAGAGGAAGTGCTTGTCTTCTCTTCCTGCTCTCAGTGGCACAAGAATGAAGAGGATGTCTTCGTGTACACCAGGGCTATCCATTACTGAGTTAACAAGGTCTCGGCTACTCTTTAAGTGAAATCCAAGGCTGTCTGTCTGTCCGTCTGTCACATGGAAAAAAAACAAATAAACACGCACATGAATTCGTCAAGGTTTTACTTGCGGCTCAATACGTGCCAAAGAATGCTGAGTTTTTGTCCATTAAAAACAAGACGCTGTATGAATACACCATCGTGCCATCTTGGGTCCACCTGCAAATGCAAACAGGGAAATTCTTAGAGGAACGCTAACATTTCCCCCAAAGAAAAGTTTGACTGAGTTATTGACCCAATAAAAACATGGCGAGAAAAGCAAGGTGACGCATCCCAGTGCCGCTTGGTTACACTCTAAATTCACTGTACAATAGATTGGATCAGTCTGCTTCCAAAGAAGTTACTTAAAAATTCATATCTATCCGCTAACTAAATAAACTTACATTGGAAAATCAGCCAGTGACAGAGATGAAGTACATTTATTTAAGTTCTTTATTTAAGGACAATTTTGAGGTACTTGTACCTCATTGAGGGAAATATTATTTAATACTTTTTATTCCACTGAATAACAGTTTAAGATCGAAGTTTAACATTTTACATTAGAAAACATGATACTCTTATAAAATATAATTAATTGTTAAAGATTAATCCAGTTTTTGGTTTGTAACCTTTTTGACTTGTGGCCTTTTCCAGATGGTTCCATTTCAATAACTGGCCACCACAGAGGTAGAATTATCCAATATTTCATAAGATAAGTATAAATTTGCAAAGCAGAATGCTGTTGATTTTTCTTTCATACCTCATTAATCATTTCACAACCCGTCAGATTTATCTTATGACCCTTTGGATGTGGGGCTGACCTCTAGGTTTGGAATCGTGCGACAAAACTGCGTGTTTCTGCTTAAAACCAGCTCCACCTGGGCCAACTAGAACAGAGATAGTACTTAAGAATTGATGCATCAGTAACTTGTATGGGATATTTTCTTAAATATGTTTTAAAATGTTTTTTAACTACTTTATTGCACCCAATGTGCATAATTAGAGTAATGCCAGAAAATACAGTAAGGTTTTTAATGTACATTTTTTTATGTGCTACTAAGGAGTAAAAAAAAAAGCCAAACTGTAATAAGCATGAAACTAATGTATGCATTAGTTGAATAAAAATTATTAAATAATATTTCCCTCTGAAATGTAGTGTGAGTGAAGTATAAAGCATACAATGGAAATACTCAATGAGGTACAAGTACGTCAAATTTGTCCTTAAATAAAAAACCTCAAATAAATGTACTTAATCTCTGTCACTGGCTGATTTTCCCATGTAAGTTTATTTAGTAAGCAGATGGATATGAATTTTAAGTAACTTCTTTGGAAGCAGACTGATCCAACCGGTTGTACAGTGAATTTAGAGTGTGACTAAGCAGCACTGGGATGCGTCACCTTGCTTTTCTCACCATGTTTTTATTGGGTCAACAGCTCATTTCTGCTAATTGAAATTCTGCAATAATTCTACAAAACATGACATATCAATCACCTTTGTCATCAAGCTGCATTAATCATTAGCCAAATTCCTAAACCTCTGAATAGGCAAAACACAATCTCATCAATAACAATCCACGTCACTGTCTATTTCTGCATCCTTCATGGTTTTTGCATATGCTATTTAGTGTTTTTCTTTCCAATATTAATGGGTGAACATTTTCATGTCTCAGCTTCTCCCCACATCCATCCGTCCTCTTGGCTCAAGCAGCAAAGCAGTGGTCTCTTCTTTCATCACATGAAGCTAACGGGTAGGTCAGGAGAATCTAGTTCCTCCATTTGGTGTTGATAGGGCGGATGAAGGAAGATTGATTCCCCCAGTATCATCATTGCAGGTGTTTGCCTTTGACCAGCGTCCTCTACAAGCAGTTTCTCATTACACTCTGGTGAGAACGGAGGACCTTCAAGTCTCGTGCATTCCGACAATGCTCTGAAGAGTGTGTAATTTTGGAGACTAAATTTAGGGGGGGAGGCAAATCAGTTTTTATTTAAAGCAGACCTGACTCAAAAGGGGATTCACCGCACTGTGGTCAGACTTCAAACCAACTCGTTACTTGCCTTTTTCATGTTCGGACTGCTGCAAATCTCCAATCCCTCTGAACACAGCTGAAAAAAAAAGAAACAGACTGTTGTTGATTTTGTTTCCATCTTTGTGGGAGACTGTCTCCTTAATAATGTGCACATTGGTGGTGAAGCAGCTGATCAGCAATTTGTAAGCAAAGATCTTGTCTTAGTCTGCAACTAGTTCATTTGACAACAACTAGTCAGTAACTTTAACCGATAATTACCTTTTGTTGTCAGCTTCCTTGTGTTAAACTGTTTCAAGTATTTTCACTTGTAAGTGATTGATGCACAGCTCTCTCAGAAGTGAAGCCTTTAGATCAAACTGAAAAGATAGGTTCGATTTCATCATTAGAGTTAATCCATCAACAATGCCAGAGTGCTGAATAAAGCCAGAGTAAATGAATGTGTTTGCTCTGTCTCGGGGTAAATATTAGTTTGTCCAGATAATGCTACTGGGCTTCTGAGGGTTTCCACAATGCTTAAGTTACACCACCGTCTGCTCTTTTCCACCAGAAGAATTGTTTCCCACTCTTTCTTCTTCTTGAAAGCCAAACATCAGTAGCAGTCTCAAGTGGCTGAAAGTTTTAGTTGATAATCCAGTCTGTCACTGAGAACCACAATAAGATTAATGGCAGGGGAAGTCCTAGCTGGCAAACATCCCACTCAATCAAAACAGATAACATGGATTGAGAAATAGTTCTCAGGTACAGAGTTGAAGCACATATGTTGTTCAGTCGAATAAAAATAACAATTGCTATTTCAAAAATACAAATGCTACCTGCAGTATATGTGGATATCAGCCCTGTGTTATAGTGTTCACATTGACAGATAGACCCTGGAACTCTAAACAAGGTCAAAATCTATGTAATAGATTGAATAATCAAAATGTATGTTCTGTTTTTGTGTGATCTCTCCTTTGGAAATGACCAGTGTCAAATTAGAAGCTCAGAGGGAAAAGGGAGCCCTCTACTGCTGAGTCAAGCCATAATACAGCTCTGAACACAGACTTCTGTTTTACTGTCTGCAGTAATGAACCAGGAAGTGTTTGCTGCCTCGTTAAGGGTGCACAAGCTGCTCAAAGATAAGGCATTTTACGCAGAAAGCACTTTTAAATCAATCTCCAAAGGTCAAAGGAGGCATAACACTGACAGACCAATAATGTACTCAGAATTTCAGTATTACATCCCTGAAAAGTAAATGACCCTGTGTTCTACTTAAACATGCAATCACTCGACCATGAAAGTAACCACCAAAGATGAGATCCAACTAAACCACACTGATGCATGGGTTGCTGTATGAACAAATCTTGTACATTTCCAGCTGCAGACTACTCTGTCATGGAAAATATAGGGTCTTGATATGACATTCACGGAGATAATAGCAGCGTCACGCAACACTGGGTCAAAAGGGAGCTGAGAATAGCTAACTCTGCCTTGATCTTTTGTTGCATGTGTGGAGGTATTTTTTGTTTATTTACATTATGAAATGTTTGCCGATTTTGTAACCCTGTGAGCTCTACGAGTAAAAGCTCATTAGTCCATTTCTTTCTCTGTGACATCTAAGGAGTTTAAAAGGCTCTTTGAGTTTGTCTTAATTGTGAAGGAACGTGTAGAAAGACACTGAGCTGAGCCAATCTTAGATGATACCAAATGATCTCGCCTCTCTGACTGCCCCTGAAAACCCTGCTCTCACCTCAGACCTGCCGATAACCATCTTTAATGAATAGCTGTGTGCTTCAAGGAGTGCTAGCTGATAGAGATCTTTTCAGGAACAGTGGGGTTCAGGTCTCAGTAACAATCAGGGAATTCCATCTTAACCATTTGGATGTCCTCCATAATGCCACACACTCTGAGATTGCTCTTGCAATGGACCTACACCAAAATAAAACTTGGCACCAGTGAGGCATTCTTGCCCAACTCAACAACTCTGTCTGAACACCCTCCTAGGTCTAGGGTCTATCTGTCGATGTGAATGCTGACTCTTTGTTGGTGCTTTCTGATCTCAGGTGGAGATACTGTACAGCTAACTGCCTTATAAAAGGCGGGCTGGCGACTGAAGGTACAAGCACCGCTCCCTGTGAGTGCGTCTGAAAGGCCCAAATTGAGCCATTTCCCCAATCTCCAGGGAGAGTCCTTATCGTCTGCAAGATCCAGAGTAGACTGTGTATAATTTGCAAAACACTATGCTGATACTGCAAATGAGGTTTAATAGCTGTTGAGGCCCAGTTAAGCTTCATAATGTAAGTTTGTGGTCTTTGATAACCAGTAGCAAAGACATTTTCTTGAAGCAAAAACCAAAAGAGAAAAGTCAAGGCATCAGTGAGTGGGTGCCTCCTGTCATACTTGACTGATATTTGTGGGATTGCTCATCATGTCCTGACAAAGTAATTAGACACGAACAACACAAGAAAACTCCTCTGCATTTATTTCTTCCCCCAGGGTAGATGAGAGCTGTAATTAGTCTCACTTTGACAAGCTGTCAAATTTCCAGGGCTGTCTGTTAGCTAATTTCTAACCTGACCTAACATAAAAAGACGGTAATGAAACCATTTATTACTGTAATCATGACTGATGCTGTCATCGCAGCAATCAATCATGCCAAGCAAATCTACCTTAAGCGGCTATAATTTTAAGATAAAATATCTGGCCAGCAATTAATGCTGAAGTAAAATAATAATTAAAAAAAATGATATTTTTGTTTTTGCGTTTGTATAGCCATTATGTGTTCTTGGATTCATTTTTGGAGCATACTGTAGCCAATTCACTAGGTTTAATGATGATGAGTCTAAACCAATTACAAATTTATTGGCCCATATCAACCACCATATCAGCTATTCTTTACCACTGATGTAATCTACAGTCAATGCCACACTAGTGGCTCTATATTTAGTTAAATGCTAACATGTTCACAATGAAAAAAATGCTGGTGTTTAGTAAATATAATACTCATCATGTTCACCTTAGTTTAGCATGCTAGCATGTTAAGTCAGCTGAGGCTGATTGAAATTCTGGCCTGGCGATAATGCTAAATGAAACAACGTTATTAGAATTCATCATGAGGACAAATCTCATGGTAATCCAGTAGTTGATATATTTGTAAATACAGGAAAGATGACCAAAAGGATAGGATCACCAAAGTTAGTAGGATTAATCCTCAGGAGGACCATAAATGTCTGTACAAAACTGTCCATTACCTCACAATAACTTGTGCATTACCTTTTACATTCCTCACAATATATTTTGCATTCAGTCACAGTCCAGTTATACTGCCACTGCCACTGAAACTCTTTCACAGACACAACAGAAAGAACAGACGATGTGACACTTTATGCATTTAGTTTTTATTACTCCTTTACTCCTTTCCTGTGAGCACAGCTGCAGCTGTCCTGTCTGGCTGTGCTGGGTGATACTGTGGCTGTAGATATGGTTACATTCAGTCATTTAGCTGACGCTTTTATCCAAAGTAACTTACAAAAAAGGGACGCAATCATGGTAACCAGGACATGTTAGTGCAGCAATAAGTAGTGTGACAGTAATAGAGGGATAGATTTATCATCTTGTTGGTAGGTACTCTCTGAAGAGCTGGGTCTTCAGGAGTTTTTTAATGGTAGTAACTGGTAGTGCATTCCACCAATGGGGAACAATAGACGAGAAAAGTCTGGATTGCCTTGAGTGAATGGGTGGCAGAGCCAGGCGTCGTTCATTGCTTGGACTACAATTAATCTGATGTTTATAGCTGTTTATCCTGTCAGACATGAAAGATGTGTTACTAATACACCACAGGAGTTCAGGAATGCAGTAGTTTCACTACAATGTTCAGCCAGCACAACCACACACACACAGCCTTCAGTGTTACACCCTTTATATACTAATGTGTCATAGTCACACTAATGTGTCATAACCAAAGCACATTCATGGTTATAGCCGCAATCACAGCGACAGCAACCGCCAAAGCTAGTCATCTCATGGTGTCTTAGCTGAAGGTGCACCAAGTCAAGGGGTGGTCTACTACATAATACATAATAGCCTACTATATTATAATACAACTCAAACTCTCTCTGTGTATGAGGGGGAATGCAGAATATATTGCAATGGAAAGCAAAAGAATTTCAGAAAGGAATTACAGTATTGTTCATCCTGTATTATATTATTTGGTCTGAAAAGCAATGGACCAACCTCCACCATAGGAATAAAGCAAAAAGGGCGTTCAGCACTTCAGTCTTTTTCTATGCTTCCTCTCATTTTCCTAATAAGATGGCAATATTAAGTTTCTCATATATCGATTTAAGACTGGCTTATCTGAGTAAAGAGAAGATAAAGCTGGAGATGAGACGCTGCTGAGAGAAGAGCTTTACTAGCTGTGACAAGCGCTGACCTGCCCTGAGCAGGTAAGGGATAGTCTTCTCACCCAGGTTTTGGTAAGCGTGGGAGGCTAAACTCTGATCTAATGATCCAGTTTTGTCTCACAACACCTAGAAACATCACTGATTTGAACTAATTTAAGACCAAACAAGGCTCTTTTAAAAAAAAAAAGGTGAATTTTTTTTTCTAAAGATACCATCGACGATAGATTATCCACTCAGGATGAAACACCTTCCATGAGGCCGGAGATAGGCCTGAGCAAACACATTCCCATCCGCTAGTGAAAATGGATATGCTGTTGACCTGTCCAGCCACACAAAAGCCACTCCCAGAGCTCAGGTGAGTAACCCTCATCCAGCCTGAATCTCTTAACTAAATATTGTGAGTGTCCCTCTGTATATTCACAGTCTGTCTGTTTACTTTCAGATCCAGGGGATTAGAGGATCAACACTGCATGCAGGTGAGGGGACTCAGTTCTCAGGTAGACAGAGAAAGTTTCAGGAGAAAAACCTAATCCAATATTAGTTTAGTATTTAGTATTTAAGTACTGTATTTTTTTATTTGTGGAATGAAAATGTAATATAAAATGTACTTAGTTAACAAGACAAGTTAGTAAAATAATCTAGATTTATATATTGATTAATACTGATTGAAAAATAGTTAAATATAGACTAGTTATTCTCTTGTTTAAAACTATGTAATATTTGACTAAATGCTCTAGCTATAGCTCAGTTAAAGGCTTGACTCCAATATTACCCATTCAGCGATTACTGTTGTGAGTTGAATTCAGTCCTGTAATGACCCAACCAAGCTGGCCTGCTCGTCAGTGCTGCACAGTAAGCCAGATGGGAGCGAAGATCCTCCTTTGTGGCTAGAGCAATGGAGCATGAGCCAAAATGAGAATTAGAGTAAACTTCAACATGTCAGCACGTCCTCATATCATTTATTTTCCACTGGTTTGGATGGATGTGGCTTAGATGATTGCTGATGATTTTCAAAAAACCCTACGCACATCCCCACGAACTTGTATAACATGATCTGTGCCCAGCTCGGTTTTTATTTTATTTTTTTTATTTTTTCTTGGGAACAGCTGGGAGAAAGCTGGATTTTCATCCGAGATATTTCAACATTCCTGTCTCATCTATGTGATTCAAACTGTAAAACTTTATCACTCCTTGGCATTCTTACAAGACCTATCATACTTCTATGTCTAATCTTTTCAAGGGCCATCAGCAATTCAGCGAAGCAATTCAAAGGAATTTTGTGTTTATGCATCTCAATTAAAGAGTAGTAGCAGATGAATGCTCATTACCGTCAGCATTATTCTTTTACCCCGCCTATACAAAAGCTTTTTCCAATCTCAGCATATCTCAATAGGCTGTGGTTCAACTGATTCTGCAGGGTTTTTCCTACATGCGGGCATATTGACTATGTGCAGTGGAGGGAGGTATCTTAATCTAGGAGACATCCACATGGGTGGTAAAGCAAGAAAATGAAAATGGTATACATGCTTGCTTTTCTGCAAGCTGAAAGGCAACCAAAAAAAATTTCTACTTCGCTCATGACAGCTGGTGCAAAATTTTTACTTTTTTCATTCATCCAATGTCCAAACCTTTTCTTCTCTTAATCTCAATGCAGTATTTAATTTTGAACTTTTATTGGTCCATGACTCTCTCCAGCTGCTCACAATACAGCTATATGTCTCCATAGGGAAGCACAATACCACCAGTCCAGTAGATACTATGTGCTACTGTGTCAAAACTGATAGATGGCAACCACTCAAGTTAATCTTGAACATCCAGTTGAACACTATATAATATTAATTGTGTCAATTCTTACAGCATATGGGATTGCTAATCCATTGTACTGTATTATTGTATGCAACAAGATGACCAAACTTGGTGCTTGTATCTGCTGAAACACACCAAGCGGTCAGTGTTGTGCTGTGAATTTTTTCCTTTACTCTTGTGGTGAGCCCTTTTTTCCAAGGACATTTAGCCTAATCCACTTCAGCTGCCTTCATTCAGAGCTGGTAAAAGACGCCCCGTTTCTGACTCTGTTGGCGAAATTGCAAGACTGGTTTTCATAAAACATAAATATCTGTTAAGAGTCTGGGTATGATCCACTTTTATGAAATGATGAGTAACATTTCCTTATTGTCGCTTGCGCCCCATGCCGCACTGTGAGAAGTTGTTGCCACAGATGCGACTCTCATTACATTCCACGACCAAAGGATAGCAATTGCGCAGCACAGTCCTCATGAGAAAAAACTCACCATCTCCACTTTCACAATAGCAAATTTCCACTGCCTTTTCAAATACAAACCATGCGGTGCAATTCAATCTCTCTCGCTTAATAAAACAAGCATTTAAGTTGTTTCTAACAAATGAATATGAAGTGTTGTGTGATTTAGAAAGCAAAAGAAAAACAGATCAAATGCCACATCTTCATGGAATCTTTTTATTAAATTATGTAAAATATTTATGCAGGAAATAGATATATTAAAGGTTTCACTACTGCACATGTATGAAAACTAGATGGACATAAGTTTTGAGTTGTGTGTTGAACTAAAGAAATTTATTTCCAGTATTAATGTGAAAAACGTTTGGCGGAGATCCTTATGTTTTACATGGAAAAGTTCCAGCCTTTACACATTGCTGTTTTGTCATCATTTTTCATTCTGAAAATGTTAAATATACACATCTATTGGAGCAAGCACTTCCTTTTCAAAATAAGCAAATTATGTGGCATCTTCATCATTTGGGATTTGGACATTTGGACAGCTTTATTCCGTTGTGCTTCCCTCTGTCGGTGTGCTTTCTCTTCTGGATGGGAACTGCAGAGAGCTGGGTACAACACTGCTGGGTATTCTACCAGATGGATACTCAGTATGAATCAGGGCTAAGTTTCAGCCAAGGCCTGAATGTGTGTGTTGGACTGCACATTGCATATCTGGAGACCACACAGGTTCCATAAGCATGTCTAAATCTCTCTGCTGCCCTCTATCTTTGTCTGAACATGTCCCTCTGGGATCAGGGTCATAAGTTCAATATCAGCGGGGAACCTGCGCTGAGACGAACACATGCTGTTGAGCTCCTAATTATCCGTCAACATCTCTTTTGCGCCTACTAATACAATTATGACTACAACTGCACTTTTTTTGTTAGAAAAAAAACAACAACCTTGTTTTCGGATGCATGTAAATGTATCATAACACAACACATACAGTCTTAACCAGTTACAATGTATTTCAACTCTATCTCTATATCTATATTATTTTTGTTTAGCCTCCAGTTGTATTAAGATGCAAGGAAATATACGGCAATCAAATCTTTTAAATTCTAGTTGACAGTGTGTGATTAACCTATTCATACAGAAGTTAAAAAGACAGTGTTCTCATCACTGCTGCTTTCAGCTTATTAACCGGTCTATGGTGATCTACATAGCCAGCATGTGGCCTCAACCTGCCAACCTCTCTCATATTATCTCAATGGTGTTTAGCAACTGTGGGAGAAGAAACTCAGCAGTGTGTGAAATGACCCCCCAGCCAGCGATTGCACACCAACAACAGTGATCCCCCGGTCCATCGTATTCCTGCACAAATATACAGACAAACAGATGATTTCATTACCTATGGCGCTTGGTGTCTGGGCAGCAAGAGTGAGAGGGAGGAGGGCACGAGTGATCTCATCCAACATACTGAAGCCTCACCGTTATAAATGAGTTTGTCATACCACCATGGTTGGCCATAAATGACCTCACCAGACGTGCTGCTGTAATAAACTAAACTAATAAGAATGTGCAGGAAGAAAAACACTGCCTGCAGTGAGCGCGGCTACTACGAAGCGAGAGCTGGCTGCTAAAAACATAAATCTTGCCCTGATAAATCTCAATGGACGGCTGTCACTTGACATGTGTAGAGAGCTGAAGTGTAAGGCAGAAGCAGGTATGTGGTGAAAGGAGACACACACCCTGGACATCCGAAGTCATGGAGGAAAAGCCCCCTCTACTGTGAAAAGAGACTTCCATATGTACTTGTACCTTCTATGCCCCTTTAACCTAGAACAGATGTCATCAATAAATGCCCCTGACCCATGGAGGCATTCCAGCGTGTGATCGAGGCCTTTTTTTTTTTTTCTTTTTTTTTTGTAGCATGCTAGACCAGCTTGTCTAGCTGGTCAACACCTGACCAAACTGCAAAGTTTACAATATAGATGTGTAAAGCCTCTTCTCGTGTTATCATGGACATAGGCGTTCAACAGTAATACTTTAAAAACTTACTGTGTTAAGTAACAGCTTAGCTTACACACACTGCCAGCCCCCGTGGGAGCAGTGTGAGAGCTGCTACAATCTGCCTCCTGTTACAAGGTCTGCTACCAAGTTATGACCTATCACCTTGCCATCCTAATCTTTCCACAGACATCTGCCAGGAGAGATTTACATGTCCCCTATTGATTTATTTGTATTTCCATTGTATTGACTGTTCTTATGAAGTGTAGCATTTCGATGGAATTGTGTCTAGTGTTTTTCTTCTTAATAGTCAGGCATGCAAGACTTTATTTGTAGTGATTCATCTTCTGTTGACTTTAGTGTTTCGATTCAGTGTCACAGCCACTTCACAAGCCTTACTACACAACCTCAACCTTTCAGGAGAAATGGATGTTTGCTTTATTCTACCAATATTTGTCTTTATTGTTTTAGATTCAGGATCTTGAGACTGACTTTGAAAACTGGATCTGACTAGCAGGGACTGACAGGGTCACAGACTGTGATGCTCACTGAGCTGCATCTGATAACCATCACTAATGGTGCATTTCAAAGGACACAAACTTCCACATAAAGTGACTTCCACTCTTCTCTTTGTAAGGGTGGTCTCTCTTTGTCGGCCATGCATGGAGGTTAAAGACATGTTCACATGCTATAATACAGTATCCAGGTCAGAGAAGTATGATAATCTACTCAATATGTAAAATGTTTATTTTGTGGAGGGACCTCAAACAAAATGAACCAATATTTACAGAGAATGGCAGCCAAGTATCCAGCCTTTTTTCCCAGACATTACTGCTCCCTCATTTATCTTCTATTCTCCTGAGCAAAATGTTAACAAGGAAACTAATGCGTCTGAAGCCTTAAGGACACTATAACATTTCCTCTGTATTATTTTTGAATATTTTACAGACTTTAGAACTTAGTTCCCCACAGTATACCCTTGTAGCAGATTATAGCCTTCTGGGTACGTTATTGCAAGTAAGAAAAACATTGTTTCAACTGTGTGACTTATTTTAAAAGTGTAATATGTAAGAATTAAGATGTGATGCGATCTGTCTATCGCCACCTGAGGAACAAAGTGGACAAAGACAGGACAGGCCGAATCTAGCATGCTGACTTAAGTGGGTATCTTTGGCATAACATCAATATTTATTCATATTCTGTTGATAATCTTAGTTATTTTTCAAATGTTTTAAATCCTAAATTCTTTCACGATGCATCTTTTACAATATTTAAACATATTTTTATATTAGAGGTTAAATTTATGTAAAATAGCAAATTGTTTACCCTGAAACCCCACCGGGCATGTCTTTGTCACGTTGTTCTGGTCCGTCCTCTACACGACTTCAAACCCCATCAGGAGCATTTCAGAAGTGCAGAGTTTAGCACACCAGATGCTGTTTACTTGCTCAGATTTGGTCATTTTCCTTGGTTTAGGTGCTTCCAATGAAAATATGCTTCTACATGTTTTAATATGTTATGTAGTTCATTTGTTTCGCTTTTGCCTCTTTTTATGTCTATTTTGAAAATCAATCGATGTCACTGTTTACTTTGTTAATGTGATCATGAAGAACATTGCAACCTATCACCATATAAAAAGTACTAGGCCCTATGTTAAAGTGTGTGGATCACCTATGGGTCTGCACAAATAGAAGAACTACTATGATGCAATTCTTCCAGTGTGCTTCTTAAAAAAAACAACATAATTTTAAAATGTTCCCTGTAGAAACATTATGGTATATAGTATCGCCACCAATACAATAACTTCATTAAATGAGTGAAGTCCTGTGAAGACGCTTGACATATTTGGTGACTCAGAACGTTGCATGCTAGAGGAGGAAACCTTGGTGGTCCATTGTTGGTCACTATTAAAGCTGCATTATTTTTCTTCCTCTTGACCCTTGGAAATGTCTACAACACCAAGATGCCCTCTCTTAGAAATAGCAGCTGTGTGTAGTTACATAACAGGAAACAGCTGTCAGAGGCAATCCCAGTGTCTGGCTCTTTAGGTCCGGGTCTGGACTCCTGTACAGGTTGTGCTGTTTGTTTTGAGAACATGCTTGGTTCTTGTAGAGGCGTCCTGGAGTCAATGGACTGAAGGGAGTTTAGGGTTCACAGAGAGATGCTGCGTGTCTGGCCGTCAGATAGTAATATGGCCTGCAGGATTATCCATCCATGCTGTAGCTTAGCCGAAATTTCATAATCATTGTTATCATTTATTGCTTCCTTTCATTTCTGTCTCCCCCTTAGATAGAACGTGTGTTGTCTGTCTGTCCGCAGGATTATGGAAAAAGTACTGGCAAAGAACACCAAAGAAGAAGCCTGTTAAATTTTGGAGTGGATCCAAATCACAAGGTAAATCCCAGCAATCACTTTTCACGTAGGTAAAATGTAACACCGATGTCTATGGCAAAATTAACTCACACATGCACAAGCTGGTTGTAATTAAAGTTAATGCTGTGCTACGACTACAGACACCTCAAATATCACTGTAGAAGCAAAACGCTGTCTGTGCTCTCTGAGTGCCCTTCTAGCATTAGGAATGGATCACATGTAATGTGAAAGAGGTGACTCATTGGGGCACTCTAGTAGCTCACCTGGTAGAGCATGTGCCCAAGGCTGGAGCGGTCCAGGTTAAATTCCAACATGCAGCCCTTTGCTGCATGTCATCCCCCTTTTTTCTTCCCACTTTGCAGCTGCACTATGAAATAAAGGTACAAAAGCCCCAGAAAAGATAAGCGAGCTCTGCTGGTATTTTAACATTTTTCAGCTCATTGTTTTGGTTCCATGGCCCCAAACTTTACTTTTGATTCAGTCTCACCACCCTCATGCCGCAGACAGCAGTTTTCAGCAAAAAGTTCTAACCTGCTGTACAATTGCAGTGCAGCCAAAAGCACAACTGGAATGCTAATATTGCTCTTTATTTGCTGGATGTGTAAATGAGCAACTGTTCGCTAACAGGTTCACCTTATCTCTTTTATATGATAACAATATGTCAGTGTTTACATCTTGTTTGTGCTGTCCTCAAGTGCCCACACTCAGTTCATACAGCTTTAAATAAGCAGTTCAAGTAGCTGGTAATTCATCTTCTGCCGGTGGAACGGTGACTCCAAAACAATACTTTCATTCAGGCAGCAAGTGTGTCCTTAAAGTTAAATGTACCACTAAGCATGTCTCTATTGAGTCATAAACCTAACCAGCAGAGCAAGTACTAATGGGACATATAAGAGTCATGAAAATCATCATAATCATGAGAACAGAAAAAGCTCTTCGAGCCTCTGTTGTAATGAAACACTTTTTTCCTGTTTGAAATGTTTTCATATTCCTCTTCTTTCATGTTGCACCATTTTGGATTTTCGATTAGTCTGAATTATTAGCACATGTTCTTATATAAAAATAAGTAATATATAAAAATGTGAAAGAAAAAAAATAGTAATAATAATAATAATAATAATAACAACCCAAATACATAAAAATAAAGCCTGATTAGTGTGTCAGTAGTTAGAACTTTAGGTACAAATAACATGCAGCCAATCAGCATGTTTTTGTAAGATTACCTGTCCATACAGTTGGACCTAAAAGAAAGAAGTCCACTAAATCCGAAAGGCATCCGTTACATGTGATGGAGAATTCCTAATGAGAGCTGAAAATCAAACCGTTGAGTAATCGGACACTGTACTGTACACAGTAAAGATTCTCTAACCCGTTTTCCCCTTAACAGCTTCAACACCTGATCAAAAGTTTGCTGAAGGTCATAAAAATTCCTCACCTTCAGTTAAATTTATGGCAGTACTCATTAGTTGAAATAAAACAGATTAATGCAAGTGCAATTAAATGTGACCTATAGGTTTAATAATGAAGTGGAGTCTACTTAAGCATGTCTTTTCCATTCTACCCAGCCGTCCTGGAGTCCACATAAAACTTGTTTTAGTGAAGGTGTACACTGGAAACAGTGGTAAAGGAGACTGCTGAGAAATTTTTAACTGCTGTTGGTTCAGTTTGCAACCTTTTAATACAGCAGCTTAGAAAAAAACTATATAAACCTCTTATTTTGCAAAACTGTTCATCTTTTTGTACATTTACAGTTTATTTCACTATAGGTCTCTCTTCTAATCAAAGACACTGGAGTTAAATTCTTTCTTTCAGCTTTAAATGTTCAGTCCTGGGGCCTTAAGTGTCAGTGGGAGATTTTTCTGTTGATCTCGAGTGTTAGTCCACATCATGCTATCCCACAGGGATGGGGTATTAGTTCAGAGAAAAGGAAGCCACTACCTCATTATGCAGCTAATTTTAGGCACCAGGAAAAGATGTTTGGAAACTTTTGGCCCAGATTTCAAGTGCTGGAGTGGTACCCACTCTGCTTTCTATCCCCCTGGGTGAAGCAGGGGTGATTTTGGTACTTGAGCAAGCTCAAAGAAACAATTTACAACATATACAGTGGAACTTCAAAAGTGTCTTATCAGAGTCAGGCATCAAACATGAATGATTCCATATGAAATAGCAACTTTCTGTTTACTGTAATTAGGGGAATATTTTTCCATTAGGGAAGTAAAAATAAATTAACATGGCTTTGGTTGAGAAGCTGACGTGTAATTGCACATGTTTCTCCACAGTGAATTTCAGGTGGTGGTTCAGGCAATGAACAATACTTTGGAAAACAGGGTGATTGTGATGCTTCAGTTTGTCCAAAAATATAATATAAAATATATATATATATATATATATGTATAAGTAGAGAATGTACATTTGCATTTTTTAATTTTTTTTGTTTGTTTTTTGGCCGCTTGCTCACAGCACAACAAGCTCTAAACACAATATTGACAAATTACAATATAAAGTTGGGACTGTATGCCGAATGTGCTAGTAAATATATTTACACACCCAGTGACCATAAAACAACATTAGCATTTGAGTTGTGTTTCTGTTCACCTTCTTCCTACATAACAAAAGATATTCACTCTAACAGGAGCTCATTTTGATCCAACTCTTTTACAGCTTAAATGCTCCATTATGTTCACCAGCTAGCTGCTAACTTTTAGTTAAACATATACAGAATATTGATTTAAAAAATAATATGAAAAAAAATAAAATTGAATTGTCTGAACTGTAAGCAAAATAATGTTGCTTTACCATGTCATGTACTTATAGTGTTACTGGGAATAAACACTTGAAAAGCATTTTGAGTGGCAGTAGTCTCTTCATTGGCTCTGTGTTGACCATAAACCTGGCAGGAGCTATAGGGAAGGATGGGTCGAAGTAAACCTAACAAACTCATAATAATCAAGATTGTTGATTAACTGCAGATGAAACAATTAACACTTAGATATGGAGCTCCAAAGAAATGTTCTCAGGGAGCACAGCTGAGAGCTAGAGAGATGTGGCGCCAGGCTTCCCATAAAAGTGTGAAGACTCGGCTAGTGAAAATGGATTACAGTATCTTCAGAGGACATTGTTGGCATACTGGTAAAAAATAAAATAAAATAATCTCTCTGGATAAGATTCTAAATAGCATACAGAGACACTGACGAAAGATGGTTGAAATATGCACCGTTATGAGAATGCTTCAGGCAGTGTAGTAAAATTACAGCTATCGAAAAGCATCTCTAAAAAACTGGAACACAAAATATTATCTGTCGGAAATCGTTGGACTAACCACTTTCACGAAACAAACAATTTAGAACCATCATATAAATACACAATATGACGTAATCTGGGATGGTGAAAAGAAAAGTGTTTGTTGTTCTACCGAAGCATCCATTTACAGCTCTGTACATCAGAGTACCGTCCCTGCCCATTCGCGTTAGACCACCCACCCGCACAGTGCTGAAACACGTCATTAAACCTTTTCCCCAGGTCACTCAAATCAGACTTGTTAAAGCTGTGAACTAGAGGAAAGAGACCCTGCTGGTAGCCGTCCAACAAGCTCCAGCTTCAGTATACTGACCCTGATTGGTAATATTTGTTTGCTTCAATTAAAAGGCCCTCAGTCATCATTGTGTCATCAGGTCTTTATTGTAGAGTACTGATTGTTTATATGGCTCATAGTAATATCTGATATGTCTGAAAATTGTGTATTATTCATGTATGTGTGCCACATGTCCTGCTCACATTCTCATGTTTTGTTTTGGTTACCAAAATAAGAGAAATGTGCAGGACAAGGCTACTTCATATACCACTCTGCATCACTGGGAGTTTTCATAAAGTTGCTGTCACTGTCACAATGATCTCTGCTGTCTGTTGCAACTTATCTACCAGAAACATCATGACATGAACAGCTAATGGTTTGTCATATGTTGTCTCATTGGCCACCTCTGACTGATATAATCTCTGGGAAATTCAAAGCAGAAACAGCAATGCTATGAGCGCTTACTCCAGTGCCAAACCCTTCATGTGTGCATGTTGTTGTCTGCACCATTTCCAGCGCACTGGAGCTGCACAGATACAGTGGTCAGCACTAAAGTTCATACTTTTTTTTGTCAGCTAAACTGAGCAGTAACTTACAGTAGCTGAGGGACTTTGGCTTTTGCCAGAAGGAAATAAAACATAAAAATAGGCCAGACTGCCCCTTTCAGAAATACATTTATATCCACAACAACAGCTTACAGATTTTAAAATATCCTCAGCTGTTATGTTGAAACTGCCTTTTCTAGGGAACCATTATCCCTTTTTGTTCCCCTAATAAACAACGAATGATTCCCAGCACTTTGCAAAATTAAGCAACTCAGTCTTGATTATGATTGAATAAATGACTATAATAACAATATAGTTGCCAAAGTCAAATTGTGGATATGCACGGCTTCAACAATGGCTGCCATAACTGGTTTAGTGAATCATAAGTAACAGGGTGAATGGATATCACACTGGCATTCAACACTTACCCTGACACACAGAGGAATGCTTCTCCTGTTTTGGTTTTGAGTGTGCTCAATAGACGTCATTTTGACTATTAGGCTGATTTTCACACAGATAGCACGACAGTGTTTGCATACTTGAAGAAACCGGTAAGAAGATTAGTTAATTGGCATCAAAGGAGGTATGGCAGGGGCCACCACCTCTTTCTTTGCACGAGTGGCAGCCTGTGCAGGTGAAGTGGAGTTCATGACGTCAGCTCCTCAGCTTGTCGCACCGGTGAGGAGTTCACACGACACAAGCTCAGCACTCACATACTATACATATTTGAAGTTTATAAACTCAGCCACGGACGGAACCAACTAAAAATTTTGAACAAGGCACTTCTGCTAATGAAAATGTTGAATTGCAGAGGGGAAGGGCTTTATGTGAAATAAAAAAAGTTAAAAGGGAAGTCAAAAGTATAAGTGGGGAACCAATCAAAGCAAAGTGTGTTACCAAATCATAGCCTTGCTGCTTCTGTTTTAAAGCCAATGGCTTTAGAATGATGGATGAGCTACACATTCAATGGGCTTTTTTCACTGAAGGAGGAATTTCTCCCTGGCAGTAGCAAAGTCCATAAATAGGTGCCAGTTTGAGACTGGTTTCTCCCTACGTGGTGAAGTGTGGGTGGCTTTTTGGAACTATAGTTTAAGCACACAAAAAAGCAATGAGGAAAATCTCATGCGGCCACATTTTTGGCCTTCCTTCCTCTTTTTTTCATTCTCTCTCCCTGTCTTTTTGCAAATTATGTGTGATAATTTTCAATTTGATGTATAACAAACATGTGTAGGATATCCTTTGTAATGCTTGAGCACAGTGTCCTTTCAGTGCTGTTCAACCAAAGCAGGCAGACTGGCAAGAACATGGGTAGAGCATTGGTGGATGGTTTCTCGGGTTGCCTTTCTGTCTTTGATTTTTGTATATTATATGTTAACATGCATTCCTACAAGGATTCCATTGGACTGAGTCTCATTACTCTGTGGTGAGTAGATCTGAAATGTAGTCAACATCTTGCAAATGTTAACGTTTAAAAGTAATCTATCGAGAAATTGAAGAAAATCTGCCAGAACCACAGCAACAAATAGTTGTTAATAGTTTTTTTTTTTCCATCATGGAGCTTTAACACTAGTTCTTTATCAATATTCATGCTGATTTCTGTGTTTAGTCTCAATGTTTTAGATAAGTTTAGGAAATGTTGGCAGTTTTCAGGAGGTATTGATGCATTGAGATGCATGTGATAATGGGCATGACTACAATCTTTGGTTAACATACTCTACATGTTTAACACATTCATTTTTTAAAATATGCATTGCAGTGCGTTTTCAGCAGACTGTTACTACTGAAAACCACTGCCACCATAGTATAATTATATTTACCTGTGTAATGTTGAAAGAAGGGGTGGAGGTGCTTGTTTCAGATGTTGTTACGATAGCACTGTGAAAACATTTGCATTGTGCAAACACTGAATAGATGGCGTGCTTGCATAATAAACAGTCTTCATATCTATGTCTGGATGCAAAGCACATTCTTCATGAACTGTGGGCAAAGTCTGTACATAATTTTTGTTCTAGCACTAGAGCTTGTCATTTATTACAAGACAGGACTTGTTATGAAATGCAGTGTAGTGTAATTTATCAGATTTACATATGTACCTGTAAGCCCATGCATGCACGCCATAGTTTCTTTTCTACTGGAGAAACCATGTGAATATTTTGAGAACATGTCACAAACAGATATAAAAAATAATTAAACAAGATCAGGATTGCAAAACGTTCGAATTTCCAGAATTCATTTCCTGCCAGTCAAAGCTGCATAAGCACAGTTTATCTTAACGTATAAGAGATGATTTATGAAGACCTCTGGATAGATTCCTTGGCTTTTGCATCACTATGCAGGTGATTGTTCTGCCAAGACACTCATGGCCCGGGTTTCTGTGCAAGAGTCAGCCTGCAATATGGGCCAAAGATAACGTGATGTTTGAATGTTTTGTTTTTTTCCCCCTCCTACTTCAGCAGAAGGTGAGAAACCAACCTACCAGCATCGCTCTCTTTTCTATCTCTATTTGTAAGCACAGTCCTTTAGGAAAGATATGAGGTCTGTACAAGCTGGGGGTTGTTATAAATTACCTGGTGATGAAAGTGATAATCCTTGTCAAAACAGCTCCTATACTGGCATGGGTAGAGTCCAGATCTCTGCCCATCTTTCCTTGTAAGGCTTTATCACATTTGATTAGATCGTGATCTGGACGTGGTTGACTTAGGGGCAAAAGACTGCAGTCACATAAAATTAATATTGGTAAGCTCATGCACAACTGTAGCTACAGAGTTGTGTCTCAACCATCGGATGGAAGGAGAACAAAATGTTACTGATGTTACAACTGATTTTGGAACCTATAAGTCACATCCTGAATTATTTGTAAATCATTAACATACAGTCGGAGCTTGACTCATATGAACTTTTAAACCATGTTTAAAAAAAATAATATGCCTATTTAGCAGCTTTTCAGACTCCACTAACAATTTCCTGGGTCAAAGCACAGTCTGTTTACACTCATTTAATGGAGACATGCTTCTCACACGAAAGGATTAGAGTAGAAGGTATCATTTAAAGATTAATTACTTTGTTTAACATACATGCAACCTGAAAGCATTTCTAAACCACCATACCCAAACACATTAAAGGCTAAGTTGCACTGCGCCTACATTTCCCAAATTCAAACTTTTTTTTTCTAATAGCCAGACATTTAACCACGTAATGACCATGATAAAGTCCCCTTTATCGGGCCACAGAAAACGCTTTGAGGATAAGGTTCTGTAGATAATAATTAAGATGATACAGTCAGTCAGAGCTTGTAGTGGGCAACTTCATGTTTAATTGCTTAAATCAACATGATAAGATGCTCTTTAAATGTCTGCGTTGCTCTGACAAAGCATGCTGACATTGTGAACAGGCATTCACTGTTTACTTATTCAAGACCTCCATTACAAAGATTGAATCAACATCAAGATGAGGAACAATGTGAACGCACGTAGGACTTTGTTTGATACCCATAAAAAAAACAGGAATATATGTTGTATTAAATCAGATTATCTCTCTAATAGTTTATTGTGTAGGAGGTTAAAATACATTACTCCAAAAAATGGATGAAATCTACTTGACCAGTTATATCATTCTACTCTTACTCATCAGACTAGACTGCTCAGCACGAACACAATCTCATAATCATTACCATTACAGATGAAAGGCATGGCCCAATTAGAGTGGCTCCAATTGCTGCAATTAAATAAGTGTGGTTGAATGATAATATCTTTTCCCCCCAGAAATAAAAGAAAAAGACGGCAGCATTGAATAATCACACAATCAAAAACAATCAAGTTGGACTTTGAAGTTGTTGCACTACCAAATCTTAGAAATACATCTGGTGTAGAAATGGTGTTTTGGGCTCAGCCAACAGGCGCCGTTGGACCACTGTGTCGCGGGCCACGGGGTCGGACCTTCTTATTCCTGTACTGTAGAGCTGCCTTTGGGTTGCTGAGGACATTGGTGTGTGTTCCCACCCACAGAGCATTGCAGCAGACCGCCAGAGTCCACAGCCCTTTCACAGCCGTCCAAGAGTTGTCCCATGATCCCATCCCTGCATCAAAACCAGCTGAGTGTGAGTGCGGCGTGGTAAGCCCTCGTGCTCACACATAATTTGTAGCTGACTGCTACTCTTGCAACCAATTGATCACTGTGTAAATAAACATGATATGAATGGAACAAAACTTCAGTGCTTCACTCAGAAAGATTTAGTCTCTGCTTTAAATCCAAAAAGTTTTCAAGTGCGCGATACCTTTCAGCGCAAATCTTAAGTCTTTAGACGTCTCTTTGTCTTGTCATTTCATCTGTGCTAATACAGTTTGCTGAATCAAATGCACACTGTCCATTTCACAGCTGAAGAGCTGCTCACAGGACAGTTTTCCAGCTGGGCTGAGATCCAGTGTAGTTCCCCTTCACCCAGTGGACTTCATGAGCACTCAAGCATGCCAAACAGAATACACCCTGATTACTCCAGACTGGGACAGCAGATATTTCTTCAGTTGTTAGACATTACTGAAGCAAACAAACACGGCAACCAATTTACTATCTTAAATCAACACAAAATGCTGAGGTGGACCCATCTCAATAGGACTAATTATCATTACGATGGTGTGCAGCTGCAGGAAATGATAAAGACATTTAATGTGCACATCTGTTGATGATATTCTTTCTTTTTTTTATCTTGTAGGGACTTTTTGACTTTCTGCCTCTCATGGAAAAAATGTCTTCATTACTCATAATTGTTATATGGAGCTCTTATTTGGTCCTTTTGATCCCATAGTGGCTACTGTCGACATCAACTTGAGTCTGAACTTAAGAACTGAAATTTACTAATTTAACATCTCCTGAATCCCTCACTTTGTACGTTGCTTCATCCAACCCCTATCTGAAACTATGAATAGCTGGCAAATGCTTCAGCACATGAAACACGGCTACTCAACTAGAGCACTTAAAGGGCATTAAAGGACAGTTAGGAGCATTTGAACCAACTCTGATCTAGGAAAAAATTAGATAAAATTTTCCGATTAAGGACGACTAGAAGTTGAAGTTTATTATTCCAAAGGCTGAGTGAGTCTAATCATAGGCTCCAGTACTTAGGGATTTGCTGCTGCTACTGGGCTAAGCAGCCATTTTCGCTATGTTTACATAAACTACCCAGTTACTTGCATAGTTTGCTTTAGTACCAACATGTGGGTCGCAGAGGTTTAATATCGCAGCGTAATTGCTGGAGTTATTTAAAATAGTTGTTTATTTTATCCTATTCCATTTCAAAAGCTACAGAAATTTGGATAAATCACAGAACATCAGGTTTCAATAAATTCCTACAGAATTAAAGGCTATAATCTTTTGAATTAGTCTTCAGAGCTCAGAAATGCCAAATAGTGTTTAAGGATTTGAATTGCAAAAACCGTTGGACTATTTATCATTATAAACTGAATCCATAGTCATTTAACTGCAACTTTATGATGCAAGATCCTGTCTTCCCTTATTGAGTGAGTGACATGGAGCTAAAACGGCGGTTTCCGCACATCTTCCAATAGCTTGCAGCTGAATCAGGTTATTCTCAGTTCAAGGAAGAACTATACAGCATACTGATTTGCAGCCTTTAATGGTGCAAACAGACCTTTTGAAGATACTGCCTTCATCAGAGTCAAAAGTGATGTAGTGTATATGACTGCTATGTGTACATCAACACACATTTTACACTAAATTTGTACTAAAGTCGTACTTTTCCTTCCAGTCCTTCTTTGGGGGTATAATCTGTCACATATTACGAGCTTTGACAGAAGTGTGAAGGAAATACATGAAATTGCCTCAGGGGTACTCATGGCCGACTTAACCACAAACAGACCATGCCAGACTTCTCACAACAGGTATTTTTATAGAGCCAATAGCACAACTGAGAGGTGAAAGTTTAGCTTAAGTTACTCAAAATGAGAAAATGCTGTCACAGACCTTTCATGTCCTCGACTCAAACACTTTGTGTCGCCTAGCGCAGTGATAGCCATGAAAAACTGTTTTGATGATGATGTCTACTACGTCCTAATCTGATTGCTGTTTTTTCGCCCTGCTTTAGGGCACTTCTCCTACATCCTGTCAGAAAAGCAATTCAATATACAAACATGTTCCTGCAAAGAAATCCACACACAAGTAACGTTACAGTAGGTGATGCAGCAATGAGTAAATAGTGTAAGAAATATTTACAGTGGCCGTTATCCAAGTCAAACAATGATCGCACACGTACAATCTAAGCCCATTGATTAAACTTAACTAACTGATGAAATAGTTCAATTGGTTTACACTGAAATAAGTTTTAGAGAAGATGTAAAAAGTCCAGTAATGCAATCTTGACCACTTGTGTATACAACATTTTATCACCTTATAAAGTTAATATGGCAAACGTGTCAGAAAACAGATGCCTATTAACACATCCAGCAGACACAAAGCAACATTAGCATTCATTTCAAGCCACGTTCCTGGCCACCTGATGACTTAGTTTAGTTCTGTTTCTGGCCCCACCAGTGTCCAAGGAAAATATTGGCCTCTGCTATGTTCACTAGCTAGTTACTTAATTTTACTATCTGCTGTTTGGCACTGGACAGTTATCAAACAGTAGGATTATCAGAGCTTTTTCACTGAGAAAACAGGAAACCATATCCATAAATGCAGTTATAATTAACCAGAACAGTGAAGTTGTACACTGTGAAACCAACTGGCTGAAAGTGGTTAAAACGCACCACAGAGCAGAGGACAACTGCAAAGCTGGGTGATAATTTTACTGGGGTTTGTCACTACATGTCACTTCTTTCATATTACATGTAGTAACTGGACTCACTGGTAATACAACATTATTGATTTAGCTTTAATAGATTTTTGGAATTCACACTTTACACTGAGTCATAGCAGACAACTAGTATTATGTCACAGTTATAAAAGTGGAGCAGATACACAGCTCATTCAGAAACAATGCCAGGTTTGGCAGTCTTGTGAATGAGATTGGTGGTGAAATCTAGTGTGCATGAAAACGACATAAAAACAGAACAGTAGGCTGTAAAATATAACTGACTAACTAAATTCTTATTACTCAAAAGTGATGGGGGAAGAATACCACTTTCCAAATAGGTTCTCGATACAGTGTGTTGAACTGTCCACCCCTACCAAAGCAAGTGTTTGTAGGTGTTGCCTTAAGAAGCGTTAGTTACATTAGGGGTGTACATTAGTTTTACCAACTGCCAATCAATCACAGACTGAGTATTATTCCTTTAACAGGGAACTGTGTTGGAGCTGGCAACATTATTAAAAGCTGTCAGCACCACCGCCCTTGCCATGGACACTGAGCCTCTGACTCACTCAGTTTCACATCAACTCTTAGTATTTTTAGAATAAGATTTAAAGTGTCATTACATCACATCTGTGGTACTTGCTTTTTCTTAAATGTTACCTTAGTGTATGTGAGGTTCAACAGAGATAAAAAAAACAGTTTCATACTGTATGTAGTGCGCTAACGTCCAACAGTTCCTTGCTACACTTATATAGAGTAGATTTCCTTTGATTATTTTGAATTTTCCATTATTCCTAACTCACTTTTCGGTGGCAAGGTACTTCCTTCCTGACCGCGAGCAAAGTGTTTCTGTATGTACCTTTTTGCATGTCTTCAGGCTCATTTCTCAATATGGCCCTCTTCAGTGCAGAAAATTGCATTATAGCCCTGGCAGGAAAACATTTGAAAGCTGACTGTTTTCTCGACTCAGTTTACTGTTTTTGTTGCGAAAAGGTAACCTAATCTTTCGTCCTTAACGAGGACATATTTCATGGCAAATGCATGATCACTTAAACAGTTCGCCTGACCTTATTCAAATCACATTTTTCCTGATTGGGACAAGTGATACGCACACATTTCAAATGCACAAAAAATGTTTGAAGGCCAAAGGCTTAACATGATATATGGTATAAGAGGAAATAATAAGAGTGTGGTGTAGCTGACATACTGAGAGCATTTTCACTTCTAAGGTTTGCTTCAGAGAGAACTAGCCCAGACTGACACTGGACTGAGCTATACAGTAAGAAATCTTTCTTCTTGGCTCAGTTCCATTTTCACATATTCTTCTTCCATGCTAACAAGGTGCAGTGTTTGCTAAATGTAGCCTATCACTTGTGTGTCTTTTAGCAGTGTATGGAGAGGAAGAAAAACATATACACCCTAACTGCATCATGATCTGGTGTTCATTTGATAGTTTTGAACATGGGCAGCCCACCTGGTTTTGATTTTGCAGCTTTCATGCTGGTCAGAGTTGCCTTGTTTTATTGGAAATCTTGTTCATATATTCCCTGCCCGGTTCTCACTGACCTCTGACAGCTCCCATGGGGCTCACGGGTACATCCAGGAAGCACTCTGTGGACACGGATGCTGCTTGCTAAGATGACATTGCCCAAGACTTTTGGTTGTTTGGCATGCTATTTAGACACTCATGGTTCCACATACTGTAAGAGGGAATGTTGTCTTGTCATTGAACTGTGGCAAGCTTGTTAATTGCGACTCTTGAGCTGGCATTTAGTCATGTCAGCATGTGGCTCAGCATGACTATAACTAATGGGAACTTCTACTATGATTTCTGCTGTACCGTGGGTGCCTTAGGATTAACATATACTGTAGCTACTCCTGTACAGAGCGTTTAGCTTGGTATTATGTCATAAAAATGGTTGGAGGTTGTCATTAGTGTCACGCTGTTGGTTTCTGTAATTTATTCTCATGATGAACTTCATGGTTAGCAATGTTGATTAAAGTGGAAATCTTGTTTTTGATTCACTACAAACCACTTTCAGTGGTAATTACATGAAAGAGTAATAAAGTAAAATAAACATGTACCAGGGATTGTACATGTACGAATGTACGAATATGACAGCTTACAGAAGATAAACCTTTCATGGTTTTGGCTTTTCAGTCCTCTGAGCTTCTTTAAAGAAAAAAAGTCAAGTGAAAGTGAGCTCTCCCGTTGGTACCTCTCTGTGCTGCTGCAGCTATAACAGGAGAGCAGAAGTAGTAAATGGTTTGCAGATATATTGAAAATGACACAGTACTTTAGATAAGGCCCACAAATCCCATGTGATTACGATGGCTATTGAAGCTTAAATATTCTGTGGTCTTTTGCAGAGGGCAGCAATAGTTAATCTTATTCTACACAGTATAAGTTTAATGAGAAAAATACAGATTCTAACTTTGCACAGTATGAGTTGGGTTTGTTTTGTGTTATTATTTTTTAGTTTATTGCTTTCCATGCAAAAGTTATCAAAGCTGAAATCTGATATTGGTTTTAATCTTAATAATAATAATAAAGATATATTATTAAAGCTGGCCAACATTTGTTTTCTGTTTTTCACATTACAATGTAGCATGCAACTTGGTCACATATAGAATATATAATATATTTTATGTAGTTTGAAAAATACTGCCACAAAGCTGAGTGTGTGATTTATTAAGCATTGTGGCATTTCTTTTTTAGTAGTGCCCGGCCAATTCTGTGTTTTTGCTGAGGATAAAACATACTAAATCATTTGAATCCCCACAAAGCTCTATCGTACAATACTCTTTCAGGAACAGCCCAAATTCATGTGAGATGTGAAATAGTAAATAATAGCCTTGGACTTAGCTGGGATAGACCCTGACACTGGGTCGTTGCTTTGCTTCAAACATAACGTTTCTTTTCCTTGACATGGATCACTATCCTGATGTAAAGCTGACATTCTGTTCTGATTTAGACTAATAATTTATTGCATCTGGCATCAGGGTCTGCACAACAAGACCAAAGGCACAGCACAAGCTCAAAAAGAACCTGATATTTCTGCACTCTAATCAGTTTAAGATGACCCTCTTCTTTGTGAAAAAGCTCTATTTGTGAGATCTAGCAGACAAAACATCTTTCTAGACTTACAGAGCCATTAATATAGATATAATCATAGGTCTCTTCCAGAGGATTTTGCCCTCAAGAGGGAATTCCTCTCTAGTGAGTGCCTGACTCCCTTCAAAGCCAAAGTGTGACTTACAAATGACTTGCTGTGAATGAGTGACGGAGGACATGAGAGATGGCCGGCATCCCCTTTGTGGAATATTAATTTTGCTCAAAGGGTTTCAGGGGACATACACACACACACACTGGACATACCCAACACAAAACAAAACTTCATTTCACACCACCAAACTAGCTTCTGAGGGTGAGAAAGTGGATCAATGTTTTTTATTTTAAATCTTAACTTTGCTGAATTCATTCCAAAGGTTTTATCATTAATCACATCTTTGCTTCACAATTTTAACAATTTTACATTTCAACTAAGCACTGCCTTTAAAGACATTAATTAAAAACAATTTAAAGTGATAAAATGGAAAGTTCATTTAAGCAACTCAACCATGTGACTAACCTCATCCTGCCCTGGCTCACTTTACAGTATGATGGAGGCTGCAAGACTCAGCAGATCAGAATGACGAGAGACTCATCAGGATGACAAAGTGAAACATGGACCAGTTTCCCAGCCATCAAAGCAAGTTCGGAGCTGCCTTTTGAAAAACAATGGCGCAACAGCTAATGTGGCTCATTGAAACGCTCGGCTGGCCGTGAATGGACACATTTCCCCATGTTAAAAGACATCTTCAGAGTCAGACTTAGTGGAGGTGAGACTGTCACTTCCACTGGCGCCTGGCCTTACCTGGCTGCATAACTTCACCAGTGTCAAGCCAACAATCTCCATGACCAAGCACACACTCCTACTGTATGTATAAGTGCTGCCAAATGCACATACTTTAATACTTTCCATTTGTTCACTAGTCTGATGGTTTGCTGTTTTTTTGTTGAAATCCTAAATGCATTGGGGGTGTATGTTTTATGTTAAATACTGTTTAAATTGTGGTAAAGATTATTGTATCTGGTTTGTGGCAATTTTGTTCTCCATTTTAAACTAAATTCAGTTGACAGCGCACTGACCTCAGAGACATAACATAACAGAAATACTACTTTTATATTTTATATTTTAAATCTTTGCATCTATCAATTTGGATTAACCTGGGTGTAAATGTTTATTTAATGCATGTATTTACTTATGCATGTCTTGTACTTGTGCATGTACGGCACAGGGAGTGTGCTCTCCCTTGGTAACCCACAAAGAGAGGGAGCGGTGGGCCATGGGCCACAGACTTTGGGCAGCTCTTGGCTGAATTATACAGCTTGGTGAGATCCACTGAGGGTGACCCCACTTGCTGAAAGCAAACACACAAATAAGATCTGGTTTCTGCGTGCCGTGAATTTCGAGACAGACTGAAGGACTTCCTATGAGCATGTAGAAGTTCAGGAAATTCTTAGTTTAATTTCATTTAATTCCTTGTAGATATACTCTATTATTGTAATATATTGTATGGTTCAATATTTTTGACTTTCAATAATCAGTCCAGTTGGGTTACAATTCAGTACAATTGTCCTTTATAATGTTTAGAGAAATAGAAAATGAAACTTTTATTACTGTCTAAGTTGTCCCATTTCAAGGAGCCTCCACTTTACCAGAACTACATCATGGACACAAACATCCACAGTGCCCAGAAATATTTTAATTGCTGTTTTTATATTTACCTAGCTGCAAATGAAGCATTGAAATGAAATAATTTCTTCCATTTGTGCCCCAGAACAACCCATAATGTTGGCAATTAAGCTATTAACTTGAAAGAAGTAAGAATGTTGGGAGATGAACAAAAAAAATAAAAAATTGTAACATACATGTGGAAAGAGATGATAATCTTTACATTGAGCTTGTGGGTCTGAGCACACCACTCATGTTCAGTTTAGTTTCACATTAACAACATTTTAAACATAGTTTATAGTTATAGTAGTTATAGTTTTTATTTCAACACATTAAAGGGATAAAAAAAATAGAGCAAAGTCACATTATTTGAATTGTGAATGATATGCAATAATTAGCAGCAATTATTTAAGGTCAATGCAAATTCTCTTCTCGAAGATAATGTTGCAGTACCTTCTTCTTTGCACATTTTCTTGTCCTTCCAGTGGTGGGAGTATTAAATCAGCATCAATACTCCCACCTACTGGCTAATGCCCGTCAGTGTGCAGTCCTTTTGCCCCTTTCCCAACCTCCCACCGCCCACCTCGAGGCTTTCCTTCCTGCTGGAGGAATGGTAAAGTGATCTGTTGGTCCCTAAGTGCTTTTTGCTGTCAGTGGTGTTGACGTGGGATGCAATAGAGACCCAGCTGAGGCCACCTTGATGGAGCAGACCTGTTGAGCTGCAGACATCAATAGACAGTGTATACATTCACTCCCAGACATGTTGGGTCCTTCTTAGATTTTTTTCTGTGTCACTATGTTTCTCTTCACTTTTCTCTTAATTGTTATTCACCAAATTGATTTGATTTCTTTACAAAAGACTAGGAATGGTTACTACATTGCTTTAGTGCATACAGTGAACCATGACATTCTTGTTGTTTGACCAAATCAATTTAACTGATCTGAACATCCTATCACTGTTTCTGAAACAACAAATAAAAATAATAATGTACTGGTACATATTCTAAATGTGTGTTTTGTTTCCATCAACCTCCATCCTGGAAAACAGACATATTTCAAGACGCTTTCGGAATGATGAACTGTATGGGAAAATCCCCCCCAACTGTCAGAGGAAGCCATGGACACAAACAGAGGAGAGCTGGGGACTACCTGCTGTTTAAACAGATAGCAGGGCCTGTGTGGCCACGGCTGCAAAGGCCCCTGAACTTCGCTCCACTTCAGATGTTTAAGAGTCCCAGCGAGGGCATTGGAGTTCTCCTGAGAAATAAGCAACTACTTGGCCAGAACAGCCTTTGGATCCCAGGGTGGACCGCCAGCGGCGATGCAGAACCCTTTTGCTGATTGGCTAGTGGACATGCAGAACATCCTCCAGGGAGCTGATGCTTGGGTGGTTCAGGAGATTGCAAGGCAACCACGCAATTAACTCAAACAAGCTTGTGGAGAATTACTTAATGTGCATCAGGCCCTTGCTGAGTATACAAATTATGGAGAATATCTGCTGTTGCCGGAGTTCACAAGAGATGTGCATTAGCATGCTAGAAGAACCAAAGAAAGAAAAAAGATTAATCTCAGCATAGTGATGACATGTAAATGATGGGAATAAGGGCGATAAACAGTATGAATGCCAATGCTGAGAGTGATAATATAATGTGATAGTAGAGTGGGAGTTGTACTAGCAAAACACCTGTAGTCCTGTCAGCAGAAGCTCTGAACTTTGTGCACTTTATGGGGGCCAGGGCCATGACTCCTTCCAGAGAAAACCAATGACTGTCCAGGGACCCAGAAGAGCAGTTGTAAAAATAGATGCAAAAGCAATACCTGCCCAGTCATTCAAGAAGTCTCCCATATGGAGAGAAAGACAGAGGAACAGGTTAAGATTCATTAATCTGATTTACTTATAACATATCGCTGTAAAGGAATTAGTTTGGGTAGATAAATTATACATTTTATACAGGCTTCTCAAGAAATGAAAAAGGCTTCCCAGGCCTGCAAGACAAACATTTCTTTATGAAACTCACATCACTGAGGTATTGATATGTGGCCACCTCATAGCTGTTTGACCACCTAAGCTCATTTTATTGCACCCATTTCTGGTTCACAGGAAATCTGCATTTATTTAGAGACACATGAAAGTGTCAATAAGCAAAAGTATTAATTGGGAACCACCCAGCCCGACCTCAACAGTACCCTGTTGTTAATGCAAGCGCCTTACCCCTGCATTTCCTCTCACTGACCGTGGTACTGAGCTAATCATAATATATTAACTGACCATACAGGAAGCCATGTCCCACTGTGCAGCTTTAGTTACCATGTATGCCTTTCAGTTTTTAAAGGCCATTTAAGGTAAAGGCAGTTAAGACCAGGGTTTTTTAAACTCGTCCATTTTTTTTTTGGTGGATGCCAAACACCCACAGCCACTGTTGAACACAGCCGCTTTCAACCTAAAACTCCACCTTTAAAAGAAACAATTTTATAGAGACGCGGTGACATCATTTACACGAATATGTTGTTTAAACTCCAAGAACGTCCTGTTGTATATTTGATTTGGCCTTGGCCACCTCAGCTGACCAATACATCACATGTCCTCGGCTACGACTATTTAATGTAGAATCTCCAAAACTCACAAATGCAGTATGACCAAATGTTCCAGAGATGTACCAGTATACTAAACAGGCCATATATCTCGCTCTCCTCGCCAAACAGAAATAGATTTCGCTGAATTGTTTGATAAATTTGGTCTAGGTTTTCCAGCCATCCTTATTGGAGCTCCTACTGTTTTTCTGGCTGTTGGTGGCCTAAGCCCTAATCACCCTCCGTTCCCTCAGAGGCCATAAATTACCCCGATGAGATGGTGCTTTGTGTTCCTTCTGCTGGGGAGCGGGGCGAATTCACAGCGCCATGTTTTGACAACCCGTACTTTAAATCATTGTTTTATGACAGATGGGAAAACTTCTGCACTTTCACCGGGCTGATTTATGTTCATTTGGGTCTGGAGGACACTATAATTTGCAAGTAATGTGAAAACAGATGGATAGAGAGATACCAAAGGGTAAGACTGACCTATACATTCTCAGTGCAGCTTGCAAATGGCATCCATATGCCGCAAGAACTCTTCCAGTTACATCTCCATTACTGTGTGCGTGTGCGCGAGTGTGTGTGTACATATGTGTGTGGCTTGTCCGTGCTTGTTCTGTTAAAAGAAATAATATGAAGCAAAATTAAGGAAGAAGCCTGTGAAAAGCTGTTTTTTGTTGAAGGAAGTTTGATATTCTACCAAATCATCAAGAGCATTTATCAACAGCAAACTCACTAGGGTAATACTTCACATGAACACAGCCTTGTTTTACTGTTAATGATGATCCAATATGCAAGTGACAGTTGCTCATTTGATATGTTTAACATATAGGAGCAAACGCTTTGATTATTTGACCTTGGTTTACAGTGCAGCTTCCCATCTCCGGTGAGGCATGAAAAAATGGAAGTGAAATAATTTGAGCCATACTGGTCCAGATTTCCTCTGTCAATTCAGAGAAATTACAAAGTTGGTCTGCTACGGTTCCACTGCCTCAGGTCATGTAGTAAGGTTATACACAGATCACTCAGCAAAGCTGATTTTCTGTTCTTATCCACACATCAGAGTCGATTCAGACACACTCTGCGGGGTAAGTTTAGGTATCATCACCATACCATACCGGGTTCACATGGCAGCTAACTGGAACAATGACACCCTACAAGCTCCTAAAAAATTGTTTCCATCACAAGAGAATATTCCAAAACTTTGGTAATTTATAAATGACACTAATCAGCTTTTAATGCTATAATAATAGGTTAAATTTGTCAAATCACATTTACTTACTGGAGAAGACAGACAAAGATTGATAGATTTCATTCAGTCTTCTGGCAGAGAACCAGCAAATGTAAGGTAATCTGTGAGGAAACAGAAAACTCAAAATATATCATGCACAGCCTGGGAGCTCTGGACGACTCGTGTTTTATGGCTTTTCCAATGAGGCAGGACAGTATGTGAGTGAGCAGTGTCTGGTGCAGCCATTGTATTCCAGCGAGGGGGGACCACCCACATGAAGTCAGTGATGAAGTAAATACTGTTACATGGCCACGTCCACTTCCCTCGCTCGCAGAGTAAACTGTGGTCGAACGGCAGGGCTCTGCTATCTCAGCTTGCCTCCAGATCACAGGGCAGAGACTTGAGGCGGAGAGGACGATCACACCAACCCCCACCCCCGTCCCGTTGTGAATCCCCCAATCTCTGCCCTCCCTCTCCTGGCCAGGAAGCCAGTTAATAGTAGCCGATGTTTCTGGGCAGGGTTGAACTTGGCAAAGACCCACCATCTTTCAAGCAGAGGACAAACCGCTCACGCCCCTCTGGAGCCAAAGGCAAAGAGAGGCCCAGAGGGAATGAGGTGCCTACTGATGCCCATGTCACAGGATGACGCCCTCGGTTTCCTTTCCTTTAATGCAGGACATCAGGCAGAGTGCATCATGGGAGGGTACCACATGTCAGATAATACCTACTGAAACAGTTGCTAACCCTCTTCTAGTAGCAAAGTTGCAACCATATAACTAAAACTATGTAAAATACTGAATTAAAACAACCAAATCTCCTGTGTCCTACATACCAGAGCCCCTTAATCATATCCTCTCTTTTTGTTTATTTGGGCTGTTTGGACATCAAGCTTTTCAAGAGGGAATAATATCCCAGGAGCACAGAAAAGAGCAAGCCAATTGGCCTCTTGCTGGAGGTCTTTGAAGAACATATTTGTGTTTTAACAACAAGAACATTTTCCATTTTGACTAAATGTAAGGCTGATTGCCACCACCAGGAATACAGCTCCCAGATTGCTATGAACAAATTTATCATCTCCTCACCTTTTTCCTGTGGGAATTGGCTCTAAATGTCCTTCAGGCAAATCCCTATCAGGCAACTCTACGGGTGAATCTGATTAAAGAGACAAAGGAGCTTAATTTCTCTGTCTTTTACAAGAGAATTGTTCTAACCTTGTTGCGCTTTTGTCCTTTTTTCTGAAACACTGTGATCCTGTGAAAGCCACAGGGAGAAATGTCTACTGACATGACAGTTAGTGACAGTTATATGTGAGGAGGCTGTTCTTACAAATGGGCGCTTTATTGGTCTTAGATGATAGCATCAACCACAATGTCTTTTGCTTTCATAATGATTTACTGCTGCCTGGTGGGATGAGCTCAGTGAATATGTGTGGTTGGCTGCCAACTGCACTTTTTCCTCTGTTTCTTTTTGGTCTTTGTGGGCCCTGGAGGTTTCTTAACTGTTATAGAGCCATTTGGATTGGAGGCCAGGCAGTATAAAGCTGTATTTGGCAAAAGACCTCAATGCGCCTCCAAAAATAAGAGAGAGCAGGGTGAACATATTTGTCTACGTCTGCACGTGTATATGTGTGTGTGTATGAGAAAGACACAGACAGGCACAGAGTGTAATGCTGGTGCAGTAATGTTGGTACCTAAAAATACAAATGGGCATTTTATAGTAAAACCAACTTGCAACTTACCAGAACATACAAATTTGAGTCGAGCTGTCAAGTCCTCTCATTAAGCTTTTATATTGACCATACAAGCTGTAATTTGTGTATTTAGCCAAGCCTTTTTGAACATTAAGAGAGGAGAAATTACTATGCTACAAATGTTTTAGAACATTCACATCGCAGTGTTAATGTTTCAGTACCAGCTGTGGTTAGTTCTCTACCTGCAGCTGTTCCTGCTGGTAGCCATCTTGAGGAAATGTCGGTAAAAAACATAGCCTTGACCCGGCCACCGCTGTTGTTTTAAAGGAAGAAAGGTGAAGACCTTCCTCCTGAGGGACCGGTGGTCTGACCTGAGGACCAACAGTCAGGGATGTGAACCACAAAGAGCAGGCGCAGGGCCGTGTCTTCATCTGTAGGGGAGGGGGCAACATGTGGCTGCAGGTGAAAGAAGCGGATTCTTCCCAGAGGAGGAAAATTTCACATCATCGTGTTGTTTATTTTTATTTCATAATTATAGCAATAGCTGTTAAAAACATTATAATTTCTTTTCATGTGACATACCAAAGCAAATTCTGCATTTTTTTTTACACTGAACTGGGGAATATGTCATGTCATAAGACAGCCCTGTAAAGGAGTACAGTGTGCAGACTGCTGGCTGATCATGTGAGCAGTGATGTGGCTGTTGCGACCTCTAGTGGTTATTTCTTTTACTTCACATTACTGTGACATATGGAACTGGTTTACATCAGTGGTTAAATATGCTGCACCACACAATATTGGGCATGTTGGGCAGAGGTTGTGGCAGCCCCGACCTACAAATCATATGATCTGAAAATGTGTTGTACAAAGCCAACTACACTGTTAGCTTATTGTAGGGAATCGTGTCAATCTTGTAGCAAGGGTCATATTCAAAGGAACTGAGCTGGAGCCAGGTCTAAACATTATATTTATTACAGTCATAATCAAGCTGCTCTGTATTTTCCTGGCTTGAGTCATCCGTATGACAAATGATCCAAATGAATAAATTAGGTTGGTAATTGTTCTGTTTTGCTCCAAATGGCAAAATGAAATAATGCATAGTGGATGTATTTCATAGTTGTTCTGCAACTTGCTACAGTTACTTTAGCCTGACAGACGTCTAATCCCCCTTACACCACAATGACTGACCTCTTTACTCAGTAAGCATGAAGAAAGCCGCAAAGCCACCTCTGTCTTTCACCTCACACAAAATTTTATGACTGACTGTCTGAATACAGTAAAGCTACCCAGGCTGAGGCCGCCTGCCTGGGCAGCAGACAAACAGAGCCCTGTTCATCTCTGTTTTCTCTGGCCACCCTCAAATACAGCACTGTTACATCATCCACAATTTCTCTTTCAACAGGAAAGTGCCATTTATGTAGCGTTCGCCCTCCCTTGCAGCGCATCAGATAGTGATCACATCATGTAAAGCCATTTGTTTGGAGACTTTGTGTTGGTGGCCACCCGTGTTCAAGCAGGGCCTTGGCCTGAGGTCTGCTGATGACTTTTCCAATCCTCCCTCATAGGCTGGCAGGCGGAGTGGAGCAGAACAGCCCAGCCTTCCAGTTTCAAGCGTTCATGTTTGTTCTTCTGCACCTTGATTCCTGTAAGAGTCTACCATCTGATGTGCAGGTCAAAGGGAAAGGAAATTGCAATCCCAGCTGAGGACAAGGATATAACCTATTAACTTTCTCATCTGTGGGAGGGAAAATGGATCACTCAGTAAGTCCTCTTCTAACTGGTGGCTGATTTCCTTTCCCAAAGGACATTAACTGTTACTGTAAAACTGGAAGGTGAGAAACGACTCTGTCTGTCTCCATGTGTGTTCACATGCATGTGTTTCTGGTGTACAGAGAGATTAGATCATATTAAACGGGGCAATAATATACGATAATTAGGCTAACCTTTTACTGCAGGGCAGTACACATTTGGATCTTTTGTTGTTCCATTGTTTTTAGTTGGAAAGAAGATAATGTAGTGAATGTTTTCCGGTCTCACTGTAAGTTTCCTACAGCTTTGGAAGCTATTGCCTTCCAAATAAAAGAAGGAATTCAGTGGTGATTTATGACTATTTAGACAAGTGGTTAACAGAGAGATGTAGGATTATGGAAATACTGCTTTCATATGAAATACACAGAACACGTCATGTGGGCTTCAGTGACCACTTAAATCTGTTGGCAGGCCTAAACCCCCCCTTCAGCTAGTCAGATGCACAGTTCTCCTCTTCACTCCTCACGCTGAATATTTGACTTCCTTATGAACTTGACAGTTATTGCTAGTCTGCATGTCTTGAGGCCTCACTGGAGTGACACAATGCCCTATATCTCCCCCAAGGAGAGACATGTGGATCAACACAGCAGCTGCAGAAGTACAACATCGTCTTGATCATCGATTAAGTCACAGAGCCTAAAAATGGAGCCTAAATTCTTTCATCTGCACAAGAGTAATGCTCACTACAAAATAATTGTGAAACCTGATTATCAAAAGTTATAACATAATAAATGTCCCATAAATTAAAGAGAAATAGCTAATGCACTGCCAAAAGCAAAAAATCTGGAAGATATTATGGAACCACATATAAATGTTGTAATTATAAATAACTAAATATTTCATCGCAATTTATTTTATAGAACAGTTGCTGGCTCTTTGAAATAATGCATGGGATAAACAAACATGAAATAATCTATAGTGGTTCTTCCCGCTCGCATGCACTTTTAGAGAAAGTAGACGTCTGATTGTCAGTGGCTGTCTTTGCTTTTGATGTGGTGAAAAGGCAGCAATGGAGAGTAGAGAGGATGTCATAGGCTGTAGAAAGATGGCCATCTGGCCCACCTCCTCTCTAACCCCCATCACTCAACAACACTGAGGGGCTTTTCTCATCCTGGAGGTGGGAGAGCCAAGAGATGACCAAGGGTCAGACTGACACGCAGTCATGAATTTTTCACCGCTATATTTTCTTTGGGTAAATAAATCTGAGTGTTTCCCAGATGGCAGCTTATAAATCTTGGATCAGAAAATAAATACTTTTCAAAACAAAAGATGGTTTGGTGAGCTTCCCTGCCAAAAATACCAAAATTGTTTGCTTTTTAGGGACTTCACTGCACAGGTTTGAGTCGTACTTTTATTCCAGAAAAAGAGTGAGTCAGAGTTTTTTGCTTTAAATACATATTTCTGAGTTTCATTTATTTTCTTAGACTTAAAGCACCTCATGAACTCTTATACACTCACAACACATTTAGCTGTCATCTGTAGATTTTGTTTTTGAGTGAGAGTGTCGAAAATCTGTTGTGAAAGATTTAAAAAATCTTTGATGATTCAAATTCAGCATCTATACTGATTTTCTGCACTGCCAGCACATTGTCTCCTGTTCCTACCTCATTTTCTATTGCATTATTTTTTATACAAAATAAGTTACAAACTTGCACATATTACATTTACATATTATATCCAATAAATGTTAGCAAACAGCTGCTTGTTTACATGTACATGTACATGTACCAATATCCAATATTCACTCTCCTTTTAGCCCTGGTTTGCTCTCCTCAAGCTTCTGAGGGAAATTTCTGTCTCTTTCACTCCACTATGTTCACCAGCTAATCATTTGGTCCTGGGCAGGTAGTGTTAGGTGGTGTTATCAGAGCTTTTTTGCTGCCTTCTACGTTTGACATGGGGTAATGTTTTCAGCCAAACTATTGGGTTAAAGACAATGAAGCACCAATAGAGAACAGGGGAACTGCAACTTCATGCTACATGTAGTCATTTGACATGTAGAAATTTTAGTGCAGTTTTAACAGTTTCTGGTGGCTTGGCTTGTTTGGATTATTGGCTAAAGACATAGTCCAGTCCTAAATGATACAAAGTGATGTGTATTGTTATATTTGTGTGCCAATGGGTCAATGTATCTTGACTTGTTGATTGGTAATTTGGTATTATAAATACTAGACCTACAGCAATTCCTCTGAAATATATTAAAGAATATTTTGTTAAACGGCCACACAACCAAAGGTAAAAAATCTGTATGACATTGTTAATTTTCAGCACTGCATATCAATAATATCCACAAGCATCACTAAGAAACATTAGTCAAGAAAGAAATTACTTCCAGTTTTTCAACAAAGATCATTTGGAAATCCTGAAGCCCATGAAATGTTGAAAGCAACGTCCAGTGGCATACTTGGTCCTCATGAGGTCTTTTACACGGGGATCCCTACCTTTGATGGTGCATCTGCACCACGTCAGGAAACTGTGGAGCTGCGCCAGCCTCTCAGTGGGTGTGTTGCAGAAGCATACCACTTGTAATGAGTTCCACTACCAGGACAGAAGGACATCCCTATAGTAGACTCAGAGACTTTCATTTCTGCTGAGTCGTCGCCACAAAAAAAATCTCCTGTAAAGAAATACCCTGATGACTGTACCTCCTATTTCTGAAGTTTACAGCCCCTTTTAAAAAAATATATTTGAAGCTAATAACCTCCTGGAATCACATTGAAATCATATTTGGATCTTTTGGCAAAACATCACACACATTCCTACTGTGATATACACTGCTGTTGTATTTATTAGGCTCCCACCTAACAGTAAATGTCAAACTCTGGACGTGTCCTGCAGGGTTCAGCTGCTCAGGGTGTACAAGCACATAAGAAGACTTTTCAGGCAACATAAAGGTTTAGCTAATAAAAAATGTGCGATGTTATGTCAATTTCCAGTGAGATGATTAAGCCTTTAGTTCTATTTTCTTCCAGAGCAAGCTTGCTTCTTATTCTAAATATCACTTTTCTCGAAAATTCTCCATTCCTTTCATTTCATGTGCAAACAATCAGCCTTGCAGGAGTTCATGTGTTTTTGATGACCATTTTCCATTTTAGAAACTCTGAAACATCCCTTGTTTGCTTGAAAAGGATAATCACCTAACGCATGAAATGTTGATGAGCAAAATGAGCAGAGCCATATTTACCGTACGGAGAGGCTCATTAGAGAACCAATCCCAGTGACGAGTTGTATGAGGTGGCAAGCACCTGCCTTCTGTCTGAGGCATGCCTCTTTTATTGCACACGCTTCTATTTACTCACTCTCAAATTATTTTGGGCCCTTAGTTGACAAAGATAAATGGAGGGATTAATATATATTGGACTAATCTGGAAGCTTGCAGTGGGGGTAGCAGAGAGCCTGGATAGTATTTCCCTCAGGTAACAAACGCAGGCCCACTGGATTAAGAGCCATTTGAGGTAAGGCTTAGCCATGATCCAAAGCCATTAGCAGAACATGGCAGTTGTAAAAAACAAAAGGAGGAGAAGCAAGGAGCTTTTTAATTGCCTCCAACTGATTATAATTCAAAGATGCAAAGAAGATTTCACTCACATTTGAAGACATGATTTAAGTTAAAATCCAGAATGAGAAAAATGCAAGTGGGAATTAAACAGAAAGATTCAAATCCTTTGTTTTGAACAACCTAAAATTATGAAGGAAAACACTGTTTCTGGGGAATTCTTATGTTTGATCATGAACACTGACCTGAAATGTTTTTTCTTGTGATTGACTGGAATTCCTTTGGCAGTTAAACCACGACAGACTACTGCAGCGTGTCTAGTTATTTTAATGAGGAAGATACAATTATGAAGAGAGAACATGCATAAATCCCCCAAATCACCCACTGGACTTTTGTTTCTCCAGTTAATTTTGGCATCCAAGCCAAAATGGCATTTCACAGAAGGTTCATTAAATTTTAGTTTGATCACCAAATCACAATTTCTTGCCAATCACATTGTTGTGTTGTTGTTCCTGTGTCTGTCCCTCTATGATTGTCTCATTAAAGAGACCATCATGTGGTTAAAGCAGCAGATATAAATAGATATTTCACATCTGCTGAGAGAAACAGGCACTATAGATGATGTAAACTGTGGGCTACATGGCATTAAGAAAGGTTTTCAGTGATTTTGGAAATTAGTATGTACTGGTTAGCCTGTGATGAGAGCATTCAAAACAACAAAAATGAAATAAACATAATTACTTAGTAAAATAAACATAAATCAGGATGAATTCTACTGCAGTACCTTACCAAAAATATATATTTGTTTTCTTTTGTCATCCACTAAAAATAAAGTTTGTTATTACATCTACGGGCAGCAGCAAGTTTCTAACATGAAGCAGGAAAAGCACAGGATTTACTTATTTACTTCTAACATTAATAAACTGCTCTGTTCTATTCAAGTGTCTCAGTATGACAGTGTAACAGTGAGCCAGCATGCACAATACTAACTACAGCTGCTATCGTTACATTTATTATTTACATCTGAGCTTTTCCTACTGTGACATGTCAAAATATCTCTATATTCTCTAAATTCGGGCCTTACAGTTACTGTATATCTTGCATTCGTTGCAGCAAAAAGCTGTTTTTAACATAAAACTCCGGGAGGACAACAGGAATAATACAGAACAGCTTCAGATTTTAGAACCAATAAAAAAAAGTTACCTAATGTTTTTCAGAGAAAGTATGTTGTTAGTCAACGATCTACCTTCTCCAGGTTGATAATTAAAGACTCATAATGTATAATCTAATTATGTAAGTTAAGCGCTAAACAGCCATTTGGAAAACATCGACTTTTTAGGAGTTTGGTTTTGGTTTATGGTGACTTTAACTAATAAAAAGACTGGTAACAACATCTCCTATTGCTTTTCCCAGGGCATGTGTTTGGGCAGCACTATCTGAATGTAACATTGTTGTATGAATAGCATCATTAAACATGCAACACCCTTTCTTTATCCACAGTTTATGCAATATTTGCTCCGTTCTCTTGAATGACCTCATTCTGAACTTCTGAAAATTTAGTCAGAAAACTGAAAAACAGGCATTTTTATTGTAGTCATTTTCTTGACACAAATTAGGAAAATTCTGACCTTGAGAATAGACAAGAAAATTAAACACCGATTAAAGAATGTATTGGGTCAATGTTAACTTATAGGAAGTATTTATTTGAGCAGCAACCTTAAAAATAATCATGTACCATGAGTGTAAGTGAGAGAGAGAGTATGAAAATGAGAGTATGAGTTTTTAATGACCTAATTATAATTACAGACCGTGCAGGATACAGTCCGATTTGAACAGAAGTCCAATCAGGCTTGCAGAATAACTGCAAACACCTGCATATGTCTTCAGATACTTTCACACTAAAGGTTGCATTCATTCCGTCACTGTTGTGTTAGTTATTTCCAAAGTGTTCTGTACTATGGCCACTGTACATTTCAATGCTAGAAGTACAATAAGAATTATCTAAATTGATTTTGACAAATGAAATGACTTACAGTACATAAAATGAAACAGCTGGGGGAGACAAAATGGCCTGTTTATATGTGCGCAGAGCTAAAAGATCTGACTCACTAAGAAAACAGCTCGACCTCTCAGCTCTGTATGAGACACATAATTGACTTTTTTTCCAGTAGTAAGGGATACTGAGATTTAGCAGATTAGATTACGTTTCTATGGGTATTGTTGTTATTGTTGGTAACACAAACAAAAGCCTGGCGGTCAACACTGAGGTGGAAAAATGTAGAACAGATCATGGAAGTGATCAAGAGCCAGAGCTGTCTCACTTCAAGGAAGCGTTACTTGAAACTAACAGTGATGTTTATCAGCTGAAGCATTAGATAAAATATGCACATTTATCTTATGCATCACACTACTGTATGAAAGAGCCCAGTTTAAAAAAAAACTAATGCTAAAGGGTTTGCAAGAGGATGCAAGCAGATTTAGAGGAAGTGCATGCCACTATGATGATGTAAACCTGCAGAGTAGGGAGACCTCTGCCGTGCAGCCTTGACCAGTTGAGTCATCTAAGTTTGAAACAATCAGGACTTACACTCTGCAATCTGCAATTACTTTATTCACATGCAACTTGACAGAATAAATCAAATCCATATAAGCTTGAATAAATAAATCATGTATTTGTTTGTTTTCAATCCATTTTGCTGTCCAAAACATATTCATATAGAATTTGCATATTGAAAAGTAGGAAAAGTGCATGTGTTACTAATAACATTATTAATTACTCTGTTCTGTTCAAGTGTCCCAGCTCTAGACTTGACTTGAGACTTACAGATTTGCTTAAAAAACAGATAAAAAACCCTGATCTGCATTAGAAGCATTAGTCCAATGAACCTTAATGTGCACAAATATGTGCATTCAATATCTCTTGCTACTAGAACTCACTGGCATAAGAAGTCACTAATCATTCTTTGTTTCTACATGGCTTTCACAACCATAAATTTTCAAACCAACGTTTGAAATTTGGAGAAGACATAGTCAGATCATTTCGTAGCTCATTCCAGATTTTCTAGCTCATTAGCTTGGCTGAATCAAATCTTTAGCACAGCTGCATCCAGTCAATATGAGGTAAGGTCCAATCAGCCAAATTAACAGAAAACACATGTGTGACATACGGAATGTAGCACTGGTAGATTTTAGCCACATTGTTCTGTGAGACTGGTATATGCTTTAAATTAAATGTTATGTGCATGTAATTTAATTTGAAGAACAAATGACTTTTAAATTGCTTCATGATCCTCTATTTCATTTACACTCTAATTTTTATTTGTGCCATCTGCTCTTCATCAAATTAAGCAGTGACATATGACAATACGCTCAGCTTCAAAACATGAAGTGCCGATGTTTCATCCATACTTTGGGTCAAAGTCGAGCTATACAAAGATGCATTGATTATCAGTTGAACATGCCTGTATCAACACAGTTTTATGTATATCACTAAGCTCATTCAAATATCAGATTAGTTAGACTGAGAAAATGCACAGGCACTGAGACTTACAGATGTATTTGCCTTTTCTGTAAATCAATAAAATGAGACATATACTGCAGAGTGTTTGTTTAACTCAACTGAACAATTTCATGGCCTGAGATCAAAATAAAATCCCCAACAATAACCAGTGCACAGATATGTCTAAACCAGACCACCATGGGACTCTATCTTTGTAAAGCCTACAATAATGAAGATTTTTCAGCTGCACCAGGGTTATTCAAAGAGGAACTATTGCAATACACCACATCTAACACATGGTGGTGCCACAGAATAAGCTGTGATGAGGCCTGTCTCACTCCCTCAATGGAGGAAGTGTTTAAAAACAGAGAGGAATCTCACTACTAGGCTCACTGTTACTGCCACACACAGAGACTAAATCTTGACTGACATAATCAGAGTGTTTCTAACAGATATGAACTCTCAGAACTTTCTATCACACATCCAGACGATGACAGGTTCTCTATTTTCCTCCTGACCTTTTCTGCTAATCACAGCCACTGTAAAAGAAGTGCTATAAAACACTGGCCAGCTGGTGATAAAGAGCCCTCACATCTAGCAGGTGGTGCTCCGTATGTAACGTCCCCTCCATACAACCAGCCGGTTATGGCTTTATTGCCCTACACATCCCCTTCATATCTGCCTGCTTCCCAGCCACAGTCAGGTAAGACCACCTGTCGGAACAATGATAAGACAATAAGGGGGATTGTATGTAGTGATAGCCTGGCAAGCACTGGATATGACTGTAGTAATAAAAAAGTGTGTGTGTGTGTGTGTGTGTGTGTGTGTGTGTGTGTGTGTGTGTGTTTGTTAAGATAAAAACATATTAGTATATTTTATATTTATAGAATGATTCATTTTGACACTCTTACAAGGTTTATATGTATTTTGTTGTCCAAGGTGTCCACTGGGGGGCAGTGTTGCAGGGCACTACAATGTGAACCTTTTTATCATTATATTGTATTGTATCTTTATAATTTATTCATTTGGGTGTATTTTTTTTTGTTTTGTTTTTTTTGTTTTTAATTATTATGTGTTATTTACATTTTAAAACGTCATAAATTTAAAATGAATCCTCAAGAGAGAAGGTGAGAATGAAATACTTATTTTCCACAGACTGGTTGCTTTAAGCAAATATGGCTCGCCGTTGTGCATTTTGCTAGATTATCTACAAGCTATCACAGCTGGAGTTGTACACAATACTAGCTCACTTGCAGACACTTGGTTCGGCTTAGTAGTTGTACAAACAGGTCCGTCTGATTATTTTTTGCTCTGATTTACCAACATGCCGCTGAGATCAACAGATCAACAGCTAGATTTCTGAGTGCTCTACTTTTCAGCGTGATGTGCAGTAAGTCTGAGGATCTCTGTGCAAACAGCCTCTTTATGACAGAGAGCGAGGTGAGTGGCTTCAGACACTACAAGCCAGACAACTCATCAAACAAACACACTAAAGGCACTGAGTACACTCACTCTGTACAATCTGATTTGTGTTATTAGAGCATTTATTGACATTGGTACAATATTACAGCTTGCTTCCAGTCACTACAATGCTGATGTGGTCAATTTACATATTTATATTTTGTGGTTTGTGCCTTATTGTCTTTACAAAACAGTGTTTTCATATTTGCATAACACATTAGTATTTTACCACATTGGTATTTGGTGTGAACATGCTTTCTGCATTTTTCCTGCCTTCTCCACAGCCTCGATAAAAAGATCAGAAGCTGCCGACTTAATTCCTTTCTTGACACTTGTAGTCTTAAGAAACATTTCATGTTTATACAGCACATGGGGAGGTGCCATCTTTTTCTACATGGGCTTTAGCACCTTTCAGCACCTTGTGACTGGCTCAACTTGCCCACCTGATGAATCTGCACAACTCCCAGCTGCACAGTAGAGAGGTTTCTTTTCACCAAACGATGCTGGCAACAGCTTTAGCTCTAATCTCTCTCTCTCTCTCTACTGATTTCTCTTTCAGTCGTTTTGGTTTATTGTTTCTTGAATGTGAAAGTTGATGACTGATTATTTTAGTGTTCTGCCACCTTCCAAATCTCTCAGCGTGCCTAATCTCAAAGATAAAACACAGTGCCTGTTAATGGTTGAAGGGAATACAGGTGCACATAGTGTTCATTGCAAATCGTAGCGGGGAGAAATAAAGCATGTTTACTAAATCTTTACAACCACAGAGATATAAACCCGAAGCACACTGTATGTGCTATAAAGAGACGCAAGCTTGACATTAAGACTACCAAACTAGTCTTAGCAGTCAATAAGCCTGTCAAATTCTCCATTAAAACTGTCACAGCACTGAGTTCAAAGAAGCAGCATCAGGGTCCAGTATCAGCAAACTGTAAGCGTGATGATGCTGCAGCATTACCATGAAAACATACTTTCTCCCAGTGTGCAATATGTTATATTTAAGTGTTTCAAAGTGAGCACCTAGAAAACAGAAGGCCAAAACAGAAAGCATCCCTGCCGTCTCACAACAGCCAATCACATCACGCGCCCTCCGAGGATGCTCGCCCCACACAGCAGCAACATCGTTTCCCTCATATCCATAAACGGATGTTTCAAAGCTACATTTAAAGTGCATAACCAAATTAGCAGTCAAATGAGCAACAACATCTGCTAAATGTTAACGTCACGATATCTTCCGGTGGCAATACAAAAAAAAAAAGATGTGACCGCAGATGTAAATGCCCCTTTTCTTTTCAATTCCGGGATTTAAAATGGCTCCATCATTCTGGTGACTATTGTGAGGAATAGGAAAATATCATTCACGGAATCAATATCTATTTCCATATGACTAACGAATGATAATAGGCCTACAAGCTCATACAGATGCTCCGACAACGAATGGCGGTTAGGAGGTGTTTCACTGGGTCTTGTCCATGAAAACACATCATACTATGGTGAATCTTGTGGTCTGCTTTTTCTACAACAGTGAGAAATAAAGCAACTGCCACAACTGTCAGTCTGGTGCCTTTAACTCAGTCGTGAGCAGCTTTCTAACTGCCAACATCCATCTCATTCACATTCTCACGAGCTCGATGGCCTGCACAGAATCATTAATGCAGCTCATTTACTTCTTTTACAGAAGTTGTTCAGTTGCTCAAAATTGTGTATGTCCCCTTCAGGTCCACACATTGGGAAACAAATCTCGCTTGCATCTGCACTGAATAACCCCTGAATGCCTTGATGGACGTCTTAGGCAACACTGAGATGGCCTTTTTTTTTTTGTCCTGTTGTGCTTGGGCTCTTTCCACAGTGCCAAAGTGGACCTGGTTTGCAGCCATGTGTGACTGGGGCACTTACTGGCTCACACTAATGACCCTAATTGGGAAAGTGGGCTCCGTTTCAGGGTCACTGACAGACTGACTGGCATGTGAGGAATGTGACCAAGTGGCACCCGTCCATTGTCTGAGCCATCCTATCAATTAGCTGCTTACTGCAATGGACACCTTTTCTCTTGCTTGTCTCCGCTTTTCTCTCAAAGCCAAGTGGAAAAAAACTGACCTTACTTTTTGAAAACTAGTCCTTCAAACCACAGATTTCTGTGCAATAACGTGGCTCCTATGCTTTATCCCAGTTTGTTCTGAGAGTTGTTGTTTTTTTATTATTAGTTTTCTCTAAAATTCTTACACTTTCTTTTCTGATGATTCCAAACTTGACTTCAAGGACCTCTCTGTCATGGGAAACTTATTCTCATCTGACCTGGGAGGTTTCAGCTCATTCGGTGATCTTCCTCTGATTCTCTGCACAGACATGGTGTCTCATACAGCTCTGGTAGAGCTGGTAGATGTGCTTTGTTACTGAAGGGAGTGATGGGCTATTTGTTGGCGCTGTACGTGGAGTTATGTCTGCGTGGGATGGAGGTTCAAGTAGACTTCAGGAGTAGAGTCACAAGTTTGACAGTAACAATCCATGTTACACCCCCCCTTTGGCATCACATCATTAATTAATCAAGTGTTTGATGTGGTTGGCCTCACATTGAGCTCCACGCCCTTCAAGCATCATGAATGAACCCGTTGTAGCAACTTCAGAATGCAAGGCATTTCTTTTGTCTCCTGTGTAAGACTAATATGTTTGCACTGCTTTTTCAGTTGTGATTGCATGCTTGAAATGTAGATACGCATATTCTGTGCCACTTGTAATGCTTTTGATTGGTCAAAATGGTTTTAATCTTTTACTCATTAATTCAAGACATAAGCTAATATATTTTGACTTAGGTTCGATGAAGATGTGAGACCTTTTTACTATCTCAAAAGCTTGATGTGTACAAAAAAACAGGCTTCTGTGTGCATCTGTGATCTTCTTTGGCTGCGGTATCCATTGAGCTCTCTTTCTAAACGAGCTACTGTCTGCCACCTGCATCCCTGCGGAGCCGCTCAGATGTGGCTTTTATTAATACCTGTACTATGGTCCTCTCATTTCAGACACAGACGTGCCTTACATTGGTAGGTGTGCATGATATAAAAGCCCTCTTTGGGAACATGCAAACTCTCATGATTTGTGGACAATATAAATATTCCAGTCTTACCACAATTCAGAGTGCAGATGGTCACAGGCAAATGTGGCTAAAGAATGCAACTAGTGTGTGTGAACCTGGTGGGAACATCCCTAAACTTATAATGAGATCATTTCCCCCAAACGATTGTGTCAGTAATATCCTCAGCACGGAGGATCTTTCAAAGAAATAATCAACGCCAAATCTTGATAGCAAAGCGTTGACCATCTGTGATGATTTTTACTTGCTGCAGCTTAACACAAGTCACTGAAAGACATGGGTGTGAGCCACGCGCATTAAGGTATGTGTGTCAACAGTTCTGGCCTGGAGGTGAACCCTTGGATATACCTTGTGTGGAGGGAGAAGAAAAGGGAAAGGCAGAAAGAGAGAGAGAGAAAGAGAGATGGAGAAAAGCGGGTGTGGCCTGCTAAGTGACTCAGCCAGAGCCCGAGTCTGCTGAGTGACAAATCAAATGCCAATTGACAGAGCGCACTCTGGCTCCGAATTCACTGGCTCCCTCCACTGCACAGGTGGTCTTTGTCCCACACATGCACACACACGCAACACAACAACACACCCACCCACCCGTGCATACACACACATCAACAACCTACGGCGCAGTGCAACCTCAATGGGTGATTGCTCTCTGCATTAAACAGGTTAATCTCTACAGGAAAAGCAATGCTATTTGAGTTTGACAAACATTCCTGATCACACACAGTGAATCAATATTCAACAGAGAAAAAAAAAACAGCAACACAAATCACACTTTCTTTTTTTTCTGCATTATTAAGATATTGTGGATCAAACCCAGTGCCCTGTATGTGACCTAGCAGTTGCAACACAGCATGCCAGAATCTGACCTCATCCACACACACACACGCACACAACCATGACACGTGATTAATGGGCTCTGAGGTGAACCCTGTGTGTCTGTCCCAGGTCAGTCTTTTTGTGCTGATCCTTAAAGGGAGTGGTGAAGTTGTCCCTGGTAAATTGATGGTGCCTCCAGGAAGGAGGGAGGTAAAACAAGTGCTACATAGAAAGACTCGCTGAACTTCTTTATGTATGGCTTTTCTAGCTGGCTATCTGTGTGTGTGTGTGTGTCTCTCTCTCTTTCCCTCTCTCTCTCACACACACTCGAACAAAGAGAAACCACTTTCAGTTGTCAGTCACACTTCTAGTTTACCTTGATAACTTTGGCATGCTGTCAAACTTTAATCCATAATAGGCGTGTTTGCAAAGCAAAGAATCCCTAAGAATGATCTATTTGCTCATTTCTTAGGTCTTGTTTAAATAAATGCATTACATAAACTCTTTCTGTATTTGTTTGTAAACATCAGGAGATGACGTGCTGAGCAAATTTACTCTCATGTGTGGTCATGGGGGTGCTGAAGTAGCTCCAATTCATAATGCCACTTAACAGCTAGGAACTTTTATGCATATTGCTATTTGTAGATTTTACTTAAACTTAGTTCTTCATAACATAATTGCCCAGCACACTCTTGGGTTTATTAAAAAAAAGAAAGAAAAAACATTTTTGGAATGACTAGCTTTTGAAATAAAAATATGAAATTGTTTACCACTGTTCATCAAAAACAAATGTATGAAAACGAAGGTGCGAAGTCAGAGGGTGAAGCATTGTCCCAGTCCCAAATTTGAAATCCAGTTTGTCCCTTTCTGCATCTTTGAACTCCCTCATGCATTTCCACGTTATTGTATGAATCAGGATTTCCACTTTGCTTCTATAACCCACTGTTTCGCAGCCTCATGCTGATACCATTGCTGAAATTTTGTAAATATGAAATGCTCTGTCATGCTCAGCGTGTTAAACATCTTATGAACAGACTTGCAGCCCACCCTCCTGTCTGCTTCCCTGTCTGTACTCCACCTCGGGAGACAGGGATTATAGGCCTTGGAGGACTGACTGTATGGATGGTGTATGAATAACTTGAGAGAGGTGACAGACGGGACAGATCGTGTCTCATCACCAGTAAAGCCTTGGGGCTCCCATAGGGGACCAGTGCATCACACAGAGAGCTACATAAAGGGCCGCTGCAGACGAAGGCCTGGTCAAGGCCTAAGCTATAGAAGCCCTGACATCTGGCTTTCTTCTATGTTTCACCGCCAACCTGCTACCCCAGTCTGGCAGCTATATGCACTTCATTATTGCGCCTTAATGCGCTCTTGAATCACAGTCAAAATTTAGTCCTGATATGTGTTTTTATTGCCAATATAAATTCATCAGATATGAAGTATCTGCCATAAGATATACAGTAAGTTATACCAGCATACAGTATATGACGCCTGCAGCATCATTATATTGCTCATTTAAGTACAAAATGTGCAATGTGTGTTGTGTTTTGGCCAACACACTGTAAAGATAAAATTATGATGAAACAATAAAGGCAGGCTCAATCATTTTGAGGGGAAGATACACAGCAGGTGGTACGAAAAGCTCTGACAGAACCCCTGATTTGTGCAGAATTGTGTTGCTTAAAGGATATGGCCACCAGATGCCCATTTGGATGAAAATCTAGGTTTCAGTCTAATCTGTCAATTTTGGAAGCCAAAAACGTGTCAGCTTCGTGAGCAATGCAAGAAACTTTGGTGTGAACACTGTTCCAAAACACTTTTTTACTTTACTAGATTGAGAATTGTCAGGCATGTGTTTACAATTCTATGATTACAATTATATTTTATTAATCTTATTTACAAATATCAAGCCATACAATTTTTTTTTCTAGGAATAGTTGGTTGCCTTTGTGCTGGGTGCACAGGACCTCAGCAGTCCTAGGAACATAGCCATAGATGGCAGTGTTTTGCCTTATTTTTAACAGCCCACTCGGCTCTGTGGCTATGCAGAAATTAAAAATTGTTTGTGTGGATTATGTGGAGTGTATATTTTATTTTTTTATTTGACAGTTTTGTCTGCTCTTCTTTAAAATGCCCAAGGTGAATTTGCTAAATTAAGCAAACATGTAATATAATGTAAAATAGTGGTTTTCACATGGTGCATTGATTAGAATGCCTCATACAGTGTATGTCTTCTTAAAGCTTAAAAGTCTACATCTCACATCAGGTCATATATTTTATTTCCAGCATATTCCTACCTTTTTCATGGAGCTATTTTTTGTACTGTGAGGCTTCGCATTAATTCTCCTCAGTGACATTTTTACGGAAATAAATATAAATGAACAGTGTGTCAAATGTCTATTTTAGACGTTTTATATTCTTATTTCTGAATTTTGCTATTTGTTTAATTTTTTAAATTCTGTTATTATCTGGAAGTGTTCTTAAACATGGCACTGTTGCATTTTCCTTTATTCACAGGTATTAAATAAGAGTATTACTTTATGCATTATTTGGGACAAGAAATTATCGTTATTAGAGAAACAATTAAGAGGTGAGATTCATATTAAGATTCACTAATGTGTATGCAGTAAAAACATTTTGATTTTCTTTGTTTTCTTTGCCGAGTTATAGAAGATTTGTTGACAAGTTCTACTTGAATAAATTGCGCTTAAACAACAGTAAATTTCCTAGGTCTTTTGCTCCGACTGGGCCAAGGTCGGTTTTATATTCGACTGAAATCATAAAATGACACTTGAGATAAACAGAATGTTTACCCTCCCCATGTGAGCTGAGGCTGATATGTAAATGCAGCCTTATTCTTTCATCAAATTTGCATTTACCCTCTTAACCAAACACTACAGGGCTCCAATTCAAACAGCACTAATGATGGCTGGCCCTTTATGACCGATTGCGGTATCGGCGAAAAAGGGGAAGAGCAATTTAGCCTGGAATGAAAGGAGTAAAGCATAGTAGCTATCTGTGAGTGGCTGACAATAATTGGATCAACTTTGCAGAGAAATGGATGTGTTTTGATGCTCTAGTGGCTGACTGGCAATCGGCTGGCTTTTCGCCTATTTATCATTCCTCTTTTATCTGCTGCTGCCAGACCTTTCCACTGCCTCCATTCCAGGGCCGGCTAATCAAACAACTTTTTAATAAGACTAAACGGCATCTCCACAGCCAGAGAACAGAGCAGGGCTTCACAGCACAGAGAGGAGAATCTTGGGATGAATATCAATTAACACTGTGACATGCTGTGTTGCTACGATGAGAAGTTTGACACAGTATCAAGAAGATTCAGCTGACTTTTGTTTGCTGCTTTCAGATCTGTCAGGCAAGCTGTGAATCACAAGGCCACAGCCTCTACACATTTGGACTACTTACTGCTCGTCAGCAAGAAAAGACTAAACTTAGCTGGACTTGACTTTTTAGCTGGACGTCTTCCAGAGCTGCTTTGTTTGCTGCAGCTGAATTCACACCTTTACTGCAAGAACTGCTGCTGACGTTTTTAAAATACATTTGCCTTTCTTTTGCATTTTCCAGACATAACTTGCCTTATACACGTTGTCGATAAACTAGTTTTTATATCCCTTGTGCAACTTAATTAAAAAACATTTTGTAAATTGCATTTTCCATAGCGTTAGACAAAGTGATATTGCTTGTGGTCCTTCAGCACCTTTACACCACTCTGTGGTCACTAATCTGTGCCAGACCCATGTAGACTTATGGCTGCTTGGCAACATGGACAGACGGCATTACAGTGAGATGGTTCAAGGTGCTGTCAAAAGCAAGCCTGGCATGTTTTCCCTCCTTGTCGCAGGATAAAATTGATGCTTTGCAACCCACCGCAAGCTCACCAGCTGCTGCTTGTCCATGCGGCTATAGAGAAGTTAACAAGCTCTAAACAAAACAAGTGACAAAATGTAACAAAAGGCAGCAGGGAGAGAACGGGGCCTAACAGGGATGTCTTTAAGGAGGATCTCCCTGTTGGTCCCCTACCACCAAAGGAGGGCAAGGCAGAAAAGGGGACCTTGATTCGAGTCCTTGCTAGGTAACTGAGGGTCTTATGTTTGGAATGTGTCTCCCTACGCCTGTGATATCCCACCCTGCGAGTCCTCTGGCCATAGGTCACACAATTTGCCTCAATTATGTATTTCCTTTTTGATGAAAAAAAAAAAAAAGATGTGGTGCCCTTGGAAGAGCACAACAAACTCACATTTTGAGTGTGCCTGTCAAATTGCTATCTAATTGTTGCAGGGCTGCAGGGGGAGCTGATATCTGCTTTTCTCTCACCGCCGGCTGCCGGCCCTGCCGTTCACAAAGCCCGGGGATGCCACACACATTCTGTTTGTTCTACATGAGCAAACAGATTGTAAACTGGCTGATAATTTTTGTACTGACAATGTCATTTACGGCTGTCAGCCTTTTGTCTGCTCTGTTTGCTTTATTCAAATATGAACCGAGTGGACCTCCCCTCCACCGCTCACTTCTGCATTAAAATCACATCAATTCACTTCCATTTTGTCTTATCTGAAATTCATTGGAGGCAATCACTTGGTTGAATGCCCTGTCGTTGCCATGGAGACCAAAGGTCCCGTGTGGACTTCAGAAGGATTAGGAACTTGTAAGATTTAAGTCTTGAAGTACACAGTTGCTTTGTTGTGTCTCCCTTTGATTTGATGGGGAAGAATTTGCCTTTTCTAACTTTGGACTGAGGTGAAATAAATCTGTATATATATTAGCATCCTCTGGCAGGATTGATAAATATTCATCTACTCCCCCCTTGCACAGATTTATCTCTACATTTACCAATCTCTTTAAAAGGCACTCCTATAGTTATTTGCCTGACCCTGATCTACATTCATATGGCACGGCAATCCCAACAATGCACCACTCTGAAAATGACATTTTATTCCTGCACTGCTCTGCTTCATTTGTCAAGCAGCCATCTTTGTGCTGAAACTATGACAGTCTAAGTGGCATGCATTGCTGGGTGCCCTGGTGGCACCTCTTTGCCCTGCTGGGGGACAATAACTCCAACTCAGCGAAACGAGCAGGGGTGCTCTCCGGGCGCTCGCTTCCCGGGGTGTCCCACGCCGCTCCTGAGGCATCTCCCCCCTTTGTTCGCCAAGGTCAGGGCACAAAGTGCTGAGTTATTCACATCAAACTGTCTGGCTGGAAGCGGCTGCAGATGTTACTGTTTTTGTGTTTGGTTTTGTCTCCTCACTCCGTCTTTTCTCTCTCCCTTGCATCTTGTCAGCGCTGGCTGCCAGGGCGCTTGGCGTGTGAGTTTTTAAAAAGCTGAAAAAACGTGGCCTGTGAAAGGGAAGTTGAGGCCTTGGCTCCTGCACCTCGTGAATTGGGTTTTTTTTTTTCTTTGCCTTTACAGCCAAAAGTACAAAGTAAACAGTCTGAAGTAAATGGATTCATTTTTAGTTGCGCCAGGCAGTTTGTGCACAACAGAGAGCTGCTTCTTTTTGTCCTCTTTACCATCAATGCTAACATCTATTAGGCTACCCTTTATTGTCTGCCATGACAGGCGGTTTTCAGAACTTAATGCATTCCAAATATTTTCTCCACTTTCTTACAAAGGTTAAGAACAAAAGAAATCTTTTGAATAGTTTGTACATTTTAACTAACAAAAGGATAGTCTAGATCAAAACACTGAATAACGTTCCTAAAATATGCTGTAGATGTATGGAGTAATTTGCATCTCATTTCCTTATTACATTGCACCATACACACTTGCTATTTTGGTTGTGGTAAGACAACCAAAGGAAAAGCCACAATGCCTGGATACTAATTCTTTATATGTATACTTAAATGCAGTGTGACTAACTAATGATGTAAACATTACTGACAATATGTCTGAAATGTGTATTTTTACATAGTTTAGAGTTATGTGCATGTTTATATGCTGTATTTTTTTTATTATTATTTAAAAAGCATTTTTAATTATGTTGCATTGAGTCTTCATATTAACATTTTTGTTAACTGAACTTAACTTGACATATAACCTTTATTCAATCTCAGACACTTTAGCAATATGTCAATAATTTTTTTAGTGCCACTTCAACATTCTGTGAAATTTGAGAGGTAAACAAAAGTTCTCTCTGCTGGCATGGTGTCACCTGGAGCATCTAAACAATCAATGCACATTTGCAACTTGGTATTTACCTGGTGTTGACATCAGTGGCAGCCCTTTAAATTAAGGTCATTTTGTCAGATATTGCATGACATTACACATGGCATTTTGGAAGGATAACTAGACACTGAATATAAAGTAAAGGCATCTATTTCCATTTCATGTTTGGTCAACTCAAACTGTGTGCTTCTAAATCATAGAAAATTAGTAAAACACATGTGAATTGTTTATGAAATACATTAATTACTTGCAATAAGAATAAAAAACCTTTCCACAATAGAAGAAAACATTCAGTACAACAGCAAACAGAGCAAACATCTAACTGCATGCCTGGCTTTTAATTGCACACTTCCTGTATTCAAAGCCAGGTGGCAAGTTTACATCACTTGTTTTGTCATTAACAAGACTGTGTTTTTTTTCAGTCTTGAACATTGCAGATCTCACAAAGATTCGCCTCTGGAAAAGGTTTTGACAGAGTCTTGCCACTGCCTGTCGAGACACTATTTCATCTATGGAAGGAGGATTATTCTCAAATACCAGGCCCTGTTTGAACAAAAGAAGCTGATGATGGCAAATTAGGCTTGGGCTTTTTCTGTTGGGAAAAAGAAGAGAGACCTCTAACGTCTAACTTGGTGGTCTCCATTTATTCATAATGATATATTCACCTAGAGTTTACATGATTACACGAGGGAACGATCAAAGTAACAGTAATGGACTGTTAAATCTGCATTTTATTCAATGGATCATTGCACCATGAACAAGCCTTTTACTGAGTTAAAAGCTTTAAAGTAGACATGATAGAACAGCATGGATTACACTTTGGTCAAGGACACATCTCAGTGGTTCGTTGACAGCCTTTATTGTGCCAAGAGGGAATGGGAAATCAATGGAACTGACCTGTCCAATCCAGTGTACCTATAGGCTGACTGAGGTCACTGTCAGGAAAGATCTGGCTCAGCAGAGTACACAGAAAACTTTGAAAGGTCCTCTGGGACATTTTCAACTAAATGGAGATATGGCACGTCAATATTACAACCTCAACGGCAAGTTCCTGCACAGCAAATGCAATAGAGAAACCGGATTGAAAAGTTCCATATAAAAGCAAAGTGCACACAAGTAGATCAAAGATACAGATCTGACAATGTGTCGAGCCTGATCAGCTTTATCTTCTGTGCCTTGCAGCTCTGCGTGGCTGCTGCTGCCGCTGCCGCTGGCTGCTGCACAGTTGGCCACGCTATTGATCTCACGGGGGCTAAAGACACTTCATGTACCCTGAAAGACTGCTACACAAAGCGGTGACATTGATAGGGCCACACTGAGGTGGGTCTTTTTGTTCCTGCCTGTGTGTGGGAGTTGGACTAAGGATGGGGGTGGGGGCTTGAGCTGACCCACACAGGACAACACACAAACTTCAAGCAGTTTAGAAGCTACTTAGGAGTTAAACTGAAATGTTGGGCTGTCTTTTAATCTCTCTGACACTTTTTTCTTTTTGACTCATTTAAAGTCATCCGATTTGTACGATGACTAATCCAGTTAATCTACTTTGTTGTCTAGACATGCAATCTTCAAAATTCCAAGCCTCAAATTTTATATATTTGAAAAACAGATATTGTATTACTGTTATTACACTCAGCATGTAACTGAAGTTCTGGCAAGCTCAGCTCTCACAGTGTTGGTAATATTTGTACATTTTGTTAGGACTAAAGGGTTAAACCTTTCTTTGTACACTGTCTGAAAGGGAAAGTCAGTTTGCAAAGCAATGGCTGTCGACAAGGCTGCCTTTCGTCGTCACACACAAGTAGCCTACATGTAGCCACATGAGACTCATGCCTGCACATCTGGCTTTTATTTTCGTAGCTAAGGAGTATCTAAACAGTGCTGAATCCAAAAAACGGCTTTGTTGTTTCAGGCCCAGGTGGAAGGGATGTCGGCCGCTGTACAAGGAATTCTCATCGCACGCTGATTTCTGCCTTCTCTGCATTCCATGCGTAACATATCACTGTCTTTAGTGGGCACTTGCTTTTATTGTTTTTCTAAAAGGAGTCCATTTTGATAGGATTAACCATTGCTAGGGGCCTTGTTGTAGTAGACTTCATTTATCCAAATGTAGGAGCTGTGTTGTGCTGTTTCGAAAGAGCTGTGGCCACCCAGATTTCTGAAGTTGCAAGGGGATGACTGTGCAGGCAAGACGTGACTGATGCACCTCCCAGCGGAGAACAACAACTTCCGAAAGGCAAGTGGGTAATTGATTTGGCGCTTTGTTAATAGCTCATGGCTAATTGGGCATACCGTGAGTGGCAAAATAAACAAGTACGGAATGGGTCTACGAAAGTCAAAAAGAGGTCTTAATGAACATCGCTTTGCCAGGTGATAAAGAAAGTGCTGTTGTTTTTCTTACTGTGACTGGAGGTGGCACATATGACATGTTGTGAGAAGGTGAGCTACCATGCGTGACCTCCAACCTTTTCATCTTCCTTTATGTTAGGGGTGACCCTTTGCTGCCATGGAGCTAAAGAAAAAAAACATGTACAACCTCTAAAAAAAACACACACAATCAAATCATCAATGTAATTGAACAATATATAAAATCTCGTATGATCTACATCTTAACACGAGATCCTGAAATCAATTAAACGCTGTCTCATTTAACTCTCTGCTAGTACAGCTTTGAGTTAGGATTATACCGAAGCATTACATTCAGCCTTTTGTTCTTCTCCAGCATTTCAATGCTATCCTCCACTGTTTACAATGCTCTGGCATTTCACTTCAGTGGCACATAGGGTGTCCCTAATTAGATCATAATGCTGATCTGTTGTCCTGATTAGCATTGAATAGACTTTGATCAGCATGTATTATCAGATTACTGTGATAGCCCACCTTTGGATTAAGACAAGGTCCACGCTCATTGTGCTCTCTTGCTGGGAAGAAAAAAGGGGGTGTGAGCTGGCCGAGGATTAAGTCCGATGCCGCCTTTGTATGCGGGAAATACCACTTTATCAGGGAGGGCTGTGTCGAGCCGCAGGGTCCAGCAATGAGAAGGGGGGAGTGGGTTGCTCTTTCAGGGGAAGCAGTCTTCTGTACCCTGGCCTCTCTTCCAGGCCCCAGCCTCCTTTGTGAAGGCCCAGTGAACAGCGAGGCACACAAGGGATGACACACCCCAATCTGGCCTGTTTACCCAGGGAAATAATCACTAATTTTGGAATAATCATGCCTCCTGCTGACCAAGACTAATTGAATGGTGGCATGCCATAGAGGTGCTGGACCAGCTTTGCATTGCCTCCGCTTGTCAATGGTGTTTGGCCACGCAGCTCAGAGTGATTGATCTCCAGGGCCAGAACACACCATGGAGCTCTGAACACATAAAGGGCGGAGCAGGAAGATATAAAAACATAATTAGTCATGAATATGCTTCCATACCCCTGCTGTGATTATCCTGAGATTTTAGGATAGAGGAATGTTGGATAACCCATCAATGCTATTTGGACAAGTTGGCTGCATTGTGGCATGCAGGGATAGTCTGAAGAAATATGTGACCCAGCCTAACCCTCTCTAGAAATCCAAATTTCATATAAAGAGATTGCCTATTCATAACCATGAGAGCACTTTCATTTCTTTCATTATTCTTCTTTTTAACATTATTCTTCAATGTTATTGCAAGCTTTAGAAAAGAAAGAACCATCCCTCGCCAATAAATAGGTTATTCCTGGTGACATTTTTCCCAGCATGAGCCATTTTGATCACCCAAAATATCTCCAAGAAAGAGGATTTGATTTAAGAACATTCCTTCATTCTGCTGATAGACAAGGAATCATGTCATCTCCCTTCAGTTATTTTACCATTGAGCTAATTCACTGAAACTGAAAGGAATGCTTTGAATGAAGTAATGGAAAATTTCAGTCCATCTTTTCTCACTGACAACCCTTCTCTCTTTTAGACACAGCTTAATGCAACAAAAGAAGTTGATGCATGTGTTTCATACTTTGTTTGGTATTTTTGAGAGAGAAAAAAAATCCCTCCTCATTTGGATTATTATGAGGGACAGCGAAAGTTCAATTTGGAACAAATTCAAAGAACGTCATGTAAAATATAAATCTCGAAACTAGACGTGAGCCGCTGCTCCTGACTTGTATCCAGCTTATGTGTAATAGCTTTTATCTATTATGTTGTAAATTAGAGTGCACAAAGGGCCCATTGCAACATCGGTTTTGCAACTTTTGTGAACTAATTCTAGAGTTAGGGCTGGGAAAATACTGTGTAGTCTGTGAAGATGCAGCCGGCGGTTTGGAAATAATGAGGGAAAAAAACTGTGAAAATATGAACTAAACAATGTGATTTATACAAACTGTTTCTTTTACTGCAGAACTTTGCATGTTAAAATATAAATGATTGTTATTATTACAAATAAAATACTGTAAACAATCAGCTCATATTCATTTATCTATACTAAAGGTGCTTAACAGGAGCATAAGAGAGCATACCATAATGTGCTTCAGCTGAAACTGGAAGTGAAAACATTCTGGAGTAACGTCAGGCAAAACAAACACGCATGTGTGCTTTTAAATATTTTCCCAAACACATTTGCCACAAATGTTCCAACACATGCACGCACACATAAGAATATACAGACACAGGGAAACTGAATGGCTGATATCAAGGTTCCCATCTGCTGTCAGATCAATATTTTGTGCAAGCCTTGTAGGCCTGTCTGTTTACCCTAGGCATCTGTGCCTAGCATACCAACCCAGCGCAATGTTTGAGCATGTGACTGTGTAATAATGGCAGATAGGGGAACTAATAGCCACTGCAATATCTGTAGCTTGACCCAGTGTGCCTCTCCCTAATTGATCTATAGATTAACATCAGACACATCAGTCAGGGGTTAACCTTTTCTGTTAGCTGCACTGTCTTTGCTGTGGATTATCAAGCAATTGGAAGGCTGACAGCAACTGGCAAGAAGGAAGCCATTCACAGTCTTCATTTTAATGTATTTCAAAGGAGAGGCATACATGAAAACAGCAGAAGCATTATATCCAGGATATTTAATGCATTGAAAAAATTGTCCATTTTTATCCATCGGTTTTCTGATATAACACTAATAATGATGTCCATTTTTTTTCTGTTATTACATGATGTGCAGACAGTTTATCTTCAAATAATTTCCTTCCTTCTGTGCCCAGGTCTTTGACTAATCTTCTTCCTCTGTGGCCTCTCTCACAAAGTGTCTATTTCACCGGCGCAGACTTGTCGAGGTCAGGCCAGACCAGCCCTGTTCGGCCCCACAGTTCCCTTGCCCTATATGTACACTTGGTTCGGCTATGTAAACTTTGACATGTGGGTGTCAATCTCTCCCATATTTACCATGGGCTTTATCAGACCATGATTAGTTTTCCGAGCAAATTTGGAGGTAAAAAGAAAAACACCACTAGCAGTTTGTAAGCCAACACTGCGTGTGCCACTGTTGGGCACTGCATATTTACAAGGGTCCTGCTTGTTTTTCTAAGGCTTTCTCTGTAGGTACATGTCAACTGAGGGCTTTTGGAAGAAGCATGGGTTTATCAACAAGCAAGTAATGCATGCCGTCCACCCCGGCAGGTTCATGTTTGTTAGCTGTGCCGTTCCTCTACTTGTACTGTAAATACTTAAAGCGTGGTGGATGTCAACAGTAGGATTTCAGTGGAAAAAAAAAATCACAATATCATCAACGAGTTTATTCCGACTCACTTGAATAAATAAAATATGGAGGAATCTGAGGTTTATAATACACTCAAAATTACACAAAAAAGAGGAGGTGGCTCTGTATTAAAACAAGACAGATGTGATTATTTTCATTTATTGCATTAGGAAAACAATGGCGTAGAACATCCTAAGATTGAACTTGATAGGATTATATTTGTGGACACTGGTCAATGACATACGAAGGCCCTAAGTGTTTGCCTCAAACAAATGGTCCCCACTAAACGTGTACTCAAGCCAGAGTAAATTTGATTGTGTTGAATGGAGAAAGGAGGGGTGGCTCGGCCATTCCTGTAAACACTAGAGAAAGAGAAACATTTGCTATGACACGGATAAAGCAAAGATGATAATAGCATGCAAATGTTGGCAGATGCAACAAATCAGTTTGCTTTTACGGACCTTGAAGAGTCCTCGTAGAATAATGACACTGACCTTAGTTAGTACGCTCCAGTAATACTGCTGTCAGTTTTCAGTGATGCCTGAAAAAAATGCTTCTTTTCAAACACATTTTACAGGCACTGAAGCCTTTTGAATGTACAGTATTGTGAAGTTTGAAGTGTAAGTTTGCAGCCCTTCAAAATGACCTATGATTAAATTCTCAATGTGACTCCTAAATCCAACTGTGGCTACTACTCCCTGTGCTCAACTTAATCCATAGTCAACTCTCTTTATCCATGTTCAGTCTCATAACCGTTGACACAGATCTCATCAAAAGTTATTAATGTTGAAGTTCGACTTCCCCACTCCCATGTTACCATCCAGCCTGGACCAATCCCATACCACGCTGCATGGTGTCATGGCAACGGAGGGAACGCTTGGTCTCTGTTTAATAAACGTGGTCGGACCAGAATGAGGGTCCCGTATTGACCACTCAGGAAGAGATTAAACGCTGGTGACATTTCGGAGGTGGAATTTGCAATTTCCACAAATATGAGGGCGTCCTCGAGCCCGGCATGACAGCACATAAAATCAATACAAATAACCTGAATCCCTAATACCTTGATCCCTGTTAGTGGAGGGATGCATTACAACTAAGACACTGGGAAGTGGGAGACACAGCCCTCCGTAACCCCCACACCACCACCACCAGGCTCACTGCTGATTCCTATCGACTGTCTCCAGGCCAAACACAGACGCAATAACAATTAGGTAGGACACTGGCCCTATTCTCTCCCACTCACACATACACAAACACACACGTATGTCAGAAAACACACACACACTCGTACAACACTGCGTACGCCTCAAAAAAACGACACAAATATGAGGAATGAAATTAGTTTTCTGATTTTGTTGTTTTCTCTGCTTCAAACATATAAATATGAACATAAGAAGAGGTGTTCGGCAACCATTAGAAACTATTAAATGCCACACAACATGATTCACAAAGCCAACATAAACATTCCTATTGATATTCAGACTGTGGAAAAGATATCTTTGGGAACACATTGGCCACACCCGTTGTGAGTCATCACACCAAGCAGGATTAGTGGGCTTACCCCAGACTTAGCCGAGGGGAGACACTGAAAAGAAAACAGCTCTCCTTCTTTATATCCTCTTTTCTGTCTGTTGCAACAGCCAAAACTGGGGGGGGATTTTGAAGGTGTGCTGCACTGTACTGTAGCTACTGGGCAGGGTCTAGCTGACACTGGAACTCGGGGAGTTTTTATTCACTAAGCCCTCACAGAAGGGCAGGTGAGGCAAGGCAGGTGGCTCTTTTACTGCTCGGAGAGCAGTTGGCTCCTCTTCAAAGCAATCACCCGTAAATGTCACACCACTTTGAGTCTACTTGGAGCGCTCATAAACAAAAGGGATACAACTGCAAGGCATAGACGTTGGGAAATTTTCTCTTATCAAGTGCGTTAGGTCGTCTGTGAGTGCTTCAAAGGGTTATAAGTGACATCCAGTTATTATTAATTGTCGGCTCATATACACTCGCATATAGACATTTAAAATGTTGTTGGGTGATGTAGAGTATGCTATCAGGCTCAGCTGTGCTGCTTCATTTCCTGCTGATTGTGATGTGGCTTCATTACCTTTCTATGGAGGTGATAACAGTGCACCTGCTGTCTCCGCTTCCTGTGTCTGACCACAGCTAGTCGAGCTCCTCCCAGTCAGCACTGTTGTCTGCCTACAGGTGGTGGTGGAGCTATTGACCCTGCGGCAGTGCCAGATTGCACACACGAAAGAAAAATAGCTCCTATAATGACTGAGTTTTTATTAAGGATTAGCTGTTTATAGTCCTCATCCTATTCAAAAATAAGGAAGTCCCAATACCACCTTAAAGGGGCGCTCGACCAATGTTACAAGTTTAATCTACTTGTCATAAGTACAACTCAGTCTGCCAAAAAAAAGTTTAATGTTTTCTGTTACTCTGGACGGAGCTCTATAAAGTATGAAAAAATAACCCAGATGATGTCACATCAAAGACTTTATGGGAAATGTAGGACCCAGCATTTTTGGATCTTGACTTAGATTGAGTCACTGTAAGTCACAGATGAACCGAAGCAAACAGGCACATATTCACAAAATTCGTTTGTCTATGTATGTGCATTATATTATCACACAAGCAATTGTCACCTATTTCAAAGCCAAAGAGGTTTTTTAGATAACTGTATAATAATTATAGTAAAGCTTCTTTAATATTGTGAGGGACACTGATGACATTAGGAGTGTTTGGTCTACACTTAAAAAAATCATACTCTTATTTCTTTATTTATTTTGCACAAAACAACTGGATGTAAAAATCAACGTTGCAATTTATAAATATGTAAAGTGAAACTAAAATAACTGCAAAAAAAAGTGTTGTTTTAGTTTCACGTTATAGAAAATGTGTAAATGAAAGGCAAGGAGGTGTTTTCTTTTTCTTGCTATGCGCACTGAAATCAACTACACACACACACCTTTTGTAATAATTACAAACACACACAGACACACGTGCATCATATTTGAGAAAAAAGTGGTCCTTTATCCTTTGCTTTCCTCATGCACTTCTTCCTCATGTGTGCAGTGAAGTCCACATATTTATGTGAGTTGTTTCTTTTTCCGACTCCTTGAGATGAGGGATCACTGATGGATGTGAGAATCTGAGGCCTAGCTTTAAAGCTCGCCTGTCAAGAGGCATTACTGCTCTGTGCTGTGCAGGTTGGAATCCTTCAGCACTGATATCTTAATCTGCATCTTTCAGGAGTGCGACTCCCGATGAAGTGGTCACTAGAAAGGGAGGGTTGGAGTACTGGGTGGGAAGGGGTCGTGGAGAATGTCGGTGACCGGTGACGTTTTTCAGGTAAATCTAAAGGAAAAGACATGCCTGGACACGACGACTCCTTACTTCTCCTTTTTTTTTTTTGCCTTAGCTTCTACCACCCCATTGGAGAAGAGTATTTGCGGGAGAGGGGTTTTAAAAGCTGTGCCCCAGTTAAAGCTGCCATCATCATTACACTAAGGGGTTGAACTGTGGCGGCGTAATGTGTGTACCGAGTTACTCTGTCTGTTTGAAGGGCCCTCAGCAGAAGTGTGTCTGCTGTTGACACTCCCCATTTAATATTGTTTGAATTTTTCATCAAGATCCCAAGCCCTGTTACAAGAGCCCTTTGTTTTCCGACTTGTTTGTACATTCTTTGTGTGTGTGTGTGTGTGTGTGTGTATGGGTGTGTTTGCAGAGACATTATAGACATTTATTTAGTTCAAAATGTAACCAACTTACATGTCTCTGTACACATTCTTGTGTCAATTATTACAACTACTTTACACTATTTTTCTTTTTCTAGGTATCACCCATCCTAGAGGACTGTGGTGGTCTAGTAGGGGATTCCAGGCTCTGACCTGGACATCTAGCTGCAGACAACCCTGTACCCTTCTCCAGCATCTTTTGTGCTAGGGACCCTGACACAGCCTTGAATGCAGGTCACTGCAGGTTACTGACAAAGCTCAGTGAAAGGGGGGGTTTGTGTGTGTGCCTGAAAGAAGTGCACGCGATTAAAAATGGCCTGCCCTCCTGTCAATGCATCGCCATTAAAAACAGCTGGGACGGGCTCCTGTCTGCATTCAGCCACGTACAAGTTGATTCTCTCTTTGTGCCGCTATCTTGTCACAACTCCCCCTTTACTGCCGCCCTTTGTTGGCTGCTTTGTGCGAGCGCCATCACGGAGGCAAAGTCAGCCTCATAAAAAGAGTTCATTTTGGATTCACTGGCCTCCAATGAACACTGGGAACTTTCTTTTTTGTGCCTTCATCCATAATTTGGTGCTTACTCACTGGGCCCTGTCAGTCTGTATCAAAAGATTCTTTATGAAGCATTTCCTACTTCTTCCCTTGGACACGTTTTGTCAATTCACCCATGTAGGTAATCAGCCTAATCACACTCGGCTGATTTTCGAGGCTGCCGGGATACCAACAATTCAGCCACAATTCAGCATGGATGCTCCACTCATTTAATTTATGCAAATTAGGACAATTTTATTTGTGCTGACAGCAATAGATTTAGGTTAATCAACCTCAATCTCACCAGGTTGTCAGAAGATCCGTGACAGTGTTTTCATTGTGCTGTCAGTTATGACACATTAGAGCTTTCATTGGCTTTAAGACGAGTCCTCTGAGTCTACAGGTAAAAGTAAACACACAGGATACCACCCATGGAGCAGCTGTCAGTGCCTCCAATGAATCAACTCTACCTGGGCAACTAGGCACTCCAGGGGTTAATGGAAGAGGAGGATGGTCTCCTCTGTACGGTACAGCCTCCTCTGTTAGATGTGGTGCTCTCAGGAAGCTCTCCTTTAGCAGGCTTGTCATTTTCCACCACCCCTTATTGTTCTACCGCCTCTCTCTCTCTCTCCCTCTCTCACTCTGTCTTTTTCCTTCTCCCCTGGGCCCTCTCTTCACTCCGTCCAAGGCCTTTTCTGATGCCAAGAGAACACACACAAGCAAGCAGCAACATGCACCCCTCACATTGACACACACTCATGAAGACAGACGCAGGAACAGACCAAGACGCAGAAAAGACACACACACACACAATCAGAAAGTCTCTAAAGGGCTTTCTTATCTTATCGGCATTGTCATCGCTCTATCATCCACAGCCAATCCTCTTGTCTGATTGCACAGTGACTCCCAAAAAGAAGGTACAATTTATACTTAGGAGGAGATTTGGAATAAGCCAAAGCTTAGACATGACATTCAAAAGAAAGATTATTACACAGAACTACATTGAAAATTTAATTTAGGGAGAAGACAGATCCGAGAACTGTTATGTGGGAAACTGGTGTTTTTCTGTGATCTTGATGTTGTTGAATTTTATTTCGAGTTTTATTGGCCCCTGCAGAGACCTGAGGTGTCTACTGTTTATTATTTATTATATTATTTATATTATATTCATTTTAACACTTTATATGAGGCCTATAAAGACAGTCAGCGCATAATGTACTATAACATATACAAATACACTGTAAGAATTGCTAGAATCAATAATAGATATAATTGGTATGTTCCTTCCTGTTTTTAGACGTTATACATATAGCTATATTTACTATACTATTCATAATCAATATCACAATTCCTCATAATCATTCTAAACATTTTGCATGATTTTTTCCATCCTTTTATGAACATCCTTATACGTCCTTCAATCATAAATAAAGGAGGTTGTGGTAAGATGCCTTCATGACAGTTAAGTGGCCGTATTGATAGCTTGCAATACACACCAGAAAAAGCAAACTATCAAACTGTGTTGATGCTGACACCAGAGACCTTTTCAAAAAAAATCTAAATAGTTATAATGCATTATGAGGTTTACACATATTCTAAAGCTGGTATCTATAACACATTGTGGGTATGGGGTGTTACCAACTCCTCGTCTGCTCATTTACTCCCTCATGTCTCGCCGCCTCTCCACTCTTTTGTTCCGTCTCTCTGTCTGTTTTAGCCTCCGCTGCTGCTGCCGCTGCACTGCTGATGGAAGGGATTGTCTGGTTTTATTAATATGACAGGTGAGCCTGCCCAGCTGCTACCTGTGTGTGTGTGTGTGTGTGTGTGTGTGTGTGTGTGTGCGTGCGTGTGTGTGCGTGCGTGTGTGTGCGTGCGTGTGTGCCAAAAAGCAGCAGCTGTCTCATACACGCAATGCACACATGGTCTCATATGAATCCATTCACACAGGCATCATTGTGGCATATCAACTTTTATTTTATCACATCATTTAAATGGTCCGTTTACAAGATGCTATGATTTGAAGTACATCTTCTTCAAACTGGTGAAAAGTAAGATCACTGCCCAGATGCTCTCCACACTGGGACCATATTTATGTGTTATTGCCCTCATATATTACCACTTTGTTTACTTCCTGGGCTGCAAATCACCAGTGTAATTTTCACTGCTCCGCTGAGATGGCCATAACATCCCTGCTCTTGTATATACACTTTATGATTTGACTCATATGTTGAGGTTCAATACATCCATATTGACTCAAGTAATTGAACACGAGGGACACAGGCTGTATTCATAAAAAGCGCAGAAAGACAATTCATTGAATAGAGGGTTATTAGAACGGCAGCGAGAAGCCTCTGGCAGTTTGGCGGACGTGGGTTTGTGCTTTGAGAAAGGCGTCAGGCTGTATGTCTGTCATTGACTGCAGTTCAGGCGTGAAGATGGCAGCACAGAGGTCTTCCACCTGAGCAGATTGTGTTCCGAGTCGCTCCATTACCTGAGTGGACCACCTTTGTCTTATGGCTCCATGTGGAAAATGAATACACGCCAGGCAGGCCAGGCGCACAAGGCGTCAGACGGAGTGTGTTTATGTGTGTGGTTTCGCAGGGGTAAAGGTTGAGAACATTGTTGAAGGTTCCTGAATATATATATACATGTTTTTTAAGACAAGCAGCACCTGCCCTTTGGTTTCTTTCATCTGATCATATCGTATCGTACGTATTCAGTGGTTTCACGAGGGTAGCTGCCGTCTGCCAAATGGACTTTCGCAAAATTTCGAAAACCACTGAAAAGCTCCTAAACTTGTATCATTCAATTAACCTACAGAAGTTAATAGATACTCACTTTGTACAATAAACCAGCCTCTCAAAATAGTCATAGACAGGTATATTTTATTAGCGTTTCCTGGGGCAGCGACTGACTGGCTGGCTGATGGGCAGAGATAGTCCCGGCCCACTCAGTTAACAGAGTCTGGGGACAGAGTCGTCCCTGCGCTGACCCGTGACTGACCTAGTAGGCTGCTGGGTAATCTGTCAGCTCCAGTAAACTGCCATTAAGTTTTTATCACTCATCATAAAAGAAAAAGGACAACTTTAAAGCATCGTTCCCTTAAATCTGTGATTTTAAATCACGGATTTGACTCATTGTGATTCACATTCATTAAATCACTACTAATGCACTATATTGTTGTATGAATACCTTGATATGTTAAGAAAAAAGTGAAAAATATCAGACAATACTTGAAAGAACACACAAAGACAATGTTGCTATGACAAAGCGTTGAATACAGGCCAGCTTTATTTGTTTCTCGATCAGCCAATTTCTAAAGAAAGCAGGTAAAATTGGCACAAAGGTTCCCTCCCCTCAAGGAGGCCATTACTCATGAGCTACATTTTCTATCAAGCAGAATATTACTTTTTTCTAGGTGTGGGCCTGTCAAAAGACAAGGTTAATGCAGTGCATTGCTGCTTAAAGCATACTTTGCTCTTTTCAAATTTTACCATTGTGCCTGGCAAGATCAAAAGGGCCCTTTCAACATGTCGCTGTGTTCAATGAGCTTTCATGTCTTACCTCATTACTGGAAAACTTTTCTTTGATTGAGCCGAGGTCTGAGCAGAGTTTGGTCAGACAATGACGACTTTCACCGTAACACAATGAGGAGGCAACAAAGATGTTGTCTCAAATCCCTCTCGAGATGTTGGGCCCCCACTCTCTACTGCAGCCAACAGGCCTGTGAATTACAGTAAGACCCCTAAAAGTGAGGATTTGTAACTCCTCTGATCAGACTCAGCTCACGACCACTGGCGGATAAATCTCCGCAGAGAACCAGCAGCAGAGCTGGGGATGAGATGAGCTTCTTCAAATACATCTCTGCCCATTTAAACCCTGTCTGATAGTCCCTGAAAGAATGGTTTAAGGAGGTTAAATTCAACTTTGGAATATGCCCTTTTTAACAACATTGAAAAGTTTACATTCAAAAGACGCTCAACATCAAACTCTTTTCGGACACAACTGCATTTCAAATAACACATGACACCTTCTCTTTAAAAGATATATTTTATTCATGCAATTTTTTACACAGTAGCAAGAGGGTTTTTTTAAGTCAGAGAAAGTTCCAACATTTCCTACCAGGGCACCAATATTTTTTCCAATCATTTTTTGGCAATAGAGCAAACAAATCCCAGAGTGAATCCTTGAGTATACACACCCCTCACTGACTCTGAGAATTGGGCTGCAAAAGTCAGAAAACACAGACAGAAGTGGCGTTTTACTGATCAGTAGCAGGTCCCAGAAGAAGCAACTTTTGACCCTTTTCCTCCATCTTTCCATCTCCTGCTCTCTCTCTGACACAGACAAGATTTTTCTGTCCTTTCATTTTTCTAGAAATATATCTACAGTATATATCATACTCACTCCTTGTCAGCCTCTTTTTCTACAGCCGTCTCTCACTTTTACAACTTCATTTCCCGTCCTGTTGATTTAAATCGTTTGCTTTAAAACATTTTTTTATCATCTCTGTAGTGATAAAGACAACTTTATAGGCGCAGGTAATTGCGCACTGTGAAACCAAAATGCGAACGAGAGACAATATAAATATTTGAGTGACTAGAAAAAAAAGCTGTCCTGTGACCTGGGCTAAGTAGAAAATTGAAAATGAAAACTGCGCCCATTGTGAATTTTCCACCCTGATAATTTTCCCTTTCTTTGGAGGAGGCAGCCAATAAGAGCTAAGCTTTTGTTCCTGTTATCACACAGTGTTCATTTGTCCCCCAGCCGGAAAGCCATGTTAAGATAACGCCATCCTATCATCTGATTGTCTTATCAAAGTTGAGCGACACAGCACCCGCAGTCTCTCTGAACAATCAGTCAGCTTATATGAAAAGGTTAAGTGCTCCAGACACCTTGTTAAAGTTTGTGGTCAAAATAGACAGACAGAAAAAAATAAAATAAATAAACCACGAGTGTTTATTACACACACAATTTGTTCAAGATTTATTTGACACATGACACTTTAAGGAGTTTCAACACACCAGGTTCATGTGGGCCAATACTCAAGCCCTGTTTAATTTCTTACGGCCTCCTCTCGGCATTTCAAGTGCAAGAGTGTGCAACCCTTATACAGCATTTGACACCAGGGTCAGTGGAATTGCCCCACTTGAACTAAAAGACATTTAGTTTGGTTTGGAAAGTGAAAACTCGGAACACCATTAATTTGTTTGCTCTCCCACTAGTCATGACCACAGCAAATGCCATCACCTCAAAGAAGTGGTCGGCCGTCCTCACTTTTATTTGTTTGTTTCTTTGGAGGGTGTGAGAAGTTGTAGAGCACGGCTGTAGCGGACACTGGACTTGTGTTGGGGGGGGACGTGGGGACTCTCCAGAAGGAAGGCTTTGCGGGTAGAAACCTATAGGGAGGTAGCAAACAAGTTAGCTAGTGACGGAGAGGGGGTGGTGATGGTGCTGGGAGGGGTGGGGATTCATTTAGCCAGGCATAGCTGCTCTTGTTTGTGGTTGTCCCTGACAGCGTCGGCAACGCTGCTCCAAAGCACCTGTGTTTGCTCACTAGCTTTCCCCCAATCTGCTCGAAAAATGCTGTGAGCATGTCACATGGTGGCCAGATAGCCTGGGCACCATGGGAATACAAAAGCCGGGGCTTTTAGAACAGTTAATCATTAATGGAGGCCTCTCTTTTGTTCCCATTCAGCTCCACGCTGACAGAGGCTTTGATATTACATATGGCAGACAGGTCAGACGTAGATATAGCCAAGTACATCGACAGGGAAGTGCTTTCAGGTCGCTCGATGCAGGGTGATGAAAGTAGACGTAAGCAGCGCCTTCGAATGAAAGCCATGTGCATCTGTAGAGGATAGGCAGAACACAGATCAAACTTATATAACATCATCTGTCATTTTATGTTATTTTACAGTCATGTCAATAGTGCTCTTAAATGGTAAATTAGTTATGTTAGCATCAACACATGTGGGTGACACATAAAATAATCAATAAGGGTCTTAATCCCATTGGAACTCTTGTTCTACCACACAGAAAAGTTAGAATAAGGACAAGAAATTCATGATTAGTCTTGTCACTGATTGGCAGGATGGCAATAAATGGAACAAGTCTTTCACGGGATGGGAGGCCAACCCCACAATTAATTAACATGCCCTAATCTCAGTTTGCTCTACATCTTGAATTGTCAATGAAAAGTCCAGGGCTCATTTCATGCTTGTCAAAGTGGGCTTTAGAACTACAAAAAAAAAAAAAAAAAAAAAAAAAAAAAAAGCAATGCATGAACTTGCCTTCACAAAAGCAGGACCAAATTTATCTTGAGGGGAGATTAGGTTTACACAGTCACATTCTTATAAAGCACTAAAAGGGTCAGAGACAAACTCTTATCTCCCATTTACCTCAGCATGCCAATGGTTCTTTATTGAAAGTTTGTCATGACCCCACCCTAACCCCCCAGTACTAATAATACTGTATGGGAGTTGGAGAGGATAGTGGGATCACAAACATTTACGGCTGAAAATGCAGCACAAGAGCAGGCAAAGTGGCCACTCAAAGCAGGATGCTTGGTGCACTGAGAGTCAATCATTAACGTGGCACTTTAAGTGATATCTGCTCTCCCGCTCAGAGTAGAAGTCAAAAGATAAATGAAGGTTGTGTTTCAGAGAGTGAAGTAAGGCTCCAACTTAGGTGCATTAGCAAACAGACCGGCCCACACATAGGTTTCTTTTGAGACATTTGTGGCTGGTTCTCATGTCAGCGTCTCACTCAGACAATATGTTCTCAAGGTGGACAACAATAGCGAAATGACTCACATTTGTGCTCGTGTTAAAACCAGTATGGCACTTCCTGAAATCTTTGTACCTCTTGTGCCTCTCAACCATCAAGTCAACTACTTTCTCATGTCCGTGTTATACTTCCTTGTTCCTTCGGTCTACAAATAATAAAATTGTTTTCTATAAAAGATTATTTAAAAACTGCTTTTCAACATTTTGAGCACCACATATCAAAATAAACATTTTCTTTCCATTCTGCCACAGCATGATGTAGACACTTAACCAAAAAAAAAGAAAAAAAACATTTCATATCCTCTTCATCATGTGTGAGCGTCATACCGTTGTAAATCTTTTCTTTCCTTACGTGCAGCTTGACTTCACTGCAGTGTGTTTATTTGCTAACCCTGGTCACCGATGATAAGGGCCATTGGTGTCCCCAAACTGTAGCTCGCAATCTCTCTTAGTGACAACTCATCCATTTTCTATGTTTCTACCAACACGTATGCACTGTGCACCCTACAATAAGAGGAATATAAAGAACAAAACATAGGTGCTAATAAATCCTGTCTCTCCCAGGAAATAAATTAGGTTGAGCAGAGTCAAAGGATGGGCTTAACAAATGTATGCTTCAAACAAAAGTTCCTGTTTCAGGAGGGAAGGTGCATGGGTGATGGATGGCTAGGCAAACATAGTTGACATACCTGGCCAATGCCATGGGCCGGTCACAACCCAGGACTGAGTGGGACATTGTGTGAGTGTTTGAGTGAGTGTGTGTGTGCATCAGTGTAGCTCTTCTGCAGCTATCCCTCTTCCCTCTGAGGCTTCCTCTCCCTCCTCTCTTCCACTCTGGCCGTGGGGATCACTTCAGTCAGCAGAGCCCTATTTGACAGAGACACAGCCTCCATATAAATCCCATCCTCCTATTTATTTGATGTGCAGTTCTACTAGGACGCCTTCGATCCGTCCTCAGGGAGCCCGCATCTCAAAACACTCAAATAGTCTGGGTGTGACGATAAGCACGGGGCTTGAATTATACTCCCAAATTCCCAAATCCTTATAGAACATTGTTCTATAGCATTTTAAGACACACGGGCAAGAAGAAAAATACAAAATATCGGCTAGTGAATTATTAGAAATTCTATTTTTTTATCCTGTAATGTTTTATTTTGTGGGTGATAAATTATAAATACAGAGTAAAAAGGATAAATTAACAAAATAATTATATGAAGGGGAAAAATCCCTCCAGGATGCTCCATGAGTGCAACTTGGAGCGTGGGAGACGGGTCAGTGCAGTCTGGTGGATGAGTGGTAGACCTTTATGGGGAACACCCAGGAATGTTTAGTTAACTCGCCCGTCGCATTCAAGCATGTGTGTCAAAGGTGTTTACAGGGTGTTGACATTCACACATTGGTCGAGAGGTAATGTGAATGTTACAGCCATGTCTAGCTGTGCTCGACCCTGAAAGTGCTCGACAAAACCGATATGAAATGTGGACGTGTAGTCGAAATGTTCCGGGTATGAACGGTGGCATCTGAATGAAGAAGTTTAAAAAAACACTTCTGCAATTCACTCATCTTTGATCTTTAATACAATATTCATGCAAAAACATTTATATATTCATATGGTGAGCTAAAAAGCAATAGAATAAATATCTCCTTTTTACACTGTCAGTGAAATGTATCTAATAGTAAATCATAAAATATAAAGGGCACATTTTAATGTTTTTATATTCTTGTTAACATTTGCTTTTTATTCTTCATGTGCTTAATATTTTGCAGTGAATTATTAAATTGCTACTTCAAATATACTCAAATATACAATGATAATGAAATATCTATATATCTACACATTTAGATACATTTTTCAAAAGTAATTTTAGATAACTAAATATTTGTTTTACATGCTTGTTTGCATATTTTACCCGTGAAATTTAACACAGGCAAGTGTCATTTGTATTGTTGATTATCTACAAATTTACAGAATTCCATAACAATAAACGATTAGTTAGAGTAATGACGTCAGGTAAGCAAAATGTATTTTATATAATATTTTATTATATCTACATAATTTACACATCCACACAATTAAATGCTAATTTGAGCATACAATAAAAAATCATTTTATTCCTATAAAAAAAACAGTTTGTCTTTATTTCAAAGGAGTTTTAAAAGCCCGTCAGATTTCTTTATTTTTGTGGTTATAATATAAACAAGGTTTGATTGCTTAGATTGTAAATTACATTATGTGGAACCACTGATAAAACTAACCTGATAATGTGCGTTTTAATTTCCCCTTGTGATGGCTTAGCAATAAAAGAAAATTATCAAGTCATATGTCCACTTATTGTAACAAAGGGTAAACACAAGATATGTACATATAAATGTCATATGCGTATAAACAGTGTAAGACAGTGTGTGACTATAAATCACATTTCCACATTGCTTTAAAAACAAAGTTTGTCTTTTGATATTCGTGCTGAGTAAATATGATTTGTGATCATGATTACTCATCAAGTATTTCATTTGTTTTCTAAAACAGAAATAAAGATTTTAATGTTTTCATCGAAAACAGAAAAAAAGGCTATCATATATGATATTTTGAAAACAGCACTGGAATATTATTTTCTGCAGTCAAAAAAAGAATATTACTAATATATGTATTTTATTTTTTTTATGTGTATATTTATCTGAAGTATATCAACTTCAAGAAAAATAGAAACAGGCCAAAATTTTGACTTTATATTTTATTTTTATACTGAATTTCAAAAACAAATGCCAAAAACCTAATCACAGTCACTTAAGCCACTTTGAGTAGGGTTATCTTTTCTTCTGCCGCCGGTTGCCAAAGAGGCAAGCAGTGCCAGCAACCACAAGTCAGCGTGTCATTCTGTCTGTCTGCGTGTCTGCCTGTCCATATGACCACCCACCGAGAGCTACGGGGCATGAGGTGAAAAGCACTAACCGCCTCCTGCCAGCTAAATACTGACCTACAGGTGACAAAACAGCTAACCTGTTAAAGTGCCTACACATCTAATTACTTTAGGTCACAACACATCACATTTAGTGACTGAACCACACACCAGAATGCTACAGGTATCTCTCAGACCGCCATTGTTTAAGGTAATTGGTGGGGTGTTGTAAGTTTCCTATGACTCACATGGCTCTTTTCTCCACCCATGAATGCAGGAAGATTGTAGGTCATAGTGAACTTAAAAACGAAGTCCTCTCAACTCATAAATTACACAGCCACGGACAACCTTAAGCAGTGTTGAAATGCCTCGAACAGAGCTTTATTTCAGCGTTGGTGGAGCGTGAAGACGAGAGCACCACCCCACAAGGAGCTTGGCTCTCACAGGCACAAATAAGACAGCTATTTATCTTGCCATACCTGAGGTCTGACATGCTGGCAGAGCGCTGGTGGTGCACCAAAGGTGGATGTGAAAACAAGCACTGTTTTCTGTTTCTTAACAATGTTGCTCTTTGAGCTACTTCCGCAACAGGTCATACCTTTTTTTTTTTTTATTTGTGATTAGGGACTTGTGAATAAAGTCTGGTCTTAAATTTAAAATTTTCTGCCCCAAACAAAAGGGTTTTCCTTCCTGGGACCTGTCTTGGCACAGCTACTAGCACTTTGAAATCTGATCTGATAGATTAAGAGCTTAGCCATTAGAATAAACCATTGTGGAATCATCATGGGTTGTGTTTTCACTCCGCTGGCAAAAGAACAAGTTTTCCTGTAGTGTATCTGTGTGTACATTTGAAAGAGAAGCACTTATATCCCCGGATGTCACTCTCTTCAAATACATTGCAACTTGAATTACAAAAGATGAATTGTATATAATAAATGAATTTCTAAATAGTTGTGACAGTGGAAAAAACACAGCCAGTGAATCTCTTTTCTCAAAGGTTTTTCTTCACATCATATTGTGTCGAAATCATCCTCAGTCTGACCACCCAGGGGGTCCCTGACACCACAACCTTTACAGAGGGGGATGGGTGTATGTGTGTGTGTGTGTGTGTGTTTGTTTTTAGGCAAGTGTCTGCTCACATGCATGAATATGCTCCTTCATTTTATGTGTATTGATCATCCTGTGACATCCCACTTCTCTTCTTCTTCTTTTTTTGTTTTGTTTTGTTTGTTTGTTAGTTTGTTTGTTTGTTTCAGATACATTTACTATTGTTATTTTATTCTCGGCAGACTCCAACAGTGAAGCACACTACTTTCATTTCCTGCCACGCAGACAACATTACATGTATTGAGTGTGAATACACATTCAGCAAAGGACTGGTCAATGTAAATGCAAACACAAACCAACAAACCAAAACAAAAGAGCACAATATGGATCCTTCTCTCAGAGCCAGAGCCACTACACTTGCTCTGTTTGCCCTCTCTTCTGGCTGAAGTTGCCATTAGGTCATATAATGACCACATCTCATTTCTCCCTCAAGAGCCTTCAGAAGCTTTCTGCCTTTGGCTGGAAAAGTACATCTTTGTCGGGGCCTAGAAAGGAGACCCTTCACTTAGATTTTTGTTGCATCCCAAATCTAACTCTTGAGCATTTTTGCCTTTGTTAATAAAAAATGATTGAAACTGCTCTAAATTGATAATCAGCATTGGGAAAAAAAAACACTTGGTTATCGTTATCGCACTCTGTGCTTGACTTGTGCTGCCTTCTCTAAGAAGAGAAGAGGGGTCAGCCGTTATCCCCCCTCACCCGGCCGACACCCTGCCTTTTATGGTAAAGTGAGTGCGATTCAACCCCTAAACGAGTACACACGCTAAGGTGAACAGAGATACACAAACGATAACCCATCCAATTAGACAACACGGTTATGGCAGGCACAATGTGGACAGATAAATGACCATACAGTATGGTGTACAATGGGAATTAAAAGTATAGGGCAGCTGGGCTCTTATCTGGCCGGGGAAGAAGAAACCAGGCAACAAAGGGAGGCCTAAGACTAAGAGGCTTGATGCATGGGAAAGCCATGGGCCGGCCATTGTGGCTGCCCTTCTGCTGAGCAAATAGTCCAAACTGTTCATTCCCCATCTCCCATTCTCTCGCCGGTACATTGTTTGTGTCCTTGCATTTCATTCTGACTGGGGAAGATTGCTCTCAGGGCCAGTGAGCAAACAGTCCAGAAAAGAGCCAGCTATCTCCTGCCGTTCCCAGGAGAACTAGCATTTTTATTTCAGCTCCAAGCTGTCAAAGGATTGGAGAGTTTATGTCAGGATCCTGAATTAATTGCTTTAAGCCTTAGGGCCGACGCCGGCGTTTTTATCACCAAATGTTCGGTAAAATGTTTCCTAGCAAATTATGCAGCACCCCCCCCCCACCACCGCCACCATTGCTTCTCTCGGTCGCCAAACATTTGGTATTTGATACATACAGGATGAGTTTCTGCAACACAAATGATGTGTTTAGTTGTTGTGACAGCACAATGGTGTGAATAGTGATGGGCTATAGCACGGCTGTCAAGGATTTGGTGGAATGAAGGCAAACAGCAAACTTTTGTGTGTGTGTTTTTTCTCTCTCGCTCTCTCCATGACGGTGGGTACACGAGCCAAGCTTGGCAATAAAATGAGTAAGCTTACAGATGCCTCAATAAACCATAGCTGTTCAGACATTTGGTGGCCCAAGCTTTAAAGGCTCCAAACTGTCCTCTGAACTGCCAAACTGACTTCAGAACCGTCTGTCATCTTCATATCATCCCATGCTACTGCTTACTTCATAACTATACACAGTATATATCATACATTTATAACTATACATCCAACCTCAGCAACAACATCATCTTAAACAATCAGTTTTAGGACAAACTTTGCACTAAGTTGCTAGCAGTGAATGTGTTAATATTTGCGTTGTTATTAAAGAAAATCACCCAACTGATACAGTTGATAACTTTTTGGCTCCTGACTCACTTTTTGATCCTGTGTATCAATCCCAAAATATCCCATTTATCCTATGCAGAAAAAAATAGCTGCAACATCATAATGTTGGCATATCTGGATGTTGAGTTTTCATTCTCTGTTGGCTTCTGCGCGAACAGGCCAAAAACAACACAGGAACGGGAGGTCCAACAGTTCCAGTCTTCAGAGCCACACATCAATAACTGAACCTGGAGCCACCATCTGGACTTTGCTTTTCTTCACACAAATACATCTGACGGAGCAGTGGACAATTATATTTGCATCTAAAAGGCATTTGTAATATTTTACCATGACGCATAATACTGCACTATTTGTATAAATAAGCCCCTTAACAAATTACCTGTCACTCACCCACCGCTGACTCCAAGAAGTTGAGGAGTGGTGGTCATCCAATCTAAATAATGATAGGGAGTTGTTCCCAAAAATATGCAACCACTCTTAACATGAAAGGTTTGTATATGAAGGGAGGTTATTTGGAGGAAATTTGCATTAAAATGTAACGCAACTGTTTCTGACACTATGACCTCAAACTGGGTTTGGTTGGAACAAGTCTGAACTCACAGCTAATTTAACTGTAAATAGGCCCTGAATGAATAATGATATATAGTAGACGCCCTCTTCCACCCTACATTATCTTTTTGCCGGGCACTTCAAGATAAGGGTATCCCAGCTCTGACCAATAAATCTACCAGTTGACTCCTTAATCTGAACGGATATTAAGTGACAAACGGCGTGATGTTTCTGTCAGCGTCAAGCAGGCGAGGGTTAAATAGTGTGTATCAGGGGACTACTCTGCAGTGGGGAAAACATACAGGGCCTCATCCTTCACCATAATCTGCTCAACAGCCCTGTAGACACCTCCCAGCTTTCCTCAATCCTTCAGCCAAGCATCCGCCTTTCCATTATACATAACACAGCCATTTATATGGGATTAAATTGGGGATTAATTTGATTCAAGTCAGGGTATGGGAATTCATTAGCAGGCTGACAGTGGCACTATACATGGAGAGAATTTAATTTGAATCCCCCAAGGGAAGCACTAAGGGGCACTGGGATGTGTTGAAATGGGGGGTCTTAAAGACAAGGGGGGATATTGTTCCACACTTTAGATTTGGACACTTCTAAGGTGGCAGGTTTATTGCTGTTGATGGGTTGTTATTAAATTGAGAGCAGCAATGCTATTAGGTGACAGTGTCCTGACAGACAGACTACACTGGAAGGAGAGAGATAAGTTTATTGGAAGGAGAAAAAGCGCTTACCCTCAGATTTGGCCTCGTCAATCTGCATGGATCAGGAATAGTTCTTGACACTCGCATGACCATGAAGAGGTAAATACAGGTTTTTCACACAGATTTGCCTCCCACTCGGTATATACGGTATTAAAATGAGCACATTATTTGAATGTCAGTGATTCTCATGAATGTTGAAATGGCATATCTATCGCCGCCATTCTCGACAAGCTGTGTGGTGTAAAGTAAAGGCATTAAATTCAACTCGGACGCAGATTACAAAATTCACCCCTGCAGAACACCATCTTGGCATTCTCTAAATTGGACAAGTCCCATTGTAAGAGCCTATCACAGTGCACATGTCTGCATAGGAGAACATATGCAGGACAAAATATTCCGTAGTTTGTTATTCCGAGGACGGCACTGGGGGCACACGGGCTTGTTTGCCTTTGCCGGGAGAGGAGATTGGATTGGGGGTTTAAATGAATCGCTGGCGCACCACGTTTATAGGTTTCATTAACTTTTAATGAGTTGGGTGTCCTTCGCTGTGATTGGCTGGCAAAGATCTGCCTTCACTTCCTGGAACTGGAGCTGAGGGGGAAGTGAGGAGATATTGCAGCATGTTGGCTTCCATGTTATGGCCATGTGTTGCTCAATGTGCCACACTGGGTGGAAATGGGTCAGAAAAAGGGGCTATAATGTGGTACTATTCCAAAGCAGAAGCACCGGATATTCACCAGTACTGGCAACTGCTGAATCTATAACCTGGAGGTATCAACTCTCCAGGGGAATAAAGAACCCTTGGCAGATCAATCACAGCCAAGCAGGCATCCCTTTACCACAGCTGACTGACATATTGTTTTATGGTCGCTTTGCCAACAAGGTTTGATCTCAAAGACAGGCATGAGACCCGTTGGGAAATGCCTGTGGAATTACCAAAGAGGAGCTAGAAGCATGAGTGCATGTATGCACACAAATGTTTCCAGCAGTCAACTCAAACAATACCTAACTCCACATTTTGAGCATCGATAATCTCCATCCAATATAGTATCTTTCTGCCTGGTTGATCACACATCTATTATCTTGCATGGAGGGTTTTTTTTTTTTCTGTACGCTTTATATTTCTCCTTGAGAAGCTAATCCCCTCCTCCAGTGTGCGGCTGAGCCTCACTTCAGCACTCCCCAGAAACAAAGACCTTTGCCTATCATCTCCATTTTATCTCCATCACATTGACATAAGATGGAAAGTTCTACCATCAGACATTATCTCCATCACCCTTGATTTTTTTTGCTGTTCCCTTTACAAACCTTGATAGGCTTTGCAAGGCAGGGACGACCTTCTCTACCATTTTAGTGATGACAGTGACCTGTGTTGCAATACTTTACAAGGATAAACACAGACCATCCATCCACTTCCAGGCATATAAAAGCAGGGTAGTGAGAGGCACCCCATCCTGGCCTGAATAGATCGCCTTTAGGTCACTGCACGTCCCACCAGCTGCTGCCTCACAGTACTCAATGGGCATTGTTGGTGGACCTCTCTCCCTCTCTCTCTCTCTCTTTCAGGACATGAAGGAGTCGTACACTGGAATGTCACATATTCATGTCAGAAGAGTGCGGACACATCACAGTCAGTGGCCGCATTCTCACCCTGTCCATCCTGCCATCTCAGCCTTCCCTGTCTCTCTCTTAAACACACACACACACACAGACCCACATCTTTTCTTTCCATCATAACAGAACCCCAAACTGACCTTCGTACAGCTAGATTGACAAAATAACGGCTACATCCATCACTCATGCTGACTGTGAAACTTTCCAGCATTTTAAGATTGAAGTGTCAGCTTTATATGATGATGAGAAATGAACAATAACCATTAAATATGTACTTTTTGTTAAAGGAAAATGCCCAAGAAGAAAATCAGAAAGTAGTCACCTGTTTATATGAACTGTAGGATGGTGGAGAAAAAAGATAATTGAAGATAATGTATGGCTTTGGTATGTATCTGTAAATCCATGATTATACTTGTATATTTCACAAGAAGAGCAGACTTCCTCAAAAATAATCTCCTTTACACTTTTCATCATTATAAATAAAATCCATGCTGCACAACAAATATTAACCAACCATTTAGACATGAACCTGTAGTAATAAATGTGTTGTATACGTATGATTTCTGACAATTTTAACTCGAATTTAAAAAGGCTGTTACAGTAAAACAGTTCATTTCAAGCTTCAAAAACTTCCAGGGGCATATTTTAATTTATTTAGTGATGTGGATACATTGTGTAAAAAAATAGAAGCTCAGGTTGTGCATTAGAGGCCTGCTTCAAGCCCAAATATACAATAAAACTACGTAGACAAAGTTAGAGTCAGTTTGAATTCCTTTGCTGTTTCTATTCAGTGTGCAATTTATTTATTATTACTTTATACTGTATTTTTTAAACATTGTTTTCTCTATAAATACCAAAAAATCATCACACTGACTGCACAAATATGTGCAAATGTATTTATTGTTTAACCTTCATTAAAAAATATATTTTAGTCGATAATATGCAGCCTTAAGAATGCATTTTTACTGTTTGAGTAACAACTTAGCAACTTACTTCACAATTTAAATGTTCCAGTTTTACAGTGTACACAGGCTGCTTTAAAAACGTGATAACTTTATTTTAATGTTGTTTTTGTGCTCGTCCTAAATTCCCAATAAGCTCATCATCAATAATAAACAGTAAGACTAATAAACAATGGCAGCAGGATAATAAACCCGGAATAAACCCATGACAGGACAAAATAATTATTCATTTATATAGTCAGATCAACAGACAATTTAACATCAAATATCGCCATGCATTCCTTAAATTGTGTCATATAAAATTGACCCTAATATGATCGTGCGTTTTTTTTTTACACTATTTTCTAATTGAACAAAATAATAATCGCCTAATTATGATCACTTTGATTCATCGGCAGCGGAGAAGCGCGGAGAAAACTGGAGACACACACACACACACACACACACGGAGATGGACGGAGCGTCTCATCGGGACGGGCCGCCCGCTGAGAAACCATGGGTGGCTTTGAGTTTTGACTTTGTGGTCCCTTTAATATACTGAGGGATGCCAGTTTGCCTTGCTAAGATATGGGATTAGGAGTATTTCTGGTGAAAGAGGAGTTAAGTCGGGCTAGTGTGGACGGTCCCTCCCCTGCAAAAGGCTGAGACAGAATTACAGCTTGTTGGACCGGTGTCCCGCCGTCGCCATGGAGACAGATCTACTTGGGTGTTCCAGTCCGCGGGGCTGCCGCGTGAAGCCTATAGGTGCTGCAGACACCCTGCTGTATATAACACCACCAGACTTTATCAAATCACTCCACATCCGATTAATACACAGAAATGTTGCCTGGTGAGCCGAGTCTTTAAAAATGTAACCGATTGGAGAATCGATTCTCCTGCGCAGACTCAGACCTGTCTGCTCCAGCTGCCGCTCCCCTGATGGGAATTGTCGTTTAATATTTCTTACATTTTTATTATGAATCGGTTTCTCTTTGCTTTCGTGCGTAAAAAACGCTGTCAGGAATAGCAGTGCGCTCTGCTATTTAGTTGACGCCCATGGCTGAATGTGCATATGGCTTATAGGATACTGAGTCATTCAGTGAAAATAGAGGCCCAAACTCGCCTAGGCATTAAAATACATCGCTGTAGGGAAAATGTCTCACTTTGGAGGTCTGGTACAATTAGACGCTATTTAAAGACGTGACAGAAAAGATTATTGTTAAATTGCAATATAGCCACATTAAAAAAAGAAGAAGAAGAAGGTATGAATGGTAGATATGTTTATCTGTAAGCCTCCTTTTTTATTACTAATATTATTTTTTATTATCCCTGCGGTAATGCGTGTCCTGTTTTGCCAGAAATTGGTCATATTTTTATTCCATTCATTCGATTTCTCGTCACTAACCAGCAGCCAGAGGGTGCCTATACAAGAAGATGAGTCTGACAGCTTTGTGCCTCCGTGAGAAAAGAGTTTTTGATTTTCTGGCCTTAATCAAAAAATATGCAAATACGATCACAAAAAAATGCAGAGAAATCAGGTTAGCTGAGACAAAAAAAAGAAAAGAAAAAAAAAGAAGAAGAATCAACAGGCTGGACCTATCCTTTATTCAGTTGCTATAACAACAGATGTGCTCGGCTGTAGGAGCTGCAGAGGTATCCTCACTGATGTGTCCAAAGTTCGGAGATTGGGAAGGTGCATTGATGTGGTCTCGGCGCACTTGTGTCCGGCAGTACAGATTGAGGTTGGTTACCTTTGAACCGGCAAAGCTCCAAAAGGCCATTCCCATCTCAGTGCGCGCTAGAGAGGGCTTGACTGAGGTTATCCCGCCTTCAAAGGACGGAGGAGAGCCGCGCGGGGATACTGTTGTTGTTTAATATTGGCTAATGGACATTTTGGAGGGCACTCCATCTGCTTAAGTTATCCAAATACGGCGTCTTGGACATTAATATTGTAAGGCACCATTGCAGAAATAATAGAGACCTGTTTTATTATTGTTTATTATTGTTATTGTTGTTATTATTATTATTTATTGTAATTATTATTATGTGTTTTTTAATACAGTTGTGATAAATTACGATTTAATAATTATCATAAAATTTTAAAAAATAAAAAGCTCTCCATCACAATTACCAACAGTTTTATGTCATTTAAGATTTACTGATATAATAAAAAAATAAAACCATAAAATAAATATATCGACCCCGGTGTGATATAAGGGTCAGTGCTGCAGCAAAGCTCGCTCTCGTTACAATGATATCAATCAGCCGCACGCTGCAAAAATATATATATATATATATCCAGCTCAACATGCCAATATTGAGTTTCATATTTCTCTAAACAAGTGAAGAGATCCGCTACTTTCACCGGCGTTTAAAATCAATATGGATTTCCTAGAATTAAGCATTCAGTCCTGTTTTTATAGACACCTCTCCTGTTAAGATTATTTTGTTTTAAGGAATCTCCAGCACTGAATTCAAGTGGAATGAAATCATCCTCTTCAGATCTTTATCACTTTTTAAGTCACTTTTTTTGTTTAAATAATGCATCAGCATTGACTCTAAATCCCCTCTTGTTGTTGTTGTTTTTTTTTGCTGTTGCTTTTGCAGTGAGCAGTGATCTCTCTCCATCACGCAACTCAAAGACACAGAAACTTGCAGCAGCCACTATCGCATAACCTGCAGATCCCCTCAGCTTTGCGCCACCCTGTCGTGAAATCCAATACGTCTTCTATTCTCACGAATTTAGGATATCAGCTTCTGCCACCACCAACACCACCACCACCACCAACACTACCCCCCCCTGTCTCATGCATGTCCAGGAAAAAGGCCATCAAAACCACGTCTCCCTTCTAGTAAGGAATAAAGATTTTTATAGAAAATAAAAGCTTCATACCTGTGCAAAATAGCCGGTGCTTGTTGTTGGCAAGCCACACAGGAGCCCATTGTAGAAGCATCGCCTTCTGCCTTCTGCAAAGGGCTCCAGACATCACGGCATTTATTTGAGCTCAAACTCTGTCACTGTTGACTTTAGCACAAAGCAAAGATTTCACTGCCCCGCTAGTTAAAAAAATGATTATTTTACAGAGATATCGATCAGTGTGCTATAAAAAATCAGCTTAGCATTATATGTCTAAAATGAATAGAACGAAATTTAATGTCTGTGTAAATTTACAGAGCTGCGGCGTCCTATTCAAAGTTTACACTTGTGCAATTTGGTTTGTGTGTGTACTCTTCCTATATGTGGGCATAGCCTCCACTCTATTGTTTACTGGCTTTGTTTATTCGCAGATCACGCTGTTTAAAGTACGATCTGTAAAGAGGGTCTGGAGAATAAACGCACACTTTAGGCCCTACGTGTTCAGAAGACGAAGGGGTGTCATTTAGTTATAAGGGGGAGCAGAAATGTCCCCAGACTCCTCTGGCCTTGGATTTGAGCTCAGCAGGGAAGAGAATGCAAAAAAAAAAAAAAGGAGGAAGGGAGAAGGAGGAGGAGGAGATGTGGGGGGGGGTTGATTCATTTGGACGACAACGAGCCTATCTTATCTAACAAGAGGGGAGGTTCCAACTACTTTAAAAATAGGGTGTAGACAATGGACCCCCAGATTGAGGGGAGAGAAGTTAGAGCATCACATTCAGGCGGCTCTGTTCCCAAATCAGCCTTCTTTTCCAGCAACTATTCTCCTGCGCCACGGGAGGCTGTTTTATGTGACAATGACACTTAATCTTATTCACTGATCTAAACTTTGCTGTGTGTGTGTGTGTGTGTGTGTGTGTGTGTGTGTGTGTGTGTGTGTGTGTGTGTGTGTGTGGGACAGAGAGAAGAGAGAGAGAGAGCTTGATAGGTTGAATCATAATGTGTCTCACTGAATGTTGGGGAATTTATATGGCTGATTTAATATATTAGATATGTTTTATTATTATTTACTCTTGCCACACATGCAGGATGCAGCAGCTGAATGTTAGCGAGATGACTCAAACAATGTGCTCTTATGAGTGATCTCCTGCATGATGGTAAAGGTCATTTTCATTCGCAGCACACGCGTAAATTTGTATCCGAGTTTCTGCTTCTGTCAAGAACGAAAAATGTTGTTTTGTTATGTTTTAATATATTAGAGGTGCTGATGTGTTGGATAAACTTAAACCCTCATAAATATCCTAATTTGTGTTTGGGATTAATAAGCGTGTGTGTGTTTTGTTTGCATTTTCGGACTGACAAATTGGAGAGGCATTTTCACAATATTGTCCAGCAAAGCTACAAACCTCCTGAAAACATGCGCCTTAATATTTTATATATAATATATATATATATATATAATATATATATATATTATAGATATTATATATATAGATATATATAAATATATATATTGTCCATTATTATTTTTTAATTCCTAGAATTAAAATTAAAAAACAAAAAATCAATAATTATTGCGAAACTCATTTAAGGCACAAACAGGTCATTCTTAATGTTATCAGTGTTTGGCATAAATAACAGAAACTGGATGTAAGTGAAAAGTAAAATTGTTCTTGGTTGTTTTTTGCTTTTAACATTGAAGGTAAATAAAATAAATGTTTTCTCTTTCGTGTGAACTATTTTTGCCCTAACTTGTGTTTTATAATGTTGTACCATTTAGCTAATTTAAGTCACCATCAACAGAAACATGGTATCTGTTTATAATGTTTAGCTGTTTAATAATGAGGATAAAATAAATTAACATATAATAATAAATACTATAAAATAAGAATAAAAAATAATAATAACGGCAAACACCATCATGTTCAGAAAACAAAACCAATAACACTTTAATATAGATTCTGCTCTTGTCACTACAAGAATACACATATACAAGCCATAAATAGGAATTACACAAATGATTGAAGAAATCCTTAAATTCATTTAGGAATCCAGTTATGCAGATGGAGGCTTTTTTTTTTTTTTCCTTTTTCTTTTTTTTTTTTTTACAGCAAGTTTTTGTTTTGTCTTTGGGGTCCATTCCTGAAGCCGACTTCTGAACAGATCTCGTCACATTATCATTACTTTTAATTATTATTATCAACATCCTCTCTCAAAATAATTAGGCTACTAACAAACTCGACAACTAAAACGGTGGGAAACGTCAAAAATATCTGAAATACATATTGTACACAAACTCTATATTTTTTTTTATTTTTTTTTACAAATGTACAAATTGAAGGGAAGAGTGTCCACATCGGATGGAGGGGTAAAGAGTTTATGAGGAGTTCATGATCGGCCTGGAATACACGCCTTGGTAGTAAGTTGTGTCAGGTATGGATGAAGCATCCAGACCGGGTTTCCCCCCCATGGAGCCCATGGAAAGAGCCCCGGCCATGGGGGAGCCATAGCCAGAGTAATGCATCACCTGCTCGTATGTCTTTAGGTCCATTTTGTGATGCTGCTGCTCCGAAGACATGAGGTTATTAATGGAGAAGGGGTGATTGAAGGAGTAGTGGTGTTCCGGCTTCAGGTGCGCTTCGTGCGCAAGCACCGAGTGATGCTGAGACATGAGGTGCTGCCCCTGTGAGACCGGGGAGGCGGCAGCGTGCTCCGGGCTCAGGGCCTGGCTCGTCTTCATGTCCGACAGGGACCTTTTGTGGTCGCCGGAGGAAGAGTTAGAGTGCGGGGACTCGTTGCCGTTGCAGCTCTCTGAGCTGCTGTTGGAGGAGCCGCCGTCTCCCCCTTTGCGGCCGTTTTCCTTCATGGTCTTCTTATCGCACTTGAAGCGCTTCTGCCTCCTCAGGTAGCAGCCGTTCTCAAACATGTTCCCGGAGTCCGGGTGGAGAGTCCAAAAGGAGCCTTTCCCGGGTTTATCCGGTGACCTGGGCACTTTGAGGAAACAGTCATTGAACGACAAAGAATGGCGAATGGAGTTCTGCCAGCGCTGCTGATTCTGTCGATAAAAAGGGAAAAGGTCCATTATCCACTGGTAGATCTCGGCCAGTGTCAGCATCTTGCTGGGCGACTGCTGGATAGCCATGGTGATGAGAGAAATGTAGGAATATGGAGGTTTGGCGTGCGTATAGCTCCTGCGGTAGGTCTTAGGGTCTCTGGACCTGTTGATGTTAGACTGTCCGTATATGGGGCTCATGGCGTTCATGTTGGTGTAGGATGTCAGGGCGTTCATGGATGCGGGCTGCGCCGTCATGGGACTCATACTGGGGCTCAGGGCTGCGCTCATGGCCGTCATGCCTGCGCCCATGCCGTTCATGGCTCCGGCGCCCGGTGACATGCCGGTCATGGAGGGACTCATGCCCGTGTTGACGTATGACATGTTCATGGAGTTGGCCGTCATGTTGGCAGTGGTGTTCATGCCGGACATGCTCATGTAGGTATTCATAGAGTTCATTCCCAGGCCCGTGTTCATGTTGCCAACCGAGGTGTAACACTGTCAGTGAGGAAGAGAGAATCATCAGTTTCATCTGGCACAAACATGACAGCAATTACTGAACATACAGTTTTTCTTCAAGTCATATGAAATCAGAATGATTGCACTGAATTAAAATACCATTAAAGTAATTATTATTTTAAATGCGCACTGGTTCGTAAAGGCTCAAATGGACATACTGCTTCCGCGTGAACTGGTTTCAAAATTAAAAACCCAGCTGCATATGTTTGAGAACACATTTGATACCACGCGTGTGGTAAATAAATGAAGTTAAACAATCCGCAAAAAAAAAAAAATATACAATGCCGAGAATAATGGTGACACCTAATATGACTGTGCTCGCACACAAAACAGCGACTGGCAACACAAATATTTGAATCAATATCCGCAAAATCAAACAGCTCAGCTGTTTGTTGAGTGGAAACATGAGGAAAAATAATCTGATTTAGTAAAGATACGTATGTGAAATTATAATCCGAGTGAAAAGTCGTTCCCCCCCCTCCCTCCCTACATGTCAAGCAACTTTGTTAGGATAGTGCGCTGCGTGGAGATGGGGGAGGATTTGGAGGCGCCTCAAGTCAATATTTGATCACAAAGTTAATATTATCTCAGGGCTAATATTGAGTTGTATAAAATGGGATCGGCTTTAGACGGAGAAAAAAAATATATATTTAAGGTACCCACCTCGGGCTCTCCGTAGTAGGTGCTCCAGTCGGTGTGTTCGTGTCCTTCCATTTTAACTGCTCCAAGCATCATGGAGGACTTTTACAAAGCGTCTCCCAGCAGAGGAAAAGCCAAAAGTCTCTCTAATAGCAGGTGACTGGGGACTACTAAGTGTATTTGGATCGTCGGTGTGTCCCTTCGTCAAGGACTGGCGCATGTGTGTCTTATGGAGCCAGCCGTGAAATGCGTCTGTCAGTGACTGGAGTTCAAATGACGCTCCGTGCTGCCTGTTAACGCTGTGATATAGCTCTGTGCGCTAGGCAAGCCTCCAATCCCTACTTCTACGCCTTGGGCCCTATTTGAATAATCTCCTCGCACCTAGGCGTGAGACTCCTCAAGCCCTCCCTCCCTCTCCCTCTCCCTCTACCCCCCCCTACCCCCAGCCAGCAGCACCACCAACCACCACCACCAACCACCACCCCCTACCAACCCAATTGTACACCTGCGCTGACTGAAAAGAACAGTTTCTGATGAAAAGCTTCATTATAAACTAATCTTATTGTATTTTAGCTGGGGAGGGGAGAAAAAAAAAAGAGAGAGGAGTTATAAAAGGAATGTTTGGCGCTCTTCCTTTGGTGTGCTTTTCATTACTCACAACCTCCAGCGTGCTTATTCCACCTCAACTGAGCCGGAATCATAATCCATTTTTATTGCGTTGCATTCAAGGAATTTAGAGCTTGAACCTTGAACCTGTTAAATTATCGCACAGCAGCGACACTGTAGAATATAAGAAACGTTTATGAATTGGATAAAGGTTGATCTGCCCGTAGAAATACGTTTAGATGAACGTATTAAAGCAAACATTAATTCATACATTTATTCTACAATATTGCCAGGGTTGTGTTGCTGTATAAATCTTATTATGGGGTCAACTCAAAGAGTAGCAACAGTATGTTTTTGCCCCTGCAGACAGTAATGATGGGCCTGCACACACGCAGGTGTGCAGTGCACATGCTGAGGTCCATTCACGTGATTCAAGCTCCTTTTGATAAAAAAAAAAAAATGAAATATGTTATAATGAAATCACATTTCACCAGCTGTTATGAACATTTATGTCCTATTACAAAATCAGTTGTTTTAACATTTTTTGTTCAGATTAAAAGTGTTTACATTTTTTCTAAATGATTTAACTAACATCTGCAACGACAACAAAATAATCTCGATTACTTATTTCACTTTAGTAGTCTTGAATGACTGAATTACTGTTTTTAAATGTTTTAATTAGTGTTGAATATGCCACGCATAGCTTCAGGGCGCCCTCTCTCGGTTATTGCCTGTAACAGGCTTTGCTGTTTGTGACACACAAAGCAGCTTTAATTCTTTCAAAGCCTAAAATGGTGGAATTTATGCTTCTTCTTTTTTTTTCCTTTGAATTTTTTTTTGACACCAAATAGATGCAAAATAATTGGAGGCATAATAAACAGCTGTGCTGTGGAGGCTCTCAAAATCCAAAACATATTTACACACTTTGTTATTTGCTGAATTGAATTTACAGTACACAAATATTAACGCCAATTCAGAGTATGCATCAAAGTATACGTGGATTGTTTTTCTTCATAAGACGTTTAGATTGAGTTATCTGATGTTTTCATGTACGGTTTATAGTGTTAGACAGACGAGGCCCTTTAACTCTCGCAGTCTGTACAGTATTTGTATGACACAAACATTAAGGTGAGGCTGCAGTCCGGTGCCAGCCACGTGTCAGTAGTGGTACATCTATTTGACTCCATATTTACGCAAGAGCATAACTATCAGTATAGAGAGCCATTAGTAAAGGCGAGTAAACCTGTCGTGTTGACGAGGGACTAACAGAGTCTGCTTAACTTGGAAATGAGATCACGAGAAAAAAGCTCTGTGTGTGTTTGAGGATTCGGGAGAGAGAGAGCTGGAGATGGTCAAATGTGCGCTTTCTCGTCTTGACTCGGTCAACACAAGTGTTTTTAGGCTTATTATTTTACGGTGGTTTAAAACAACAATAACTACAGTCATAAACCAATTTATTTATGTCATTTTAAGAGCAGGTAGCTGTTAAAATATATTGTGGAGCTGTATCTGATGCAGAACATTTGCACAAAATAAGCATTTAATTTGTGGTTTGTGTAATACACATGCATTGATGGTGTTTCTCAAACGTGTCCAGAAAAGAATCTGGATTGCATAATGCAGTTGCTCCAAAATGACAGAAATCCTCAATATTCTAAAATGGTCCTTGACCTGCATGACATTATGTTCCTCTTGCTAATTACATAGTTAATCATCAACCTGCCACAGTCCTCTCACATGGGTGAAGGTCACATTTTGGATTTAGTCAAAAACAAAAATTTGAACTGCTTGCTAAAGCTGTTCATTCTCTGGTGTGATGTGTGTGCTAACACCATGTCCGTCCCTATATTACAGGTGCAAAGAAGAGACAATAACTGACCTCATTTCAAATGGGGTACAAACAAAAAAACAAAACAACTGGGCAACATTTCTAGAGTATGACACGTAGTTCATATTCTAAAGAAATGTAACCTGGATCATTTATCATTTCTGTTAAATTAAAATGTTAGAATTATTGTCAAGTATTGAAGAACAGGAATGTCCCAACATTTCACAAGTCAATTTATATATTTTGTGCTCAAATAAAAAAATAAATAAAGATATGCCAATAAGCAGAACCAAATGTTCTTAAATTTGCAACAGTGGGAATTCAGATTATCTTTAATTCACTGACCATGTGTGCTTGTAGATGTCAAATGAAGACTGAAATATCAGAGCATCCAACTTCATTACACTATACCCAGATTTAGCAAACAGTTACACACACTGTATGTATACATGTAATATTGAGGTTGAACTGTTACAAATAGTAATGAAGTCAAATGATCAGCATTTTAGCACACATTCATTGATTTAATTTTTTTCAAAAGACAATTTCTTTGCCTTTTATTTTTAATGTACTTCACATAAGAAATGCACAGTCCTTTCCATTATATCTGTGTGGTTTGTAACTTGCTAATAATATGCTGCAGACCAAGTAAATGCCTGGTCAAATATGCTCATTAGTTTATGTCCATCCTCTGTTATTCTACCAACATTACATTTGAATAACTTAAGCTCAAAATTCAGTTTTTAAATGACACATTAAACGGAACATTGTGGCTCTTAATGCTTCACAATCATTAATGCAAGATGTTCGACACAAACTGCTGCTGCATTTATTGTTGGCTGCTCTGTTCCTAGCTCGTGTTTTCACAACCCTGTGCATACACTGGAAATGAGAAGTGAATTGCATTCATTTCTCACAAGGATGAGGAGAAAACGTACACTGTGTTCTTGTAAAGTTGACATTCTCCCGGTGAGCGTACATATACAGTACCCAGACCTGTGGTGTTTCTTACATCTCTCCTCTTTCAAGGCTGGTTTTTGCCACTTTGTTGATCAATTAGCCTCCATGATGATCAGTGTTACATTTCACACATTCAGGTGTCATTCCTTTACTGGTTATGACAAGGGCAAACACTAAATGATGAAAGTTTAATGTGTCAGTTAAAGAAGTGAAAGCACAACACCTGCATGAGGAAGGCCTTAAAAGTGACACCACAAAGCGTAGTTTTCTAGTACAGATACTGTTGGGTGTGTGTGTGTGGGGGGGGTGCTCCTTGCTCTGTGAGAGGAAGGTGGAAATCTTTGGACATTCCTTCAAACACCCAGGAGTTGTTGGCAGGAATGTGTTAATTTTAAGTTTCAACTTTCAAAGCAAGGATTTTTTTTTTTCAACTGAAATTTAAAGATTCACTTAAGAATGTCCCTTTTTTGTGCCTTTGTATCCTTCTGAGTGCACAAAGTCACACAAAACAGCACAGGGCAAAGGGTTAAGCGTGTAATTCATCAAAATAAAATTAATAACGAGAGAGTCTTCCTCTTAGAAAAGTGCTGGAAAAAAATGTTTGCTGCCAACTTGCCTGTGGTGACAGTAAACATTCCAGAGCCGGGCTGGAGTTTGGACTTGCCATTATCTGCCACAGCTGTGACAACGCCTGTTGGCTGCAGGTTTGTGGCTGGCCACACTGTGTTTACCTGGAAATGAATCTGAAAAGCGGCTGGACTGGGAAGGCACACAACCCAGCTAAATAAAAACTGAGAGTGGTCATTGCAACGAGATGCAGTGTGGGAGGGAGTCCAAAGTTATTGCACTGGCCCCAGTGGGTCAGGGCGCAAACACAGGCGTAAACGCACTAAGGATATCCTCAAATACACACCTTTTGATATTGATAGGAATGTGACAAGGAATGCCATTCGATATGTCTTATGTTGACTGTATCCACGGCATTGCAGATTCAATACTTCTCTCTTGTCATGTTAAAGGATCCTATGTTGACCGCTGCCCTTCATTTATCAAACAAGGTGACAGTTTATCTATTGGACCACAGGAGAAGACTGAGGATGGTGGGATCCCAAGAGATGCACATATCAGATGACACTAAAGAATGTGTTTTAAGAGCTTAGCTTGTTTCAATTCACTTTCTGATACAACACCCCTTATAAAGCTTTTATGTTGTAACTAATCACTTTATTATTATCTTTTTATATTTTCTTTTTTTTATAGAAAAGCATTAGGACTAGTTTTTGGGTTGAGAAAACAGCTGGAACCACGTCATTTTAGAAAACAACCGCGCACAATATAAAAACAACTAACAACAATTAACAACTCATCGACATTTATAACTAAATAGAAAAAAAAAACACTTCCCAAATCGGGTTGTCACAACCTGGCAACCACAAAAGTGTTCTTTTTAATATCTTAAAACGCTTCTAAAATAATTTATTAACAATTCTTTTAGGTGCCACTCTAAGCATACAAAGTGGTCTCCAATTATTAAAAACATTTTAAAGTGCAATGATGTAGATTAACACAACATGAAAAAACACTATAGTTCATGTGGATTGTGTGATATATTTTTATAAATTGTGTGATGTGCATATGTGGTTCCTTGTAATGTCTGAACTTTCTAAGCACCGTGGCTGGGATGTGTATTAGAGCCAAAAGATTTAATATCACCAAATCAGCACATTGTTATTCATTAGTGAACCAACTGCAGAGTCAATACACATTTAATCACAGACTGAAGGCAATTAAAACAGGAGGGGGGCCAGTAGTGCTATGTTAATTAAAGTGCCAGGCTCCCATGGGAAGCTCTGTGTCTAAATATCACTACAATCAAGCTCGTGCCATAATCCACGATGAGCTATTGCCATTCACACTCGGCCATCATGCTGTCAGATCCGCATCAGGTTGGACAAAAGGGCAAACCTGGTGTGATGATTAAAAAGTTGTGTATCAGTAATGGTCTTTTTAATCCTAACTGACTCAAGGGACATGGGTATAACCTACTGACATCTTCTCCATGGTAGTTGATTTAACTGACTGACTATTTTAAAATGGTTTTTGAATTGATGTAATATGATAAAATGGGAGTGTCATACTGATATTATAGTGATCTTTAATACAAAGTCCCTTTGATTAAAGCAATCCTCAATATCCACAAATCTGCTGGGCTGCGACCGTCTCTGATAGACCTCTCGAGAAAACATGCACACACTCTCTCACACACACACACATCTCAGCTCTACATCTGAGAAAGGCTTTTGGTCCATTTCCTTTTTCCATCAGTCGCTCAGTCAGTGAGGTTCATATCTGCTGCTGTCTTATCTGTATTCCAGGCTGATGGGGAAATTCAAGTTTGGGATTACCTCTGACTGCTGACCCGAACCCATCTCAGACAACTGGCCAGCCCTGCACTTCCATTATCCTCATGCTTCAAAGCACCATACAACAAAATCTCACACTCTCTTGAGCAGGCACACGTTTCTGGCATATCTGAAATCCCTGTGCCTGAATGTGCTATCCTTGTTTCGTATGCATGAGGATAGAAATTAAAAGCTGATAGTGGTGAATGTATATCTGGTCTACATTAGGGGAGAGCCTATATCTTCTCCCTTCTACCAGGCAGTTGTCTCCTTCCTGTATGGACTGAGGGCCCATCCATATGCAGATGGCTAATTTGTAGTGTTTACAGAGGAGCAAAGAGGGGGCCGACAACTCATGAAGAGGGCTGAAAAGAGGCTGCCTACGTGTCACCCCAGGAGCCCGGTGGTAAAGCCTGCCCTACCAGAGAAACAACATAAGTGTCCAATCTGTGTTTGCTTACCCGTGGACACCGATGGCTGAGTCTTGGCCTGGGGCCCGTAAATTGCACTTTTTTTACAGGCCCTGACAGCTAACAGGCTATTGGGAACAGGGGTCCAATGACACATCCACTCAACAGATTAGCACCTCATCAGCCTCCTGCAGCTTCGAACAAATACGATCCCTGCCTCCTTTAAGACACAATAGGGCTGCCACTGCTAAACAGCCCCCCGCCAAGAGAGCCCCCACCCTTCTCCAGCCACAAAACTTCCTGGTCTGGTCTTTCTCTGGGCCACAGCTGCATCAAGGGGTCCTTCCCCAGTCCCTGAGCCCACCCCGACCCCAATTGGCAAGATGTGTGTATTTCAGGTGAGCAAATATTGCCACTTGCCTGAGAGTTCAATGGCCAGCCCTTTCAGGGGGGTTGCGTATTGCGCCTGCCTGCTTTGCAACAGGGGTACATGTGGTCTCACACAGCAACCGGTCCATAGGATGGGTCAGGGGAATTCTCCAGGCACAGCTGGAGTCAGCAAATCAAACATACCTATATAGCTCATCTACATTTTCCCAGACTAGGAAACCATTTCCAGCTTTCATTTCCTCTCTCCACTGATTTTACAACAAAAGAATGTCTTGATGTCCCTACAACAAGCCACCACACACATTGCTTTGACCTTTTCTCCTGCAATACACGGTCTAAAACTCTGACTTAGAGACACTTCATATCTGGCGTACTTGCCATCACTATCTTTTCATCAACATACCCCAAAAGTGCTCGCAAATGGACACACATATTACACGATCCAGGTCATTAGATAATAAGCAAACATGCAGGGGAACTGATCTAATCAACCACTTGCCATGTTTTAGACACCTTTGTCTCCAATACACACACACCTAAGGTATAAATGCCCTCTGTAGTTGCATTCATTTGTCTCCTGGGTCTTAATGTGGAAAGAACAGATACGGAGACTGCATAGCGTGCTGTGAGATTGTATTAGAGATTGGAGATAGAGTGTTTCTTGGGACTTGTGTCCTTCATCAAGGACACAAGTAAAAGTAAAACAGTCTGGCTCCTGTGTGGTTTATTGTCAGTTACAGGCAAGGGCAGTGAACTAATAATGCATGAACAAAGGCTAAGTCTGCAACATACAAGCTGTAGCTCATTTTATTTCTTTAGTACAATATCTTGAGAAATTGTTTAGCGATTATACAGTTAGTTTCCTTATTCCAGACAGTATTTATAATCTAATACCATGCTGTATACGGGATGACAGTCATCAAATTAATCACTGTATTTACTGGTCATGACTAAAAGACAGCATTGTGAGGATTAAAGGCTACCAGCTGAATGCCACTCCAGCTAGTTCCTCAGATAAAAGGCAAAGACCACAGTGAAGGAGTACAGGGCCAGCTTAGGTAAAGGCTACAGGCCTGTGGCTGCAGCCAACTGTGTATTGGGTCAGATGATGATGTGTCAGTGATGAGGACCACCGTGATCCCTCCTGGAAGTCAAACAGAAGTGTGGGTCGCTGTGTCCTGGGAGGCCCTCTCTGCCATCAGAGTGAAATGGAACTGGCCCAGAAAGCAAACAAGATCTCTCCCCATCACTCCCTCAAGCCCAGACCAACCTTGTCTGGGTGATGGGTTTTTCTGTTGTTCTGTTTGTTTGCTTGTTTGGTCTGGAGCCCATGGATACCCAGCATGGAGTAGTGAGGAGAAGCAGAGGAATGGAGGACATAGAGGATAGGAGAGGTGGGGATGTAAGTGTAGGCAGGAGGAGGGACGAGGATGTGTGACACACAGACCTCCCCTCGAGGTGACGAGAAACCTGCCGAGAAGCTACTGGGCAAAGCTGCTCAACAAATATACACAGACCCCAGGATCAGGGCAACAAAGACAGATCGCTGTCTCTGATCCTACAACAGATGTTATTTCTGACACACATCTGATGGCACTGTCTTGATTCATGTTTTCATTCATTTTAAATATGTTTTACAGTTAAAGGAGACTTATTTGTCTATATCCACTTGTGATGTGTGATTATAGGTGTTTGCACAGGTAATTTCTAAATATCGTAGACAACAGAGCATGTTTCTGATGCTTTTTATGTAAAACAATGAATCTTAATCCATCTCAGAATTACCAAAATGCTTCACACACACATCCTGTTTTAGGAATTTCCCACAAAGACTGTGACTGTACCATCACGATGTCACTGGATTTACCTACAGAGAGTGACACCTTCTGGTAGAAAAGAGAACTGCTTTTTGAGGGGCTAGAGAGTGTGGATATAATACAGTATATTAGTAGTTTTCAAACTGTGGGGTGGTATGACATAGAGACTCTACCTGAGTATGGAATAATACTTATACCCTTGATTTAAAAACTTCAAAACTAAATTGAATTCTCCAACACTGGTTGGATCCCATATTGTTAATGATTAATACAAATCGTGCATGCCAGAACCACTACATGCATGTGACATTGTATGAATGGGCTATAGGCTCATTATGCTTCCCTTCTGATAATGTAGATTCATAATATCGTACACTACATTACACATATTGCAGAGCCTGAATATTTTCCATGTCAAAAGTTGAACTATGAAAGACAAATGTTTCCTACTTCTCTGTTCTCAGTGTATGTGCACCGGAGGCTTCAACTTTCCACATCACACCATGACTGACCTCTAAAAATGTGGTGACAGCCTTGTCCAAATAAAAAGCTGAACATAAAATAAGACTTTATGGCATTGTAGTTGTATTGAATTGCATAAGACTCTACAGGAGTAGCTAATAAAGTGGACACTGGGTGTACAGACAGCATGATCCCTTTTTAAGTCAATATTTTAAGAAACTTTTACACCTCCGTCCAGCCAGAGGAGGGAGACATTGCGCTATTTCCAGTGCAGTTTTGCTCTAATCTCCTTTCTTCTAAATAACTGTGGATAATGAATCCTCACATTTGGCAAAAGGGTAGTTTGGGTTTATTTTTGCCCACGGCTGAATGTGTGAGGACCAACTCGGTGACCTCAAACATCACTGCTGCATTTGTGCCCATCTATAAATGTCTTCCCCCTCAGAGGTTAATGGGGTCATCTGGCCTGCAAAGAGAATCCACATCTTGAAAACATTCAGACGAACAGATACAGAACTGCAGTATTGAGTATCACGAAGAAAAAAAGGAGTATCTTCAACTTCTCATCAGTGGCTATTAGATGATAGCATTGCAATAATGCTAGCCATGATTGCTAACAGTGGTCAGCCAGTATGTGCAGTGGGTGCAGTGGAGCGCACTTCAAAGATTTTTCTAAATTAATGACAGCTGTCTATTCTCTGTGGTTTGTGCTGGACTGTACCTTCAAACAATGGTCCTATTCTGAAGTACAGCCCAGGAATGAGACAGTGCATTCATACGGCTGGAGCTGCGCACACGTTTGATACTTGAAGGGATTCCATGATAGCATTTATCATGAGCGATTTCAAAGTCTTCCACAAACCCCCACCATCACCACCACCCTCTTTAACTATGTCATTACTCCCTTGTGGTGAGCGACTGGCTCTGCAAACTGCACGGTGTGGTGCAACAATCACATCCAGCTGCTGAGAATGGGATCTGACATGTGAAACCACTACACACACGCTCTCTCACTCACACATCATGATGCAACGAACACAAAACTACTAGCCAGGGCTGCTTATGCATGGTGAGGCACTGAAATAATAAATCTATTGTTAAAGTCAGGCACATGAACAGAAAGACAGACAGAGCTTGAAGAGAACTTTTTTTTTTTTCATTCTCAGTTAAGAAGTTGGGTTTTTATTCCATCGGTATGTACTGAAATATACAAAACACTGACACCTGCCAATCCAGCGGCAACAAAGACAGGAAGAAGACAACAGGAAACAGGAAGGTACTCCCAAAACACACCAATGCAGCAAACTACAAAACCATAGTGCTATAAACTCCCATGTGAACCAAATTGTAATTATATCTAGTTTCTACTATGTCCACTGTCTAGACAAAATGACTGTTGAAATGGTCCAGACAACATAATAAACAATGAAAGTGACACCAATATTTTTGTTCTATGTAAAACCTAGATTGATGCAACACATCAAAAACACATATTCCAGAATCTAGAAGTCACATTCAAGAAAAAGATACACAGAAACATGACGCTCTAGACATAGAGTCTAACATAGAGTCCGTGCTGTTTTAGCCTCATGTTGAACAGGAAAAAATGGCTCCGTTATTGCATTCACTGACAGTTTTTGGGTCATGGCACTGAACAAATTCACAACATTAATTTAAAAATGTTTGGAAATATCTTTTGTCAGTGTATTTGGTCAGGATCTGTTGGTCACTTTTTCCCAGGGTAAAGTTGATAAAACTTACACACCATTAGCTGCCTCTAACAGTTGATACTCAGGTGGCGACATGCTGGTTGAAAATACCTGTTGAGGTTTAAATTGTGACAAAGCAGCCAATACTGTGTGAGATGTATCAAGTTTCTGCTGACGATCACTGGTTAAAACTTTGCATCTACAATATTTGCTCTCCGTAGCAGCGAATAGTGTTTCTATTCAATTGCTATGTTCAATGGTAATATAGTGCAAAAATCTACCACAATTACGAAATACATTAAAAAAAACATACAAATATATGCGATAGTTCCAGTTTCATGCCAAAGGACAGTCTCACAAACAGTTCGGAAATGAGAACAAAACTCGTGTTTTAAATTCTCAGACTGTAATCCCTCGTGAAAAGTGCCCTTTACTCCTGGGGTAAGCTCTCTCTTTCTGATCTCTTCTCTTACATAAAGATCAGAGTCATATTATTACTCAAAGTTATCCAAAATTGTGTGTACAATATCTAAACTATCAAGGTCATCTTGTGTGTTTTTGGTTTGTGATTGTTCATAAAAATGAACCAAACTTGAGCGAATCCATGGAATGTTTTGAAATTGTGCAAAAAGAAGATGAACGCTCTTCTCTCCTGACAGTTTCTTAATGCGTTTCTGTGGCACGCATCTCCACCTGCATGCTGCTTGTAGCAGTGCATTGTGCTACAAATTCTGTCGGGTTTCCCCCACTTTTAAAAGCCTCCGGAGAGTAACTCTCCTCCTGATCGGCTTCTCTCTGTTTCCACAACAAACAGTTCTGGAGGGAAAATCTGCCGCTCCCAAAGCTTCATGAAAAAAGTCCCAGTGACAATCTTTGTCTTTAATACATGTGGTGTTGCAAGTCCCCTGTGCCACTAGGGGTCCTCTTCCATGTCGTCCAGGTTGGGAGCCATGATGAAGTGTTTGGGGTAAACGAGACTGTGCTCGTCTGCGTACTCCTCCCAGCGTGCGTCGTCGCTCTCGTGGGTGATGTAGCGCTCACCTCGCCGCGTCTCAAACTCCCTGAGATCCAGCCATGTCTGATAGTCCTGAGGAAAAGAGAAACAGGCATTTCAGTTAATTAAAGCACATTGGCCTCGTTATCATTCACTCCACTTATTTTCAGGCTTTTAGCAGAGCCGCTACACGTGTTAGACATACATATGTGGTTATTTTCAAGCTGGGTTACATAGAAATGCCATGAGTTTGCATGTAAGTTTGAGTTAAAAAGTCAAAATGGTTTGTATGTCTTCAGGTTTTTGACAACTTCAAACATAGAGCAGTGTGTCAGTGTTTCAGGGATAAAAGAACTGTATTGGATACACCTGGCCTTGGTAACATCAAAACATGTGTTCTTATTAGTACAAATCACAAAAAGCTGAAAGGTTTTAACTATTTTCATTCTTTTTCTGACTTTTACTCGGGATAGTCACAGTCAAAATTTGTGAAATACAGTTCCCATAATTCTGAGGGCGCTCAGGAGGCACCTCGAGCCCCATGTTTGTTTGTTTCTTAATGTCTATATTTGTTTACATTTTGGATAATTTGCATGAAACTCAATGTCAAATGAAATACTTGCAGTTCCTGTTAGTGCTGTACCTACTGACACACTGCCAACTATCAGTGGTTTACTGCTGAAGAAAACTTCTAAACGTGACTATTCTGAGGAAACACCCTTTGAAAGTGTGAGTCACGCCGATTTTGTGTTCCTGCTTAAATGAGTTATGACTCAGAAAAAGGAAGAGAAATTGGGTTAAAAGGAAGGAAAGAAAACAAGCAAATATGTCACCTGTAACCAGGGATGGCTGAGACACTTGTCCACGCTGTACCTCTTTCTCATCTTGACTTGGAGAAGATTGTTGATCAGATCTGTGGCTGTGAAAGAAATCGATAATATGTAGACCGATTCAAGAAAGAAAGTGTAATGCATATATAATTTCATACCACCAGTATAATTCAGAATGTGGCCTTTGAAAAGGCAAGACTCTCTAAGACCGACAAAAAGAAGGAGTTACTGTACAACATTAGCATCAACACCTTCAATGTTGTTTCACCTCGTTATGTATTTTACACTGTACGTGGGAGGAGCTGCAGCTTGGGCAGCTGGGGAGATTTGAAAGTGATTCATTTCAACCACAGACGAGAACAAAGTCAGTGCAAAGTTCAGACAATTCAGACGTGTAGGTGGGGAGTCCACACATCTGTCTATCAGTCTGACATTAAACTACAGGTGCAAGCAGCACCAACAGGAGTGAGGGACATAGCATACTTGGATGTTTTCGTCAAGGAAGGGTGCAAATAAACACAGTGTTCTTCTTACCTTCTGCAGAGATCTCCTTCCAGGGTGTAGGGGGGTACATGAAGGCAGCATTCTGGATCTGGTCGTTAATGTCCTCATCCTCATTAAAAGGAAAAGTCCCGCTCAAGCTGACGTACACGATGACTCCCACTGACCACATGTCTAAGGAGCGGTTGTAGCCTTTACTGCGCAGCACCTCTGGAGCTAGATAAGCCGGAGTGCCCACTACAGACCGCCGGAACGACTTCTCGCCAATGATGCGGGCAAAGCCAAAGTCACACAGCTTTACCTGTGAGGAGACCGAAAAATTAGGTCCGTGCATTCACACACATGCACATGCATCAACACAAACACACAAGTTTTGTTTTCTTTTACCTGAGGAAAGGGCTCTGCGGAGGCCAGTAGTACATTCTCGGGCTTCAAGTCACAGTGAACAATGTTTTTGAAGTGCAGATGTCTCAAGGCCACCAGGATCTGTTAGAAATCAAGTCAAAAAAGCACAGATTAAGTTCCACAGCTCCACAAACTAAAGTGTTTAAATGCACATAGCCTATTGTATAAACAGGGCAATGTTTGTATAATCTAAGCAATAGAATCTATGGCGCTGTCATATGGAAAAATAACAGCAGTATAAGCATACAGATGCCCTTAAATACTTCCATCCTGACCAGTACCTTCATATAAAGACACATGATCTCATCTCTTCATCCCATCTATATTCACGAGGTCTAGTGCTGCATGCATGTCTGCCTATGGCCCTGTACCAAAACCACAGTGCGCCTGGCTCCCCTATCCTGACCCTGACTTTGACAGAAGTCCTCCCGGCCACATCAGAGTCAACCCTGCCGCAGCTAATGGGGCTGTTGTTAATGGCCCTGCTCCTGTTTGGAACCCAAAGATCCACAGAGGCCCAGGGGCCTGCTGCTCTTCTAATCAGGCCACAAAGCCACCAGCGCACTGCAGGCTATAATCCACGGACAGGGAGGAGGCCGTGATGCCACGCAGACCAATCCAGTAAACAATCCCCCCCCCCCTCCCAATCAGCTCACCACAAGAATAAACAGAACCCAGGGCTGGAGCAGAGACTCGTGCAGAGTGGGCTAACGCACTCCAAAAAACACAAGTAGAGAGAGGGGGAAAAAAAACGATGATAGAAAATAACACAAAGAATAGCAAGAAGTGAACGGAGATGCCATGAAAAAGTATAAAGAGTGAAAAGGCAAACGGCTCGTGCTGTGGATCTAACTGATTACCATTCGATTTGACTGTGATCTGCTGCTTTCAGAGAGTGAGTCCTGGCATCTTAATCTTAAAGAAAGTGACGGAGCAAACGGACCTGTGTGACGAGAAACTTAGTGATCCGTTCGGGCAGTTTGCTCTTCTCGCTGGACAGGATCATCTCAAGCATGTCGCCATGCAGCTTCTCCATGACGACAAACACCCGCTCTGGCGTCTCAAACATACACTCCAAGTTGACGATGCCTGGGTGATGCAGATTCTGAAGACAGGAATAAAGGATAGTGAGGCAAAGACATATCGACTTCTAAATCATTGATAGAATGTACTGTGTATTGAAAGGCTCCAGCCAAGGCCTCTCACTCTAGTAGCATATGCAATCTTTTAAAAACCTGATTTGACCGAATTTTGTATTTTTCACTTTCATTGGTCGTTACCTGTAATATGGCCACCTCATTCCTCAGCTGGCTCTCCTGCTTGGTAGGAAATCTCATCTTGTCAATAACCTTGATAGCCACATCTCTGCCGCTCTTTCTGTGTTTGCCTAAAATATCATAGGACACAGTGAAATTAATCACTTTGAATAGCCTACTAATGAAATACAATTCACAGTAAGGTTATTTTATAAACTATAAGTGGCATCTTATCAAAAAAACAGAAAGAAACATACCTCCATACACGATGCCAAACTGGCCTGATCCCAACACCTCATCAGAGAATATTTGGTACACCGAAGCAATATCCTACAAGGAGATAATTTGCACTGTTACTGTGTTTTAATTTACTGCTGATCATTTTTCATGCTGACATTGGCAACTGGTAAAAGTTACATCATCAAAAGCCCAGAAAAAAAAAGCGTTTCGATAAATATTTTCTGATATTGCCCAATATTTATATATAAATAACTTTCACTCAATAGAGAAGTGGAACCGAAATGAAACTCGCTTTTACAAAAAAAAAAAAAAAGGGTCTGCAGCTTCCCTATTTGTGCAACCTAAAAGCTTCCACTGGAGGTTTTTGGTAAAGAAACAGGAGGATGAGATTTCATTTACCACAACAGCTACTTTAATAGCACATGAATGCATGCATGTGCAAGGCTGTGCAGGGAAATTGTGCAACAGCGTTTCAAAGAAAAAAGAAGCCCCACTCACCACATTCTCCTGGATCTGGCAGTTGGACACAGATATGCTGATGGACAGCTCTTCTGGAGAGGAAAACACACGATGTTTCCACATTCAACAACTGAGAAGCGCCACTTTATCAGTGCATGAAGCAGCCAGTGAAATCTTTAGTAATTGTAGTCAGAGGCACATTGCTCAAATACTCGTATTTTTTTCGCAACCTTCAAGCTTATTGCAGCTGCGTGCAATAAGTCACAGCCCCACATAATGAAGCATTTTATTACACAATAAATTGGCTATAAAATTGATCTGGGAAGCTATGTGTGACTAAATGGTGCAAGTATGCAATGCATTTCATAACTGGGAATTTAGACAGCCGCAGGGGGCTAATCCTGCATACTAGCCAATGAATACGAAAGCCAGAGATAAAAGCGAGTAGCGAGTAACGATTTTGTGGTCATTGACTTAATGCAGCACACAGAAATGTAATTTTAATCTTGGCAAACAAGAGAAATGACCACAAAAATTGCACATACATATTTATGTAAACATTTAAATACTTACAGATTAAATATCAATATTATTTACCAGTTTATCTACCCACACTTAAATGAATCCAGATCTAAGGATGAGGACAGTTTAAACAGCTTACTGTCATTTGTGAGTGGTGAAAGTCGTTTTTGAAGGTGACATAATAAGTCTTAGTTTCAGGACTGCAGCCTTTTGTTTCTCTAATGCCCTTGCTTGAAATCCTTTGCTGCTAAGAAGCATGACTCTCATGTGGATCTCTAATCTGTAAAATCAGTTTATAAGCATAGAAACCTAAATAGCCCACAGACTCAGTATAATTCCTGTCTTTGTGGTTAAGGACTAAAATTCTCTGACCCGAGAGAAGTCACATCTGTCCGAACTACCGAGAGAAAGACTTCATGTATCACTTCTGTCACTTCCTTCGGCCTACAGACACTAACGCAGGGTTTTCCCTGTGTCTCAAAGGCTGACTAAAAGCACTTTTGTTTGACCACTTGGTGCAAACACTGACCTTTTTTTTAATTTCATTTTGACACACATGATCAAGGAAAGCAAAACTTTTCATTTGTAGCGGCCGAAGAAAGCTACCAACTAGTCAGGAAAAACCCTGTAATATTACTGAGGGGGGAAACCCACACTCTTTCATAATTTAGATAAGGCAAGACAAAAGGTTAACTGAAAACGCTGAATGAAATACCATTAAAAATGTTCATATTTTGTTTTTTCACATGAATGCTTAGAACCTTTAATAACCCTGCAGGCAGATAAAATTTAATACATGATTGGTGGTCTGTATTACATGAAAATGTCAACTTTTGGAAAAAAAGACCTATGCACTCATTCTATTTCAAGTTGTTTCCCATTAGTTTCACAAAAACAATTTTAGCACAAGAGATATGCAATCTTCTACTTACTATGGTCTTTGCCTTGGCCAACAGCACTGGCAACGCTGGGCTGAGGGGTGACGGGCATCAGGGCCTGTCTGATGGCCTTCTCCCAGCCCTGAGCCACCTCCATGCCGACTCCTGAGGCAGCCAGAGCAGGGCTGTGGTAGTGACTGCAGTTGTTCTCCCCTACATAGTAAACCATAGTGGCTGTGATGATCTCAAAGCAGTGTGGGTTGCTGCCCTGAGCCAGGTTACTGTAGTCTCTGGACTGCTCCACCTGGAGGATCTCGGACAGAGGGATTTCCTGAGAGAGAATTGATGGACAGAGATTACAACTAAGACCAAAAACAAGTCAAACGCAAGATATTGATTACAACTAAGACCAAAAACAAGTCAAACGCAAGATATTATATTCTGTGTTTCTCAAACGAATAAATAAAATCCAGACAGTTTTTTTTTTCGTTCTCATTTCTTTTTGTTTTTCCACAGAGTGATATCTGCACAGTCAACCAACCTGAGGCATAAAAAACACACAAAGTCCAACCATAGATGAGACCAAAACTCACACATTGACCAACCCCATTTCAACATAAGCATAATAATAATAATAATAATAATAATAATAATAATAATAATAATAATAATAATAATAATAATAATACATGTCATATTATTTTGGGAGTTGAGGTAAGAAACAAAGAAAAAAGATACTTAATACTCACTGGATAATGGGAAAAACACATATATATATACACAAAAGAAAAAATGCTATTAAATAAAAACAATTTGCTCTCTTTACCAAGCCAACAAGATTCCTTTTTTACCTTTTAAAAAAGTTACAAATAATATAAAATAGAAGTCACATTGGAGAAGTCACATCTCATATAAAGAAACATTAAAACAGTTTTATAAAACACCACCTCAACAACCGCATCAGCCACTTTGGTGATCTTGTTTAAGAAATGAAAACATAAAACAATCTTATTAAGTAAAAAATGTTTCACCTGCTGCCAGGTATTAACACTCACACACTCCAAAAGTTTTCCACACTCGTTGGATGTAATCACAGTGTTGATTATATAGTCCCAGCTTTAACTTTCTCTTTTACCCTTCTCTCTCTTATGAGCGTGTACAGAAAGGACAGTTGAAGCACACTTTAAAACCCCTTCCCCTTCAAACACACTGTCAAATCAAAGAGAGGAAGGAGGGTCAGAAATTAAAAAACACAGAGAAGTTCCAGCCAATCAGGGCTCGCAGAGGCACACGCTGTTCCCTCCGCGTGGCTCACCACAGAGTATCAGATGAAGTGCTTGTGGTTAGCGGGGCTGGGTCACGTGAGCTGGGGCCCTGCGGCGGCTGAAGTGCTCTGGTTCCCTGATTACAAGGCAGGGCCAGCCAGAGGCCCCATCTGAGCACGAGCCGCTGGCGCTACCACTAGCCACTGAGACTAAAAGACACGGCAACTACCGTTCCTACAGGGTAGTGGTGTGTGAGTGGGTGGGTATGAGACAGAGAGAAGCCCCCTCACCCCATAAAAGGTTCTTCAGAGAAAGCCACAAGTACAGGGGTCTCATCTTCAAACGAGGAGCCGTTATGGCTTCCAAATGGAGAAAATGGCTGCCATGCCTGGTAAGCAAGCCGCTGCGCGACCACTACTAATCAGATTGGAGGTATAAAGCAAAGAGGAGAGGGGAGGACAGTGGCCACACACTGATGAGCAGCAGGCTAGAAACTTCAGGGAAATGAAAGGAAAATGCCCAAGACAGACGGTTTCCCGGATACAGACCAAGCATGTGGAGAATCTGTGGTTTTGGAGAAGAAACCCCCGAAAGAACCTTTTTCTACAATGTGTGCAAGGAAATCATCCCACGTTATCTATCATGGCTAAAAATCTGCTCTGAAGCAACAGGCATGGAACAAAGACCAAACTTTGAAGCATGAAAACAAGGCATTTACAGCAAGCCTTCAATTAGCCTCCTGAAGGTCTTAAACGTAGCTTGGAGTGCCAAGTTGATAATAAAGAACCACATAAAGCTGCCAGTAAACACACCCTGAGGAGTCGGGTCCCTGCTGAGGTTTCCTCTCCAAAGCTTTAGTGGCAGGGGATTCAGGGTGTGACAGAATAATTGGGAGAGAAGGGTTAAGAAATTAAGTGTTTTTTTTTCAGGCTTGTTTCACAACTGGCATAAAAGGAAGAAAGTAGAAAAACAAAAAGGAGAAAAAAAAAATAGACCATAGATACAGCTGCATGTAGAACCACCTGTTTCACGCACACAAACACACACCCAGAAGTGAATGTGCTGTCTCAAACACTGGAAACTCTGCTGCAACCTACACAGCATCCCACTACAACACAGCTGAAGGAGGTGTCAAAGTCTCAAAACACACAAAGCGACATGAACAATAAAATGATTACACCCCCACACATCCTAAACACACACACACAACCACCAACACACATGTGGAAGTCTTTACCTTGCAGGCTGTAGTTTCCTCCCTCGGACCTCAGTGTGTAATTACTGTGCTATTAAGCCCCTGCGGCAGTGTAATGACTGACTACGGTGCTGGCACTGAACGGGTAGTGTCACACACTCTCCACGACTGAATCTACATATTGAAAATTGCAGCATTTTGCTCAGAGCCACCACTTGAATGAATTCTAAAGAAGATCAAAACTTCAGTTCAAAATATTGATTCAACATCTCAGTGTCTGTTTTTATAGACTTTAACTATTTGTTTCAATACTTGTGTCACTTTTTTTAAAAGAAAAAAAAAACCTGTGGGTGTATAGATCCTAAATTGTGACTTTCTCTTAAAAACCCCTTCAAATGTCCCATCTGATCTGAGACACAATAGCTAAGATAGCAACTGTTAGTGACTCGAGCCTTTCACTTCATGCAGGGAAGAGACCAGGCTGCAGGGTGAAAAACCACAGGGGAAATTTCAGTGGACTGAACTGACCCCAGCGTAGTTTACAAATGCAACACGACACCCCTCAAGCTGAGTCACACAGCTACCGCTTGGTTAGATTTTATTTACATACCTCTCATAAGTGTGACAGACAACAATGATACGAAAATGACTTCAACATCAGCACTTTTGAATCATAAGCAGGCAGCGCAATGGCAAATCGCTACGGAGCTATGATGGGGGAATATTTTTCTGACAGATAAATAAGTGCTTTTGTGTGTTTGATGTGGAAGACAAGACATGATTTTTCCAAGATGATAGTTTTATGCTTACTTTGTAGAACTTGGCTCCGGTGTCGTTCTGGAAGAGACTCAGGCTCTTGCTGTCCAGCCTCCAGTAATGTCTCTTCCGCTGTAAAAAAGGGGAGAAGGAACACCAAGTTAGTCCAAATGGCAAAACACGCATGACCTACCAATATTACAGTACTTCAAATTATTTTGTTTCGTGAGGAAAATACCTTCTGCGCTGAATTCAACACATGTGAACAGCTTTGGAAAAGGAGTTTTCCCCAGCATACAGGCTAAGCACAGTCCATTTCAGACTGGGCTCCTTTGTTGGGCTTTTGGGGTTATCACTCTTACCAGGTTGTCCCTGCTCGTATAATGAACCATCCAGCCCTCCTTCACCACAGTGGAGCTCCGCCTCTTGGTGTGTTTAATGGACTGGACCACCCGCATCAGAGGGATGTTGCTGCTAGTGGAAGGGCTAGACACATATTGACAAAAAAGATATAATTGATTAGTCCTTTAGAGCTAAATATAATGAAACAGTAACAGGTTACATTAAATTGACCTGTAGCCAGCTCAGGAAACCTCTTATATTTGCTTTTCTAACCACCCAGTGTCTGGTAGGTCTTTCCTGACAGAAATCCTGCACAGGAAGTGATGCATTTTATGTTTGGAGCAGTGGCAGCACTACTGGAAACATAAAACTCATGCTGCTGGTGTAAAATAAACATTGGAATTGTGCAGTTAGACCTGGTGGTTTAAAACATAACCGCAAAGTCCCCGGTTCGAATCAAGCTGGTGACCTTTGTTGCATGTCTTCCCCTTCTCACTCTTATTTCCTGGCACTCTTTACTGAGCTGCCCAGTGAAGGAAAAATGCCAAAAAATATCTATATATACAAAAGCAGAATTGGGTAGCTGGCATAATAAGTGATTGCCATCCTGGGTGAGACAACTAACTAAACATTGCCACCTACACTTCATTAGGAGAAAATCTACAAGGCCACAGCACCACCCACAAATCTCTGAATGGGGTAACAGAAATGTCAAATCATCCTACCTAATAGTCTTGATGGGCTCTTCGTCCTTCTCTCTGTCCAAGAAGGGAGAATCCATGTCGAACATCCTCTCATCCGGGGTGGAGGGTTCCTCTGGGTCATCCAGTCCTCTGCCCCCTTCCATGTCACTACTGTCCACCTCCATAGTATCCATGGTAGTGTCAGAGTCTGGGCCAGGGCTGGCTGGCTCTACACATGTACATTAAATGTACAAATATTTTAAAATTGAAAACATCAGCGATATACCACTGTCACTACGAAATTGGATGTAGAACTTACCTCCATTAAAGTCCACCTCCCCCAAACAGTCTCTAGGTACCTTTGAAGCACATCGCTTATGGCAGTTGAATCTGCAATCTGGCAGATGACATTTAAAATCACAAAAATGCTCTAAAAATGAACCGTGATGTCTTTGAAACAGACTCCTCAGACGCAGACCTACCTTTACACTGCATACCCTGGCGGAAGAGACCCTTGAGCAGACGCTTGCAGTACTGGCAGATAGTGGGACGAGTGTAAGTGTGGATGGCAAAGGTGTGTGGCACCTTAACCCGTCCCAGCACCATCTTTTCCATCCAGATAGGCCTGCCGCTCCAGGACAGGATCCGCTTCCCCGCCTCCTGATGGGACCTCTGCTGCAGGGGTTTGGAAGGATGGGGAGAAGAAAAGAGAAGACGGAGGGCTGTTAGGAAGAATTAAAAACCATATGCAGGAAGGAAGTGAGGGGAATAATAGAGCCTCAAAGGGAGTATTTGAGTGACGTGGAAGGACAGAGTGAATAATGACATGGCAGTGGATGAAGAGAAAGAAATCAGTGGAGAAGGGAAAAGGAGATCTGTCATACTGTCTTAGCATGACTTTTCCTAGTTAACACGATCCCAGTGGTTGAAAACATTTATTAGATTTGTCGTGTTTTACCACATATGAGCATTTAGCTCCGATTTTATATGAATACATCAAGCAGTCTGGAAGCTCCTGACAGAAATGGGAAGGAAGCGTTCTTTCTTGCCAACAAGTGAGAGATACATAAACTCGGACTTCAATGGACTTTTAATGTCATTAGCATAATTACATTTCCTGATGACCTTTTGTGGGGACACACAGACAGGAAGGGAATATTCCAGTGCGAGCTTATGCAAAAACTGTTTCATAAGACCTCGCTGAGGATCTCTCCACAGAGCTCTGAGCGGCTCAATTCAATTTTCTGCATCAGTGGTATTCTACAACAGAGCCCAGGAGATTCACTCATGGAAAAGAGCCAAATTTGATAAGTTTAGACACGTTTAACAGTTGAGACAAAGCTTGTGAGCAGCATGCAGATTGACTGCCTCACATTCTTGGCCAATTCACCTGGCTTTGATTTAGGATGACGTCTAAACTGCAGCCAGCTCATTTTATGCATGTGGATAAAAAATAATCATTACATCAGATCAGACATCAGCAGATACTGATGTCCTTCCAACTTTTCACAGTGCTTTTTTTTCAAAAGGTTTCTTCATTTCTATCCAAGCCCATGCGTTTTGGGCATCCATCAGAACTCACCTCATCAAGGACGACCACAGCATTTTCAGCAGGTGCTGGTCGAGGGACAGAAAGGGAGGGTCCGGGCAGTGAGACATTGGATAATCTCCTCTTCCTGACACCAGTACAGTTATTTGGGATTTTAAAGGCGCAGCGCTTGTGGTAGTTTAGCCCACATCCTTTAAAACAAGCAAACACAAATGGAATTAGTCAAAAAAACAAGGTCACAACCTGTGAGGTGAAAATGAGGTGAACATATTTTTATTCCACAAATCAGCCACACGATGGCCCCACTGGTGAATAGGCTTAAAAAGGAGAATTTATGACCCTAAATATTTCTCTGGTGAATAAATCAACTACTCAAATGTAATTCATCGTAAGAGAGGACTTCAAATGCAGCTTAATGACATGAAAATGAAAGAGTATAATTCAAATCTGATCCAACAAGGACAGAAAATGAAAGACAAGCCGACGTGCCATAATTCCACTGGGAACTAAATGTCAAGCATTTCACTGGCTACAGTGCCCAGACCAAGTCTTTCTCGATTGCTTGTATGTCTGCCTGATACATAGTTGTTGTGTTTGTGCCTCCGAGTGTGTATGTCTGTGAATGCAGACATACACACCCTGACTTACATTTACTGCTTGTCTTGTGTAGGTTAGCTCAAAGGCTAGGCAGTGACACAGGGTTCTGCAGTGTTCAACAAGAAGTTAGTGTGTGTGTGTGTGTGTGTGTGTGTGTGTGTGTGTGTGTGTGTGTGTGTGTGTGTGCGTGCGTGTCTAACCTTCACATTTGAGCCCCTGCCGAACGAGACCCCATAGCATCTCCCCACAATAGTCACAGAAGGTGGGGGCCTTGTAGGAGTGGACATAAAGGGCATGGGGTCGGATCTGGAAGTCTTCAACTGTGGCTTGAGCTAGAAACAATACACAAGTGGTATAACTAAAACAAATCTGGACAACTGTTGTATTTAAAAAAAAAAAAAAAACTGAACTGGAAGAAAGAAATGACTCAAAAAGACAAGAGAGGAGGAGCTATTTATCATCTGCATTTGGCATTTTTTTCAAACCAACACTGAAGATAACACACAGTCTCACTATATGTGTCTGTAAACGAGAAGGTTATCTAATAGAACTGAGAATCTCTCCCCTGAGTGATCTGGCACAAACAAATAAATGTGACTTCATACAAGTGCTATGTCTACAATGCCACAGTAGAGGGCGCCACATCTGCAAAGACACAATTTCATCATTCCATGTGTCAAAGCGATAGGGCACACCCAGAAGACATCAGAGAAAATGCAGAATGATCCAGTTATATCACTCTCATCTTTGTTATTATGAACCAACAGTGCTGTGGATACACTCTTCCTGTTTCTCTCTTAATTCTCCTTCATGTCCATGTTGTTTTGAACAAAACAGACAGCACTGAGCTCATTGTTGGAAGCAAGAGTCGGTTAATCATGGCTGTGAATCATCAAAGATGTGAAGATGAGTAAGATATGGAGGTGACTGCTGCCAAACCTGTGTGTGCATGTGTGTGTGTGTGCCTCTCAGTGCCAGCAAAGTGTTTCTCGCTGTTCCTGTGCAATCATTTATGTCTACGTCCGCAGTGACTGACGAGGGAATGGTTAATCTTTACACTCTTTGGTTAAGTGGCAGAACCTGTGTGGTGGCAACGGTGATGTCATAGTGTACCGTGTGTGTTAGTTTATTTCCTATGAGGTGATTCAAATTCAAACACATTTTGTTTTGGATTGAACTGAGGACATTCTCAGCTGTTGTGACCGTGATGAGAAACAGACTCGAACAACAAATATGACATGTGGCCACTAATAAAAAAACATTTCCTTTGCTAAAAATCTGCACATGCTTCACATAAAAAAAAAAGAGAAATTGTTAGGTGACTCAGAAATCCTCAAAGGCAATAAAAAGCCGGTCACACTGAATCAATCTTATCTGTTAATTTGACAAAAGAATGCAATTTCCACAGGTGGAACCGGTCAGGAGTAAATTTTAGGGTCACTTTCTGGAACCACTGCAATGAAATTCTTTGAGATACTCATATTTTTGCACATTTTGCCACTTTTTTTTATCTTTCTGTCTTTTATCTCTTTATGTGTCAAATAAATATGATGGCTGGTAGGTTAATTTTCACAGTTTTGGGGTTTGTTTCTAAAGAGAAGAAAGAACTCAAGCAGGTCACATGTCATCTAGCGAACATAACTTCCTGGCTCAGGCACATGAAAGGCGGCATTCATGAGCTCTTTTACACGCTGTCTGCAAAACAACAGGCCACTTCTTAGCAGTCACATTATTTAATGCTTGTTGCGCTAATTAGCATCAAACGACAGCAAATATGAACTTGACACACTTCACGACCGGAGAGGTTTACATGAATGCATTCTGTTTGATTTGGGTTTCTCTCTGCAGGCCTCAGGTTTCCATCTGACACTTTTAAGTGTCACATTTAAGACAAACAGTAGATTTGTAAAATATAAATTTCACACTCGCAGTAGTGGTGAACAAGGAGCTTTTGAAAGTGGGTGGGAATTTAAGGGAGTGAAAAACAGAACAAAGGGACAATCGGTCAGGCTAAACCTCAAACCTCATGGGCCGAGATGGCCTGCGCAGTGTCCGCTGTGTCCAGGGCCGCCCCGCACATCAGAGCGTGTTTACACTCCGCGGGTCTACTACAATCACTTACTGTAAGAAAAACAAGCCCTCTTCTTTGAGCCTGCAGCCAAGAAAAAGCCACTTCTGCCTCCCTCTCGCAGCAAGAGACATATTCAGACCGTCTCTCTCCCACAGCCGCAGAATCCAACAACAGGTTGGTTAAGGGAAACTGAACGGAAGATGACAGGAGACAAATTGTGGGGCGGAAAAAGGGTTCATATTTTCTCTGAACCAAATGAAAGGCTTGGGAACGTGGATCTCTCAGCTCGCGTTTCTCAAACAAAGATCAAGTGTCTGACATGCAAAGCCCCTCTCATGAAGAAGGCCAAGTTTATTGAGCCTTAGATGAAATTTTGTGTTGCTTGTGTAGCAAATCTGAGATCCGACTCTTCTTCTATGGCGCTTTTCATCAGGTACATCTGAGGCTATAAACTGTCAGCCTCCACCAGTGGAGCTTACACCTGCAGATGGATTTGTTGAGGTATGAGGGATTAGAATGAGAGAAAGCGAGGAGGGAAAGAGAGCAACAAAGACTGACACAAAAGAGAGTACAAGACAAACACAGACAGTCAGAAACAAAAAGAAGGAAGTTCTCCAGTCTTCAGTCTACATTCCTCAGCCCAGATGCCTGAAGTATCCTCAGATCCTGAACCTATACAATCATCCCCCCATCTAAATCCCAGCAAACAATGCTATCGACCCAGGAGAGAGGGGGAGATATTCAGCACAGGTGGTGTCAGGAGAACAGATGGAGCAGGAGAACAGATTAGAGCAGAACAGATATTCTAAGCCATTTGTTGGTCTCAGCACCGCACAGGAAGCTGATTCAGTCATCGCAGGAAACGACAAAGAAAAACCAAACACCTGTGTCGCCGCTAATAAGGTGGACGATCTGATGGAAATTTTGATGAGGAGAGAGAGTTTCCGAAATCTATCACAAAACAAAAAGCAGGTGAGTGAGCGAGCAGAGTGTCAAGTGATTTACTCGATGAAAACAAATTGGACAATAGTATTTCATTTTGGCAGCAATGTTTTCATTCAGTGAAATGTCCTTGAACGGACACTACAGGCTGTGTTTACCCGAAGGGGTGTCATCTATGACCAGGCACAAAAAATGGAACGCATGAAGCTTCCTCCAGTTTATTAGTTTTAGCCCATTGTTTGGATTTTAAAACACTTGGTTTATACTGCTTGGTGGAATTCTCCTGTTTTGGAAGTCGAAAGAAGCAAGCCTATTTCTTTGGATCATTTGTATACAATATTTTCTGGTATTTTAACTGGCACGAGCATGTGAGGATAAATAAAAACTGTCTGTCTGAGTGACTAATTTCTATCATTTCAATTTTTGTACCATGCCTTTTCCATTATTCTAAAAACAGGGGTCACAAATGTCGAAAGTCTCCTGTGGTGTTTCTGTCTCAGCATTTTGCCAATATCTCCTCCAGAGTCTGACCTCTGCTTCCATGATGGGGGTCAAAAGGTTATTTAGAGAACTCATTTCAATTTAAAAACTCACAAGATTCTCACAATAACAGGTATAAATCCTGTGACTGGATGATTAAAAACTTGTTCACTCTGTACTTTTGTATCTGCCAAGAGCAACAATTCACAAAGGTCTGTTGAGTCAATGTTTTCTTTTTCCTTTCACAAAGAAGCTAAGTAGCAATTCGTTTTAGTCCGTCTTTGGTCATGTTTGAACTAATCTGAGATGCTGGGGTGTGCCAAAATCATTCAACACCTTCGAGGTGGGACACTACGCATCGATTTATTAGCTTCACCGCAACTTACATACCAGAGAGCACCACCTCAATGAGGTCTCCTTCGTGGATGTCTTCTGCCGAGGTCAGCCTCTGCAGGATGTTCTCGTCGTTCAAGTCGTGGCGGAACAGCAGGATCTTGTCGTACATGCCAAAGAAGCCGCACTCTGGGAACTGGAGAGAGGTGGAGATAAAAGTGAAGATGTTAGTGAAGTGTCGCTGTTAGTGATGTTCTAAGCCTGATAAATAATGACAGAGGACATGTGTAGGATAAATGTCTGGACAGTAATGGTTACTGCACTGCGGTGGGTCCACGTCTCACACAGCTACTAAGCGACAAAGAATGAGAAAGCAATACAGATGGACTCCATTACTCTGACTTGTACTCACAATCTTTTCTATAGTAGACCTACTGTAAATACACACACATACACACACTCATTTTACATCATTTGCAGTGGCTTACATCACCATCAGTATGGGGTTTGAAGTAATATGAAGCCAGGGCTCCTGTTTTCCTCCCTTCAGGAGGCATTACATAGTATGAGAAATCCCCATAAATCCCAGGCTCTCTCCTTTGTGCCTGTTTTATGTCTTTCATTTGACATCCTTTCCATGAATACTGCGTTATCTCAACGCTAACATGACTTAATCATAATTAACTACACGCAAAATATGTTAAACAAGCATACACAATGACCATGCTGGATTCCAGCATGGCCAAGACCCACGACTCAGCAGTCAGTCACCATTGCAGACAAAGTCTGGGCCAAACTAAACCCAGACGAGCCAGGTCTGAACCTGGAGCTGAGTGTACAGACGTAAAGGTCACGTGATCGTGTGAGGAAGGGGGCGGAGAGGAGGGTGGAAGAGGGAGATGGGGAAGGAGGAGGAGGTAAACATCCTGAGAGGAGTAGAGGAGAATCAGCTCACAGGAAGTGCAGCGCCAGTCAATACTGAGTCACTTCCTCTTCTGAGGGCAGCCGATAGCCTCTTAGATGAGAGCGATGTTCTTGACACAAGGAAAGGGCTACAACCCAATTATATACATGATTATTAACACATAGAGTACATGTGCAAATATCTACTGTACACATACACTTAAGCTTGCACAAATAAGACTCTAGAGTACCAGGGGAAGGTTGCATAACGTCACCTTGCAAAACTGACGGTGCAGAAGAAGCTGATCAACAGTAGATGGATGTTCAGAGCTGTCCTACATGGTTTGTATAAAAGTTGGGAATTGGGGCGCAGTAATGTTACACCAAGGCTTGAGCCCTGTCTCAGTGCCAAGCAGGCTGGTACTGTAGGATCCAGCAGCTGTTTCCCCCTGAACAAGGGTCATGCACAATGGGCCACATAGAACAATGCCAATATGGCCCAGGAGCACTGGGGTTGGCAAAGCATCTGGGCTCAGGACCCACAAGACACCTGGAGCTTTCCAACTGCCAAGAAATATAGATACAGAGACAGCAAGACAGATTGATGTGTTCGGAAAAACATGGGTGTATCAGATGACTTCTTTCAACAAAGCCAGAAGAACGACCCAACAAAAGAAGAGACTCACCGATCATCAGTATCAGCCAATATTCACCTCGTTGACCAATATCACCATCGTCAAATAAGATGCCATTCTCCAATGTCAGTGGCCAATGTTTATCTGTTGTGTCACATCAGTTTTAAGCTATCTAAATGTTGTGCTGGTGCTTTACAACTTGGATTTGTTCTTGTGCATTAACTTGGACTTGATGTACAAATTGCATCAAAATGGATCAAAGGGTAAATAAATAACAAAAAAACAGCATTAGCCAAATCTACCATATTATCATTTTTTAAATAATAACTGCCCTGAATTTTCTAATCAATGCATCCCTTGCCAGGAGCCAACATGTACTTCAGCAAAGACACTGGTGACTACTGAGGCCTGCTCTGCTGAGTGGACAAGTGGTTGGACAGTGAGAGACTGGACCCGCCTCAGGCCTACAGTCTGATCTCCCAGCAGAGCAATTCCCCTTCTGGACAGTAAATGGGTGGCACAGTGGCGTACTGGTTTGCACAAAAAGAAGGTCCCTGGTTCAAACCCAGGATGGGGCCATTTTGTGTGGAGTTTGCATGTTCTCCCTGTGTCTGCATGGGTTCTCTCTGGGTACTCCGGCTTCCTCCCACAGTCCAAAGACATGCACTTAAGAGGTTAACTGGTGACTCTAAACTGCTAAACGTGAATGCGAATGGTTTTGTCTTTATGTGCCTAATGATGAACTGGCGACTTGTCCAGGGTGTACCCCGCCTCTTGCCCAATGTCAGCTGGGATAGATTCTAGCGTGTGGTGTGGTTGTGTGGTTACAGAAAATGGATGGATGGATCAGTATAGTACACCATTATAACATAAAACATCACTTGGTGTACAGCATTCGTTTTCACGGGGGACCTAACAAGCACCAGGTGCTTCGAATAGCATTCATGGATTGTGTATAGCTTAACACTCCTAGGAAAAAACTAAATGTAGGCTAATTCATTCCTCAGTGTATATATTAGTGTATATATTATCCAACAGTTGAATTGCAAGTGAAAGTATATATTGGAATCAGGATCTTGTTTCTGGAAATAAGATATGGAAAGAAGTAGAGCATTCAAAATGTATCTGAATCTATATTCAGTCCATCTGCAATGTTTTGGTTGGAGGTAGTTAGCATTCTTCAGCATTTTAAGTTAAATACTACTAGAGGCAATTTGGAAAAATATGATATAGGTGAAGTAACCCTTTAAATGAACATGGCAGCTCAATTTTCAGTGAAGGGAGAGTTGAATTATTATTATTACCATCTCAAATGGACCACAACAACTGCGAGTGAGTGGTCATTCCCAAATGGAGGCACTGAGGTTGCGTGAGGTTAAATCTTGTAAATATATATAGTGTAAAATTAATGTACTTTAAGTACATGGCTAAAAGGTCTCAGATTCAATTTCACTTGAGGTCTGTCTATATGTGCAGTGACAGATGTTCTCTTCATATCTTTGTGGCTTTTCTTGGGGTGTCTCACTTTTTCTCTCTCTCAGTCAAAACAAATGTATCTCACATCTTGCACTGTGCATGCCGGGAAAAGTTTCAATCCCCCACAACTTAAAGCAGGATAAGTTCAGCTCGAGTTGATGCTAGTCAAAACAGAATCAACTTTTTTTCTCCACCATGGCGGGACATGCTTGATGTAAGATGTAATAAAATTATAGAGACACAATGGTATGACACTTCACCACAATGAAACGGGTTCAATTTAAGTTGATAATACTGTGGTGCAGACCAGAGGTAAGCCATCGCAAACACTGCAGGCCTGTGGTGTGTTTGAGCGTTAGATATTTTGACAGCCTTTCATCATATAAGGACGCTCTCATTCTTTCATACGTCACATAGGACTCTATCATCAACCAATCACTGTACGTAGATGATTTCAAATGTATGTTCAAAACTATTGCAAACACATATGAGGAGAAAGTTTGTGTAACACAAGGCACGTGCCTGTATAATGGAACATTTCCAACTCGCCCTCTACCTTTGACACATCTACATCCTAGACCCTGTCACCCTCTGAGGTGATTAATGCTATGTGGCTCAAACCAACACCACCACAGGCAGCAAGGGCATCCTTCCTGAGCCGGCTGCAGTGTCACGGTGGGGTTTTCCTCCACTTGCCTACTCTGGAACCCACACGCAAACACACACAAACACACACACACACACAAAAAAAAATTGTGGTCGATGCCCAAATCCAGCCAGCTGGAGTCAACCCTCCTTGGCACCCTGTGTAACACTTTCCACTGTACAGAATGGGTCCCATTCCAGAGCAGGAGCATCTGCAGGCCGACACGCAACGGCTGTGAGGGCAGAGGACACTACTTTTTTTCCATGCCCCATTAAAGCAAGAGGAAGCCAGAGGTACAAGAACAATAGATTGGCAGGTTTAGGGCACATTTGAACAGTATGTTGTTGAGATCAAGACAAAGTGAGTACAGATAAAGTGATAAGTGATGGCTACCCTGTGGGTGCATGCATGCATAAAGCAGAAATCAGTCTATTTACACACGTTTTCAGCTCCCAGCATACATGCATGTAAAAATAAACCTGCTCCGTGCTCCTGTACACATATGCACCCTCACACACCATCACCCACACATGCTACTGCATACATCTTCGAAGCCCATAGTGACTAAGCATGTCTTTTGTCATCTTCAAACACAAATCCATTCAGCTGAGCAGCCGCGACCACACACGCACACCAAAGACCCCGGCGTGGAGGAGCTGTGTGTGAGGTCCACAAGTCAGGATGGAAAGAGGAGTGGAAAGGGGCTTTGCAGTGGTAAGCTTTTGTTAAACGAACTAATCCGCCATTGATATGCTAAATCCTGCTATAAGGAAAGAGAGTTAGAGGCAAGAGGGGAGATGATGGTGGGAGAGGGCCAGGGAGCTGGACAGATCTGAAATATGGTCCTAATTCATTGGCAGCCAAAAACAAATTACCTCAAGACAGCCATGAAAAACTGATCTGGTTTAAATAACGAAGGTTGCCATTTGGCAATGAGGAATATTGACGCTTTGTCTTGCATAGCTATTGTTATACGTTGCATAGTAAAGCTCAAAATGATACATTAGGGAAATGACCCATAAGTCATATCTTGTGCGTGTACAGCTAAAGATGAATGTGACATTAAAACTGGAGGGGAAAAAAGCCATGGCTTATGATGAACCGAAAAACTGAATTTGTTTGCCATCACTGTAAAATAACACAAAACCAATGTGCGAAGGCACTCAGTGAAGACAATAAACCTTTTTGTCAAAACAGAACAGCGTCCACATGATTGTGTGGTTAGTGTTTCTGTGCATGTGTGATGTGTGGCAGAGGTGGGTGGCTAAAGGGAAGCAGTGTTGAGAGCGGTGCACAGACTCTGACAGATGGCCATGTGATTACAGTAAGGAAAAGTATGCTGCTTGACCTCAGCCTGCCTCACACCTTTATTAGCCTGGCTGCAGGCCAGACAGATGTGGAGGACAGTTACAGAAAAATGTTCTGCTTGAGATCAGTCTGCATGAGCTAAAGGTTGTACTTACATGTGCAGCTCAGTAAACAATGCTATTCATAAAAACAGCCAGCTGTAGTGCGGCTCTTTGCAGAAGTATTGTAGCTAATAGGCGAGCAAAATGCACATGCAGCACATCTGTCTTTTTAGAGAAGTGCAAATGCTGTTTGAGGTCGTGTCCACTTTCGTGTATATTTCCAACTGTACTTTGTTTTGTTTTTTATAATCTTTTAATCATTCTGTCAATAAAATGTCAGGAAACAGTTAAAAAAATTAAAATAAAATGCAGCGTCATAAACCCCTTCCGCTACATCCCTTCTTATAAGAAACATATTTTTGTCTTTTTTTATGAGGGGGCAGGAGACTTTTAGGTGGAGATAGCAGGTCAGCAGTAAATACCACATGGACGTGGTATATATCATCTGAAAGCTGGGATCCTGAATATTATTTCTGAATCCACTTCAGCACTCTGTGTCAAGAACTCATAAATCTGTGAATAAATATTCTGTTTTCTTTAGGCAGCTATTCAAATAATAAAAGTTTCTAACAGGTTAGCAAATTATGACTGAGGTATGACATTTTTACGCTCTATTATGTCTCATTGTTGTTGCAACCCTTTTTAGGTTGATTCCATTTTGTTGCAGATTAAGTGTAAATTTCTAACCACTCGAAAATTGATTAAAATTACCAGAACAACAAGACACGCAGACATGGAAGAACTGATATCAAAAACTTTTGACATTTCTGTAAGAATTGCATTTTTCAGAGATATACATACCTATACAGTACATACATCTTCTGAATGCCTAAGGTCTCAATGTCTCAAGTTTTGTGGTTGTACAGTTTTATGAGGCTGTGATTATATCGAGGTCATAACAGGATATTTTATACAGTGAGGTCAAGTTTTTAAAAAAGGTCTCACTATAGTGAAATGGAGATTCACATCATCACATATGAATACAACTGGGCTCTCATCAATTTTTTTTTCTGTGGATCAGCTAATTGACAAATCGTTTTGCCTCTACACTAACACACTTCTTTTTCTTTGAAGTTTTTTAAAGTCAGCCTTTCATCCACACTAACGCAGCGTTTTAGACCCCCAACAATGGATCTTTTCACAGACACTCTTCAAAGTGAATGCAACAGAAAATACCAGTTTTGTATTTCTGTATGATTGTCATCATGTGACTTGTTTTTAATAATCATGACTTGCTGGCCTACACCATTATTCATTTTTGTGGCGTAATTAAATAAATCCAAGCACAATCATTAGTTTAAAAAGAAGCACAAACACAGAAAGCTGTCTTATTCCACAAAGAAATATATTTTCTTTTTTTCCAAACTCTCAGCCAAACAAATGGCAACTAAAGACTTCCAACCTTCTACAAGTTAAATTTTCTCCAGATCCATGTGATTTAGGTGTGACAGTTGTCTCGCTGTGTGAGAACAACACACAGCACTTCTATGCCCATTATAGGAGATCTTTAGCATTTTACTATTGTTCTGGCATTTCAATCGGACTGTGCACCTGGAGAAATAAACCTGAAAATGGTAGAGCGCATGGAAAACATTACACGTGTTCTCATCCTGGCGCCAATTTGAATCTGAAGTCCAGCTGGGAAACTGTGTTGAAGGTGAATGAGCAAGGCTCTCACTCTGCAACTACTTCTGAGGTGCCTTTGAGCAGGTACTTACCCCAGATTAAAGACTGTTGTTGTGCTGGTCACAATGTGCAAAAGTGAATGAATGTACTTGTACTTTATTTAGTTATTATACATAATCTAGGGCATTACAGGAGTAGAGGGTAGAGGATTATCTATACTTCCTGCTTAAAACGAAACCTAAATATGTTCATTAAGGTACCGGGTTCTTATGAAACATTTAACCAGAGTCAGGAGGTGGAAGGCTCTTGTTCATTTAGCTTGAGGTGGCAAGATAAAGACTGTCACAAGATCAGTGTGATACAAGGTGCTTTTTGTCGCCAGATAAATAAGTCCATTGACTGAAACCCCTGTAATGACTTAATAGTGCCACGACACAGACCACGCAGCCACAGAGACCCTCCACCAGAAAACACAAGATGTTGATTTCTATTTGTCTCTATTTTATATCTGAAGAGTTTCCCGAAGAACAGAGTTAAATCAAGCGGCATTTATATTCAAACTCGGTAAATAACTCCGGGCACGACTTGATGAGTTTTAATGCACAGCAGATTCAACATGTGCAGAATCGACATGCTCCACAGTAAGTCATGAAACCATAAGTTCCACTGAGCCATAGTGAGGGTTTCACAAATAGGAGACTTTTTTTTTTATATACGTCAAAACAGCGGGGAAACAATTGCCTGACTTTGAGGTGTATGTTAATGCCCACAACAGAGGAAAATATACTTCAATAACTCGTCAAACGAATGCACTGGAAAATCCAATTATGTGCTCACGCGAACCTTGGGGGAAAACTGTGTAATTACTTTGTTCAAGTCACATCAAACACGGTGTGGAAAACTGTGTTAATCTATTAAAGTCAACAGTGGGATTGTATTTGTTTTTATTACATATTATCAATGCAATACCAAGCAAAAGATTTCCACACCGCATGGTACAAGAAACACACGCACAGCGAATCGTGCAATTACTAGACGTGTGCATCAACATAACTCATTTGTCATTTGGAGCGCTGTGTCTAAAGAAACTCACTGGGAACGCGCTGGTTTTCCGCTGTCTTGTTCAACATTAAGTGTTTATGGACCTCCGTTAACAGTTTACATACAATTTGGCTATAATATTTTCTAAGTAATTCACTTTGATGGTGCAGATGTCATCACTGTACCGTAGGTATAAAGCAAATTCAATATAAACCTACATTATACTTCATACAGTTCATTTTTTAAAGACATTATTTATTAAGAGGAGGGAATGTTCCAAGCTTAATGATCTGACTGGAATCATTAGCGAGCAGAAAATCTTAAACTGCCTGTTGAAATGCTACCATAACTACAGCTACTTAACCTGTTGTGACCTTTGGAAAGAAGAAAAATGAGCGTTAATAAGCAAAAATAAAGCTTCAATTCCACATCTGAAGAATGAAGAACAACTGTGCTGTTTGGATTCAAACATGCAAGAGAAACATATTGGACTGCAAGAGAAAGAAAAAAGTCATATTAAATCTTTTGTGGCTCCAGAGGGAGCTGCATGAAGTCTGACAAATTGCCTCGAATGGTGTCACTCGCTTTAGGGCTGAAGACAAGAGGCTACATTAGCCACTACAGACAAAATACACCCAGATCTACAACTGAACTGTCAGCGGTCAGGTTGCACTGATGTACTTCAACTTTCTGTTGTTTATCAGCGAATATATATATACATACTGTACATCTAGATTTGAATGAATTCATCCTTGGGAGAACTTTAAGCTTCACTAACTTTGTGACAGCATGACAAGACAAGGCCCTATATTGCAGAAAAGTGAGATTCATTTTTTATTATTATTATTATAAGGAAGGCAATATATAAACCCTGTGAAAGTATCAAAATGCTCAGTCCACAGAGAAATGCACACAGCAGCAGCAGTATTCAGAAACTGTGCCTTCACGAGGAAAGCTGACAGGACATCCCTTTGTGACCAACCTTACCTTACGTGTGGTTAAGCCAATCAGAAGAGAGGCTCCAGAGAGAAGCGTGAGAAAGGACCATTTAAACTATACAGAGATGGTTTTTGGTACCTTAAAACCACAAATATATCTTCTTACAGATGTCAAACGTTAAATAAAAAAAGAAGGAAAAGTGTAAAATATGAGACCTTTAAATGATTTTGCAGGATGTTACAATATACTGTAGATATACTGACCGCAGTCCGCGACGAGTTAAGTACAGTAACGGCATACAATGTGTTTCCCTTCTGCTCTGAAGCCAGTGTATGAAAAGAAAGGCCAAGACGTATGCTTCATTTCAATGGTACATTACATAAAACTATTTGCTCCTCCGTTTGCAGACACAGGCCAAGGAAAACACACTACAGCTGGAGGCAGAAAGAGCGAGAGGAGGGGGGGGGGGGCTCTGTGTAACCGACTGACAAAGCACAACCCTCATATGGTTTATATTCAAACAGGCATCTTTGTACAATTGCTGGATCACACAAACTCATCCCCTCACTCTCCACAACATAGACACATTCATAATATGAGCTCCTCCTGAAGTCAAGTCAGCTTCTTTTTGTGCTGCTAAAGGAAGACTTCACTGAGGGTAACCAACTGAAGCAGCCACATGTAGTGGAAAGGAAACTCATTTGGTGGGAGTGTGGCAAGAGAAGCTGTGACTTTCTCACTCTATGGCCTGACGAACTTGTTTCCTTCCATGTAGCCGAATATGGCTCATGGTTCGTTAATGGCTTTTACTGTTTTTTTGTGCCGTATCATTGTGGAACACAGCTGTGCTTTTTTCAAAACAACAGATCCAGTCTGAATGACATCTGATGCTTCTCTCCGCTCAAAGTTTCAGCCAAGCATGGAATGTAGCTTTACTTGGAATACATCTGGCGCTATAGTCAATTTTAATGTGCATCACACCGTGGCAGTGCATTTTCAAAACTGTAACACACACCACGCGAGCTGAAAACTTCTTTTTTTGTGGAAAAGAGGCCGTAAAATGACAAAGCACTTTATTGTCCAAACAACATATGAGACCCCTTCTCAATTTCTGTCTTTTTCGTAGCTGCAGTGTTCACACTTCTCTGATGTGTGAACACTGCAGCCTGGCTGAAGCATAACTGACTTGTAAGCTGAGAAACGCAGAAGTTTAAAAAAAGTGCAAAAGTGTTCATATGCAATTAATTCACTTCTGGTTTCCTTCTTACTGTAAGCTGAGAGCTGGGTATGTGTGTCATTGCAGCCTATGTGTGTGTGTGTGTGTCTACATTTCTGGTGCAGACAAGGTGGAATCATAACTCTAACCACTGAGCTTAAGACCAGGGCCTCGTCCAGACCACAGAGTAGAAGGAGACTCTACACCTGTCATCCTAGACCTCTTTCAATCATCAGGAGACTCTAACAAAGCTATACCGCTTACCCAATTTACATCAACCACAATAGCTGATGGTTTCCAGCCAAATCTCTTCCTGGTTTTACAAAACGTTGCTCTCCAAAGAAAATCCCGCAATTATTTCACCAGTCTTTTGATTATTTGAATCCAGAGAAACAATACTCTTCTGTGGTAATTTGGCCTGAAGCGCAAGAGCACCCAAGTGGGGTGGAGATAATGGTGATGAGGTCATTTTTTGGTTACTGGCCACTGTATCCCAGATGAGAGCCAGGTGGCTTTTGGCCTAACAGCATCTTTTTTCTTTTTTTCATACATGACAGAAACTGTCTTATCGCTCTTCAGTGACGACGACCTGCATGTGTGGTGTTACATGTATATATGAGTTTGTGTGTGTGTGTGTGTGCATGAGTATTGCATGCATTAAATGTGTCTAGAGGCCAAGCAGAGAAGAGGAAGGCTGAGTCACAGGATCTAAGGCCTCTCAGGAAGAGAGCAGTGTGATCTAAGACATGCTTGGCCAGGCCCCCGCACACTGCTGATGAGTTATAACCCCACTGCGATCCTCCGCCAACGCCTCTGCCTCAGAGATATACTGCAGTAAGCACTCCATCTCCCCTTTCTGGCTTGGAGTAGCAGGGGACAACTACCAGATTCACCTCCACACGGGGCAAATAAACAGGTGAACCTGAGGGGAATTTACATGAGATTGATAGCAACTGCACTTTCCCTTGTTCTGGTAGAGCGGGGGGGTCATAAGGTGCACGGTAATAGCAGGATGTAGGAACAGGCTGCTGTTGCTCAACAGAAACATTAATAATTGCTGTGGGTTTTGTGTCAGAGAAAGGGGGCAGGCCCTGGCTGCTTGAGTTTTTTTTCTTACTTTATGATTAATAACGAGGTCTTACTTTTACGGCCATTCTTTTGTTGAATTAGCAGTTTCACAGAAATACAATTGTACCTACGTAAAAGAACTTAACAAGACTTAACTAAACACTCAAACGAGCCAAATTCCAACACTCAGGCCGGCACCTTCTTCAAAACATATGACACCGAAAGTCAATTTCTCTGAACGTTTAAACACACAGACAAGAATAATAGCAAGTGCAGTGTAGAGAAAAAGCCATTTGAACGCAGGCACACAGACTGAACAGGCTGTGCTGCTCCGCCGACCACAGCAGATTGGAGAGCAGGAGCAGAGAGAATATGGAAACAGGGAGCGGCTCTGAGGGGAACTAACCGAACAGCGAGTATGACTGGAGAAGGAGAGAGACACAGTGACAAAAGGAGTCATGCTGAGTGGCTGACTCTTTCCTCTGGGTTTAAAAGTGCTCAAACAAACCAATCAAACAAAAGGGGAACTGTAATACAGCGAGTTTTCTTTCCACTTAGCCTGTGGTGCTTTTCATTAGGCTTATTAAATTCTTAAGACCTTTCTCCCCCCCTTCATAACACATGGCAGTTTTCTTGGTGTATTTTTGTTCTATCAACACGTAATTGCACTTCCCCTGTCACCTTCCTATCAGTTTGACAGATCACTCACTATGCTGAAAGACAGGAAAGGCAAACAGTGCAGAGAAAACAACACAGAATAAGACATTCTGCAACCTGCTCCTACTGCAGCAATCAATAATAACACACTGATGTGACTCTGTAGCTAAAACAGAGACCATGTGGTCTTCATTGCAAGACACTGGAAACATTTTTGGCATATTAACACATCTCCTAAGATCACGATCATAACATCTGTTTTGTACAAGCCTTTTGAAATGAGAAGCTCAAAAGAGTTATATTAGTGATTAACCAGGTCTAATAAGCAAGGGTTAATATCTTAAAGAAGGTTGTGTCCATGTCATTGGACCCTTCCTCTTCAGCATTTGTCATGGTTGAAGTCCTTTAGTGTGCTGAGGTTTTCAGCAAGTGTACTGAAGGTCTAGGAGAGGAGAAACTCAAGATGTTAATGAGTAAATTAATGAGGGTAATGAGATATCCTCTTTTCAGTGAACTGTGTTAAGCGACAGTTACAAATTTATGAATGGAAACTCGTGGAGTCTCTCAGGAAGCGCTCCTAAAACGCTACATGTGGTTGGCTTCACAAGGACAAAGTCGCCAGGAGTATTAAATGGTCTGACATTACCGCTGCCTACCACTTCAATATAATCACAATCGAAAGCCCGTTCAGCCAGAATTAACAGAGATTGGAGTGAGTCAAGATTATCTCCTGCCATGGGCTAAAGTCAAGTATGGTGAAGGGCGTTTGGGCAACCTAGCAGCGCAGAAAATCCAAAGCAAAGCCACACTTGGTGGCAGGAGCGGCCTTCTATTGATGGTTCTGGCACGAACTGAACGGCAGGACATCAGTCGTACCACAACCCCCCTCTGTGCCCCAAGTGAGGCCTGCCAACAGGGCTGTCCCAGCCTCCCCTGCCCCCTTTCCCTGGAGAGGACCACTCTTCTCCACTCTGTCATTCTCTGACTCTTGTGGCCGGGCCCTGTGTTCTGCCTTGCCACTTTACATTTAGAGGAGAGCGAGGCGGCAGAAATCTGCACTACAGATGGTAGAAATTACTTAGCTCACTTAACTTCAGAGATTTTTTTCCCCCCTTTTTCTTCTCTCTCTCCCTTTTCCACAAATTACTCCAAGACTGGGGAAATTGATAGATTCCTTGTGCAAGTACGCTTTTGAGTTGTACACGGAAGACTTTTGGGGTTTTTTCAGCAATCCTGCTTGTGATATCACTTTAGTCACCCCCATGGTTTTGGACTGTATCAGTATACCTGCAAATGAACACTGAAAACCATCAGATTCGAAAAAAAAAGGCTACGACCATAACAGTGTGTATTCAGAACCAATACCAACAGTGAATATTTTGACTCATGGGTGACCTGTTTTTTCTTGAGCAGGAGCTGAATGTGCTTTCCAGGAAACGTCTGGCCTCATGTATATCACACATAAAGCCCTGCGCTGTTGGGACGTCCTCTGGAGTGAAATATGGCTGCCAGCTCCATAGGAACATGCAGATGTGGACTTATACTGTCGAAAGGGAGGGAGGGAGGGAGGGAGGAGAGATGGTGGTGATTTATTTCCCGTGTGTTTCAGTTAGTTTTGGTCGATGTGAACTGCAGTCCCTCCATTTTCCATCTGTACCCTTCTTTCTTACTATTTTCTCTTCTCATTTTCTTCTCTCTAACTCTTCTTTTTTATTCTCTATATGACCTTTTTTTTTTCTTTTGCTCCTTTCAAGAGATTTCCAGGCCAGGTCCATTTTTATGACAAACCTCATCACCACATAAAGATCTTTGATGAAAGTGCTGGTACGTATACAGTCATATTTCGGTTCCAGAGCTAATTCGCAAAGCTTAATCTTCTGATCACATTTAGACACAACAACTTCCAATAAAAAAGCACCTAAAAACAGACACACCACCATCTAAAAGCATACAAATGCTGACCAAAGAAAGCCGTCTCTACAGTTGCAACTGAATATAATTAATCTTGAAAAGGAATCTTGACCCGATGTTGTTTTCTCTGCCAAGTCTTACCTTGCATCATGCAAGTGATATTACTCAAAGGTTTAGAACAATCCAAAGCTTTCTGTTTTTATAATACTCTGCTATTTTACTGTACGATGTCCAACGCAGCCTGTTTCTGACTCAAAAAGGCCTTTGTCTCGCTAATTACAGAGGCAGCTGTACAGCCCTCAACCAGAGACTGGGAGTTACAGCGCTGACAAAACCAGTAGGGAAACCTGTGGCTGAGGCAGCTGCCTTTCACAGCATTTCCAGCTGGAGTGAAAATGTAGCAACATCCTAAGGACAAGTGCTAAAAGTGCTAAAGTTTTCATAAAACTAACATTTGAAGTAAAAGTTGAATGTTTTTTTTCCATTACAGAGGCCAAATAACTTCAAATTTCCGTTCTCCTGCTAAGCTTTATCATCCCCTTTGATAGCAAGAAAAACCTTTAACTGATGCCAAACTACACTGTAAATTCTCCATTTATATGAAACATGTTTGCGGCCAACATTCACCAGAAAATTCAATTGTGTCTTTGCAGGATATTAAATACAGCCCCATAAAGACTGTAGGAAATTAAACAGTGTTGATCATGCTATTGCCATTACAGCATCCATCAAAATGTGTCAGATGTCCAGAATTACTAAAGCAAGTGTTTAGCTTCAAGTATTTCAGTTTCCTAGCAGTCTAATCCCACCCATCCCGAGCAACATCACATCATCCTCCAAAAATGCCTGGGTGAAAAGGAATGTTCTGTAGCTGGCTGGCTGTTTGGGCTGACCAGCTGGCTAACTGGGAGTCATTCTCAGGGAGTCGTGAACTTTTGTCCCGCCACTGCTCCCTCGCTGGCTGCACGAGAGGACTTGGGCGACACCAAACAGGAAGCGCTCAACAAGTGGAAGCTATGGATGTTTATCTCGCGCCATTCATCAAGCCCAAAAACCAGACAGAGAAGTTGGGACACAACCAATGAAACAAGGCTGTCCCGACTCGGAGTTGCATGTAGCCACTGGGGAACTGTCAATGTGCCGCCATGAGTTAGCTCTGGGCTGGATGGTACTCGAATGGGAGGGTCTCCAACACCCACTGGCTGGCTCTCTTCACCCTTTCTCACAGTCCTCAAGGAGCCTGGCTCAGAGTTGATACCCTTGTGCCAAGTGGTGACACTAAAACGGTCATATTTTAAAGAATTCAGTAGATTGCAGGAGCAGTAACCACAATAGCTGCTCTAAGAGACTGAACCTATCAAGATCAGGTTGCCCCGGACTACGCTTGACCTTAACCACTAAAATTGGTGAATGTGGTCCAAACCACTACTATCAAAACCAACTTTAGATCAACACAGAGAACAGAGAGAAAGTAAATCTATACTGTGGACGCTGGCCAAGTCATGCGGTTGAGTCTTTAGCAGGAAGAGGAATGGACCGTAGAAAATCTATACAATACACAGCTATTATAACAGCCTGCGTGGCTCCCTGTCAAACAATGAGACTGATTCAAAACTAAAGGGTCCAGGAAAGATATGAAATGTCAACCCTGAAGCTGTGACACAGTAAAAGAGAGCAAATGCAAACATCTGGTTGTTTTACAGCTGTACCACTGCATCCAGAGTGCAACAGCTACAGTACACAGGCTTGTATCTGTCGTGTGTGAAGGGATTTCTCTGCAGGTGACAAGTATCTTTGATAAATGAGCTTGTTGAAGAATCAGATATGAGCTGGTTTGTCGTGGTGTTGCTGTCTAGTACACCAAAATGTCTCACACATCTTACAGTGTTGCAATCCACTGAAGGAACAGGCTCCAAAGAGGAACATGCACTACACAACAGTGAAAGTGCAACAAAATAAAGCACTCACTTCACCAGAAGACTAACTTTCTGTCCTTAAGCTATGTCAGCTAGGGTCACAAGTTTTGAGAACATAGTGAAAGCATGAGATATCATCCTAAACAAGGTTTCTGTGTAGAATGGCTGGACTGACTGCATGCAATGAAAAGTGTGAACATTGAACTTGAAGTTCTGCATTAAGGACTACTGTATCTACAGCAGCTGCATGAAGAGGATCCATTCATCTTCCAGCTACATATCGGGACTACAGCAGACACCACAAGAGCCGTGTGATTGAGCAGCATGGGCTGCTTGTGTTTTCTCCTATGTTTCTGATGCTACTAGTGACTGAGACCCTGAGTAGTCTTTTCCCTTTTCAGAAACACACATGTAGCAAGCCTACCGTTCACCGTGATCCATGTGAATGAATGGACTATGGCAGTAGTCTCCTATTCATTAACGAGGCAAGGCAAAATGTTACAGGTTACCATGATGTAACTGTACGTTGTATAAGTATGTGTGTAGCCCGGTGTCTGTCCGTCTCACACAGAATGTCAACACAGTTACTGTGGGGAATACAGGCTAATAAAATACATGTATCTCGCGATGCAGTGGTGATATCAACGGCTGAAATCTGACCCTCAACTATAAAAACAAACCTACACTGTATCTATAGCAAGATTCCTATTGACCCCTTGAGTCTGCCATAAATTCAGCTTTACTGTTCCAATGGGTTCATGAGGGGAAGAAGTTGAGATGGTTTGGCTGAGAAAAAGAGACCAGAGACAGAAAACAGTGACAGAACTAAGTCGTCCAGCATGCCTGAAAGCACACTGGGAAGTGCATCCAGGTTCTAGCCCTGCTGGCTTAGTGACCCAGACTCAGATAATTAGCACGAAGATGGATAAATTACTCAGCCACAAAGCTGAACATGTCAACATGGTTGATATCATTGTTTACATACAACTTAATCCCAATCCGAAAGCTCACAACAGCTGACACGGCAGAAAACATGACACTAAATGGACAGATTTAAGTTAGGGATAAGCATCCCTGTTTGTTGCATGGCTGAGTGGTGAGTCACTTTGTGAAGCAGGCCAGCTCTCAGCGGAGGAAACAGCAGCACGAAGGGGGGAATACACTTCCATCCAGACTCTATCTCAGTGCAGATATTACCGCATGAAGTCTGAAGCTTTTTCCTGTCTCACCTCTGCTGACAGACACCTGAGGTTCTGCTGACTGGAGACATCCTGGGACGACTGTCAACGGCTGAGCTAGGGTCAGAGATCCTCAGCTGGAAAAGTTGGCAAGGATGAGCGGACTTTGTAAGAGCCTCACTATTGTCATGCATATTTTAGAACAAGAAGCGAGGCAGGGATGGACTGGAGAGCACAGAAGGCCTACAGTCACATTTTCCATTGATATCAAAGCCATATGGCTGGATTTCATGAAATAGTTGAGGCAGTACACTGCATTTGGCTGTGTTTAATAGAAGAAATGCACAATGATGTGGATGAACGGGCTGGATGTGAAAAGGTACAGTATATTATGATGAAAAGGATGAACAGTACGTGCAGATGTTCACTTCATATATATCCTTTCCAAAGTTCCCATGACTGCTGGCTATAAATTAGATCATTTCCTGCCATATCTTATATAATATGAAGTAATATACAGTGATAAAATTACACAGGACAGGAGGTGATCCTCATCTCATTTCAGCAGATTATCAGCACCCACCCGCCACCACTGCACTGCGCTGATTTTCTTTATGGATTGTCTTCAAAGCATCATATTTCCCACCCTTTTCCTGTTACAGATTCTTGCAACTATGCCAATATGTTACAAGATCCATGTAAATATGCGCAGTGATGAGATTTTCTGCTCTGCAGACCAGAACTGTTCATAACTAGCTAGTGAGAATCAGCAGACCTCGTAAAGAACAACAACATTACCCTGCTCCCCTGGAATGTCAACTTGGACAACATGAAACCAAAGGACACAGGCTCGGACACAGATAGATCCCTCACTATCGTCCACTTGTTGTTCGGCACAAGTTTGTTCCTCATTTATTTTTCCTTATTTCCATTATCATCATCTCCAGCACAAATATAGCTCTGTCTGACCTAAATGTTCAGATCCCGGTTGGCTGATGAAAGTGCTTTGTTTAATCACCCTCTTTTCTATTCAGTCGATGATAATTACAAACACAAATGGAGTAATCATCATTACACACAAGTGGTTAAAAAAAAACAGCAACGTGTGAATGCACACAGGAGCCATTTCATTATTCCAGCAGGCTTTGCACACCATTAATCCCACACAACAATGAAGTACACATCCATGGGCTCAGAGAAGACAATTACTGAGATAACCTGTTTACAAATAGAATATATTTAGTGACTCAATAAGCATAAATGTTATCAACTTATCAACAAGCAGCAATACTTATTGTGTTACTTACTGTACATTTTTTATGCTAGTTTAATGCTCCGGTTTATGTGAAATATTTTCTTGATCTTATTTTGTAGTAGCACAATGAACATATTTTCCTGGCAGAGAAAAACACTCCATATAAAAGACCTAACTTCTGTGATGTTGCAGTTTTACAGTGCTTTATTATTATACGGGGGCCACTTTGGATTAGAAACAAAAATTAAAATGTTTTACCCTCATTCTGACTTTGCGTGTTATAAACAGACACACACACACACACACACTGGTAGACACAAACCATGATCAGAGCTGCCTGACCACTTTCAGCACAAACTAACAAGAACAGGCAAATTAAAGCTGGCGCCGCTGATATGCACTTAGGATGTTCTTGCACGAATGACACAGCCAATACTTGTGTTTAAAAGCTGCTTCTTACGCTGAGGCTACACTCCAGTGTCATTACAACACTTTGCCAATATCATGGAAAATAAAGCAGGTCCAACATCACACGGGCCGAGCAAAACCACAGAGCAGTGTTGTATATGTGTGTGCGTATGAGCTTGTATGCGTGCTCTTGCATCATGCAAGTCCAGCAACATTATCCCACAATGTAAATAACTGGAGCTACTAGACTGTGTCCTGTAACTGGAGGAGCATCAGTGCTGCTGTGTGCATGCTTCTGCGGTGCTTGACTCATTTTGGTGCACAAGGCCCAGATGTCTGCTTTGGAAAATAAAACCTAAACAGATGAATATGGTAGAAGATGGCAAAACACATGTTGGTGCATCACGTTGGCCCTCTCCTGCTGTCGGTATTACTGCTGAAGTTTGAAAACAAGCTATCTGTAATAGGTTTGTATGTGTTTGTGGAAAACCAGAAGGACATTAGTGAAAAGATGTTTGATAAAGGGTGTCCTCTCTAGCTGAAAACAGAGTGTGAATCATATGAAGGGGTGCTAGAATGAGATGAGACTCTTACCTTCTGGTCCACTATAGAGCACACCAGGTCCTTGACAGAGGACAGCGACAGGTCATTGGCTTCCAGGTTCACTGTCTCTCTGGTCAATCCTATCTGCAGAAGGAAGGAGACCCCATGGAAGGAGCTGCGGGAGTTGGTGGGGCTGGGGACGCTGTGGCTGCCGTTGGACAGCCGGGTGTAGATCACTCCGGGCGACGGCGAGGATGGGTGGTGCGGATGGAGAGAGTGGAGGAAGGCTCGAGGTAAGGATGGGGGAGAGGAGGCAGACATTGGGTTTTTTCCAATGGCGACGTGAAACGCTGAATAGTGGAGGGTTTTCAGTGAAGGCTGGTAGAAAAAAGCACAGTTGGATCTCTGTGGATAGATTCTTGGGAGGGGGAATCTTTGATCCTCATCAGTCGCGGTGAGTCAGCACTGTGTGTTTCTTATCAAAGTGACATTGTTTTTCATAAATTAAGAGAGTTATAGCTGATCCGCCGCTCACGAGATGGGCAGGTGATGGAGTAAAAGTTTTTGAACGATCCGCAGACTTCTGCAGCAAAATCACTGCAACAAACTTCATATTCTGGAGTGGTGCTCCTTCTCCTTACTGAGGTCAGTAATCCACTCTGACCACAGGAAGCCTGTCACCACAAACATACACACACACACACACACACACACACAGACAAAGACACATGGTGCTATTTTTATAATGAAAAATATTCACCTATTCTGCATACAGTAGAGAAAGTAAAGGGCCGGCGCACATCATGAGGCTCTCGTTCTGTTGTGCTGTAAGGCGAAGTATGAATGAAGCCACTTTTCTTCCCATTTAGCTCAATTCATTTAAAAAAATAAATAAAGACATGCTTCAGCCTTCATCTGCCGTCTTAATTAACACCAACCACATCAACATATTTTGAAATGAAGACCACAACACATTCATTAATAGTTTAACTTGCTTGTTAAACTTCCTCTTTGTTATCTTTCACATGATTACTAGTGTTGTGTTGCTGTTGCCTTGCATTGTTTTGGTCCTTGTGCCTCTTAAGAGTTATCTTTGAGCTAGATCATACTGCCTTTATGTAAATGGGAAGTGCTAAAGAAGTCACCACTTAACATTTGTGTACACTATCATTAGTTTTAACTTTACTATCGACTCTTATTTTGACTTTTAGTAAACTTATCACAACAACAGGCCCTTTGTGTTCGTGCGCAAAACACTGAAACAACAGCCTAAAAGACGCGTAAAAGTTGATAAAGCGTATCATTTGTGTGTTTACAAGAATTCAACCTCCACAAACATCTGGATCCAAGGCTTCTGAACATCTGCACCCCTCCCACTTTCGATTGGCTTGCTGGCAGAACACGACCCGAAGTCGAGAATGCCAGCAAAACAAGTTATACAAGAGCTGAAATATACACATCCAGGAGACACTTTGGTGTAGTTGAGCTTATATCCAACCACGTAAAGCGAGTTTTAAAAAAACCACCCTAAACGTCGCCGTAAACGCTTCTGAAATCATACTTTACCTTCACAGTCAGCGAAGGGCGCTTTTCTTTCCATTGTGAGTGGACTGAAGAAACTTTTTAACTCCATCAACTGAGGGAAGCGGACTCTCAAGTTTATATATCTGCACTTCTTTTTTTTTTTGTGGAAGTCGCACAGCAAAGCGCAGCGCAGCGGTCGGAGACTACACACAACAAATACCGACAGAAGTTTTACGCACAGGCGCGCTGAGACAAACCGAGCCGTCCATTTATTTTCTCTTATCTTTTATTCCAGATTGTAAATTCATGCGCATCTTATTATCCTTCCAGCTGTGACTACTCCCCCCGCTTGACGAGGAGAAGGGGGGAAGAAAAGAAAAAAAGAGCCAGCGACCGTCGCTGGGGTTTGGAGTCTTTTTATTATCTCCGCATAACTGACTTTCCATGTGTGGGGAGGAAAACTTGAACTACAGTCGCTGTGAAGCAATGGCGCCTCCGATGGAGCTCGAACCAATGCGCATGTGCCTTTCTTTTCCGTTATTTCAACTTGGTCATGCCAAGAAAAAAAAAAAAAACTTTATTCTACACGAGTTTGTAATACACTGGTTTCCAAAGAGGGGTCCAGGAATCCTCAAGAGGGGACTTAATGGGTTCTTAAAGCAAAATGAAGAGTGGGTTTATTTCACTTTTCTTTAATAAATAAACGAATAAAGAAGAATTTTGAGTTTTCTGATCAGAGCTTTCAGTCTTTCCGGTGTTGTCTCTGAGCTTATAAACAGCTCAAAGGTAAAATAGGGCCATGTGTGTATGTTTAAGGACCCTGACACTGAAAGTGTGGACTCAGATATTAGATATGAGGAAGCTTTCTGTTCAATTAACTGAACTTCTATGCATCGACACGAAAAACAGGAAGAGGGACTTGATTTTGCAAGGATGCGTACGGGTTATCTGACTGCCAGCTCATGTTTTTGCTGAACTGATACACAGTAGATTACACAACGCATTTTTAGGAAGAGCCCCATTGTTACACTCACTGCGTGTGAGATTTGGCAATTAAGACATGGCATTAAAAGGGTATTTACCTGAAAGCACAATGTTCTGTAGAAAGAAAACAGTATGGATGACAAATGAAATGCAGAGTTTATTAACAAAAAAGTATTTATAATCAATTAATATTGTGGAAATGTGGCATCTATTCTATTTGCCCAGGCCATGAGGCCTCCGCAGATGTCTTTCACTGTGATGACGTCCACTTCTGATCCACTCATCTTCTCCAGAACCTGCACGGCCTTCTGAGAGTCGTTACCCAGCTTACAGATTATGTACACTGGAGAAAGCAGGAGAGAGGAAAAAACACTCAGAGACTTCCTGAAATGACTAATTTACTTCAAAACACTGAACCGTAGCTACTTTCTATGATAAAAGAACGTAGAGAAACACTGTAGGGGACAAAACGCTGCACACACGTGAGACGAGGTGAATGGTTGAGATCCCAAAGAGATGCAGATAAGAACAATATCATAAAAAAGAAGTCCACAAGGCTAAATTTAGCTCATTGATAAATAAAGTTCAACACAGTGAATATCCAAAATAACATTTTGAATATTAATTTCTCTGAAGCAGGCCAGCTGCTCAGGTTGATCGTACTTGTTTTGGAAAAGGGGTCACCTAGCAACCCCATTACAACCTGCTACTAGCTGTCCAAAATAAGCCTCCGGCCCGGCAGTATGAGAATACACAGTGGACTGTGAATATGCACGAGTGGCTCTACGTGCCTGTTTATTTCAAACAACATGTACGGGCCCCTAAATGGTGTTTTGACATGTTACCTGGAGGCCGGCAGTCACCTGCCATCTGCTGTTTCAACTGGCTGATTCTTTCCTGAAGTAATCGAATGTGTTCACTCTTCCTAGCCTCTAAACTCGAGAGGGGAATGTCTGGCAGCAATATTAAGGAGGAAAACCACACAGAAACAGGATGAACAAGGACAGACACTTCAGAATAGGACAAAGTGAGATTTCCATCACTCAAAGGATACTGAGAGAGAAAGGTAAGTGGCAGATGTCCACCTCCACAAGAGGGCGCACGTCCAACAGGAGATGGGGCTCTGCATGGTCAATTACAGCTTTATAATCCTGGAATTACATTAAAACACTTATTAATGCACAAATACCAAGAACATTATTATTATAGAGAGGTGTGGCTTCATCTTTTGGAAAAGACTGATTTATATCTGTGGTTAAAAGAGGGATCCAAAATTACTCACAGCAAATGTTAAAAGGTTGCTTGGATTTGTGGATTAATACGAACATTTGAACTACTTTTCCTTAAATCACAGGAAACAAAACTGTTTCTAACTGGAGCCCCCTTTTGCACAATCTCAATTACAGCCCAATCAATCATGATCCCCATCTCTGCACTTAATGACTCAGCGGGTTTGAAAAGCACCAATTCTGCAGAAACATAAACAGATGCAATCCACTGCCACTGCCCTCGCTGCCAAATAGAACATATTATTCTTTCCCATAGAAAATCTACAGGCTCATGTTTAGTCATTTCCCATTTGGGGTTGGGTCAGTGCTGAGATGTAATCAGTTTATGAATGCAAACGAAAACTGAGAAAATTGCGTGTAATCATACAATAAACGGCACTAAATACAGGGAGTCACGAAATGGCCGACTGTTCTTTGGTACATGTTCCCTACCTGGACTGTGATCCTCTGATCTCTGGAAAGGAGGTTGAGTTTGCGGCACTGAAACACACGGCAAATCAAGCAATGAGAGATTTTCTTCTATGATTAGAGAATAATCATGTGTTGTATTAACTGGCAGAGTCCAGTTGATATGGGGAAACCTTTTCTATCATTTCAAAAAGCAACATTCCTGTGAGTATGTGCATAACCCTCATGACCAACCTTATCTGTGGCAGCAGCCCCACAGAAAGCCTCGTAGTCCACCAGTTGGGTTATACTGGGGTTTTCTCCGCACACTACACAGTCGGCCTGCTTGGGCCGCAATTTGATGGACCTGAATCTGGCATCTTGAGCGTCAAACATCACCAGCTGCTGGCCACAGGAAGCTGCCACACCCCGGTCAAGGAAAAGGCCACTTTTTTGAAAAGCACCACTGCCGCTTGAGTTGGAGAAGCAGATGACATGACTTCCATTTGTGTGTAAACATCATAGCAACGCTCAACCGTTTTGGTTGAAAACAGTGAAATACTTCCCGGGCTGATGCATAACAGGCCAGGTGTTAGCACGGGTATTACAACGCAAGACCAAAGGCAGGATAGGACAAGTCTATTCTCTGATTTAAGTCTCAATATTAGCATGAGAACACTGTAACCACAACACACTTCGGAAGAGTTCTCATAGGAATCGCAAATGAAGAGTCAGCAGAGTGCAGAGGATGCAGACTAAATATTTCTGCCTGTTTTTACTTTATTTTATCAGTCAGGCACAAAACAGCCTTCTAATCCCTAACTCTGCTACAATGAAAACCCTTTCAGCAGTTATTTCTTGACTCATCCAGATGACTAAGCAGAAAACTACTTATGTAAAGCAACAAAATGACCAAAGAAGGTACTGTATGTATGTTATGTGGGAGTAAAAAGGATACAGCCTTGTCCTGAGGCAATCTTGAGGACTTCCAAAGCTTGAAAGCAGCCCATTATCCCTGGAACTTAGAGAGAAGTGGAATATTATACCAATAACTCTTAATTAAACAGATTGTGCTGTGTATTAATGGTTTCTGGGCACATAAAGAAACAAGACTCACCCACTCCTAAAACCCCTCCATCAGAACAGTTGGTCACTGTCTCTGGGGGTGGAGGTTTTGGGTACAGACATCTGTAGCAGGGGCCTCCACGATAGTTATACACTGTCAACTACACACACGGTACAAGATAAAGTACAAGCTGATGGATTCTTGTCAAACTGACGTAAGATTTCCATCTTACCTGCCCATCCACTCTCAGGGCACTTGCTGACACCAGAGGCTTGCCACTGAGCACACAGGCGTCATTCACCAGATAACGAGTGGGGACATTGTCTGAACAGTCAGCCACAATGTCATATATGAGGTCAGTGAAGTCAAGGTGTCATCACAGACACAGTTCATATCACTGGTAAGTCGCATGTTTGAATTTCTCAACTGAGTATATAAACGATCATAGGCCTGAATGACATTATGCAGCTGTAAAGATAGATTCATGACTTTAGAAGAATTGGCCAGTGGCAGGTCTGTGTAACAGATGTAGGTTGAGAGCTTTGCAGCAGGATACTGTTGAATGAGTTGCAAGGCATTTTCCGGCGAGAGCTGCAGGTGGTAGGGAACGCACTCAACTGTTGAGTTCAGCCTGCAGACATAAAATCACATCACATAAATATCAATTAAGTTTTGGTCCTCATAACAAAAAAAATTGTATTTCTATGAACTGACATCTAAAACAAGTATCAGGGCCATATTGGTGGTTTGTTCAAACAAATCACAAAACAGTAACATGTGAGTGTTGAATACGACATGAGACCTTAGTCACATGCCTGGCCCTACTCTTCTCTCTCCTTCCCTGCTATCACAAAGAGCACAAAAAACTAATCTTAAACACACATTATCACTTAAGGCTTTTGCATTAGAAGCTTTATAATGCATGTGGTAAAGAATTAAGAATAAAAGCAAGAGGGTGGTGGTGTGTGTGTGTGTGTGTGTGTGTGACACGCAATCAAAAACACTTTTGCTAGCCAGAGAAATGGCTCCCCCGTGTGGTCATGGTCGTACAACGTGTATTCTAACCACAGTAGGCCCACTGTGAGGGAGAAAGGCACCAAAAACAGCTGTCTCTAAAATAACATGTTTACACAATATTTGCAGACTGGGGAGAAATACACAACCAAATATAACCTGTGGTGAGACTGGAAAGCGCCAGCGTGCATTATACAGCAACCAAAGGGTCACAAAAAAATGTGGAAATACAACAATTAAATAAAAGAACAAAGAAATTTAGAACATTTATTAATAATATCAAAATATTACTTTTTTTCCCAGGTATGTTTGTGTCGGAACATATTTATTAAATATCCTCAAACCTTTGTGCCACTAATTGGTATTGGTATTAAGGTGCTTTTGACCTCTATGTACTGTATTGGCTTCATCCACTGTATATAGGTGCCAGTCTGTACCTGTTAACTGCATTGGCAGCAGACAGAGCCTTGGCCATGCCCTGGTTCTCTTCCCCATGAAGCACTTGTCTGTGCAGGTTACTGAGCTCCACCTCGTCATAGTCCAGCAGGCCCAGACGTCCTACACAGACAAACAAGTTAGTCAGAAAGGCTTCTGTATAAATGTCAAAGCTTAATACGGATAACCATGGAGATTAAACTCCACACCCAGGGTAAACATTTAACAAAGTGTACCTTTGACTTTTTATCTATAGTTCTTGTTCATTGCTTTTCTCAGATTTTGTATCTGCTAACCACCAAACACATTCAGTGACTTTGGCCCTGATCAGTATGCTTATGTTGGCTAAGGAAACTTCATCTGAGGCAACAGGTAGTATAATTCTGACCGCAAAAGAAAAGCATTTTCACAAAATAAGTGCGTCTTAAATTAAAAGTTGTGAACATACTCCTGTGTCTTTAAGTTTCCCAGCGTACCTGCTTTTATTTACAGACAGCACTAAAAAAGTAGTGGGATATATTTCTTTTGGAAATGTAAAGGAATAATTATGTTTGCATTCTGGGAGGTGAGCCAGAGTCCTAATTTTAAATGCTGCCTAAAGGAAAAGACAAAAACTCAACAATTACTCACAGTACACTCACTTCCAGGATGGTAGAAGGGTTAATGATTTGATTTGTTTGGTGAGGTCACATCATTAATCAATTAGATCACCTACCGATGCCCGCTGCTGCAAGATACTGTGCCAGTGGGCAGCCTAGTCCTCCACAACCCACAATCAGCACTGAAGTCTTGGATAAGTTTAGCTGACCTGTGGACAATCAAGATTCACTCTGATGTGTTCAGTCACACCATAAATCTCACTTGACAAAACAGTTACTGCACTGTATATATCCGAATAACACCATCCGCCGCCGTTCGTACCTTGTACACCCAGCTCGGGCAGTAAGAGCTGTCTGCTGTACCGCATGATGTCCTCATTGCTGAGGGCTGCTTTGGCTTTCAGGGGGGTTAGTGGTGTCACTTTGTCATGCAGCTCCACTGAGTTATGGCTCTGAGGGAAGAATTATTACAGAAGAAACATGTTGAAGCCGGAGCTCGACAGTCTACCTCTATCATATAAATGGGCTACATTTATTTACATACGACTACACGTGTCTGACATAATACAGTGAGATATTTAAGTGGTTAAGTTTTTTTTTTTATCAACTGAGACTTATTTTGGGGGAGAAAAAATATTTTTTCTTATGTTTCTCAAGATGGCAGACTTAAATAAAAAGCACCTGAACTTATTTAGACAGCACCACAGTCTACAGCAGTGGTTCTTAACCTGGGTTCGATCGAACCCTAGGGGTTTGGTGAGTCGGTCTCAGGGGTTCGGTGGAGCCTCCGCCCTGGAATTTTTTATACCATTTGTTACAACATATCTTTGTGAGCAATCGTTTTCGAGGATGCTGGACATAAAAACTAAGAAAAGGAACAGACTTTGCTGTGAACTATATCTGAACTGGTCTCTCAAAGGCAACAGCAGAAGTCACACTGAGGTAAGTTGTTGTGAGTTCATGCACTGTGTTGGTTTTGTTATTTGAACAAGGTGATGTTAATGCACGGTTCATTTTGTGCACCAGTAAAAAAAATCATATTTTATTTTTTACTAAAGAAGGGTTCGGTGAATGAGCATATGAAACTGGTGGGGTTCGGTACCTCCAACAAGGTTAAGAACCACTGGTCTACAGTCTGTATCTAAACATACAAACAAATACTGAATATGTTCAGTGACACAATCTCACAGTGTACCTGAATATATTGAATCTTTCCTCGGCTGCACATCATCTTCAGGACAACTCAGTAGTTCACTAGCTACAGAGTGTCCAGGTTTGATTTAAGACAGGAGTCCTGTCACTGCATGTCCAACATGACAATAACAAATACATGAGCGATATTTGCTCATGTTAGGCGGATCATACTAGGCTATAAGGATGCGATGGTGACATATATTTATATATATTTATAAAAACACTTTTACAGGGTCAATTTGCCTTCAAATCTGGACAAAGGACACAGTTTAACTTCAGCATCTCGTAAGTTTCTCACCTTTTCCAGCTGTGCCAGTTTCTCCTTCAGAGCAGCTATCTCTTCTCTCTTTTCCTGCAGCTGTGCCTTCAAGCTGCAGACCTCCTGAGCCATGGCTGACGCTACAACAACACACGAAGCTACTGAATGATTTATTATATTTATATATATTATATTTAAAAAAAAGGATTTAGCTTTCTGTAAATTAGAGAACATGTTGACATGGAGCACACGGCACACGTTTCCGGGTTCACCACGTGACAATGACACCATGGTAGGGGCGAGCGAAGCGTCTTACTTCACAAAATATAATAATCTTTATTTTTTTTTTTTATGAATAATTTGGTGTAAGATGGTATAATAATCATAAATAATATATAAGGGAAAATATAAATATAATATTAAAAATATTTTTTTTTTAATAATTCTATAATACATAATTCTAAATTTACTCTCAAAAATAAGATAGAAAAAAGCTATTGAAGCTTCAAAAAGAAAGCAAAGTGTTCCTATATAAGTACTACTATAAGTATATATTTTAGTTGAATGTAAATCTCCCATTTAAACGCTGACGAGTACTAGGGAGGCATATTGAATGACATTTAATGATGACTTGTGACCCCCACACTGTGGGTATGCTGTAAATATGTCGATATGTTGTTAAGCAATGAGCCATTATCAATTAACACCCATGTGGTCCATGAGACGCACACACACACACACACACACACACACACACACACACACACATAGCAGTATAGTGACGCGCTGTGGTCTACAGAGCCTTGGGTCCTCCCTCCTGCTTTTCACATGATCTGTAAGCTTCCACAGAAGAGAGACAGGAATGTGGAGAGAAGCGTCAACAACGATGGCTGCGCGTCTTTTTTACACGGTGGCTATCTGGGTGACATTCATCCACTGCACTAAAGGAATTCCCTGGACACAAGAAAAGGTAAATAAATGAATCCACAATTCGCCGGACAGTAATACTTACATATTTAGACATTCAGAAAACCGTCTCTAGAAGTGCCATAAAAATAAAAAAAACTTGCCGCATGCAGTGCTTTTACAATTGTATTGCTTACTTTTAAAAACACTTGAAAGTAATATGTTTAAACATTTGCTTGGAATTTAATTTAATTGTTCATATTGTGTTTCTATGTATGCATGTGTTTGATTGGAGATTAACAGTGCTTAGACTATAAGAAATGGAAAGTTCCCAAATTCACTTTGAATCTACATAAAATATGTTTATATTTATCCATGATATCTCAACAACCCCATGCCTTGTGTTGTGTAATTCTCCTGTGATGCACCTGGGTATGCCTGGCCATTCATGCTCCTCATTTGTGGTCTTCTTCTCCTCTCCTCTTTGCCTAGTTGCTATGGCAGCACAGCCATCGTCATTGATCCTCCAATTGCAGGTCTTGGTATTTATAGACCTTAAGTGGACCCCCTTTTAACCCTCTCTGAGCCCAGTGAGCCCCAGCTCTTTGGATGACTATGTTCAGCCCATGTGACCACATAATTATACTTTTTTGCGCTGTACGCCGTACTGTAATTACAAGACTGATGTCTGAGTCTACATCGTGGTATAGTCAGTATATGGGTAAAACTCAACCTGTGAACAGGTTTTGTAAGTGAATGTTTATGCTTCAGTTGTAAAGAACAAACTTAAGGAATGTGCCCTCCCCTATTGTGAGACAGGCAAGTGAAACTAAATTAGAAGGGAGAACAAATGTGAAAATGTTCAGTCTAAAGACTTACACTACATTTCAAGTAAATGTTACAAACATTTGCTGGTTCCAGCTTCTCGGATGCAATGATTTGATGTTTTATGTCACAGTGAAATAAATATCTTTAGGTTGTGGACTGCTATCTGAAGACATCACTTTGAGCTTTAGGTATATGTGATGTGATTTCTCACTATTTTCTGTCAACATGCTTCTAATTGTGATGTTATCAGAGTGGTGTAAAACATACAGTACAAACAGGCTTTGACTCTCACCATCGGCTCTTACCCTCCTGCTCTGTCCTTTTCGGGTTCATGTTGTTACCAAGACAACCATACTTCTCAGCAGGTGAACTTTGAGACCAAATGAAAACGATCAGAGGATCAATATGTTTTTTTAACCCATGCCTAATCGACCTTTACAACTCGAAAGCTGAATCCAAATCCATATTGTGCTTCTTGGAATTGCACAAACATGTGATCTGCTCTTTTGCAATCATGTCTACTTCCTAGAACACGAGAGAGTAGAATAGCACATTGACAAGCACCCTTCACTCTTTATCCTCCACTTCACACTTTATTCAATAGATCCCTGCTTTTCTAAAGCAGCCCTTGTGTCCATTTGAAGCCATTCAATCAATGTCTGTACACACTGTTAGCGCTAAGTAGCTCTTGTGTGTCTTTCATCTAAAACACATTTGATGCAATCTTGCCACAAGATTAAATTGCTGCTTTTTTATAGAATATTGTTTTAGATGTTTAGGTGATCTCAAAATTCCCTGTTAAGGTGTGTTTTCTCTTCAGATCTCCATAGCAACCTTCATTGTCAGATTTAGTGAGTGGTTTCCAGTAACACAGGAGAGTGTTGTGACACTTTTCCCAGCTCTTACTAAGTAGTCGATCTGAAGCTGGCACGGACTGACAATAGGAGTATATTGCTTCATGATATTCTGTGTTCCATAATCTGTGATTAACTAGGCTACAGCCCTGATGTTTAATAGCCATGTGATTGGTTTATAGTCTTTCAGAAACCAATTAATCACCCTTTTTGTTTGTTTCCTCTTCAGCTGCATCACCAAGCCCTGACTCTAACACAAGAGGAGATCAATACTGCCCTGTCTCACACTGACCTGGCACAGATGTGGCTGAGGGACCTGAGGCCACTGCTGGTTACCAGGTATCCCGGCTCTGCAGGTAGCCAGGCAGTGCAACAGGTGAGTTTATTTGCAGGAACATAAACACTACAGACAAACATGTAACTTCCCCATGACACACATCTATTCTGTTACTTTTACCTCATGGAAAACATGGTGCGGTGATAAGGTGAGGTATATGCCTAAGCAGTAATCGTCGCGTGTGTGTGTTCACAGCATATCAAAACAACCCTTGGTTCCCTTGGAGCAGGCTGGGAGGTGACAGAGGATAGGTTTGTGTCACAAACACCCTATGGCACCCTGCCCTTCACCAACTTAATTGCCACTCTCAACCCATCAGCCAAACGCCGTCTGGTCCTGGCCTGTCACTATGACTCCAAGTACTATCCACCACAATGGCACGGGATGGAGTTCCAGGGCGCCACTGATTCTGCTGTTCCCTGTGCTATGATGTTGGAGCTGGCACGAGCCCTGGATGAAGAACTCAAAGCTCAGAAGGTGGTGACCTATACCATGTGACTTAAAGCTACAACATACAATGCGTCATTAGTTTTTGTGGTTGAGGCCAGCGCTGACAAATTATGGTCATGAATCACAGGCGAGTCATACAACAGCACGAGGGGCAGAAAGTTCTAGGGTCAAACATGTTTTAGACAAAACCAGTTTCAGGAACTGGGTGAACATCACTTTAGATTTTCCTTATGTCACTGAAACTTGAGAAACAATGGCACGACAAGCTGAGTAACAAATGTTGAAATGTTGAAGTGGATTACAGATTAGTTTGGTTTCGGTACTTTCCAATTTTGTTACGCGTCTGTGACATATGGAAGACATAAAAAAGGAGAAGCAAGTCCTAATACAGCTGGACATTGTAGTTTCTAGGAGTAAGTAGTGCATTTATTCAGGACTATTTTCACCTGGAAATGAATATACATGCCTGGTGGATTGGCCTTAAAATAAACTACAGTGCCCATGTTAATAGTAATGAAGAATTGATATGTTTTTTTTAAGGCTTGGACAGTAGGTCTATGCCATAGATAAATATATTAAATCAGACTTCAGTCACACAGAAATACAAATTTGCCATCAATAATATTTAATTTCTCCACAAACAAATGATCCTTAAAGAAATCACTTTGTATTCATGCAGCTTACTCATCTGCCCTTTTCCTGTTTCACAGCTGTGCTCAGACTTCTGTCTGTTGGGTGGACTGTGACACAGCCTATGACAGGGAGGGATCAGCCTAGGGACATGTTTATCAGACTCAGCTGTCTGTCACAAAGGTCCCTGGGGGAATAGGAATCACATTGAATACAAATACATTAGCTGCCATGTAGATGGACAGATAATCAGTATTATAGCTGATAAATAACTTTTACTTATTACTACTGTGTTGAGTGTTGCAAAATTAAAAATGAATATTTCACATAAAAGCAACCTCAGAAAACGTCAGGCAGTTTGTGTCACTGTGATCCCAGAATCACTAGGGGGCAGCAAAACTCTACGGATGCAAACTGATGTAACACATGATTTATCTTCTTTTTATCCCCCATGTAGAGCTCCAATCCCAACCTGACCCTGCAGCTGATCTTCTTCGATGGAGAGGAGGCTCTTTTCCGCTGGACCGCCACAGACTCCCTCTATGGCTCCCGCCACCTGGCCCAAAAGATGGCGACCACTCCACACCCCGTTGGAGCCACAGGCACCAATCAACTGCACGGCATAGTACGTTACACTGCTACTCACCCTTCTCTGTCCAAAACAACCTGAGATTAGTATGATCACTTAATCATACTCAAGATCATCCCATCAATTTCAGTACCATCATGCAGCCCACACAGGCACCTTAGCAAAGCAGGTCTTTCATTTGTTGAAGAAATCTCACAGCCACCTATTTTATCATCTGGGAGGCTTGGGTGTCTTGATATCAAACATCATTTATTATACACTCTATAATAACACGATGCCACATCAGTTTTTGTTTGTTTCTGTATCCTAGCTGTGGAGAGATAAGGCAGCTGTTTATTGACAAATGTAGACATTCCTGTGTGGAGATAAAGCAGATGATATCTTTAAAAAAAGCTTGTGTAGCGTGGAGCATTGATGTCAGTGAGCTACCACCACACCACACTCAAAGCAAGGGCTCTGAGGTGTGATTATTATGGAAACAAGCTTCTTGTGAGCAAGTCTTATCTTGAGGATGTGTAGAGAGTTTCTCATGAAACGGCTCCCTCCCCTGTCCTGTTTATTCTCCTCCAGGATCTGTTTGTGTTGTTGGACCTGATCGGAGCACCCAGTCCATACTTTGGCAACCAGTTCGCCAACACAATGCACTGGCTCTCCAGACTACAGGACATTGGTGAGTAATCTTGTGTTTTATCATTATTATAAAGTAGGTTTGTGTGCTTTGGTAAAGGTGTGCCACAAACAACATGAGTAACGTTAATAACTCAATACATTAGTTATATTCCAGACATCATCATACAAAGGCAACTGACATGGCAACTGGGCTAACAGTCAGTTCACAAATCTGTGAACTATACTATATTAATATTCTTCTATATATATCTATATTCTTCCTCTTCTCACTCACTTTCGGTGAGTCAGTGGGGCTTTGTTTGAAAGAAGGTGTCACATGTATTTTGGTGCACCAACTGCAATTTGCCATTTGAATCGGATTTAGAAAATGTCAGTAAAAACGTATTAAACCTTAGCCAAAGACCAAAGAACAGTCCTAACTAGGCAAATCAACCTTAGCCAAAGACCAAAGAACAGTCCTAACTAGGCAAATCAGCTCATTGTTGTTTTTGTTTTCCAAACTGAACTAACAGATGCACTGTTTGACTCTATGTCCTCCCTCTTATATCCTCAGAAAAGCGCTTACACTCCATGAACCAGCTTGTGGATCATCCTAACAGCGTGCAATATTTCTGGCCAGAGCGAACTGTAAGCCGCATAGAAGATGATCATATACCATTCCTAAACAGAGGTAAACACACCAAATAACACAACTACAGCTAATATGATTACATATTGGACTGCAGTATGTCCTGTGAACTGGTAGTTGGAGACGTGCCCATTCACCTCCTGCACTTGAGCAACGTAGTGAACCTCTAATTGCTCCCAGGGTGCTACATGGCTACATCTCTCCATATTTGTATGTCGATGAGCTGTTTGTCTGTGTCTATATTTTGGGCCTAAATGGGTTTAGTGATCCCCATCAAGGGATCACTAAAGTTAACCCTCTACATCTCTCTTCTTATTCTTCTTTGTCAGGTGTACGTGTCCTTCACCTTATCCCGTCCCCTTTCCCGTCCGTGTGGCACACATTTGATGACAACGAGCAGAACCTGGATCGCTCCGCCATTCAGAACCTCAATAAGATCCTACAAGTTTTTGTTCTGGAGTACCTCAACGCCAGACCCACCATCCCCTCAACCCCACAGTATGCCCCGTGAAAACACCAGCATCACTTAACAACTTTTTTTTCTTTTTTAATGTCACTGTAGTAAAGACCTTCAGCTGTTTTTTTAACGACTGAAAGAATATACTGTATTTAATACTGTTTAAAGGTTAGGACCTGACTCAGATCAGATGGGCGACAGCTGCAGAAAACATTTTACATATGATGTATAGACATGCTTTATGTCATCTACATATCCAGTACTTCTTTTTTTTAAACTTTGGAGTCATTCTCTAAACATATTTTCTATGTGTATGTAGCATGTATTTTCTTCCCAAGAAAATATATTCATAAGAGAGCTCAAAACTCTGAAGCTTCATCTTCTTTTCAAGTTCTAAACTTTCAGCCACAAAATCTCCTGTGTGTTTTTTTTTTTACAACACTGCTCTCTTTATATCAGCCCAAACCCCTCTTTTACACTGTGAGGAGGCAATGCTAATGTCTAGGATGTGGAGCCTCAAAGAGGAAGAAAAAGAGAAATGCAGAGGTAAAAAGATAAAAATAACTCGGATGTTATTATACACTTTATTTAAAAAAATTCCCTGGCAATATCGTTGACAATTTCATTATGAGTTGCTTTGGGGGACAGCTGCAGCCTGAAAACACCTTCTTATAGTAATGTAATGACATCCAGAATCCCTGATCTGTTATGTAGCGTGATAAATATATACAATATGGCCACCCGCATGATGCTACCAAAACATATGGGGAAGAGTATGTAGCAACACACGTGAGACAGTGTCAAACTGTGCATTTCAGCAACACGTTACATTTCCTCCCAGTAAATCTGTTCAGTGTTATAGAGCAAACACGTCAGTGTCAGGAAGTGGTTTTATTTATGTTAAAAACCTCTTTAGCCCTTCATATCCTGTCATCTTAGATAGTGAAGTGAACTTCCTGTGCTGATGTTTCATGTGCCTGCCTTTGTTTATATGACATTATTAGCCAGGTTTTAAATATAGATCCCAGAATAATATACAATCCAATACAAGCCTGGACTTCTGTGTTATGAGGCTGAAATAAATGTTGATACAGAGTACAAGCCAGGCTGCACAGAGTTTGTTTATCTTTACAAGTCTTTGTTTCATTGTGGTTTAAGAAGTCGGTGTTGCTCTGATGATTGATCATTTTGATTATCTAGTGTTAACTTTCTCTGTCATTTGAAAACAGAAAGAGTACTTGACATCGTTCTTCCAGTTTTCTATCTGGTTCTCAGGTCTTTCACTCTCTTAACTTTAAAGCTTGGGCCTTCTCCTCCTCCATCCATCCCTCCACCTCGCCTTCACAACAATCCCATGATTGACTTAATCCTATCGCAGAGGACCTCCCCTGAATTCCACACCACCCAAATCCCCTTCAATCCAACCCACTCCCATGAGAACCGAACATGGCTCTTTACCTCCCATTGGCTTCAGTCAGAAATGTTTGTGATGCCTGGCAACAATGTGTACCATTATACTGCACAGCCTATATCTTGTCTCTGAAAGGGAGATTAAACATGCTTTAAGGGCCATTAGTCAAGTAAGACTGCTGTGTGATGTACAGTTTCCTCCCTAACTCCAGAGAGTTGTGAAATCTGGGTGTTAGGTCGTAAAACGTAAGTTATCTGCAGTTCTTTAGAGAGTTTTTTTTTTCGTCCTGTACCGTGCTAATATTGTGCTCATTCTTAATTTTGTTCTTGTTTCTGGAAGCTTGACATTTTACCTCAGGCATTCTACCTGTCAGTCATCACCAAAATTACTCGGTTGGGATATAAAATAGAAGAAAATATATTTAATTAACTTTAATCTAAGGAGAACGGTCTCATTCAAAACTCTTGAATGACAAGCAACCAGCATGTTGGAACAAGGAAAAAGAGGAGAGGCAGAACAAATTGTTGTATTGCACTGTAGTGGGGCTTCCAGTAATTTTTAGCCTGACAGCAAACTGATGCATGCCCAGGTTTAATAACAGTTGACGTTTAATCTGCAGCTGATTACAGTGCAGAGAGATCAACAGTTTCCAGCTGTACTGTAATAAAGTGATGGAAAGGGCCTTTCCCATGCTCTCTCCCAAGGTGTGTTTCAGATTGTTGGAAAACAATGAGCCTGGAAAGGTCACTTAATGTCAGAATCCATATTAGTAAAAACAGACTTGAAACTGCAGTGCATGCTGGTGTTGCAAAAATAATGAAATAGCTATTCATTAAAAACAAAATGTGCTTTATTATCTGTTTCTGCTTTGAGTTCATTGTGTAGTTGCTTGCTCTTGACCCACAATAAACCTGTACAGTATCTCTTACCAGTCATCGCCATATTAGCCAAGAGCATGGAAATAAGATGATGCTGAGTTGAATGTATCAATTCTTTATGGTCATATCAACACATATTTTCACTGTCAGAAGGAAATCAAACTCCAAAAGGTTTTTTTTTACTGACTTTCATTCATGTTAAAATACACAAAAATATTATTTTACCATGACAAAAGGGTCATATCCCTGTTTAGAAATTTAAGTTATTAAAATGAAAATCCAACAGGGTCTCTTGGGTGGCTGTGACTTAATTCTCTATCTGACCTGAGACAGCCGGCTGACTCCTTTATAAGATACAATCAAATTTTATTGTATTACTGATTTGGGGGTATCCTGAGAATATGAAGTATTATTGTAAGCATATGTGGGGAAGATTGTACGGCTTTGAAGCCTGCCACTACACAGCTTGCAAGTTACCAACAGAGAGCAGCAGTGAGTCATATTCAGTTTCGTGCTGCCTCTGAAGTTTTTCTTACATATTATATCTTGGTGACTGCAAATGTGATTGTACAGATTGATTTACTAGTTAATATTACAAGAATGGCTTAATAATCAATTCAGTAAAACATTATCAGTGACAACAACAAAGTGAGATGTTTTATACACATTGTAAAAAAAAATGCACTTGTATTTAAAAAATGGTGATAGGATTAGTGTGTAATCTGCAGATTTTTTTTAAGGATTAACAAAATATAAACTGTGTAGCACACTTTTATATGTGCACGCCTCTAGTTTCAAATGAGGGCGGTGAACACACAGAAACTACCAATATCATACGTTGCATTCATGTGCACCTCGTAAACTACCAACACCATCACGTGAAGTAGTAAATACAACCATGCTGACAGACTGGTGTTCAGGTGCTCAAGCGGTTTTGGTCAGAAATAATTATAAAATATGATGTAAATCAGAAAAATACATTGTTTGACGGAAAAAGGGGGAAAAATACATCACGGTGTAATTTTGTTATAATTTAGTTTAAACATTTGTGGAAATGTCAATACAAAAATGTAAACATAATGATTCAAAAATGAAAAAAATAAGCTATGATATTATTTCGGTTTATATAAGTCTGAGAAAAGCAAGTTATCTTTGGGTTGTCTTATTGTTCGTTGGTTGTGTTGAATTTTCCCCAGTGTTTCCCGGCAGCACTTGAACGCAGCACTGATCCCAGATCGGTCTGTGTGGCGGATTTCAGTCCAGCCTCCAGCCCCGCGTGCACACAGTGGTTCAGTTGGTGAGACAACACAGACAGACGGAGACAGACGGAGACACCGACCTGTTGCCAATGATGTGACAGTACACATTTAGAGATTTTTTTCATTTTTAATTTAAAAATTAAACAACCACGTCGCTTAAAAAAACAAAACAAACAAACCCTGACACATTTTTGTGTCTGGCATTTTTCCGTTGTTTGAAGGAGCCATGGAGCCGATAACGAAGTGGACGCCAAAACAAGTTGTCGACTGGATGAGAGGTGAGGTTTGTGTTTGTGTTGTCACACGTTATAACGCACATTTTCTGACAGAAACAATGGCTCCTTAACGTCTCAGCCCCGAGTCGTTCCTCGGTTATCTCAGTTTGGTTTCGTAGAAACTGCTCATGCGAGTCAACATACCTCCACCGAGGCGTCAGACAATGGGGCTGCATTTTCTTTTACTCTCACTTACAAACGTTGAGTTGGATCCTTTCACTCACAGTTAAGCTGTTTAAATCAGTCATTTGATGCTGCTGGCTCTTGTTAGCGTTCAAATTGTATCTGAGAGACAAACATGAGCTCATTTCTACAGCACGCTGCAGCTAAATAAACATTTAATTCACTCCCAAATACACAGAGAGACTCTTATCTGACAGAGTTTTGCCTCAGGGTCTCCCATTTAAAAAAAACACTGTTGTTGTCTAACTCACCCACTGAGGAATGACAGCACTGACTCATTGTTGTAATAATTGTTTTTTAATTGAGTAATGATCATTGACCTCAGTTTTGAAATCTCTTGCTCCATCTGAAGATGATTTGAAAGTCCATAAATCATTTTTGCAGTCATAATTCTGTGTTAGTGTTTTGTAGGATGTGACACTCGCATATTAAAAAAGAAAACACACCTGTTTCAGGTGCTGACAGGAATGCATTCTATGTTAATGGCACGATTGTGCTTTGAAACTGTTCAGTCACAGCAGAAGTATGCCTGATGAGGGACACCAAATGGTATGCGAAGAATGGATGGAAATAGTTTGAGTGCTATCATTCCAAACACAGGAAGAAATGAAGTGTGTGTGTGTGTATTATACAGAAAAATGATTACGTGGATGTCGCGGACATTTGGAAACTTCCCAAAACAAATCATGCGCGACTTCCTTTTTTAATCTAATTGGAGCTATGATCGTGTTGTGGAGCTGTAACTGCTGATTGAGGCATGCCATGCCAGTGCTCATCCATAGTCTGGAGCTAAAGGGTATTGTGGAGGGGTTAGTTTCAATGTGTCCAGTGAAAAGAGCCTGGCCATGGCACGCATGGATGGAGGATTAGTTGTTTACACAGACCTCCATTGATGTCAGTCTCCTGCAAATCTGACTCAGCGGTTGTCTCTGTAGGTCTTAGCCAGTGGATTTGCGGACCCTTACAAACCTCGCAGAAGTGAGCTAACTGAAATGACAGCAAACCATTCATGGGAATATTTCATACATCCCTTTCTCATGCGTGAACGTAGGGTCATCTTACGTTTGACCATTCATATCAAGTGATGGGTACTGGCAGGTATATCAAGCCACTGTTAAACAGGTTGGATTTAACATGGTCACTGCAGTGTGTTGTCTTTATAAAAGCAGATGATGCAGCCTTGCAAAGTCAAGTACCCAAAATGTTAACTTTCCTCATTGTGGTTTAGAAAATAGCTGTTTACTTTGGTTAGAGGCGTCGCCAGTGGGTGTAGACTACCATTACTTTGCAAGAAAAGGGATCAGCCTTTAAGCAGTCACTAAACAAATAAACTCAACAACTAAAATTCAAAATGCAGCCCAGCTTGTTTTCATCATTTAAACTGCTCACCCGGATTACCGATCAGCCCGACTTCCATCTGAATGTTTTCAAGACTTGTGGTTGAAAATTTAGCTCTTACCATTAAACGTAAAGTTAACATAATCTAAACTGTCCGTAAAAAGGTATAATTTCTTTATTCTGGAAGCTTTTGAAAAGTCAACGCAGCGTTATGTTTAATACCTTTTTTTTACTGTCCAAGAGCAGAAAAGTATGTGGCTAAATGACGACCAGAAGACGCCGACTGCTTCCATGGAAAAGAGAAGACATTGTGTTGTTGTGTCCTCAGTGACCGCTGTACAGTGCACAGCCACAGCATAGCATGGAACCACTGTTGTCATTGTTGTTTGACGGAAGAACAACTTGTGTAATTCCTGCGTACCGAAAACAAGCGACATCAAGTAAAACCAGCGTTGAGAGCAGGGTCATGGCTGCCTGTTGACCTGTTCACACCAATGGCAAACACGGGTGTTTCAAGACTTGTTGCGCCTGTATGAAAGAAGTATAATTAAACTCCCAGAAAGCTCTGTGAGGAGACCTTCGCTCTCATTTGCCTCAGGTTGTTTTTCCTCAATAGGACAGGGACTGTTTCTGTGTACTGAGGCTGTTGTTAATCACTTGCATTGTTCAAAAGATCAAGCAGTTGTTGGCGAATGTGTATTACCAGTGAAAGGGCATTTTGTTCTTTCAATTTAAACACTGTTGTTTTTTTGTTTGGAGACTGGAGAAGCCCTGAAGCACATTTCCTTCACCACAAGCTCTGATCTTCCAGCTGGACCTGTGGTGTCGTGTGATTAGTATCCCATATGTCATGTGTAGGACTACTTACCCTGGAGGAAATATGCACCTTTCGACAGAATATCTTTTTTTAACCAGTGAATGAATAAAAATTTTAGGTTTGTTGTGACTCTTTGGAAACTTAATTATGCTTAGGTTTGAAAAGCCATATCCAGTGACTCTAGGACAGTGACCCACATAGCCATGTTCACAAAGTCAAAAGTTTAAGCCATATGCTGCGAGTCATTTTCCAAATATAGTCCTGAATCCACATGGGCAATGCTTCAACTGAGAAGGGCTGGCACTGTTCAGGGAATGTTTAGCTCCAACTTAGGTGAATAGTTTCTCATTTACCAAACATACTTACTTTGTTTCCTCCCCCCTCTCCATTTGTCCACCTTTTAGTTACTGGGAGTAAGACTGCTAAGTTTTAACAAGGCATCCCAAACATCCAAATCTACACAACTACTGTCTGACTGAGTGGCTTTTATCCAGTTCTTTAACAAGTCCAGACAGCCTGGATATCCTCCAGCATTTTCTATACTTAAACACAGGCTAATCAAATTTCAAAGTACTGTATCTGGAAATGGATTAGGCATGTGATTTTCAGTGATGGGTTTATTTTGAGCACGAGGTCATGATTAAAAAGTCCTGCTGATCTAGTGCCCTGCATCTCGTACCCCTTTCAGACCAAACAGCCATGTTTTGGCGCACGTACAAGACTCCCGCTATTAGCTTATCTGTGATGTGACTGGAGCTACAGCTGCATGAACCCATAAGCGGAGGTCTGATGTCAGCGGTCAGATCATGTGTTCTTTTCTACGTCATTTTGCGGGTTTGCCTGATGTTGAGTGGGTGTCGCTGTATCATGCCTCCCAAATAACACCAAAGTGCCAAGAAGGCTGTTATCTTGCCGGAGAGGTGGCAAACGTGCCGAATGTCGCTTTTGTCTTTGACCAAGTGTGTGCTTGGAAAAATAACAGCATTGTGTCTGAGTCTGCGCATGCTGAATGACTCCACTGATGGATACCTTTTAAGCAGCCTTATCTTTTAGAGATGATAGTGAGGTGTGGGCAATGATGGCCCATGATCCTTATCTGGCTAAAACAGAGACTTCCTAAACTGGAGTGTGAACAGACGTAGTGCAGACACCTCTCACCCTTATTAAGGCATCCACTGCCTCTGTTGTGCCGGCTCTATTGGACAAACGGACTTCTGTGTTTGGATAGCCTCCACAGGCATCATTAATCCATTCTAGCAACCTTTATACTGTAGACTTGTGTGCATCAGGGAGGATAGGTGTTAAATTTAACAAAACGTAAGCTTTAAAGCAGCGGAGATCTTGCTCTGTCTAGTGGCCTCACAAAGTATAATAATTTATTCAAATGAAAGTCCTTTTAAAAGTTTAAAAATTCCTGTCTTTGTCATTTACAAGTTTCCAGCTTTTTAAAATTGACCTATTGTGTTCCATTGATGGGCAGATAACCAAGTTACCTTTCCATTGAAAATGGCCTTTAGAGTTCAGGGGAAGTAGTGTAAGAGGATTCCCCCCGGGGAGAGGTGACTGAAAGGGTTTGCCGTGGTTTGGTTCCTGGCAGCCCTTCCATGGCCTGTTTCTCACACGGCCCGGTGTCCCAGCCTCACAGCCCTCAAGCGCTTTAACATATGGAGACTCCTGCAGAAATCATAAATAGTTAATGTCACTGTTCTCTCCTAGTGATGAGAGACAAAGACAAGAAGTGTGTGTTGTCATCTAGTGCCAGTGCGTAGTAGTAGTTTTGACAGTGCTTAGTAATGATCCTTCATGTGTGCAATGCTTAACAGGGGTGATGATTTGGATCTGTAAAACAAAATCAGCATGCATTTGCGTGTATACTCAACGGTTCTTCTCTCAGTGCCACATGTCACCTTGTCTGTCTGCCAACCTGGGTTAGACCAGTTTGCTTTTCATTCAAATCTATAATGTGCATTGCAAATCTCCCCAGATGATCTCAGCTTAGCAGGACCTGCAAGCTATTTGGCCCTGCTCTTGCCCTAAGAGCATTGGCCTGTTGAGATGCCATGCTTAAGCCGTGGGAATAAAAGCCCCAACCTGAGGTGGCACAGCGTGGCACGAGTGCAAATGCGGGTCACATGCCGACTGACCTCTCGTGAAGGGATTGTTAAATGCGTGCGCCTGCCCACGCGTGTCATGATTGGCCTTCGAGGCTCACTGTCGCAGTCATGCAATTTGAAGTGTTTTTAATATATCAAGTCTCAGATAGGTGCTGAATCAAGATCTGTGCTTGATGATATGAGTCTCATAAGTCATACAGAGAAGGAAGAAGGAAAGAATTGATATTGCTACCAGAGCACTGCTAATGCGTTTCTGCTCAAATAACCACAGGACACGAGAGGAATGCAGTCAACCACTCTTGTTTTTTTTTCCCCCTACCAAACCAGCAGCTCTGTGAATGAGCAGTCAAAATACGTCGTACATACACCTCCTCCTTTGTTGCATTCTGGGCCACTAGTTGCTTTTAACGGATTTAAAATGCAGAACTAAGTCAAGTTGACGTTCCCCCTCGAACCAAAGCTCTTTCATCCTGTCACCAGCTTACACTGTAATGGAGTGTCATTATGATTATGAAGTGATCTGTAGTTTTATGAACTGTTACCCACTTCTGGGTTTAGTCGGGCACTTGGGCAGATGCCAGATCAGAGTTTGGTCATAACATGTTCAGGCTTGTCCAGAGTTTCCCCAAGTCCTGCACTGAGACTCACTGAATTCCTGTCGAGCTATTCACACAGTTTAAAATTGTCGTCTCTATAGGAAATACAGTCTTTTAAACTTTAAACCTTCACTTTGCAATAACATTTTCTTGGTATTAAATTAGCATCGCATGCAGGCTGTTATTGTTTGTAGGTGTCCCTCGCCTGTGTTCGTGTTTTCACTTGCTGTGACGTGTCTCTGAGTCAGCTCTCTTGTTGACTTGTTACATTAGGGAGTGCTGATAGAAATGGCAGCTGTAATGGGTTAGTCTGTGTTTTCACATGGTGCATTGATGAGCCCTGAGGCCGCCGTGGCTCCACAAGGCTGGATGGATGGATGGATGAAAGTGTTTGTTTTAACCAGGAAACTAAAAACCACCTGGATGATTAAAGGGAAGCACCCTACTTTCTTTGTGGTTATTTTTACATGTTGGTTCAAGGCACACAATGGTGCTTAGTACTGTGTTATGGAAAGGTCATAAGGCTGATAAGGGGACACACACATGTGCCATGTTTTTGTTTTGGTTTGGTTATGGATGAAAGTCACCCAGGGGAGTCCACAGAAAATTCCACAAGCACTAAGCAGTGAAGTCATACATACTGTGGCTTTTCAGAGGAACCCTTTCAATTATTGTCCAACTTCCCTTGGACATCCCCCTCACAAGTCCCCTACCTTAAAAAAAAACAAAAAACACCCATTTGTTGCCTAATTCCTTCTTCTCTCATCTAACATACAGGTAACTTATCAGAATACAGCTCAGCTGTGATGGATCGGGTCTAATGTGCTTTGTCATTTTGGATTTGGTTGTGAAACCGCTCAACCAACTGAACTAAAAAATGAACTATGCTGGAAACGTCAGAGAGTTTGAAACAAAACAAGTTTGTTTTCTTGATCTCAATTCAATAGACCGCACAAAGGATATTAGAGCAAAACGAGGGTTTTGAATTTTGTTTGAGCAGGGTGTGGTGGCTCCTCTTTGAGAAAATTCTGGACCTAAAGAGACGATCATGGGATCCTTTCTTTTGTTTCCATTGGTGCAGACACCTGGGGAAAGCCTCTCACCTGCCCTTCATCTGTATTTGTATGGCAACCTTTCCAGTCAACAGCACATTTATCATTTATGAAAACACGACCGTCCCTTTTCTTGTAATTATGTCACGACTGTGAGGGAGACCCACAGCAGATGCCAGCTGGAATACAAACAAACCTCACCTGGAAAAGGGAGGAGTGTGTTTTTTTTATGAGAGGTTGTGTGTTCATAAAGAATTCATCATTGCTTCAGGTAAGCGTTGAAAGAAAACATAGGGGGCACATCTTCAAACACCAAAGCCAGAGAGTCCATATAGTAACCCACAGCACAACATGGAGTGTGTGAATGTGTTTTCTGAATGGCTACGTCATAGGTGCCCTGTCCTGGCCTGCGGGTGACACACCGACGCTCACGCTAACTTTTATTGAAGATGACTCACCCTCCCCCAACCGCACCCCTCGCAGCAGGGAGACTGGGATCAGCTGCCCACAGCCTGTAGGCTGCTTAGTGATGTCTTACATTACATAATTCATGCATCCAAGCGTTTGTTATATTTGCTCCTCGCTGTCGTATTAAGAGGCATTAGTCATTGAGAATTTTCAGGGAAAGCTAAGGACTTCTTAATTTTGTGTTTTTTTGTAAATGGACTGTGTGTTTTTCTTTTTTTTTTTTTTTTAATCGTGAGGCAGTGTGTTGTTGTTATCGCTCCACCACGGCAAGGATAGATGGAATAATGACGCTCTCAATCTTTTTGACCTCCGTGTCCTCCTCCTCTGACCTGGACACAAGCCGGCTGTAAATCACTGGTTTGTGGTCACACTCTTCTCTCCACTTTAGCCTCCTCCATCCGTTCACCCCCCAGTTCCCACTTCCCCTGTCACTATAGTAACCTTAATTTTATTTACAGCTCCTGCCAATGCTTCAGCTCTTTGTTGGCAGCCATTGTGACAGAGTGGGTGACCACCGGTAGCACTAAGAAGTCACAGCAAAGTGCTCCTGTTGGATTTATCCTGGGTAGAAAGCAGGCGGCAACAAGACAGGCCAGACTGAGGAACGGACCTCCGCTGTGACAGGGTCAGAGATGGACCTGGTGTCTGTGTCGATGGAGTAAATCCTCTGCTTGGCTTGGCAGTGAGATATTTCTTCCTACTTCTTAAGCCAGTCTTTTTAAACAAGATTGAGGGTGGGATTTACTCTCTGGGAGATTAATGGCAATTAGCAAGTTCTTAACCAAAGATGCTTATGGGGATCCACATTAGCAGCGGAGCAAGTACTACACTACACCATACAAACCACAGGGACAATACAGTGCTATCTTTAGTTTTCTTACTTCTGTCATCTCTGTTTCATAAAAGTCTTATAAACCATAATACTGTAGCACAATGGCTGCTAAGATAAGTTGAAAAATATGCTCACACGCAGTTATTCTGAGTGCAAGCGCACTTTTCCCATGGCAAGCTAAATGAGTGGGGCACATTTCCTCCCCCCAAACCATGTTCATCTTTATTGTGGTTTCCATAGGCAGCTATTATGGTGCTAGTAAATTGCTCTGTAATCAGTACATGGGCCACCCTGATCATACACCATACATGTGATGGGATGAAAGCATTAAATGGAGTTCCCTGGGTTTTTTTTTTCTTTTTTTCTATGACCTGTTTGGGTCTCAGTGGCTATGACTTTGAACCTAGGGTTAAGTTTGATGGGGGGTGTCACCTCTGCAAAGAGGTATTTTTCTTTCTTTTCTTTTTTCTTCTTCCCTTTTTCTCATCTCTGCTTACTTTTTGCCTCTTTCCCTCCATATCTGTCTCCGTCACAGAACGCCGGCCCTTAATTATAGTTTTGTCTTAGAGAAATGATGTATAGTGCTTTAGAAGTCCCGTTGACACACAAACAGCGCAGTCTCTTCAGTGACTCTCAGGCCACACAGAGGGTAGTGTCCTTTCCTTATTGCTTTCTAACACCTATTATTGGAAAACACTTGACAATTCCCGAATTCCAAAAGTGACGGTCTCTATTGTTTTGTGCACTTTCAAGACACAAAGACTTGGGACTATCTTGGGATGCTTTTCAAACGTCGGAACCACAACAATATGAACATTGGAGGTGCCAGGAAAGACTAAAAAGATTGTGGTGGGTGGGGGAAGCAGGAACAGGACTGAGAAAAGAAGGAGGGAGGGGGGAGTTTGAGACATTTTTGAGGTCTTTGTTGCTTTCTTCAGTGGGTGTTTATGCTAGTGGTAACAAGCAGCAGTGTGGCGGGGCGGCTGACTGGCTGGAGAGTGATAGGTGTTTATGTTGGCCTGAGAGGTTATTGGTCTGAACCCTTGCTCCTGTCCCCGTCAAACACACCCAAGCACTGGCTACATTTACCTGCACATTCGATTCCTGACATTGGCCTCTGCAAGAACAAAAACCTGTTTACACGCAGCTCTACAAACTGGTTTTTGAATATCTCCGGTCCGATGTACACATGAATAAATCACGTATCCGTCTGTGTTTACAATCTGTTATGATTATACTTCTAGTGGCACTAGTGGCAACATGTGACTTAATGTAATGTAAAATATTGAATCAGAGCCATCATTAAAGGAATAGTTAGATCTAATTGGACATAGTTTTCATTTTCTGACCAAGAAGTTCATAAGAAACAAAGTCAGAACTGGACACAGAAGCTGCATGCCTTACCAGTACCTCTGTAGTGAATAATAAACATATTATTTATTTAATACATACAAAAACAAAGTGTAAAAACAAGACATTTCAGTGTTTTACAAGGGGTTATAGCTCTTCTATTACTTGGCTGTGAGCAGAGCCAAGAAATGGTTAACATTTTGTTACCATTTGACAGAGCGAGGCTCGGTCTCTTTGTTACCAGTATTTATGTGCTGCTAACTGAAACTACCTGAGAATCCTCAATATTAAGGGAATGTAGGTGAGCAAGAAGGTGCGGGCCCCGTGAAAGAACTACGTAGAACAGATCACATGTTTGGTCTTTAAAACTTTTCTCACAAGAGAAAACTAAATCATGCATCAGGTGCAAACTCAGTGACCCGGACAACTAGTTTTTCAGTTTTTTTCCACGCCCTTGGCTTAAGCAGCTGTTTGGTTGCTACAGGTTTGCAGTCACTAATGTGCCCGCAGCAGTTCTGTTTTATCTTTTTTTTTTTCTTTCTTCCATCTTGTTTTTCCTCTATCCTCTGATCTTCTTGTGACCAGAACTCATCTTGTGTCAGGTCATACGACAACCAAAATACCTTTCATAACCTTCTGTGCTCTGACCAGTGACGCCCCCTCTCACCTCGCTCCAATCAATACTTACTGAGCTGTCAGTGCCCCTCGAACTTGGAAATCTGATGTGGTACCAGCAATGTGATTTGAGGTCGTGTGCTGCTAGAGGTGCGGATGAACTGAGCCCAGGGGCTCGGGCTCGTGGTTGCTGATGTGCTTCAACCATGACAGCCCCCGCGAACTTTGACCCCCTCTTCCGTCATCAGTCATCGTCCATCACCCTTTGAGAGACAGAGCTGCTTTTGTCTGCCTGTGGTCGGGCCATGCTCAGCTGCTTTTTCTCACTTAGGAAGCCCACTCGGGACATGTCACTGCCAGTTTGTAGATGTCTGTGTTTTTAGATTAGGGTACATGAAGTGAAACACTCTTTGTTAGCTGAAGGAAGCAGTGATAAGATTAAAACACGGGTCGCACAGGGTCATATTCAGTTAAGCTGTCAGAAAGTGATAGAACTAATAAAATGCTGTCCTTGAGACAAAGTAGCCTTTATGTTTCACACTCATTTAATCTGATATTCATTCTCGGTATCCAAATGTATGTGCAGTTTCAGATTATTAAAGGAATATCTGCTGTCGGTATCTGGACACGTGGCATAATAAGGCAGATATTTGCCAGACTATCAGGTTTTTTTGTGTGAAGAGTCCCAGAAAAAGACGGAACATTCTTCACTGTTCCCAGATGAGGACACAACATGCTCGATGGAGAGATGTAGAACACCATTGTGTAACTGCTATCCCCAGTTCCCATTGGAAGGGCAAGCCCAGTGTGTTTGTGTGTGTGTGTGTGTACAGGCTTTGTTGTTGTGCTGTGAAGTCATGCATTAGGATAGCTTAGCAGTCGCCGAGAGGAGCTTTTTCTTTCTTTCTAATTACAGCACGGCCTGGTCCGGCCAGAGACCATTGTGCCAGGGTGCTGTGAATTCCCACAATGGAGCTGCTCAGCGGAGAACAATGAGTCAAATTCCAGACTGTTCCCCGCAGGTCCAGAGGCCGGGCTCACAAATAAAGACAGCAGAGTTACAGTGGCTTTGCTATTCTATACCCAGTAGCTTTCCCACTGGTCACCCCAGTGGGGATATTGGTTTGTGTTTGTGTGTGTGCATGTTTGTGTGTGTGTCCCTGTTTATGTGTGTTACAGGGTGGCTACAGCGTCCACCGGGAGCACAGGGAGGGGTTGAAAGATGGGGGATGTGAAGAGGAGAGCGCTTGTTTCATTCTTTCTGTAGGAAGTGAAAGACCGTTCACTCTTTTCTGGTGTAATCAAACCCCTGAGAACGAAACGTCGGCAACCAAAAACCGCATTGAAAGCATTGTTGTACAAAATTGATCAACTTGTTTTTTTTTTTTTTTGTTAAGACGGAGCACTGAACTTGTGTAAGATGTCATAAAACCAATGACTTTTTCCGTCACACAAACACAGCGGGCCCTGAGCTATCGTGTAGTTGGCCACATTAAACACAATCTGCTGTTTTTGTGCTTCTGTTCAGATGAGAAATGCTGATATCATGGCAAGAATAGCTCAGCCATTTGTAAGCGGAAGGATTCAGCTGTTTACGTTGCCAAAAATGTGTGCTTACACAGCCTTTAAGTAGGCTGCAGAGCTCGAAAGGCCTCCAAAAGGGTCCAGTTCCACTTGTTGCATCCAGACGGGAGTATCTGGGTTCTTGCTTTCCCAGCTGTCCAGAAATATGCCTCTGTGCGTGTGTGTGTGTAATGCATCTATGGACTGCAAATGTTGTGTTGATAACCTGTTCTACCCATCAGTGTTTAATCAATGGGAGATGGTGGGTGGCAAGAAAGACCCCACAGTGAACAGCAGATGCTGTTACTGCGTCACACAGATCAGCATTTGCCAACACCGCTTCTTCTGTTTGTTTATTGGCCACAGACTTTGACAGGTTTCATTCAGATGCCCTTCTCTTGCTCACACAGAGAAGGTCTTTTCGAACCGCAGGTGAAAACTGCTGCAGTTTGATTGCATTAGATTGCAGCAGTTTGCCATATACAACGCTACCGTGACCTCATTCGTAATACAGTTTTTTTTTGTTTTATTCATTTTTTGTTATCATAGTGTTTTTAGCAAGTGGCAACCTCTGGTTCTGGGAAATGAAGCCACTGTTGAAGCGCTAAGATTACTCGAGCAGTCGCTTGAGACATCTCATAAGCTCTCATATTAAAATGGCCAGTTTCACAGCAGAAATAAACATGTTTACAGCCTGGTTTTGGTCTCTATAGCTAATTTCACCTTTAGTGACAACTGTGAGGAGGGTGAATTTTTTTCAACTCACTCGTTTAAATGATAAAGTTACGCATAATTAGCAGTGTTGCCGCTTGATTGACAGGTAGGTGCTGTTACAGATGGCTTACTTGAGCACCCAGCCGTCATTCGGACTGCTTCAGGTGTGCCGGTGATCCACGTCTTTGCCGATATTTAAATTAGCTGAGAGGCGGAAGAAGCAATACATCCAACATGGCGGCGGCCCAGCACCGCATATTTTTGGCTTAAAAACAGCGCTTTGGAGTGAGTGACATCACTCAGGCTCTGTCCGTCCTTTATACCGTCATCGCTTTTTAGTTGTAAGCGTCGTATTTCTAGTATAATTTAAGCCCTGACGTATCAGTCCAGTTTGAATCTGTTCAGCCAGGCTTGTAATTCCGATGAACCCTGCGGGGTAATGAATGTTTTTTGCGATTTGCATTTGACGTTGATGGTGCCGTGTGTCTGTGCCTCTGCTACACAGTCACACCCACTTGCTCTGGTTTGAGGACATTTGCCAAGTGGTTCACAGAGGCCATAAAACTCCAAAGCGTTTCATCCTGCGCAGGCTTTTGAAAAGAATTCACACAGTCCTCCCTTGTGCCCCCCCCCTCGCTCAATTCACAATAACGTGACACTCAATCTCCTTTACTGGTTACTCTAGCTTTAATGAAAATTGATAGTCTCACACACATATATACACACACCCCAGCAGCCATTGATCGAGGCCCAATAAATGTTTTATAAGCTCCATTGTAAGGACACCCCTCTTTTATTTAGAAGGTGTCAATGGTTGAGTCCAGAGGGAGCGATTGCTCTTGTACCTTCCTCTTAGTGCCCCTGAATTCTGTGGGAGGGTAATACATTTTCTCTGTAGTGCACATTTAACCCTTTTTCGTTCAGTGCTTTCACGTAAACACACTCATAATTGTTCCAAATCAAAGCTAATGCAGATCAGTTTGGACTCTCGGATTTCTAAACTCTCGAGGTCTGATTTCAAGGATCAGGGATAGGGTTATGTGGGGAGAAAACACTTGCCAATGAATGAATGGAAAAGTGAAAACATCCCAGAGGAGAGGATAGGCGCTTCATTCATCAATTAGCGGATGCAGATTCATTCCTCCCACCATTTGAGTGTTTTCCCATATCTTGTCTGTCTGAGTTATATTGTGTGTTTTTAGTGCGACCAAGTAAGAAAACACACACACATAAGCCTCAGCGAGTCTCATTGTGAGCTGTGCCACAAGTTTCCTTTGTGATGGAGAGTGGCACCATTCCACAGGAAATGCCTTTTTAACACAGCAGGAAGGAAGAAACTTTGCCCCCTCCCCACTGCATCCAAGTCTTTGTTTTAATCTGACTGAATTAAGTTACTGGCCCAGTGTTTGTGTTTTGACTTGTGTTTGTGTATTTGTGAGTTCAGGCCAGTGCTTAGCCCCTGAAAGTCTTGCAATATGAAGCGGATTCTCTTGCAGACTGCAAGGCCAGTCAGGTGTTAAGCTTAAAATTCTCCAGTCTTGCTGCAGAATTATGAATGAGAGGAATGAGAAAAATGTAATGAGGCTAACTGGACTTGACTTGTGTGAAGGTTAATGGTTAACAAGTCATGATGGAATTTCCCTTTGATTCAGCAGACATGACTTGAGCTCTCACAGATATTTTCTCAGGGATTCAGAACACTTTTGTAAGTGAACTTTGATGCCATAATGGAATTTTAATGGCTTTGAAGGTTGTTATTGTGATGTCAATTTCTACAATAAATGTATCTCAAAGGGCTGCAATACCTAACCTTCAATGCAAACATGTAGTATGTGTATTCATTGTTTATCTTATAATAAATATTAATAAATGATGATTCACACATACGTCGTTTATGCTATACTCTGCAACACGAGCACAGACTGAGTGCCACAGAGACACGAAGACACGAGTAGCCATTCATAAAGTCTGCTCAGAACACACCCAGCGGGTCTTCACTCATAACTACATGCCCTACATTTTATATGCATGCTGTTATCTGCTATCAAGTTACATGTTACTTTTTAAAACATGTCAAGTTTTTTTTGCGACTTGAATGTCAAACTGAAAATGGATCTGCTGAATCCTGTCTCATGCGGAAGAATATTATGTGTGTGTGTGTGTGTGTGTGGTATGGCTAGAGCAAGCGAGTGTGTCTTTCAGCTGACAGGTCTTTCAGAGAAGCAGGGCACGGGGCCATGCATCTGCAGCTGCCCCCTCTCTGTGCACTCTTTGATGGGGAGAAAGATGGTGTTTGCTTCGACACCCACAGCTAGACACACACACACACAAAGGCTTGTTCTTCACGATGTTGTCTCAACACTACTTGAAGATCCACTGAAGGACACATTGCGTGCACATAAAGGGCATGCTTGTGAGTTTGTTTTATAGCAATGCATTGTGTATATAAGTCAATCTGCAGTGCACTACAGTACACGGAATATCCGTGCAAGTTGCACCCTTGTGCGTCCGACAACCAGCGCAGTTGGTAGTGTAACGGCCCATGTCATTTGTTATTGGTGACTCCAAATAGTAGCAAGGGGACACCACTGACACTGGCACGTTTATTGAAACGCCCACACATTCACACACACACTCACAAATATAGACATCCATTGTTTAACCAGCTCAACAGACTTAGAGGTCTCAACCGTTAACTCTGTTTATAGTGTGTTTGTCTAGCAAAGATAGCAGTCGCACCTGTTCCTTATCTGAACTGTGCACACACACTCACACAATTAGGACACACTAATAATAACAGATACAGTACAGATACAGTACTTCCATTCTTTGGTTTTGCATTGAGGTAAAGGGTTCTTGCAAATGACAGTTGAACCGTCGCAGTCCGATCCGTATTCTTAATGTTTGTCTAATGGATCTTTTTATATTTGCCTTCCTCATTGTGTGTGTCTAGGTTTAGACGACAGCCTGCAGCAGTATGTGAGCAACTTTGAGCGGGAAAAGATCAGTGGGGAACAGCTACTGAAGATCACACATCAAGACCTGGAGGAGCTCGGCGTGGCCAGGATTGGACACCAGGAACTGGTGCTGGAGGCCGTCGACCTACTCTGCGCTTTGGTTAGTAGATCTCCGCTGCGCGCACGTGTTGCTAATCCAAATACAGTAGCTTTAGAGATCTTACAGCTAAAGGCATAATCCTAGGATGTAACTGTCTTAAGAAAGGATTTGTAACAAAGCAGGGGGGCTCTCTTTTGGTCACTGCCACCCCCACCCCCTCAAGCTCAGTGTCCGCATTCACCAAAAAAAAAAAGTTTCTGGTTGGGCAGCTAAAGGAACTAGTGATGCAGAACAGCTCAGCAGGGTGTGGAAGCACCACAACATTCGAAGCAGCCCGAGGACACAGGGGGGAACGGCAGTGTCACTCAGAGAAGAGTAGAAATCTGGTTGGAGGGGACTTGGGCTCAATTTGCAGTTGTGTGAGATTATTAGAGGATGTTAATGATAATCACGTAGGGACGAGTGACCGTTTGATCTTCTTGATGGATAAGAGCTTTTTTTCCACACTTACTTACACTTTAAGTCTCTTTTACACACAAAAAAACCACCAGGCTATACTCTTCTCTTAATCAAACTGACAGTGTCACTCAGAGAACATTCTTACTGTTGCAGCCATCCACTCACCTGAGTCATCTCGCTCGGTTCAGTTATAGATCCCCCTGTTTGGCTCTTATTAGTCACCCTGGGAGCGAACCAGCTGCCCCTCTGTCCATCATCACGGCTCCCAGAAGAGCTGCCAACAAAAATGTCTCTGCCTTCAACTCACGAGCATGAAAAGAGCGATGAAAACCGTCCGTGCTCTCGACTGAAAGAAAACCAGCTTTTTCCAGCAGATGGGATCGATTTTTGGAGTTTTATCACTTCCTGTGCCATAAAAGTCCCAGATTGTGCTCCCTGCGTTTTGATCAGAGTCAGCATTTCTGCCTTTATGCTCTCTTAAAATGCTGTACATTACATTGGTTGCGGCATGGTTATATTTACCCTGAAGAAACCTTAAAGTTCAATCTCCTCGTTCCTACACGAGGCCGCATCTTGAATCGATCTGAAAGCTGTAGGTCAAATGTGTTTGGATCAACACCTTTTATGGTTAGAAAAGATGTGATTTCTTTGTCAGCGATCCATCACCTCAGCATACTGAAGCCATGGAGGGGGTTTTCTAGCATCCTGTGTGAATCGGGCATATGTGTGATTCAACTCTCATCACTCGGCTCACATCTCATTATCATTTCATGGCTCCTTCTGTGTTCAGGTTTACATTCACAGTGCTGGGATACCCACCTTTCAAACCACACTGTGTTAACTGAGGTAGGGACATTAAGATTTGATCCATCTCTTCCCTTAGACTAAACTTTCACCCAATTAATACACTCATCCATTGTTTCTCAGCAGTCTGTCCTATACCTGTCCACAGTCTCTCCTAAGTTGACACCTGGAAGCACTCTGCACATACCACACCTTTTTTTTTTTTTGTTTTGATAGATTTACTCATCATAGTATATATAACATATGGTATGTCATGTGGTCCATAACCTCTTTTACTATCACAGTAATCAGGCACAGATTTTTGTTCACCCCTAGAACCTTGACATCAAGGCACTGAAATCTCGAGTCATTTTCTTCTCAAGCAGAGTCATAAATTTGGCCTCCAAAGTGCTTCCTCAGCGTGGTTTTGTTATTTTAAGTGAACCCTCTTCCTCGCATGTGAGCTTTATTCTCCCTTCAAAACGTGCTGTTAGTTTCTAACACCATGCTCGTGTGGTGTTGGATGCGCCGTGTAGTGTTATGTAATTTCAGTAAGGCGGTTTATACCAGGAATACTCGACTCTCAGCAAACCGTTCACCTCTGACTGAAACAGTCTGGCTAAATGTTTTTTGTCCGTTAGGGGTTTCCTTATTAAGAATGAGGCCTTGGCCTCCCACAGGCCTCATGGGAGGAAGTGAGGCCCCCGATTCAATTAGCCTTAACTGAGGCAAGGTCACTGCTACCGACAGGAACACAGGCCACCAGCAACCGAAACCCCCACACGCCGCTCCCTCCCCCCACTTTCTCTCTTTTTGTTTACTGTTAGGTCAGACACTTCCTGTTGATGCAGTCACATTCATCCCTGTGACACTTTGCTACAAGGCTTTGCTCTTGAATTTTAAATGTTTAAACAGGTGCTGTTGCACACATATTAAAAATTTTGACTTTATCATAGTACCTTTTGTATATATCCGGAGCCTGAACCGTCCCGTTAGCGTTTTCAAAACTAAATCACGATGACTGATGGCCTAACATGAAGCCACACAGCCCTTTTGGAAACATTCATACACATGCTTCTCTTCCACCCAAAAGCTATCATGAGCAAATTGCCGTCAAGGGACAAAGAGCGAACATTTCAATTAATTTTACTGGACTTCTCCGAGACATGATGTCTTCTGCAGAGTCAATGCTGAAACCCAACACTTCTTTATTTATTCTCAGACCCCAGTGACCCACTCAAGACCAGCACAGCATGATATTCACACACACATTAGGTTTCTCCAGCAGCCATAAGCATATGACCGATCATCTGGCCTCGGCATGTGCCGCTGAGCTGCTGTAAATGTATTTTACCATTGCCTAGCGGTGATTCTGCCCCATGATATAATGTAACACTTAACCTTAGATGGCACATTAGAGCAACAGACACATGCACCCACACTCTCTCTGTAGTAGCCTGCAGGCATTTGCATCTTTCTTTTATAGTCAAGTCAGATCCATGTAATGCCTGTGGCGATGGCAGGAAGCTCTGTGTTGTGATAGCCGTTCCCCATTTCTCACGAGGACACTTATACCAGCGTATAGTTTGCACTTCAAAGAGCCCCAACTAGAGCCTCCACAAAAAGCTTGCCATCTTGATTCTGTATTAAATGAATGTCTATTAAAAAAAAAGGCACTGTAAGAAATGTAAATATGACTTGAAGTGCTGTTATGAGAGTGAAAAATTGCATTCGACTGGAACCGCACATTTTGCTCAGACGTGGTTTTTAGCTCAGCTGGCAGTGTGGGACAAAAGCTCTCTGGACATCTGTGGGCCAGTTAGAACTGCTGTGACTGTGTGATTAGCCTGCTAATGAAAAAGGCAGGAGAGACGTTTGATCTGGAAAATGTTCACAGCGCCTTTTGTGCTACTTTCACTGTATGAACGAGAAACCATCGAATGAGTCCTTTCCCTTTTTTTCCCCCCGTACGTATCCTGAGCATGTTTACTTGTTTTTGATATTTAAACAATCCATGTCAAGTGTACCATGAGCACGGCTACCTACAGCTACTGTCTGACAAACTCAATTATTCCAGGGATTCCTTTGGTACTGACATGAGTGAAATAACTTTAATGTTTTTTTAAGCTCTTTTTGGAGAGAGCCAGTGGAATAAAAGTAGATTCTAACCACTTGCATATCTCCTTCGTTATTTTCCAAACACGTGCTGTTACTCCTTGCAAAGCATATTTAGCTACTGGCACATCACACACGCAGCAAGCATAGCTGGCAGCAATGCAACACCATGTAAGCTGATATTTTACGAGGACAAGTGCCAGGCTGCCCTTTCTCTGCTTACCTTAACCAACACATTATTTCAGACCCATTTATTCAATCAAAACATTGCACAAACTCAAAAACAAGTTCTTAAAAATATTTGACAAGTGGTTACGTTCAGTCTCAGACCCGTTTGCGTGCTGTCGCAGCTCAGCACCCCGCAGCAGTTCAGTTCATAGCCGGGATTGTAGTGTACTTAGTGACCCCCTTAAAGACACAGAGCTCGGCTGCTTTGTGCATGTGAATAACCTTTTAAATTAGAGGAATGCAAACGCAGGAAACAACTCAGTCTCAAGAATGCAAACTTTGCTCTGCTTGATAGAAATCAGGTGATAGCACGTGCACACCCTCCCTGCACACCCTGGAACAAACCTGAATGAGGAAATTTGCCCGTAAATCAAATCTGTCAAAGAAATGATTACAGCCATTTACTGTACTGAAAACTTGTTTTCCTGGAATATAACAAAAAGGTAACCCCCCAGGTGTAGACTATGTAGAAGGGTTGTTTAGTTTGAATGGATATATAATTGCTGCTTCACTCGTTAGTGTGTGCTTTTTCTATTTCTGCTTTTTTTGCTCATTTACATTGTGCATTAATTTACCATTTCAGAACTATGGGGTAGAGACGGACAACTTGAAGAATCTGGTCGTGAGGATGAGAGCTGCCACCAACAGTCTACACATGGCCACGTCTGACCGCAGGAAAAGCCCAGCGTATGATGGCAGCATGTCACGCAAGCCACCCAACGACTTCCTTACCTCTGTGGTGGAGCTGATCGGTGCTGCAAAGAGCCTGCTGGCTTGGCTTGACAGGTTAGTGTTATGGAATTTTCTATCTTTAGGTTACACAAGGTCACGTGTGGGCCTTGAGGTCCTCTGCAGTAGTACTTGTTTGGCTTTGGTTGAGAACAGTAGGTGCCAGCCTATCTCAACACTGTGGGGGCCAGTGTCGACAAGACCTAATGTTGCCTTCCTAGTTCGACATAAACAGACAACAGTGTTTCCAGCCTACAATGTGCTGACGGTAACATTAACATGGAGAAATACATTCTCTTTGACTAATTCTGGGCGTGTAGTATTTGTGGTGTTATCTTGGGGTTTAAAGTCTGACCACCAGGATGAGTCTGGCAGAATGTGAGAGTGACTCAGGCACTTCTGATGTACTTTGAGAGTGTCTCTAATTCTCTTTGGCCAAGCTTCAATAAATATTACAGCATAAGACATCAGAGGCTCCTGAACACTTTCTTCCCTCCTGACCTCACCATTGACCTTTTGACTTTGGCAATTTCTCAGTTAGAACTTACATGTGTGCTCTGAATCAGATGGGCTGCTGTAAGACCACTGCACATATGCATGTAGAGAAACTCTCTTTACCTAGTAAAGTAAAGTTTTCAGATAACCTTTCAGAAACGCACTAGGTTATCGGTCCCCCCATTTTTTTTTACTGTGATTTCATTACAGGGACCTACATGGAGTAGTTTTATTTGGTTCTTGATGAGCACCAATCGTGAATACAGGGATTAAGCATGTGACTTTCTGTCATAGATTGACCTTAAAAACACGATTTAATTGTTTTGTGCTCCTACATTCTTTAATCTAGACTTGGTGCAGGTTAAATGAATTATTTATGTAGATATGATGGCCAAATAGTTCACAATATAGAGTGACCGGCTCCAAAAAAAAAGCATTATACCATAAAAGCAGAGCATATTAAGCAGGTTTCCAGGATTAAGTGTTATCTGGCTGAAATTAAGCTTCTATTGAGGCAGGCTCGGCTAAAGCGGGTAAGGTGACGTCATGATATTAACGGTAGTCTTCTGATGTTGGGATGAGAGCAGCGTGACAATCCTTTAAAACTGCTATACTAAATGTTAAATTAATTCTGAAGTTCACATTCATGCACCTTTTTTATTAGGAAATCCATAATATTGAATAAAGTCACATGCTGTGTGTAGATTCATGTTTTTGTAACGTTCAGAACTTGATATGATGAGCCACACGGACATATTTTAAGGACTGGTTGGGGGTTTGGGGGCTGATGTTTGGATAACTATTTTGGAGCTCACACGAATATGTTTTTAGATGGAGTCATGCACAAAAGGAGATAAAATGGCACCAGAGCAGTGACATTCTTGAGTTACAACCAAGTCTGTCTGTGGCCAGTCACCCAAACACAGTAATCAGAGCAAGGTTCACTGAGTCTATTATAAAGTATAGTGTTAGCAGCTCATAGCTGACTCCACATCGGTAAGTCACTCTAAACATTTACTCCAAGGCTGCTTTATGAGGTCCATGTATACAATACATACATGTATATGCAATCCAGTACAACAGCTCTGTACAACTCTCCAACAGGTGTTAATTCATCTATATGTTTATTACTGAAGTCACGGTTACTGGGGTTGTTGTACTGGAGTGCATTATACTGAAATGTGTTTCTGATATTCTTCTTTCTCTCATGTTTGTAAAGGGCATAAGCAAAATATAAGAAACACCTCAGTATAATGCAGCTGAGCTGTTGTATGGGATTCGCTTTTACAGGTGTCCCTGACTGACTGGATATCCAATGTTTGACAGTTTGCCCCTAAATATGAGTAAATGAAATCTCAACCCAACTCTCCAGTCCATCACTGGTTCCTAATGTTCTCCCTTTCCTTCTTTGTCTGCTTGCAGGACACCTCTGACAGGGATCAGTGACTTCACAGCCACCAAGAACAAGATCATTCAGCTGTGTCTGGAGCTCACCACCACAGTTCAACAGGTCTGCATGCTAGTTAGCTCAGCAGCACACGTGTTATTACCCCCTGGGAAACACACATACACAAACACACATACACAAACACACATGCACACACACAATAGCTTTTTCCACTGAGCACATACCAGCCCGGGGGCACAGACATGCAGGATAAAGTGTAGTAGAAGAGAGTTATGGGAAATGTGGTTTGGCAGCCATGACATAAGCCTGTAGCCAGCAGTCTGAGCACATTATTGCAAATGCTGATGTTTTTCTTGGGATCTTTTCCTCCTCACGCTGGCTAATGAGAAGACCCCCTTCTTGCGGGGACGTTTAATGGTAAACGTCGCTTTTGTGTTTCCAGTTTCATAAAAAAAAACCCACTGGTGCACTTTTAAAAGGTGGCTGCCAACATTCCCCAGGCTACCATACTCCCTCAGCCATGTGGTTCCTGTTTTTGCTTCTTCAAGATGCTCGCAGTGGGAGACCAAACTGTCTGAAAGTGCTTCCCGTGTGTAGGTTTAATGCAGGGATGAGGAGGTGGTCCATGGGACTGCCAGATAGACGGATAACGGTAAAAACAGAGCATCAGGATACATCCACTATATTTCACAACTTCCTGCAGAGTTGCTCTAGCATTGCATCATGTTACAATTGAGTCTACCTCTGTCAGTTATATACAACCATTTGTGGTGGGTCATGCAGATTGTATATATCTTTAAACAAAGAGAGCTGGCGAGTGGTCTTTTTCATTCAATGTTAAAGTCATTAGCTTATATGTACAATTCGTTCTCCCTAAAGGGTTCGACTTAAGCTTGTAAGCAACTCATTTTACGCTGCCAGTGAATGTGGCTGCTGAGACTGCAGGTGTCACTTTTAGAGGGTTATTGCATCAAAATAAATTCCTTTCCCAGAGTGCCCATTTCCTCGCCAGAGTCTGGGATTTCAGCGCCTTTGGTGATTTACTGTGGCTGTCTCGGTCATGGTCATCCAGGAGAAGTGGGGGGTATGCATTTCCCACACTGCCATGTGAAGTGGAGAGGTTATGGTGTAGAATAAACTCCTGATAGGTGCTGAAAGAGTCTTGTAAGACTGGGGAGATTAGTTTCCTCCAACAAGTGGAGGAGGGATGCAGTTTGGTCCTTAGCGACATATGTGACTGCAGAAATGATGATGAGGAAGCTTATTTAAGTATCTCCACTCTGTGTGCACACAAATGGCACAACAGTTAGATTATTGGCTTCCTTTTTCCATTTAGACTCCCTTTGTTTTGTGCTGGCCAGAGTATGAGCCACTGGTTAATAAAATAGGATGCACAGGAGACTCCCCCAGTGATTAGTTTTATGACGCGGGAGGACGCCACGAGTTTTGCCCAGCTCGTTCATGAACTTCAGCCAGGAATTAGGGCTTTTCACATCACACAATTTATGTGTTCTGCCTGAATGAAGCCTTTGTCTACACACAAAATGGGACACAGCCATAAAACTGTGAAGGCATCACACGTCTTGGCGTGGAGGTCGTTCTCTTTCAAAGAAGGCATTTTACATAAATCCCCCATGTCTTCTATCTGTGCTTCCCACTGAATTGTTCGATTTGAAGTTTATTCCTCTCTATTTTTAGCAGAAAGAACAGATTCCATTATGTAGGCCAAACGCTTTAACAAATATAGCAGTCATATGTAGGTATAATATGAGTAGAGGACTAGGTCTGAAGTTTTGCAGTCCATTTCACTTGAGTGAAAAGGCAGCTCTACACTCCAGGTTCCTGCACTGTGCCAGCACTCCTCTCTCTCGGCCACTTCATCGCTCGACCATGCAAATCCGCTCTGGTGGCAGATCAAAGGCCCAGAGAGCAGCACACAGAGAGTCATCTGATCCACACCGGCTGTGTGGATCAAGTCCATAACGTGAGGGATCAGTACACCCAGGGAATTGTCCCTCAGCCTCTGTCAGTGCTTAGTTATGATCTGGCTTCTGTCTACTTGTAGGACTTTGGTTTCGACAAAGATATGGGATTAATTTGGATATCACAAACAGATCTTTAGAAGGATTAACTGTGTCATTGTATTCACATGATTTGACGGTGAAGATAAATGTTCCACAAATTTTAAAGCCTGGTCAGAGATGTGCCAAGCCATGTCTGCGGCACATAATGACACTGCTTTTGTTTAACAACCTCTAAACATCAAAATAATGTATTTTTAGCTCATCCCTCTTGGCTCAGTCAGCAGTGTAGTCATCCAAACATGGGTCAGTTTCTAAAAGAAATATGCAGTTGCATGTTTACGCAAGCATGGCCAAATTCCTTCTGAAACCACCATATGTTCTTGGCTGACATTAGAAACTACATTGTATGGAAACATGATTTTGGGACCAATATGTGTCAAATTTAACTTCTGATTGTTTTTTCCTTCTTAATGTTTATGTTGGCTTTTAATTTTTCCCCCCCTTTCAAGCGAAGGAAACGTGGCAAAGTCACTTGTATGTTACTTACTTACTTTAACCAAAAGAGCTTAGTCCTGCGGTCAAACACAGATAAAAAACAATATTTAGGGATGTACACTCGCTTTGATGTAAAGCCATCGCTCACAGGCACAGACAGGCAGTTCATACAAATCTCGTCAATGCAAACAAACAGAACGACAAGCCAAGTGCATTTGAAAACAGACGCTCCCCCTTTAGTCTAGTGGAATGTGCAAGCTATGGAAATATGGAAAAACTTGCTCGACCCCTCATTCGCTGTCTGCACAATGGATTTACAAGGAGCAACAGAACTGGCTTTGTACATGGCACATGCCTGTGCATGTCATTAATACTGTGAGGGCCCACAACACCATTTACCCTTTATTTTGCCTTGACAAAAGGTTTGTGGCTTGTGAGGCCTCTCCAGAAACAAGAGACGTGTTGAAGTAGTTTTTCTGTGCCCTCTAGTTTTGACAAGTGTTTCACCTACGTTTTGATGAATGCCTTCCCTTTGGGCATTCCCAGCGTAGAGTCCACCCCTCCCTGCCTAACCAGGGGCCCTTTCACCACCAGCAACACAGTTGTCAGGGGAGGCTGTTGCCTCAGCTGTGTCCAGTCCAGCTGCAGTCTCCGAGCGCCGTGTTGGGACATTTTGGAAGGGATGGTGGTCTGTCTCCCAGCTGACTTTGCAGATTTCTATCTCCAAATGACCACAGATCACAGCTACTGTCTTATTTCTTTCCAGAACCCCCCCTGCCTTCACTAGCCCACCCACTGTCAACTGTGGAAAAGCAGCGATGCATCCAAACGTTTGCAGGAAATCAAAGCACTATTTGGATGAGGGCTTTCTGAACATCATTACAATGTTTTCTTCAATTGTTTTCCCACCATGTCAACTGCACATTGTTACTATATGAGTGTTAGTATGGTATTTACGTTCCAATATAGTTTACTGAACCACACGGGGCATTATGCAATTATAGCATCCCTAGAATTTAGGCAGAGAGGTCTAGAGAGAATCTAAAAGCTGTTTATTTGTGGCTGTTCTCCATTTTCTCAGTTCTATATCTGGAATGCTGATTATATCGTACTCACCCAACCCCTATACTTTTTCCTCTCTGTAGCCATTGAACAGCCTCTTCCTCTTCCCTGTTGTTTACTGTTCACCAGCCTAATCTGTCATCGCTGTCTTCTGTGTAACAGGACTGCAGTGTTTACGAGATGGAAGAGAAGATCCTGGAAGTTGTAAGTACGCTGCTATCTCTTCTTTTTGTTTCCCATAATATAAACTAAATGAGACGCTGAAGTGCACGTATAGAGGGGAAAAAGGTTGGATACATGTCTTTTTTACATTGAGGTTGTGTGACACGCTCACAGCAGCAAGGTCATTTTTCCGAGTGAACGGAACAGACTGGTCTATAGGATTGCCAGCAGAGGAGGCGGCTCTAATACGCCCCAACCATCAATCAGTGTTTCCTGTTGCTGACACTCTCCAGACCCCTTGGGCTAATACCGAGCTTCCTCTAGCACTCTGTCTCTTTCTTAGACAACCCAAGTCCGCGTTAGAGCTGAGTTTCTTTTTGTGCATTTCTTTGTTTCCTACACTTTTGCATTACCCTGCCTCTGGTCTTTGTTATCATCTTTTGTCTCCAGCTTTTTCTCACGTTCTTTCACTTATTCTTTTCATGCTGCGTTTTATTTTCCCTAATTTCCTGTTGCTATCGCTCTCATTTCTGTATGTCCTCTCGATAAATTGTACACTTTGTGTTCAAAACAAAACGCACGTGCCTGAGAAGAGGCCCCCTCTAATGATGATAAATAATAGTTTTTGTCCTGAAACGAGCAACGTACAAAGCAGACAGAAGGGACTGATTTCAGTGTTGTGTTTGCACTACGTCCAGTTAATAGCACACTAATGGCCTTTTTTAGCCCATTAAGCCTGGCACTAAACATGAACATGCTCACACACACACACACACACACAGCCATGTACACAGTGAGTAATACAACTTAACTGATGACGGATAAGGTCTTTGTGTCACGAGTAGCAGCGTAAACCTGACTTGTTGTAACCTGTAAAACACGCGCTACGTTCACTTGTTAGTAAAGGCACAATGCACCATTGGAGAATTTAGCACAAAATTACTGTGAGAAGTTTGTTGTGCTTCTTGGTTTATTCATTCATGTTACCCTTTTCCTCTGCAGTCTAAGATTTTGAACAGCATCTGTGACCAGACCGTGAGAACCACCTCTGACCCCCTGATGAGCCAGTCGGCCTGCTTGGAAGAAGTCCAGCTGACCAATATCAAACCAGGAGAGGGTCTGGTAAGGGAATGCTGGGAGATTGTCTTCCTCTTTTCAGCCCTAAACCCGATGTCTGCCTTATGGGCAAGGAATGCATGCAATGTGTGTCAAATCGTGACCCTCACATCCCTTTGGGAATATCATATTTTTACTGAAAACATAACTCTGGTCTTTTTTTTTGTTGTTGTTTTTTGCCATAGGGAATGTACATCAAGTCTACGTATGATGGGTTACATGTCATCACAGGCACCACAGAGCACGTAAGTATGACAAAACGCTCCCTTTCCATGCTGTAATTATTATTGTATTGTAAAATGCAGCGAACGGTATAATAGAAATCCCTTTTTATTACTGCAGTTTTTATGCACTCACTAAAAAAAGGCTTCTGATATTAGTAAAAAAACACCTCAGTCTCATTCTCCTCTTCATTCTCTTCCTCCTCTACTGAGGAGGGCACATTGACTTATCTGAATAAGTCAAAAACTACTCATCAGTAAAAAGCGATTGTTTCTTTCTGCACTCTAGTAACCGGTAAATATCACAAACAACCCCCACAAAAAAACTTTCCACACACTGAGACAACCAGTTAGTGACTAATACAACAGCATCACTTCCACGGTTGAATCCTCACGCCTCCGGTCCTTAATCGTGAATCAGGACCTGAATCATCACCAATAATGACTAGTTAATACTGCTTGACATCCGTGTGGCATGGAAAACAATTCAACTTGTATTCATACATGCAGACAGTGTTGTTGAGAGTGTTTTGTTTTCTCACGATTTGAACTTGGGTTCAGTGTTTGTTCCTCAAATATTTGCTTTTTTGTGTTTGTATTTTAAAGGCAGCTGTTGAAATCAGGCAGAAATGCCAGCGAAGTAGCTTGTAGATTAGCATAAGGTGTGTGCAGCAAGTAAAAGTGGTTTATCAGGATTTGACCTTTTTACTTTGTTTGTTCTTTAGTCACCTGCAGACCTGACCAGGAAGATCCATGCTGGTGATGAAGTGATCCAGGTTAACCAGCAGACAGTGGTAAGCACAGACTCTACATATCCGATTATATACATAGTGTCAATTTGAGTACAAAAAATAAATTCATGGAGCGTGTGTGTGTGTGTTTCTTGTTAACCAGGTGGGCTGGCAGCTGAAAAACCTGGTTGTCAAACTGAGAGAGGATCCCAGCGGTGTGGTTCTACTCCTTAAGAAGAGGCCCACAGGCCCAACAGGTTTCACCCCTGCCCCTCTAAAGAACATGCGCTGGAAGCCCCCCGTACCACAGGTACATGCACTCAAGCTCCAGACAATACTCCTTTCATTATGGAAGATCAACAAAAGCCTGCGCGTCTAGTCATTTTAAACCAATTATCAGCTTTTTAGGGAGCTGGTTCCAGTGGCAAGTCGAGACAAGTGTCACAGAGCCACCCTGAAAGTGCTGCCAGCTGAACTAAATACAACATTGAGTTTTCCTTCACGTGCAACATCAGAGGCAAACAAACCAATGATGTCATTCAGTCTAGGAGATAAAGCTGCCAGCCTGTATTGGAGTCTGGTTAGATTAGTATCTGGTTGATGAGAAGTGCCCAGAGGAAGACAAAGAAGACAATTGGAGTTTCGATAATTCACGTTATTTGGGTTTGCTAAGGGAAAACACCCCAAATGTGTCTCGTTCAAAGAAAGGTCAGGGGTAGCTGATAAATATTGCGCTAATAAGGTTATGTGACCATAATCCAATTTGCTGTTCTCTCTCATGTGAACACATTAGGCTTAACATAGCTTTTAACCGCATCTCCGCACCTGAGTCCCCTTAAACAGACGGAGAGACAATAAGCCTTTTTGTAAACTAAGACTGCCCAATTTCAGGCTCTGCCATTGTCTTATCATGCGTAGCGTGTTTTATAGCCTGAGAAGGCAAGATGAGACGATATCAGATAAGAGTGGGTTTCTCAAAACAACAAAGAGCCTCTCAACACAAAGGTGGCCCATGTCAACAAGTCCACCAGCGTCTTGTTTTAACAAGCACTCAGGCATATATCAGAGTTAGTCATCTCAGTTTATCTGCGATAACAAGGCTCCAGAAGGCAAAACGGAGATAAATCGTACACCCTGATTCAGGAATGAATGACACTGGCTTTGTAATACTGTATAATTTGTACACATGGGAGCTATTTGGAGAAAGAAAGAGGGGGGAATGATTCATGAGATCCTAAATCGGATGTTTAGTTTGTCATTAATCTACGACATCCACTACGCTGTAACATCAGACGTATCATTTAGGTCTGATGAGAATGGCAGCGTGTAAGAGTCGTACATTTAGTCGAGGGCACAATGTTGTTGAGTGTTGGGAAACATAACTGTGGTAAATGAGTACAGTTTTAAGTACATGTCTCGCAAGCTATTTTGGACTTTTACTTACAATCTTTCCGTACCTCAAACAAGAAGGTTCATACTCAGAGAGACGCACACAAGCACTTAAATGTCTCACCACATGTGGTAAACTCCTCCCAGTTGCCAGCAAGTCATATTTGGTCTTAATTTGGGATTTGGCAGAAACAACAAACAATGACTTAATTCGTTTTCAACAGTAAACTGATGCACTGTATGTGTGCATGCGTGAGAAGCCTAGCAGAAATCCCACTATCATTTATTAATTGTGTGAGAAGTTAACTGACTAAAATGAATTATTGTGCTGCTCTTTTTCAGAACAACTCCTCCTTGATCAGAGCCCAGTCTCCCTGCAGCTCAGCTAACGGCTCAACCAAAAAGGAGAAGCCAGCTATCCTGGACTTGTACATCCCCCCTCCTCCTCCAATGCCGTACACCCCACGGTGAGCGATTACTATTTCATGAGGTTTAGCTTTTTAGCTAGAGTTCTAAAAAGTTGGAGGTTAAAACACACAAGGCATGAAACAGCTCAAAGAAATAGTAAGAAGAAGAGAAGGAGAGAAAACAACTTCCACCCTGCAGTGAGCTATCCAGTCACCCCTGGTCAACCTTTGCAGCATTTCCACATCCAGGCCTTTGAAGCAGGTGGATAATGAGTGTGTCCCAGACCCGTGACCACAATACTTCCCTCTCTCCTCCTACTGCACATTCTGTTCTTGTCCTCAGCCCACTCTGCTCCCAGTCCTGCTATAGTCCTTATGCAATGACTGTTTCATCTTCAACCTTCATAAAGATGACAGAACATGGTCACACTCACAAAACTGCTGAAATGTTTGCAGCTCTGTCATATTTATTTCTGGTAATAACAGTAACATATTTGCTTCTAAATCATCCAAATCGTGACGTCATCATTGATACTTTGAACTGTGGCATCTTGTGCTGTTAAATAAATAAGTATTTTTTCCTTTCTCCGCGCAGAGAGGCGAGAACGGACACCTTCTCCAGCATTAGTAAAAGACCAAAGGGCTCTGAGTCACCCAACTCCTTTCTGGACCAGGAGAGCAGAAGACGCTGCACGATCTCAGATTATGACAAGATAAGCGTCGGCTGTCCGATCGAGGCCAACGTGATACAGCCCAGAATGAGGGAGCACAGGCCCTCACGTGGTCAGTATTTTCTCATCTACAGAGTCTTATAAACACTCAAGCAGTGGGTAGTGAAATATATGATCCTTAAAATAATGCTTTTGATAAATATTTAACTCTTGCCTGTAGGAAAGCCCCGGCCTCTCTCCATGCCAGCAGATACATGTGTTGGAGTGGTAGATCCCTACGCTAAGCCCTGGACACAGGGAAGGAAAGGTATGTGGCATGCTCTAATTGTCAGATGAACCCCCTTCAAAAATATATTTTTGCACTTCTGCACTTCCTTGACAATTCCTGTCTTATACAGCAAGCTATAATGTGTTAATGAATGAGTTTTCTAGTTAATAAACTTCAGACGGGATAAGCTGACTTCTCATTGTCTTTGCTTTAGGTGAAGACCTCCTGTACAGATACCTGAGCAATGAGAGGATCCCTACCATTGCGGAGGAGGTCCCCTCGGTGTCTCCGCCCTACAGGCCTGCGGGGGAACGTCACCTCGTCAGAGTGGACCACATCAGGGGCAGCCGCTACTACTCCAACTCTGACCTCCACAACAGCGCCACCATCCCCTACCAGGAGGACATGAGAAAGGCCCCCGTAGCCCCCGTCTCCAAACGCACGGCAGAACGCTCACTACTGGTCAGTTGGATCACGCGGCTTAAGCTATTGACTCACTGATGATGCGCTTCCTGTCCGGGGCTTCCTGTCTTGTGTCCTTCCTCAGTGCCTTTTGATTTTTAACGTCCAGCTGGTTTTTTGGCAGCTTCGGGCTTTCTCACACTCTCTCCCCAACCTCCATATTTCCCTGGTGTTACTACTACTACCAACTACTACTCCTCAACCAAACTTACTTTTGTAGTACTCACGGCATTACATCATCACCCCTTTAACACTGCGCACAACCCTCCTCGTCTCTGACTACAAGTCCCATCTCTGCCTCAAGTGGATACAGTTTGTTCAGGTTTAGGACACTTTGGCCTTGTGTGCTGTCTATGGACTCCTCTGTACATACTAAGTTATGTCATGTTTCAGTTGAAATGCTCTCTGGTACCATTATTTAATACTTCAGCTATTTGCTTATTTTGATTTTATCTGCATAAATAAGTTATGGAAACTAAACTAAGTGAAACAAACAGCATATTTTGTTAGTGAAACTGTGCTTTTACTATACATGTTACTTTTTTCTTTTTTCAAATTACACTTTTGTGATCAGTTACATTAACCTCTGCCAAAGGTTGCCTCTTGTAAGCTATGCATAAACTTCATAAGGATTTTTGTAGTCACTTTAGTTGAAAAATGCTGCATTGGTTGGTAAAAGGTAGGGGTGCAACGATACACAGAATTCACGGTTCGGTTCGATACTTTACTGTCACAGTTCGATATTTTTTCAATACAAAAAAGAGAACTTTCCATGCCTTTTTTGACTTGTAGTTTACTGAAATTACCAACATTTGTTTCAACTGATCTGAAGGATGGTGGAGGATCTTTGATTTTAGCGAGCAGCACGCGTCAATGTACACAGACCACCTCGAGCAGTGGGAAGCAAGGCACAGAAAAAGCAAAGAGAAGCTGATGGATTTTCAAAATAAAATACCCCATGCAAACTACCGGTCGTAAAAACAGACGAAACTAATATGTTTATGCATGTTTGGAAGAACATAGACTGGGAAAATGGCCAAATCTGGCGGGCTAAACGCTTGCTTCTGAAATGCTACGCCACTGAGCTCTCAGCACAGAGCGCATTGTCAGAAGTTGATAAAAATAAATATAAAATTGCATTGTATTGTTCGATTCATAGTGCAAACCAAACCGAGACCACCGTATCGAACGGTTCAATACAGATACATGTATTGTTGCACCCCTTGTAAAAGGATGTTTATATCTTGTCACAAATACTTGTGCTAGTTTTAAAGCTATGCACTCTATTCAGTAAACTTTTCTATCCTGTGTTTCAGTTTACTCTGCAATTATCCACCTAAAGAGCCTATACATAGAGCTGGCTGACAGTAATAAATGGTCTTTCTAAGCCAGTGTTTTGAACCAATCTTTTAGGACGCACGGGTCACATGGACGACCACAGATCACAAGAGACAGAATGACAGTATTATTTAAGAAAATACAGGGAAGAAGTGTCTATTGTTGCTTGATCTGCCTTTTGTAAGTTTTGAATAGTGTTTTATTAAAAATTGCAGTTCATGTCAGTGATCTTTTGTGTTGTCTTTATTTTACCGTTGGGTGTGGAATTACTGCTTACTGTGTAACTGTAACGTAGAGTGTGGGATGACATTTCTTCCTGAAAACTTCATTGTTGTTCTAGTATCAGTTTACATACTGAAAAATGACATTGTGAAGGGCCGTTTTAGTCGTTATTAACTGGCTCTCTAACCTTTTGACATTTTGAGGTGAACTCTGCCTCTGTTTTTTTTTTAAGCATGCGGTGAAACGGGATAGCTACTGTCAAGTTACCTTTTCTCTGTGTCTCAGATGGTGATGCTTATGCAACTACCACCCTCTTTGATGAACCTTAAATTCCAGCTGGGTGACCATATGGTCAAAGCAGGTTTTCCATCAGGGGATCCTATTCCTGCACATATGTTGCCTTTTAAACATTTAAAAGTCAGTTTAGGATTACTTTGCCTGACAGCTTTTGCCATTTTCATTGATTTTGAGCGTTTGCCTGGAGAAGATCAGCACCTTTTCATCATGGAACTAAAGATCTGTCAAAGACTAACCTCTTTCCCTGCCTCTTTGCATGTGTCTTTTTGCGCATGAATTTTCAGATTTGAGATGGGCCTCTTTTCTTATCTCTCCTCCACTTCTTCTTCTTCCCTTCCCGTGTCTTGCTCTGCCCAAACTTGCCAAGCTAGAGTCGCCTGTGGTCCTTACTAATTTGCACTTTCTGAAAACCTGTGGTCTGTCTAAATACTACCTGCACTCTGTTTAACCCACTGCTAAGTTTGCTAACCACTAACATGTTATGCCTGCACATCACAAATGGTTACATGGGAATGCTGAATTATTGGTAGACTGTGTGCATGTGGAATTTTTTTTTTTTTTTTTTGTTAACTGTAAACAAATCTCAGACCGAGACACATAAATGTGATGAATGTTTTGTTCTTAATTTAATTATTTTTTTCTGTTCTGGAGAGGAGTTCCATTTTGCTACAACATGAAATTAGGAAAACAAAATGCTTGTAATCGAGAAGATGCTGCACTTTAACAGTCAACATTTAACTACCACCACATAAAGTCATAAAACGAGTCCTTATAAACAGTAGCTTTAAGTTAATGTTTGTAGATCTCTTTGAAACTAAGAGCAATTTTAAGAGCAACTATATCAGGATAGTTGACTCAATCTCCAACATGCGTTAACACCAGAATCTTTATGTATCACAGGGATCCGACTGGCACTCTAGCAGTGACTTCCTCAACCGGTGAGTTCCTCACTCTCTCCCACGCACACACACATATATACACAGTGTTACGTCGTGCGTAGGTCAGATGAGAAACATAAGAACAGGGTGGGTCTACTTTTCCTACAGGGAGTGACAGTCAGCAGGCTGTGGAATCTTTTTAAAACAGTGGGTCAGTGGGTGGGCTGCTTTTATGATCAAGGAAAATATGCCATAGACAACCATACTGAGGCTCATATAGGGCATAGAGAGAGACAGACAAACAGATGGTGACAGCTGGAGGGTAAAAACCATAGAGTTACTATCCAAGTGTGGCTGTATATCAATTGTTTAATGGTAGGCTATGAACTAATATTAATCGATTTGTGCTTGTGGCTATTAGGAGCTGCAGCAACATGGTCAGAACTGATCCAAAGTATCACTGTTCTGCTTCAACCAGACAATAAAAACTAAAGAATAGATTTCCATCCACAAGATTTCCAGGCTTATAGTATTATAGTTGAGAAATCTATGGTCATTTTGTTGGAGCTGTACAAACCTTTTCACTCGCTTGAATGTTAAATCCATTAAAAGCTTATTATTAAATGGGTAATGTCTGTTTTTTGAGACATCGTTATCCCTCAGGACCTCCAATATGTTCCAACATATCCCACACACCAACGTGTCCATCCTTGGTGGCCATCCACCCCCACATGCCGGATAATCTTTAGAAATGTCACTGTCATGACAAATCCTGATACTTCTATGCGTCTAACTATAAATAAACCCACCCCACTGCGAAATCTGACGACATCTAAGGATTGCTGCTCATCTGTGGCCCCTGTACTTCCTCTGGTCTTGGATGTAGGGCCTGGGGAGGTGTGACTCCCCACATTAACACCGTGATCGATGACTAAATGCCTCACACAATACCCCCCGTCCTTCCCGGCAGTTCTATTCTAAGAGCCGCACACAAACGCGTTGCATCCGGTTTGTTGCACGCTCGATCAAAACACATTACTCAAATTTAGAATATATAGAGATGCTATAGTAAATCTCGCAGATAAGCAGTTGACTCATCGTTGGTGGAGGTTCATGAACATGTGACACTGGTGCAGGTCATGGAATTTGATTGACGGTGGATTTAATCAGCTGTCATCTTAATTTTGGCTTGTTAATCCATTAAAACAAACCAGTTTTTCCTCATGACAAAGCATAAAATGTGACGGTGCATCAATTTTATTTCTGTCAGTTGTCAAAACCATCTATTTAATTATCTAAGAAAAGGTGGGGGGTGAATTCTGTGTGGGTGGGAGAGCAGCAAAGCGTACCTACAGAAGTTTTTTAAGTTGCAACACCTGCAAAAAAAAAGTCATCAGTCTCTTCTTTGACAAACTAGTAATTTACAGACGAGACAAAGACATGAAAATTTATGGATGACAGGAGGAGGAGAGCGCCGAAAATGTCAGCGATCGAAAGGAAGAAAAAAAATGAGCCAGAGACAATTTCATACCCTGAAATTGCAGGGTGAGGCCTGGATGAGGTATTCTGCTCATTCTGAGCATTGGAAACAAGTTTTTTTGTCTGCCCATGTTGCTGTGGCTGGTTGCCAAATGTAGTATCAAAACCGCTGGAACACCAACTAAAATGCCAACCCTGAAACAGTCTCCACGGGATGTGTTTAGTTCAGTTCATATCATCAAAGTAAACTGCATTGGAACACAGATAAAGGTAATGAGTGGTTACGAATGAGCTGAGAAGCAATAAGTATGTGTTGGAAATTTTCAAGAGACACCTTCGTCTGATCTGAGGAATGACGGTTGGATTAAGATTTTTTGTGTACAGGACAACTGTACTGTAAACTGCTTGACGTCAGCTTCAGCAGTCAGTTTCAAACCATTGAACGTCGACTTTCATTGTCTCTTACAGGTATAATCAACCACAGATACGATCCTGGTCCTTCTCTCAAGCAGTAAGTATACTGTGTTGGGTCAGTCTGTCTAAATGTAACCGCTATCAATCCCACTGATGAAAGAATGATGTGTATGTGGTCATACAGTATGGGTGTGCATTTTTCATACATCTGCGTGAGTGACTGAGTTAGTCCACTGTGCAATGTGAGGAATGCCACTGGCCCGGGAGGAGGTGACACCGAAAGCCTCAATTACAGGCCCATTACATTTCACACACAGATAAAACAACATACACACTTTCTCTTGCGCTCTCCTTCAAACACAAACCACCAGACAAGTATTGCAATGTGCAGTCCACGTGAAAGGTCTTGACTGAAGAGTCTGAACACGCACACACACACACACACCATGAAACTGAGTGGAAAATAAAAAAGCATAGCACGGATCGCCACGAGGTCTCTAGAGGATTAAGCGTTCTAGCGCCGCCTTCAGGTTTGAGTGTGGAGTTTTGAGTGAAATGTCTCATCAACTATTGAATGAATTGTCATGAAATTTGGTACAAAAGTTAATATAGCACTATCATCAATAAAATGTGCTCAGAATTTCTGTATATGTGTGTGTGTGTGTGTGTGTGTATATATATATATATATATTATATATCTCATATATATAAACTTGAGCATGGTCATTGTCTTAGCATCAGCATTTAGGTCAAGGCGCTGCCTCAAAGCTGCTAGCATGGCTGCAGACTCTTTGTGTTGTCCGTCACTGAACGTGCAGACCACGTGAAAGGACTTGAAATTGATCTAGCATCTATTGACTGTGGCAGATGTGAAAATGAAATGACCACAAGGGTAAACTCAGGATCATTCTTACTGCCTTTGCACTCACACACAGAGGCCATACTCCACAGCACCGTGAGTTACTGTCTTAGTGGCACATACCAGTCATGCACCTCCACAGGGGTCAGATGAATTAGGCACATAGTCAGTAGTGGCATGTGTACAAATCACATTTGTACAGATTTATAGTCCAACGGCCACTTGTGGCACCAAACAAGAAAACCTTGACCCTGCTGTTAGCGTTTATATAGAATTGACGTGAGGGGGTACAAGGATGTTTGGATTTTACTGCTTCTGGACTATTTGTGCTTGTACCTGAATGGTTACAATTTATTTCAATCCAAATCCTCATTGACTGTCATTCAATAGTGTATTTATAGCTCAGTGAGCACATGCAGCAAGATCTAAACTGAGGTGGTGAACTGTGCCAGGGCAGTTACTACCAACAGCAAGCAGGGGGGCACGCAGCGCCGTCAAACTGAGCAAGCTAGAATCTGATATCATTTCCAGCCCTTGCACCCTTCCCCCTTTAGTGAGATCCCCCTGCTGAATAATAGCCACTTTGTTTGCCCCCCTCTCTTCTTTCTCCCCTTCACATACACACACACACACACACACACACACAGTTTCTGGGTGGGAGGAGTGCGGAGGGGGGGCATTAGCTAAGTGCCGTGACAATTCTCAGCATGGATCATGATGGGAGATTGAGTGCTACAATGGTGTGACCAATCTGCATTCCTGTGAATCCTTCGGGTCTTTGACATGAGTCGCAGGCAAGATTACCTCACTTCCACCCAAACACAGCTTCAGCGAAATGCCCCTTTAAATCAGCCTAAAGTGGCATGCTGAGACTTTTTTTTTCCTCGTCACAAAATGAGAAGAGTGTGAATTGTGTTTGAAATCTTTTATTTAATTCAACATGTTTAATTGAAATGTCAAAGGGAGGGTAGCACAAGGAAGTTACTTGATATGGATGAGAAAGATAGGGTGACAAACAGGAGGGGAAGCTACAGTGTGAGAATGTGAGAGATATAAAAGGAAGGGGGGGTCTCTTCATAGTCACTTCAATCCACTCGCTGCAGCACAATAGCAAGTGGAAAGAGAGAAGAGGCCCCTGTCTATTTAAGCAAAAATGAAATGGAGACTATAATAATGCAGGACCCGGGAATGTGTCTGCTGGTTTACCGCCGTCCCGGCACAGGCCAGCGTAGGCCAGAACTTTCAAACTTCTGCACAGATACTCCTCGAGCATTGATGTTATGGCTACAAACCCAGCTCCCCACTAAGACGGTGAAGGGTGTTGATAGCCAGGCCACAGCTTCCCAGAGCCACAGACGGACTTTGTAACATGAAACACTTATTTTTCTCTGTCTTTTCTAGAAGAAACCGTAGTGTGTCTGGAGAATTTGTCTTCAAGCTATAAAAGGAAGAATGTTTTGTAACACTCTGCCCTGACCATGACACCCCAGACTTATTCAGTAGGTGTGCTCATTATCAGTGAATGGCGCATTAAGGCGTTTGACAGGTATTTGAAGTAGGTGTTTTTAATTACAATAAAGAATCTTTAGAATAGTAGACATCAACAACTTAACGACATTAGCTATAAGAAATAGATCCATGTTAAACACACTGTTTTTGCCATCTGGTTCTTCTTCTTGTTCTTGTTTTTCCTTGGGGTTTTGGCAGTTGTCATCCTTGTATTTGTATTACTACCTCCTTCTGGTCTTCACCCACTCACTGTTTCCTATTCCATTACAGTCTTGTAATGAATCGTTTGTTTTCAACAACCGAAATATCCATTTTCTTCCTTCCATGGAGCCCCCACACTCAATCACATCTTTAAACCTGGCTTCCACCCGTCCCAACATCTGTAAACCTACAATCTTTATCCTTTGTTCTGTGTCAAATCTTTTTCTCCATAGTTATTGAAGTGCCCAGTTCGACGTCCCCCTACAGTAAAAAGTGTTTTTCTTAATCTGTGAATAATTACTTGTTCTTTTTTTTTTGTTACTTTGACTATTTCTTTCACCTCCTACTTTATTTTGTACTTTATATAAGTGTCTCCCATTCTCCCAACAATGGAGTCCAAACTTTTCCCCTCTGATTTAATATCCATGTTCTCTCTTGCCTCCTTCACCAACTTACTTAATCTGCTGGTATCCACATTAATACTGTTTCTTTCCCATGATGGGCGAACCATGAATTACTAACCAGTATTTCTTGACGTCTTCTGTTAATCCTACTTTACTTGACAGTGCTGACACTAGATCTAGCTACTATACCTCTGTGTCCCCTAAATGTTGAGTTGTTGGTTTTGTTGGTGTCTTAGCGACACCTAGCGGACAAGAGTGGGAACTGCGAAGACTGCCTGAGATAAACTAGTAAATCTGAACCACTGAATATAATACAGTGACTGTGTAAAGTAGCTCTAAAGTTGTTGCTGCATTAAAGTAAAATAAATAAATAAATAAAAGTGCCTTCATGATGTTAATTTCTGTTTGGGTTTGTGTGTTTACCCTGTTTGAAGTGAAGGAAGAGGGTAACACCCAACGAGCAGCTGAACTCACCTGAAACCAAACGAGCCTTCTTTGAATTTCTTCTTTTGTCTTTTTCCGACATGCTCGCCAAGGTTTGGTCAGACTTTGAGCAGAGCTTTCGGACTAAACTGCTTTCGTTGAGGTCGTGGTGGAAGGTACAGTAACACATGTTTTGTTTCAAACTCTGTATTTGTGGCTAGGCCGAGGACCCTGCGTTTAGGGCTAACGTTAGTAGAAAGAGTACAGGTATAGGTAGTATACATTTATGTAATTTAACATTTAGGGGGAATAATGCTTACATTCACTTAAAATGAATCTACAATCCAATGATAACTTTAATTTAATTGTGTAAAATACATTTTTACTTAATATTTTACTTTTTGGATTAACATTTGTTTGTTTAGTAGCTTTTTGCACTGATTTTAAGACTCGTTTCACATTTTTATTTGATATAGTAACCAACATTTGGCCCAAAATTTGCATTCACAACCAAAATGGTATGTCTCCTTTGTGTCTTTGTAGATAAAAAAAAAAAAATCATATGTGCAGATGGTGTGGGTGGGGGATAGTTCTCTGGATTGATTGAAGTCAGAAAGTGTATGTACCCATTCCAGTTATAAGATTTACATATTAATCTGCATGCACATTTGTTAAATCACAGAACTAAAATTACACTTAACCTTTAACATCTGCAAAAAAAAAAAAATCCCACAGGAACTTACACACACACACACACACACTCACAGCCTTGTGCTGTGGTTTATGTGGTTATCATCATGTACTCCAACACCCGGAAAACAAGACATGATGCATGTGTGTTGTGCAACACACACATATACACGGTGGCGCAAAGAGGTTTAGTTCAGAGAAGCTGTTGCCGTGTGAGCTTTTAGAGCAGCAGAGGACTTGAAGTGAATCAGGTATGACTCTTCTTTTATTGTTCTCACTGGGCGGCGTTTGGAGGTACTTTGTGGTGAGTGATTGAATGCGAACAACTGCAGCAGGACTAGAAGTCAGGACCTTGTGTGATCACCCTGCCACCTGTGCTTTTACATTTCCTGACATCAAGGCTGGCTTTTCTCGCATAGAGCTCAGTCTGACATGTTAATGTCAAGGTTATGTGATAGATTGACTCTCGGGGAGATGTTTCACATCTACAAAGAAGTGAAGTGGGTGGTTGAGAATCTTCATCTCTGTCAGATCATACCCAGTTTTTTGCTGTATTGTATCGTAAAAGGTTTTTCCACACAAATGTTTGGTCTGTGATACTCTCTCTGTCTCTCTCAGGCAGCTTTGTCACTACAAATAAGGAACTTGCATATGCAGAGGAAGTTAGTCAATGATGGTAACTGGGATTTCACAACATCTTTCATGTTGCTGTTACTGTCATTTGAGGTTTTTTTCCTCTGTGCTTGACGCTGCTAAACAATATATTTGAACTTGCAGTACAATGTCACAAAAGGGGTCTTTTAATGAACAAAGTGACCATTGTGACACTGTGAGTCAGTGCTGCATTTCGTCATGAGTTTTAACTTTTTAGGTTTTCTAATTGAACAACATTGTCTCTACTCTCTGCCCATGACGTTGCTTCCTGTTGTTACACTAGAGAGCAAAGAAGTGCAAATTTATTATTTAACTGTGGGAGATGATACTGTCAGCCTACACATCTGTGGGTAACCTGCATCTTTTTGGTTTCTTTCCACAGGCTGCCTTCCCCATATCTGTCCCCCCTTCAATGGCTGCCGATGACTACAACCCTGTAAGTGTTTCTTCCTTTTTTTTTTTCTTTTTTTTTTTTGCGTTTGACATTTACTCTCTCTTTATATATAATGAAATTGAAGCCCTGCTTTCCTTTTTAATGGTTGGGCTACTTCTGCTTCTCCTATTTTTTATGATGGCAGGGTTAAATATTCATAGTAGGATGGGTTTATGCTCCACTGGGTGGTTGCGCTCTAGTTCTCTTAGTGTTTTTTGTGAAATTTAAAAAAAGGGGACAAAGCGTAGCTCAGAAAGTCACATCGCAGATGAGGATGTTAGAAAGGAGGGAGGTGTGTGTGTAGAGATAGAGAAAGAGAGAACAGCAGAGAGAAAATACATGTGTTACTTGGTGCGAGAAACAGGATGTTCCACACAGCCTCTTCTTCTCAGCTGTGGGGTCTGAAACCGTTAACGCACTCCTCTCGCCTCCTGCGTCTGACCTGAGTGCTCACCCTTCTCTGCTCTCCTCCCGAAGGTCTCCCTCCGACACAAATCCAAGAAGAAGACCCGAGGAGGTACGTTGTCACCCCGTGAGCCCTCATCACATTGTCTGTGTGTGCGCCCTCAGCTGTAATTTCGACACTCTGTGGGCGTGTGTGAAGTGGCAGGGCAATTAGTGTGTACAGATGGCTTTAAGACATCTCGTGGTTGCTTTCACTTCAGTTCTTCTCTGTTCTGTCTCTCTGTATCAGTGTTTTGGATTCTGAGAAGTCAGCTCTATTTTTGTGTTATTATCGCTGTGTTATTCATTACGGAAACAGGTAGGCTTGAATGTAGCGTTGCACTTTTGAATTGACTGTTGTGGATTCTGCGTGGGTTTGTTGTCAGTGCTATTTATACAATTCACCTGTTTATTGAACCAACATAGTGACCTATTTCCCCTCAATTGGAAATGTTCTATCTGTCAGGAATTTAGACTCCGCAACTTCTTGTTTCCTCTTGTGCTGTAACTGCGGTGTTGCTTCTTTGTTTCTGTGCACAGGCAATGGTACGATGAGCAGGAGACGGATTTCAGTCAAAGAGCTTGGTCAGCCAGACCACCAGGGCTGGCTGTATAGGAAGAAAGAAAGCAAAGGCTTCCTGGGTATCAAATGGAAGAAGTACTGGTTTGTGCTGAAGAAGACGTCTCTCTATTGGTACAACAACCAACTGGTGAGTAAAGTGGCCTTTTATAGACCCATTTATGATGTAGACATGTTCAGCCAGAGTCTGAGGCATTCATATGAGACTGCTGTCATAGTTCATCACTGTTCACTCTGTTTCTCTCTCAGGATTCGCTCACTTCTTCATGATCTGAAACTCTCAGTCGCTCAAAAAATACAAATTTGCTCTTTTAGTATTACTGTAAGAAGATGTGATTAAAATAATCCCGAATGTATAAGCAGATGAGTAGTAAGCAGGGTAACATACAGCAGGCGGTTCATTGTTGCACAATAAATAGTTTCAAGACTCTGGGTTATTTCGCAACAATGACTAGCTCACTGTTCATTACCTGTTTATGAACATTTTCCCATACATAAAAAGAGTAAATTCAAGTGTAAATATTGAATACAATGTGAGAATCAGAGGAAAATAGATTTAAAAAACAAATATTGGGGTGATTTTAAAGTGGTTCAGTACATTTTTATGTATTATTCTGCTGTGACATGCTCTCTCTACAGTGCTTCTAAGAATGAGGATGGGGATATTCTATATTTGTTTATGTCAACAAATCCAATGAAACTAAAACCAACAACGTCTTGCTCTGCCTCTCAACACTCTCCGGCTTCCCAATCCTGTCTGTTGCTCTTAGTCCTAAGCTGATTCATACAATACTTCAATCTTCAAAATAAATGTAATAGTTTTGGGCAAATATTACTCAAACAGGAGGGAACAGTGTATTTGTAGGGGGCTGTCTTCAGTTGCTGGTGCATGCAAATTTGGGGGTGTCGTGAGTATTACAGCAGCAGGATTGGCTCAAAATAAACTACAGTGTTCGTGTTCGCTGTAATGAAGGACCATGTCACCCAGGGCAATGATGTTCCTATTATTATTGTAATGAAAAGAATGGATTTATACAAAGTAAGGAAAAAGCTGTAACAGATTTTGGCTGCACATTCTGTTGGTAGGATCAATGTACTGTTGGTTTTCATTGAATTATTCAACAATATGAAAAATATAGAATATCAGTACACCTATCCTTTAAGTTGTGTGTGTGTGAAAGGTAATACATTTAAAGATAAAAACAAACTGAAGCCACAATTCCATCAATTGCAATCAGATCCAATGTCATTTCATTAGTTTCATTTTAGTTCTTCCTGAGATCGTCGGTTTTGTTTCAATTTTTTTTTACAAAAAAAGCAAACACAGCAGAATTTCAAACCGGCATTAATCTTCGAAAACGTTTAATGCATACTGAGTCACAGCTGCCGTCTAAGGCACCAGAGGCACATGAGTCATACTTGTTTCTGCCACAGCTGTCTGCCTTGCCAGCCTGCCACTGCAGGAACCACCAAGCAGTGTGTGTGTGTGTGTGTGTGTGTGTGTGTGTGTGTGTGTTTCCTGAATGAGATAGTGCCACTAGCACCCCGTCAGACTCTGATACACTCATACGTAACTGACGTGTTTCATTTACCAGCATGGTAACTACAATCACATCTTCTCTGTGTCACTGTGACACGACGGGAGAAAATAGAAGAAGTGGCTTAGTGCAATTCAACGGCTGTGTCATTGTCGGGAAGTGGTTTGAAGTCATCAGTTTGTTTTAACACTCACTGTTGTTCAATCTCGTGTGTTGCAGGCGGAGAAAGCCGATGGCTACATTGACCTCACAAACTTCATGATTGACAGAGCCATAGAGTGCAAGAAGAAACAGTAAGCTCATAACTCTCAGTCAGATAATGCTTATAAGGTACTTGACCACCAGTGGTTTGAAATAAAAAAGGAACTATGTCCTTGTCTATTTTGGGACCTGAATGACACAGAAACGCTGTCCCACACGCTGTAATATGAAGTGTATAGTCATGAGATTATCTGCAAATGAACTCACAGTTTTCATGAATTCCAGTAGGAGCATCTCTTCACTTTCTTGTCCTAACTGCTCTCTGTTTACTTCTCCTCACGCAGTGCGTTCAAAGCTTGCCACCCTCAGGTCATGATGTTTTATTTTGCTGCTGAGAACCACGACGAGATGAACTTGTAAGTCACATAAACAGATTTTATTGTATGTATTTCTCTAAGGGCGTGTTTTTTTTTTGTTTTTTTTTTTGTCATGTCTAAGTTGAATATTCTTTTTTTTTTCTTTTCCCCAGGTGGCTGAATAAGCTCGGGCTTGCCTCCATTCAGTATGAGCCAACGGAACGAAACCCTGCTGCCGGTGAGCTCCTGTAACAATCAGACGTGTATCACTGTTATCTGCTTCAAATATTTAAATCTCCTCTGAATACTAGTTGGATTAGCCTTGTTATAACTTCTAACTTTGTGTGTGTCTCCCATTCAGAGTGTTACAGTGAAGCCAGTGACCATGAAGAAGCTGAAAGCACAGAGATTCCCCCTCCACCATATTCTGAACAAACCCTGAGGGACTCTGTAGATGCATCCGGTCCACCTGGTAGCACACATCAGGTCAGTCATGTCTCTGGCATGTCACGGCCATTCATTCACTCAAAACTGTAGCTGCTGAATTAAGTTGTTATTGTATGTTTACTCTCGTCCGGCTGGCTGGATTATTACGTCTGACCACGGTGTATTTGTCTTTCAGGGTACACTTCCTCCCCCTTACTCCTCCGCAGTCCCCAGCGAAGCCAACGGATCGCTGTCATCGCCCGTCAGCACGATGACGTCGCAGAGCTCCACCTCCTCACTCGCCAAACACCGTCAGTCCTGGTTGGACCTGGTCGCGCAGGCATCTCCCCCCACCTTGGAAAACGCTGTGGTGTGCTCGGCTCAGGTACACTCACACCAACCTCCACAAGAGGAAGCGGAAGAAGAGGATGACAGCCAAGTGATGGAAAGCTCATCTCAGCAGGACTTGCCGGAAACAAGGTCTAATGAGAAAAGCCCTGCTGCTGAGCAGGTGGAGGAGGAAGCGGAGGCACAGAGGGTTGTTTCTGGTGCTCAAGAAGCAGGTGAGACTTTATTTTAGTTCTTTTTAATTGGTTGCGTTTTATTCTGTTTCAGATTTTGTGATCGATTTAATCTCCTTTGTGTGTGACTTGCCTGTGTTTTGTTGTCTCGTACTGACTTTAGGAACCTTTCATACATGCAGTTATCAGCGTAATCTTTGTGCCATGTACTGTGATGATACAATATAACTTTATCTTGTTACAGGCGTACGTGGGAACAGCTCAGATGAGATGGAGAAGCTGTATATCCATCTAAAAGAGGCCAGCCTCTCGCCAATAGGGGATCGTAAACCATCCACGAAAAGGGAATTCAGGGCCTCGTTCATAAAACGCTGTAAAAACCAGACTGTCAATGATAGACTGCACCTTATCAGGACTCTCAACAGCACATTAAAGGTACATTTTCCATTTCATAGTCTCTCTTTGCACTGCTTTTGTTTTTTGTCCATGTGATTTTTACATTGCAGTGCAGCTAATGTTTGCAAAAGAATTTGAATATCTTTGTTTTGTCACTTAATTGTTTCAATTCAAGTCTTTGCTCTCTTCCTTTCTGGCACAGTCGAAAGAGGCAGACCTGCAGGCAATAGAGCAGTTGTTGTCGGACTCGGCGCTTACCTCAGGCAAGTTCAGAGAGTGGAAGGAAGCCAATGGGCCCTTGGTGCAGGAGATCTGTGTTAAACAGGACCAGCAGGTGGCATCAGAGGCCACGAAAGCTGCAGCATCAGTCATTGCTGCTCCAGTGGTCGAGACCAGTTTATAAAGACTCTTCATGACTGTTTTTTAAGTGTTTGGACCCGGAGGACTTTACACTCACACACTTTGGATACACACTGCTGTTTTCATTTGAGACTACTGTTCCATATCGGCGGACGAGTTACTGGATCAATGAAGAAGAGTGTTTTTAGCTCCTAAATAGAGATGGAGCAGACGTTTTCTGATTAGCCTGTCACATTAAAATGTGAACTGTGTCTTAGTATTACTTTTACTGTTGGATTTGTAAGACTGGTTGATTTTCCAGATGTTTTTATGTTGTAATTCTGTGAACCTATGCATAAAACATTGAAATATTTGGAATGATGGAGTACATTGAAATAATGAATCTATTGTTCTCTGGATGGAAACACTTGTTTTTACAGTATGTTTTTAACCTGCTCCGTTTTTTGTTTTTTTTTAACTGTTGTCAATTATTGGTGCCATGCACCATCGCGGCCTGTTACATGTGTTTTACAGCTACTATTTTGAATGAGTGGCGCATCCTAGAAATGGTATTGTCATGCTTATCATGGAGACATTCCAGACTGAACATCAGGACCTGCACGAACACAATAAATGCTGGTCACAAATCCTGATTTCAGAGTCAAGGTGTCAAAGAAATTCCCTCATTTTCAGTAGAAAAGGCAATGTAATTACGTCTTCTACTAAACCAAAAACTATTTTGAAATGAAGAATCCCAACCTTAATGTGATACGATATTATTACTAACAAACAGTAGTATAAACAGTCTGTTGGGCTAGGATGTATCAGTATTCATTTGCATTTAAACACAGGATGCATGGTTGATAATTCTCAGATAAGAACTCTAATAGTGTCCTCTCCTGGGCCTTTAGAAACAAATCCCAGCAGACCCAAACCCTGTACTAGTAGATAAAGAGATTAGAGGGTCATTCAGATCCAGACATCAGGCATTATAAGACTCTGTACAGCCAGAGCAGAGAGCTGAGAGCAACAGATTTAGGAAACTCGAGTCAAGCGGGGGCCTCTGACATCATGACCTACTGGTAGAAGCCCAACCAAGCTCCAGGCACAGAAACTCATTTTTTTCCCTGCGGTTTCATCTGTTGTGCGTGTTAAATATTAACTTTGTGTAAATAGATGTACATGGACGTGTGATGTTTAATTATGTTTGATCTCAAGTCAGTGCGCTTGTTTGTATACAGGGAAATAAAGTATTATCACACAAGTGAAGATTTTCCATGGTGGCTTTTGTGGATTTGCATTTGTTGCCTCACAGCAAGAAGGTTCGAACCTCGGCTGGGGCTATGTGGAGTTTGCGTGTTTTCCGGCTTCCATCCAAAGACATGCACTTAATAGATTAATTGGTGACTCTTAAATTGGCTGTAGGTGTGTGTGTTACTGTCAATGGAGGGTGTACCCTGCCTCTCACCCTAAGTCAGCTGGGACAGGCTCCAACTCTAAGATAAGAAAAGAAGAAGATATACTTTATTAATAAATTATTTTTTTTACTCAGTTTTTATTTACATGCATTTTTTAACCCCTAACACACATACAGTACAGAAGTACTGTATGGACTCATAGACATGCAAATGTGGAGAGAGATGGTGGAGTGATGGGCCGTCAGCCAGAGCAGCGCCCGGTGGGGGTTCAGTGCTCTGGCTGGCACCTCTCACCAGTCCACCTTCCATATTTTTGGTCCATGCTGGACTTGAACCAGCTCCGGTTCCCAAGCCAAGTCTCTATGGACTGAGCTACTGCCGCCCCTCTATTGCATAATCATAGATGACTGTGTGTTTGTGGACAGCATCACTGTGATGTATACTCGACACAGAGGGTACAGTGTGATACAGGTTGCAGTACCCACAGGTTGGCGCTAGGAGTCGCCGGTCTCTCTGCAGATTTCTATCGGGGTTATGCGCCATATTGGCAGTCTCCTCCATCTCAGCAAACGTCGAGCATGCATGTCTCAAACCGGTTATTGAGGAGACATCTGTAAATATTTACAGTCGCCTGTGAGCCGAAAAACAACACTATGGAGGCCGTGAAAGCCTTTAACAATGAGGTTTGTTTTTTTAAAAATCCCTTGCACATTTGTGAACAGAGCAGAAAATGTTTTTTAGTCGCGGCTGTGGCTAACTGTTAGCATCAAGTAGTAGAAAGAGGAGGAGGGCAGGCTCACACAAGGCCGCAACAACAAAACAGCGAGCTGACGGTGTCCTGCTTATTGTCTGGCGTGTGTGTTAACTGTGCAGATTAAACACGAGGAGATAATAAGTCTCCTAACACACACACACACACCGTGTGAGGATGTCCGCACATTTTAAAGAGCTGGTGCTAACGTTAGCTTAGCTACAAGCTACAAAAAAAACCCGCCTCGGTTGCGTGGTAACTAGTTAGCCAGCTAACTAGCTAACAGATGGTTACAGCCGTGTAATTCATAATAAATAAATGTATAAACACAGGATATAAATGATTTGAGATGAACTAGCACACAGAGCTAACGTTACCGGCTCAAAGCTACCGCAGTCTGTGTCTGTATCATAGGTAACCGCTAATTGACAGCAATTAAATTGGTTATTTTTTTATTTTAAATCACCATAACCTGAGTCAGAGGGTCTGTGACCACAAAGCTTTAAGAGAGAGGATGCTTTGACTGTGAACTATGTTTATATATGCTTATGTTTCAGTGGTTACATCACATGATAAAAGATGTTCTCTCTTGTTTTCCAGTTGTACTCATTGAACGAGTACAAGCCGCCCATCTCCAAGGCCAAGATGACCCAGATCACCAAGTCAGGAATCAAGGCTATAAAAGTAAGTATGTAGTGTAAGAAGGAAGAGAGGCAGGTAACAGGGGAATAAACACATGAGAGGAGGGGAGGACACTCTCAGTAAGACAAAGATCCATGCATAACCGAGCTGCTATGAGCTTGTTTATAATGTATAAATTAATTTGGAGGAGGAGGAGGGTCTACAGACATGTTTGATTATCTAACGAGTTTCAGGCCCCCGGCCATTAAAGGTATGTTTATGTTAAAGATACTTCAAACTCAGCTGATTCATGCAAAATATTGATGTGTTCATGGGGGGAAAAGAAAAACTCAGTCTAACACAGAAGTAGTTTAAAATGTCAGACTCCTCTAACGCCTCTAAAATCATGAAGCGAGCGGTTGCACGTCCTCCTCCTGCCAGGGATTTCATCCGTTACCAAACAATGTCAGCTCGAGTTAAACTCATCCACACAACCTGGTTCATTGTTTTTGACGTCCTGTGAATACAATATTTATTTTTTAATAATGCTTAAATTGTCTGAGACTGTGAAGAACATGTGTAAGCTCTTCTGACAACTTTAAATAAATAAATAAACAAAGGAGAGTTATATTGCCTAAAAATAGTGCAGAGGTATCTGTTCTTCTTCAGATACCTGCGAGGATGAAACTCACGTCACAGCCGCACATAGTTGTCAAACCGTGAGGAGAGCTGGTCAACAGGAATAATAATCGGTGTTTAACTTAGTTATTAATGCATGTTGACGACATGAGGTAGAGGGCTCTAGCTGATTGATCTCCCGTGGGACACCATTTAAAGTCAGAGTCAACTGAGTTTCACCAATTTTGTGATTTTCAGTGTTTTAAAATCAGAAATTAGACAGGACATGCGTTTGACTGCATTTCAAGTGATCACTTGTGGTCTGATCTCACCTCCCTGCTCCATACGCAGATAAACGCGAACATTATATCTGGTGTTTGGTTGTGATATGAACGGCTATAAGTAGATACTTGATGTCCACCACAGTCTATTTTTGACTGTTGCCTGACATCAGTTGAGTAGGTGGTCCTTCACTGGGACACATGACAAATTTGCGTACACGCTGCTAAAAGAATTTGGCTGTTTCGCAGCCCAGACCACCTCCACATGTGGTCCCCAGCGATCAGATCTTGTGCATTCACGTCTGAGCTGTCCACTTGTGAGCGGACCACCCAAGATACATGTTAATGCCAGGTGTAAACAGGGCCAGCAGGCAGTATACCAGCACCCTGAAACCAAGACGCTGAATGGATTTCAGCCATCATTGATCTGTTTAGGAGTGGATTAGTAGTTGATTCTGTGCAGGTCCAGTCGTATCTACATACACAAAAGAACAACAGTGGAGTAGCTCGTATAATCAAGTAGTGCTTTGGTAAATATCTCTGACGGTATGACTAAACGCTGTTTATTTGCAAGTATTTTAACACAGTGTACACACAGCCGTCTGGCAGTGTCTACACTGGACACTCTGTACCTTTTTTATACGCTGTAGTGACACTCGTAATGTAAATGAAAATAGGCCTGAAGCCTGAAGAGATGCTCGGGCTTGCAGTTACACATGCAAATTGGGTGAAATGCAAGCTGTTAGATGTCGTGTGTTGACGGCTATATTGATTCAAAATAGAAGCCTATCTGTTCCACCAGACAAGCGTGAGACAGAGCGGTGAAAAGTCACCAGTTTATGTTTGATATTAAATAAGGATTCAGTATTGCCATAGTTTTTCTCATCTGTGACTCTCTGTGCCTCTAACTCTGTGATTTAGGGTCTTTGGTACATAATAGTGTGCATGTAAAAGACATTATGAATTTTAAACTTTATTAACCCTGGGTTTGGTTTGGATGTGGTTATGCTCGGTATTTATTATGCAATAAATTTTGCAGCCAAATCATATAAAACATCCGCATCAGTTGTCCCTCAGAACAAAATTTCTCTGCTCTCACTTACTGTGTATCAAGCCAGCTGGAGAGTCAAAAGTAAATGACTTTGCCATGTTTAGTGTAATAGATAAACTCTTAAAGAAAGGAAATCTTCTCACACTATTTTCTTAATTAAACAGAAGAATACAGCCGTACACCTTCAGGATTTAAGTTTCATCTCTTTTAGATGAGCTTCATTTCCTTGTTAACTCGTAAAATGCACTTTATTCAAACATGACAGCCTCTCTACTGTTCCAACATTAACCTACTCTGTTTTGATTGATACAAATTTTCACTTGTTCTGTAAAAGTGGTCTGGTAGCTTTGTAGAGACAGCAGCTTCAGTTTCCTGTCGGCTGTCTGACAGCCAAAGTAAAGCCGTGAAAATGTTCCAAATATAGCGCACCGCGATGAGCCATTTTTGAACCAACTCAGTGAGATGCTCAACTTTGATATCTTATATGTATTTTTACTATTTTAAGCCACATTTCCAGAGGCTTTAAAGTTTTACCTTGTGGTCACCTAGTCTGTGCTCAGCCCTTTCAAATCTTGAGGGACAATTTCTTGTTCTAACACCATCCATAGTCAAATACCAACTAAACACACTTCGTTGGTCAAAGATCTCTTGTTTTGGGTTTCTAATGTTGCACCCACCTGCAATAAAAAATATAGTTTTTGCCTATATGGTTAATGAGTTTAGATAAAGGTCTTTTAAAATTTAGGATTTATCTTGCTATCTTGCCTTCCTGTAGTTTGTCTCTCTTCTCATATATTACACTAAAGGCTGGTTTCCTGCACCTTCGGTCTATTTAAGGTATCTCCGAGAAAAACCACATGATTTGTGGTTGTAGTTCACCTGAAATGCAAAACTCTTTTTCCTTTTCCTGAGATGCTAAAGGCATACAGGCCAAGAGCGAAGCTATTTTCCTACACAAATCACCATTGATTTTATTGTTATTATTATTATTATTATTATTATTATTATTACAACATAAGCTGCGTAATTAAAGATTCCAAGTCTGGTGGCAAAAGTCCAGGATACCAGTCCTTACTGATAAATCTTCTGATGTTCTCCATGTTTGTACACTGGTTTCTGAAGGAACTTGTGATGTTTTGGTGTTGCCTGTTCCTTGTGTTGCATGTGAATAACGCCTGTTTCCCCTTCCCTCAGCAGCTCTCCCAGCTCTCCCAAAGCACTGAAAGTGAAGCAGGAGGATGGGGTGGAGAGAGTTACAAAGAGATAAAGAGAATCCCTTACCAGCTTAGGTAGGAGTATGGGTTGTTTCACAAGGAAGATGGACGAAGACTAAAATCATTTAAAATGAATGTGTTCCCACACACCTAGAGAAGCGGGGATTTTGCTGTTGTCACTGTTATGGGCGGCTATACGCCCTCTCTGGTTGTTATGCGTTGGTCGATGTTTGGCTTTAACTCTGGATTGTTCTGAAGGATCAGTCTATTTAATTTTTATCTTGAATTGTCTGATGGCAGTATTTGTGCTGTGGTCTACTTGATGCACCTTTTCTTCCCTGGTAGTCCAGTCACAACATTATAGGCGTTGCTTCATATTGCATATTAATGGTGTGGAGTTTAAATTTTGGAGTTGTGAGAATGCAAACAGACACGTTTCTGTTGGTGGTTTGGATTGGACCAAATTCTGCTACAAGTGCTGCTGTAACACAAACACACAGTTTCAGGATTTCAGCTTTTCATCCTCAACATAACAGACATCACATATGTACACTTGATTTTCACATGACAGATGCCGGAGAGGGCGGCAGACATCAGTCTGAGGTGGATGTTATCTTTAGGTGTTCTTCATAAAACACAGCGTGTGCACAATCTTTTTAGAGTCACTAGTCATTCAAGAGTAAGCCATTATTAACGCTGCATTAATATGACAGTATACATCAACTTGGTAATTTCATTCATCCCTAAGGGTTATATCTCTGTCGCAGCACATAAACCCTGAGTGTTTGTTTTGACAGAGCGGCAGTGATTCATTTCTTCTGCACACACACACAGAGTGAGTGTGGCTATATTTTTCATGTTGGCACATGTGGTATGAAATCAGTTGAAGATGTCTAATCTGCTGATTCAGTCTTGGTGTTAAAGATAAAATTCAAGTGCCGATTTCTAACAACGAATCAGTGACAAAAAAAATCAAATTTCGCATGAAAGAGAAGTAACCCACAGTCTAATCCTGAAGCACATCGTAGAATTGAATTGGCTCATTTTTATTCACTGGTGTTGGTAATTTAGTGAGAGAAGCAAACAGGATAACGTCTGTGCTCAGATAACTTCATGGCTGTAACATTATTTGTTTTCATTTTTTGTGTAAACTCTCTGGAAGTGAGCCAACAGCAGCTAAAGTGTAAGACTTGAGCCCTGCGATACCGTCATCGCACCTGGCTGGTTCTGTCCATTTTGTGTTAGCACAGAGAACAATAGTTTAGTTTACTGACGGGGCAACAGGACACAAGTGCAAAATTACAAATGCACCCCCCTGCTGAAGTGCAAAGCGTGGCCTGTAGTGTGTACCCACTGTGTGTCAGTGGGACGTTTCATTACAGACGTGGACATTGTTTTCCCCATGCTGGAACGCTAGGTCACATTTCGAAGGGATCTGATTTAGACCAGATGAGGCACTGCCGTGAAAACGCAGGTTTTCCCTATTCATTTGAATAGAGATATTAGAGATAATTAGATAATAGAGATATTGTCAAAAACAGAGAAGTTGAGCCAGATGCAAGAAACCCAATGTCAAACCGGTCAAACTACTCCATAGTCAACCCGAAATATCACTGAAAGGAGGTTCGTGGACTAAGCTGTACTCTCCTCATGTATCCTGGCCTGGTTTATTTATTGTACCCAGCTTCTCCGCCTATGTCTGGCTCACAGTCTATACTGCAAAACAGTAACTCCAAGAAGCTTCCTTTGTTTTGTTTGTTTTTTCAGTTTTAGAGCGAGAGCAGTGATCGAGCAACAAAGACAGGTGAATGAGAGAGAGTGCGTTAAAGGTGATAAAGCCGGTGAATCAGAGAAATTAATATATTATATATAATAATATTATATATTTTTTTTGATTATTTCATAGCGGTTCCGTTGATTGCAACCTCACACACACACCCCCTTACGACAAGCTGTGATTGGCTCACTTGATTTGCTCTGAATTTGGCCTTAAGCTGCAAAATTTTCACCAGACTTTTTTTAAATTTAATTAGTCTCACAGACTTAAACACGTTAAATACTTTATCTTCTTTACACCTAGGCTTCAGCAGTTTGTGCTAATTGTTGTTAATTATCCAAACGGCATTAGATTAAACCTCTTGGGCTGATGTCGGTACACAGCTACTGAAAGCTACAGCTGAAGATTTTCTCTCTTTCTTTTGTGTGTTGTGTGTCCCCCGTCTCCCCCAGACAGAACGAGTAGGGTTTGGATCATTACAATTTTGTAATCAGCACTCCTGAAATCTTATGTGTAATTTAGCTTTAGGACCAAATTTGACCTGAAATATGACAGACTTAAGGTTAATCAAAGTATGGTATGTTTAGGATAATAAGTGCTAGCAGGACAGCATAAATAAGACATTGTTAAATAGTGGCACTCAGTGACTAGCGGAAATCGAGTGTCATAGTATGAGGGCTAATCTGGGATCCGGGATATAGATGAAAGGGACTTGGTGATTCCAAGATTAGTGCTCCTCTGCTGGATGCTGGAGAAATGCAGCATAATGCGTCCGTCAGTTTCTGTATAATGGCATTTTGTTCTTTTCTTTTTTTTACAATAACCTCATCAAAAACATCTCTAATTTCTGGTAGCACTGGTGCACCTGACTAATGAAGTAGCCTAGTAGTTGATTAACATCTGTATGTATGAAATAAAGTGCAATTCAATAACACTTCAACAGTATTTAAGGGAAAATCCTTTAGCACGTTGCTGGGCCGGTAGTTAATGATTGTGTTAAGATTCGCCCGATGTCAGCTGGGATTGGATTCGGGTCATTGTGACCCTGATAAGTATAATCAGTTATGGAAAAATTAATAAACGATCAGATAATTTATTTCTTGCCCCCTTAGTTCAGATCTGAGTGGGTATGCTTGCTCAAAAGATGCTCTGTGCTGCTGTCTTGTAGCTTCAGGTTCCCACTCTCACCACAGTCTTGGGACACATGTAGAGCTGCAACGAGTACTCGAGTAATTCAAGTAATTTGAGTACAAAAAATCCTCAAATCATTTTTTTTGCCTTGAGTGTTCGTTTAATCAATAATTTAGTTTAAGTAAGTCACTTGCTTTCCTCCCTGGAGATCGTGTTCTACACGGACTGTAAACAGCGACGCACGCAACTCAGAGTCAAAAAGTTGGCGCTGCGGAAGAGAGCGAAGAGACTGTCTGCACACACACACACACACACACCACACACACACACACACACACACACACAGGTCCTCCGTTTAAGGTTAAGATTTGGCACCATGGGGTACCATGGGTACCGTGCAACTCTAATCCAAACAGCCGCAGTGTATATACGGTCCGTTACAGTATTGTTGTTTAAAAATGCAAAAAAACTTGATTAATCACTGAAATATTCAGTAGTATACTCTGTATAGACTTCAAAAAGAATCGATAGCTGCAGCCCTAGACACATGTATCTCACACACCGATTTGAGTCACAATGCGTATCAGAAAGCACAGAGTTGATTGGCTGAGTATCATCACACGTCATTACGATGCATGCAACTGGTCTGCCATAAAGGCTAGAAAAGCTGAGTAATTGGATAATTCTCAGATTGGGCCTCACACAGCGGTCAGATAAAAGGATTACTCCCACTCTCAAAAAATAGTCTCATGTGACCATTTTGGTCATCGCTTGGATCTGTGCTTTTATTTGAAAGAAATGTTTATTGCGATAAAGTGGCCTTTTTATTGAGCTCAAGTGAGAAGAGAATCAGGGATTTGTATTACAAGGCTTCATTTTCTTTGTATTATTAGAATATTTGTCTCCATTTGTTCTGACACACTCTACATAGAGTATAATGAGATGAAACTAACCTAAATGTAGATTCTACGTTTATTCAAGATCCTAAACATCCCATTCCCCGTTTGATTCCTGGTAGCACCAGCAGCAGTGTTGGCACATCAGCTATCAGAAGGGCAACATTTTAAAAAGCCATGTGACCTGTGTTGTTTAAATTCGTTAGAACAATTATTGATGAATGAGAAGGTATAACTAGTCTTCTTTGTGATGATGTATTACACAGGGTTCTTGCTGTAGAGACAACACAAAGTTCATGAAGTTGCTGAGTAAATGAGATCAGACTGTTGCTAACAGTTATAGAAAGTAGAAGGAAGGAACATTTTACCACCGGACTTTCATAATCATCTTTTGTACCATAACATAAAAGACGATGACTTTCCATATTCTTGGGAAAAATAAATAAATAAGCGGTCTATAATAGGAGCACTGCATCCCCATTGTACACCCACACAGGTGTCACTGTGATGACTGTGAGAGTACATATAGACTAGATCATTACGAGAAGATTTATTGTCATGCTTCGGACTCTCCTGTTAGCGAGTGAGACATATTTGTCACAAGTTGACTTGACTCTTTTTCTTGTGTAGAGTTGAGTCTGACTGAACATGTCAAATTACAGGGCGCACAAATAGTTTTGTCACAATACTGGAACTATTAACTTGTATGCAATACCTTGAAAGGAGTTACTTACTTCTACGATCAACTGAGACTTTGATCCCTCCTTTAGCTTTAAGGATTGCACACTTATCAGTAGCAGTTTAACAGGGCACCCTGTTTAATGCTTCAGTGATGTTAAAATGGGAGCTCTCACCAACCTTCATGATATGTTGGCTCTTCAGGTGTATGGGTAAATTTGCCGTGTAAGCACTTATTAGCTCTGCTCTGTAACATCACACTCACATATGGGCTTGCTTCTGTCTTTTTCCTTTCCTTGTTCGTTTGCCTCGAATGCGAAGTGTTTCCAAACAACATTGCCGCTGTTTTCTTTGCCATCTAAAATGCTCAGTCTCTCTGCACTTGCCATCTTTTAATGAGAAGAGCGAATGTCACAAGAAGCAGACATCAGTGAGAGGCTGAGGTGTGTGTCAACTCGCTGTCAGAGAGAAGCGAGAGCTCCTCTCCGGCAGTGAGTCAACACAGCTGGTACTGGAGCATCAGTAGTGCAGAAACTAAATATTGAAGCCATTTCAAATACTTTGAATTAATATGTATTGAAAAATCTATATTTATGACGACGCTACCAAAAGGCTGTTTGGATTGACCCCTCACTCAGGAAATCTTGTTAGTGACACGGGGAGAAACACCGGTGTAAATAATAAAATGAATGGTGGCTGAATTCCATCAGGCTGCTCCAGTTACACAGTGCTGGTGTCGTGCTTTCAGGCTCACCATCACAGCTTGCTCAGACACTTAAATACAACAAAGCCATTGTTAATGTTATTAGTAACACCTGTGCTTTTCCTGCTATGTCAAAAAGGCCTGTTTGTATCTTCATTGTTTGTATGGTTACTCAGCAAAATAAGACCAGAGACAGGGAATGAGAGATGCTGCCTGGCTGCAGTGAGTGAAGGTTAATGATGAAAGTTGTAGGTTTTTGATTAGAAGTTGGATATTTTCTGACATTGTTGCTATCCCACGAGCCAGGCTAACGCCTGCAATTCCCTCCTGCAGCCCTACCTGTCGTCTCTCTTGTTCGGCCTGCTTTTCACCACACCGTGCCACTAAATTTAGATAAGTGAAATCCAGCATGACTGTGCATTTTGTGGCTGAAATATTACACCATCATAGACTGTACTACGCCCTCGTATGTTTTTTTAATTTTTATTTACTTTATTTGTGCCTGTACATGAAGTTTGGTGACTGTAATTTCCAGCAGAGCTTGTCCCAGCTCATCCACAGCAGAGGATCTGATAGCCAGAGTAACCTGCGTTTGTGTGCAAGGCCATTTAAGGTCTTTTCACATCAAAAGCCAAACAAATATTTATAGTACATAATCTTTCAGATATATTTTGTAACATAAAAACCTCCTTCTGAACATCACAGACTTGATATATTTTCTTACCTGTCCTGCTGCCTTCCTGCTTCCAGTTTTATTCTCTCCTTTCCTGATATAACCCGTCTGCGGTTTCCCCACAGTCTTTTACCTCCTCCCCTACAAAAAGAATATTGGTTTAATTTGTTCATGTTGATGTTGTAATTGGCAGAAAACACACACACACTGACCATATTCATCAGGTTGTGGGAGCATATATTGGGTCTTTCGGCTCTTTACCTGCTTGTCATAAAACTCCTTGTGCTCAAAAAATATTTAATTATTGAGCCTCAATAGAATATTATGCAGTAGCTCAGAAAGGTTTTTTTTAAAAAGTCCCAGATTATCACACTATACTAAACTTAATTTAGTAATATGTGGACCTAATAGGCAGTAAAATGTATTACTGTCTAGAGCTGCAACAATTAGTCGACGGTTAGCCCATCAACAGAAGAATAACCGCCAACTATTTTGACAATCGATCATTTATCTTCATGCAAAAATGGCAGATAATGCTGCTTTCAGCCTCTTAGATATGGAGAGTTCCTGCTTTTCCTGAGTTTTTTGAATATGTGGGTTTTGGACTGACAAAACAAGACCTTCGTCTTTGAGGAACATTCACTTAAGTTGATTAATCTCAAACATTTTCTGCAGATAAATCAATAATAAAATAATCATTTGAAGCAGTCCTGTTACATTCAACTTGAAATGGACCTTTCAGGTTTTCAGTTTAAGATGGAAACTCAAGTTAAATAAATATTGTGCTGTGATACGACCTATAAATTATTCAGAGTGCTCAATATGCTCAAGATTATACAGATGTATAAAGAGGCACTTAGTTCTAAGTGGGTCCAAATTCCTGGGGTTTTATTTTGTGGTCATACACAAGATAGTAGCAAGTACTAGCTGTCAAGGCTACTGCACATATAGCTCAGAACTTTACCTGAAAATGAAGTCAAATATTCGAATTGATTTGAACTGCATATTACATTTAATGTACTATTATATTTGAGCTTTTCTGTCACCAAACTTAAAAGTCATCAGTGTAGCTTTGAAATATGTTTTACGTTTTCACTCAGCTTAGGTTCTCTCTTTGTTCAGCACAGTGTCTGTGGGTGAGAAGTTAATTTCATTACGTATGAATCATTATCATTAGTATGAAGTGATTATTGTGTAACATTACTTCTACCAGCTGGTTATGTAGAACGTTTAAACACAGTCAGTTTTAAGTTTTAAGTAAACATGGTGCCTCGGACATAAAACTGTTCCTTCACAAATGAGTCTTCAGGTTGGGTTTATTTATTTTTTTAAACAGAAATAAAACAATACAATCTCCGTTAATTATATGTTCGATAGTATCTAAAGTGCTGAAGTTATTTAAAAAAAATAAAATCGCAGAATGGCTGCATCTGTGATAGATGAACTCGTCGACAGTCTCCACCTCACTCTCCTCAAACAGCTCTGCTGCAGTTTCTCAGAAAGAGAAAGACATTATCTGTTATTATGTTGAAGACGCAAGCGCAGTCTTTATTTCACAAGCACAGTGCAGGTTAAGTGACAGTGAACACACCCGGTTGGTTCTGATCAGTCGGTACCACATTGGTTTCAGTGGGTTATGTCAGTGTGTTTGGGCGACTTTGTAAAAACACTATTGACCTAAAATTAGGTGAAGAATTAAGAATCATATCAAGGTTTAAAACTCTGGTATCGTGGACAACCTTATTTCAGATTAGGGACTTCCACTTGTTTGGTTGCACTCACACCTAAAGTGACGTAATCTTGGCCTGTTGCTCTCTATAGTATCTGTCTTTCCCCTTAACAGTCGGGCGTCTTCTAAATGTGCCTAACCAAAGCTCAGTTGAAATCATTGCCCAAATGTAATTTTCATGTGGCCAATATACGTAATTGTTGCAAAGTTGTTTTTATCCTTTGCACGCTCTTATCAGGCTCTGCAGTATGCTACATCAGTTGCCTAGAGACAAGTCATCACTGCAGCAACTAGTGTATGAGCATGTGTTTTTCTTCTGTGAGAGAGCCCTGTGCTCAGCGGGGTTACAGCGTGTTTACAATCTGGGAATCTCATGTTTGGATTTAATTTCAAAGACCATTCTCAGTGTTTGATTTTCATTCTTTTTCATACAGTACGACCACATTGACAGTAACATTATTAGCTCGTCTAGATTTGTGACATGTACTGATACGGTGGGATGAAAATCCTCCTGTTCGGTGAAATTAGGCTTTTTTTTAAACAATATTTACAACATTATGAACTATATTTAAATATGTCAGTGTGGCTATCTTTTAAAAATCAGTGTACTCATCAGTGGCCACTACTATTTTTAGAATAATATACCTTAATCTTATTTATCTTATGTCCAATATTTTGTGCCACATTTCATCTCATGACAGTAGTGTTACAGTCAGTTACAGTTTCTTCACCATTCAGTCAGTTTATGCACACTGCCTGTAGTTAAACACAGTACACAGACAAGACAGCTCACCTCTTATTACCCTTTTATTAAGTTAAACAAGGCTGCACCTCCTACCTACCTAGCCAGCTAATTAAGTAACCTGGGGTTTGGGCATGTAACACAATCAGTATCTGGACTCACCTTGACTAACGTATCAAAATACTGACAGTCTTCAGAGTCTTCAGTTGTATTTATCTTCATCTCCTTTGTATATATGGCTTCACATTCTACTTAATTAAAGCTTGTGTTGCTAATGTTGCCATTAAAAGAACCGTATACTTTTATTTTAAAGACATCTATCCTCTTTTGAGTTATTGGTCTCAGTGTCGAATCTTTTCAGTGATTGTCTTTAGTAAGGCTGATGACGACGAGCAAGTTGGCTGGTACAGCAAACATGTTTATTCCCAATATAATATCACTATCATTAAATTGTTAACAAATCTGTTTTGCACTGCTGATTTTCAGTCACTGTAAGCCAAACTCGCACACAGCTAGCACTCCGTTAGATGGCAATGCTTTAACTGTTGATAGACTGCTTTTACATTTGAGTCTATGAACGGTGTCGTTGCCACAGTTTGGTGTTTGCAAGATGTCAAACGTTTCTTGCAGTTATCACGTTTCCTGAAAGCTTGTTGTGCTCTTATTGGAACTCATTTGTTGTTAAAGCTCATTGTTCTGTTGGTGCAAGGGTCTTATATGTGTTTATATGTGGCCTTGTGTTAAAGGGGTTGATTGGAGAAATGAGAAATAGTTTCCTTGCAACTCACAGACAACAAATTTCAGTTTTCAATGTTGACGAATGCTTTTAAAAAATACCAGCAAAACAAAAGTTGTTTAACTTAGCTCACATCATGTCTATTCACAGATAGGAAAAGTAAAAAAAAATAATATTTTGAAGGTTGGAATGTGTTTGCAGTGAAATGGTACATTACTGTCTCTTAATTAATGTGAACATTTATTTCGACAGTAACTCCTTCACTGCCTGACGTCAACATGCCTTCTGTTGATTGACAGATTTAATGTCTTGCCTTTTAAACCTCAGGGAAATTAAATGAAACTATTGAAACTCTGTTGAAGAACCATAAAGTCTGGACTCAGTCTCAGTCTGTGCTTTGACTCCATCTACTGGACCACTGTAGAAAGTGTTTGTCTTCATTAAAAATTAAAGTGTGTCAGCCCTTCTGGTCAAAGTCCTCAGATATCTGATGTGGATTTGGGGGAAAATTGTTTTATGAAAGGGGTAAATATTTCACTCGTGTCTCAGTGCCCATGTATTGATATATAGGAGCTTCAGCATTTATCACTTTTGTCATCCACAGTGGAGACATTAATACATTTGTACATGACTTTATGTTTATGAAACTGCACTATACATCTCTGACCCTATAAAGTCTCAAGTTCATCTTTGCTGATGTTCACAGCTGTGCCGGCAAAAGCGTATCAACCCTGGTCTTGTCTTTTAGCTCTATGGTTAGTGTCAACAGTGCAGTAGTCACCTATAAATAAACATCAACAACACTGTGTCTCACACTATGCCACACAAAGCACTGGTGGTATGTGAGCTTCGAATGTCACAAGGAGGAATTTGACATTTTAAAGAAAAATTAAACTTGTTCATGTAAAAATATAATACACTCAAAATATTACAAAATTTGAAATTAAAAGACCCAAACTATGAGATCGGTTAATGTAATTTAAAATACATTTCTTGTAATATTTTTGGTTTGATTTGTGTGGGAGAGTTTAAGTGCCAGCTCTAGTTCTGCTCGTTTGTACAGCGCGCCCGACAACAGTCAACAATAAATAATCTCCTGTGTGAACTCTAGCGTGTAACTGAACAGGGCCAACCTATGCCACTGTATTTTATGTGTGTATCTACTGTCATATTGATGCTACCTGGAGAGCCAAATATTTTCTGAGGTGGTATGCAGTGTAAAACGTTCAAGAAACACTGTTCTACAAAATCACATGAACTATATAAATGTGTATAATCCTCGTTTGAACATAAACATGCAACAGTAAAGCTGAACGTGCACAGGTTTGTAGATTAGAGCATCATCATTTTGGCAAAAACAAAAACCACCATAGTAATTACCTGTTTAATTTGGTCATTGATGTACAACGTGTAACCAGTCTGTCTTTAGGTACTTCTTTGGTTGGTCTATAATGTATCATGGCTGAGCCAAAGTGTAACCAGTCTGTCTGTTGTCTCTCAGTCTAGTGACTATAGACTGAACAACATAACGACAGCGATCATTTTGTCAAATCTTCTTAATTTATACATTTGTTTTATTGAAGTGAGATCCGTTTACTGCATTTTACGGTACATTACTTAGATGTTTCAGTTCTCCTGTCGTGGTATGAATTCAGTCTTCATTACTACAGTAGTATGAGCACAAAAATAAACAGTTTGTTGTGATTTAAGTGCAATTAACAGATCAAAATAATCTACAGATACTACATCATGATGCAGATTTCTAAAACATTTCTGCCTAATCAGGTCTGTCTGCAAAACAACAACTTTTAAAATGATTTTCTCGATCAGGGCTGTATTCTAACTTGGTTCACAGTAATGTATAACTAATAGCTGAAATAGAAGGATATTTTACCAGGCGGTGCAGCTTCCTCGCTTACTTTTCTGTCTGTCCAGTTTCCATTTTGTCCTGTCTCTCATCAAGATAGCTACAAGTGGGTTGGGCACCTCTGCTGCTGCAGACAGGTAGAGAGTGAAGATAAATCCGCTTTTTAATCGTAACGTTTAAAAAAATAAACTCAGTAAGCGGGTTTAGATCAGAACAGAATATGCTGTGACTCTTCCTCCTAAAGCTCTGGCTCTGCCACCGGGTCTTTTCTGCAGAGCTCTTTAGCACTCAGCAGCTGTCTGTCAGTACGCAGAAGCTCTGTCCTTCTTCAGGCCCTCCACACAAAACCCTGTGCAAAGCCCCGGGCATCTTTGCACTGACTTTGCATGTAATCTCATCACTCACCATAAGACACTCTTCCAAGGCGTTCACTAACAATATATTTCTCTGTACTTATAGAGGAATGTCTTCTACACATATTACCCATTAAAATGTTTTAAGTTTTTATTTTTTTGTGAGGCTGTGATTCTTTTAATCTTCCTGTAACACCCTCCAAAACCAATTTACCATCAGCATCGATATGTCCTGTACAAACCTTGTGAAACCATGATTGAATAGCTCTGATCTGAAATGCTATAACAGCATATTTTACATTTACTTAACATTTATAAAGCTGCTGGAGACAAAACTGCAGTTTTCATTACTAATTTCTCTGTCTTTAATGACTAATGGGTGGCGGCGGTGTTAGGAGTGATGGGTGCACAGTTGTAGTAACTCCAGAGTTGAAAACAGGAGGGGTTCTTTCATTCCCATTTTCAGGTTTTAATCAACCAGAGCTGCTGCTGGTTTAGTTTCATCTTCCCTGTTGGGTTCTTAAACTCTGTTCTGAAATACTGCTGCTTGTTCAAGTCCCTCAAAATGTTTCCTTTGCTTCTCTTTCAGTTCTATAAGCATGTTGTCCAGAGTGTGGAGAAGTTCATACAGAAGGTGAGTTTTAAATGAGATTGTCACAGTAAAAGTTAAACTACACATTTTTCAGGTCACCCTTTTCCTAAGCCAGTCACAGAGGACAATGATATATGATCCTAACAGTTTATATTTTCAGTGTAATGCCGTCTTTATAGTTCTGCAGATTACTTTTTAACAATGTACATCTGTTCTTTTAACAATTTCACAAATTTCTTTATGACCTGTGAAATGTTATAGGACTGTGAATATGTGCATTTATCTTTTGAGTAATGCATAAAAGACCCAAGATTTAAAAGATTTCTTTTCTCACTGTTACTAAAATATCCTAACACAGTTGCCTGTCTCTGCATCAACAGTGCAAACCAGAATACAAAGTGCCGGGCCTATACGTCATCGACTCAATTGTCCGACAGTCGCGACACCAGTTTGGGACAGAGAAGGATGTCTTCGCTCCGCGCTTCAGCAAGAACATCATTGCAACGTTCCAGCATCTCTACCGCTGCCCTTCAGATGATAAGGTCAGACAGTTTTAACAGGTTTTGTGTTCCTCTCCATGGCTTTTCATTTTCTGTCACTTGCCATGGTCTCATGAGAGTTGATGGTACAGCTTGATATAAGCCTGGTCACGTGTATAGAGCAGAGTAGGATTTGTTTTTGTCCCATGTCATCACGGGCAAATATGAAGAATTGTTAATTAAACTAGTGAAGGGGAATTACATATTTTAACAAAGGAAAGCTGCACCTCTCTGAAGGCCAAATTGAAGATATATTTAAAGGTTGTAAGACTAACACATCATGCCTTTTTTAGTCTTTTAGTTGTTGTTGTTCTTTAGTTCTTTGCCTTGAGACTCCCACAGTTTTCTTTTATTGTATCAGCACCTTCTAAGGCTGCACCTGCCCCAGAGCATTGTGTCTTTGCATTTAACTGTCATTTAAAATGAGCTTTTTCATCCTTTTTTGGTGTTTCCAGAGTAAGATAGTACGAGTCCTGAACCTGTGGCAAAAGAATGCAGTCTTCAAGAGTGACATCATCCAGCCTCTGTTGGACATGGCAGCAGGGATTCCCCCTCCCAGTGTCACACCAGTCATGCCCAGCAGTGCTGCCCCAGTCAATAACACTACGCCTGGTGAGTCAGCGTACACACATACTCACACTGATACTGTGGTCTTGCTTTTACTTCATGGTTCTTATTACGACACCTCTGTTTCTGTGTGTCCAGGCACTCCAGCTACCCCGGCCACTCCAGCCAACATAGTCCAGGGTCTTCCTGATTGGGCTTCCCAGATTACCAACACAGACACTGTGGCTGCTGTGGCACAGATCCTACAGAGTCCGCAGGGACAGCAGGTTAGTGTCCACCCAAACCTCCCAGATAATAAACTATCAAACTGAAAATGTTGCAATCTCTATGACTTTACAATCTAGTAAGTCAATACTTGCAGTTTGTGTGGCTGTTGGTGTCAAACTTCTGTATTGTCACCTGTTGTAGCTGCAGCAGCTGGTACAGAGTCTACAGATGCAGCAACAGAAGCCTCAGCCGTCCCTGCTGCATGCCTTGGATGCTGGCCTGGTGGTGCAGTTACAAGCTCTCACGGCTCAACTCACAGCTGCCGCTACTGCCAACAGCCTCAACCCCCTGGAGCAGAGGGTCTCCTCTTTTAATAAGGTAATGCTTATTAGCAAACAAATGTTTCTTTCCTCCTTGCTCTGTCTGGTGCCTCCTAATGTGATCGTTTGTTTCTTCTAGAAACTTCTGGGTCCTTTTGATTTTGGGAATGATTCTGAACGTGGTGAAGAATCTAAAAAAGACTCCTCATCATCTCAACTGTGAGTTTACTGTGTTTTTTTTATAACCAGGCTATTATTTCTCCCACACTGCAGTTAACATTAGTGAACCATTGTCCTTTCACTGCGCCAACCACTAATCTAATCAAGCTGCTGACTACTTTCAGGCCCATGGTGTCGGAGCCTATCAACAGCTCCCTCTTCCATCAGCTGGCTGAGCAGCTGCAGCAGCAGAACCTGGAGCAGTTTCAGAAGCAGCTTTTAGAGCACCAGCAGCACCAACAGAAGGTATGAACGCACACTGTACACACAGATCACAGATTAGTTCCCCCAAAAATATCAGGACTGACTGACTGTGTACTCAAGCTTTCCATGGTTTAACACGTTTTTTTTTTCCTCCCCTCCTGGAGAGTGAAAAGTGAAGTTGCTTTAAAAAATAAACCACGTTTGGCCGTACTAAGAGATGAAACGGTCACCTTAACATCCCAGAGGGACTGCACACATTCGCCCTGGGATTCAGTGATCTATAAATAACTCCACATCCCCAGACAATACACTATGCCACACTATGTCCCCCACACACCGTTAGTCCTGCAAGTGCCTCTGTTCCCGTCATGGGTAAATATTCCTAGACCTGCCCGTGTACATGCCACGTTAATAAAGGACACAATAATACGTGCGTTGCTCTTTTTAATTTTCCAGGCAATGAGCATAGAAGGGCAGGACACGATCTTTGGCCAAGAGAACTCTGTGGCAACTGCTCAGAGCAGCAGCCAAGCACAGCTTCCAGAGTCAGAGAACAAGTTGGATGACTCCATAGACAACCAACAGCAGGTATGCCTGGCCCATGTAAGGCTTAGATCTGATCGTAATGACTGCAGTATTATTCATTACCTTGTATTTATGATGGTTTTAGGACATGGATCTGGATGAGGGTCCAGATGGGATGGAGGAGGAGATCTTTGAAGCAGAGGAGAAGAAGATTGTAAGCACGCGCTCCAGAACACGCTCAAGGTCACGCTCTAGGTCAGTATCACTTATTTCTGAAATCTCAGCTTTTCCTAAATGTACCTTTTTGAAAATATCGCTGAATTGTCTGTTGTGTAAGTTGAACAAGCTTTGATCTTTTCACCTTTCATAGAAAAGTGCTGACTGTTGCACAAGATACTGTATTGAACAGGTTCTGGCTGGAAGATGTTTATGTATGAGGGATAAAAACCAAAACATGATGATAATTCGACTCCCTCTAACCTTGTCTAACCCTGCCTAGTTTACTTTATGTAGAACTGCTTTTACTTTCTTTCAAAGACTCTGGGAATCTCCTCCATGGGGAGTCAAGACTTTTAGTTGATGAGTCAATGCAGTTGTGAACTGTGAAAACAGACTGACGCTCTAAAGGAGCAGGCCTGTCTTACAAAAAGTCACTCTGGAAATGTTTTGATGTTCTCTCTGCAGGTCTCCCAAGAGGAGAAGGTCCAGGTCCCGCTCCGGCTCACGGAAACGTAAACACCGCAAGCGCTCGCGTTCACGCTCCAGAGACCGCAAGAGGAAGTCATCGCGCTCTTACTCAAGTGAAAGACGCGCCCGAGAGCGAGAAAAGGAGCGGCAGAAGAAAGGACTGCCTCCCATACGATCTAAAACACTAAGTGGTAAAGTGGAAATCATTGTTTGAGAATATTTTTCATAGTTTGCTGTCACTGCTTTTCCGATGAGTAATAATTGATTTCCCCTCTACCCATACCTAGTGTGCAGCACAACCCTGTGGGTTGGGCAGGTGGACAAAAAGGCCACTCAGCAAGACCTCACCAACTTATTTGAAGAGTTTGGCCAGATTGAGTCTATTAACGTAAGTAGACTTTACTTAAAGCATGCTAGCTGCTTCTTTGATCTCTTAAAGTGGTACAAGAACGTCAATTTATCATTATCATATGGTGACCTTAAACTGCCATTAACTGTAGGCCGTATTACTATTATAACCCCCCCGTCTCTTAATTCCTTTGAAATTCCTCTGTGCTACTTCTTCGCACTCACTCCTTTTCTCATCCATCAAGTCTCCTGTCATTCTCCACCGTATGGTCACGTCTCACTGTTTAACCTTCCCATGTCCTATATTAAGTAATGTAATGTGTGTGTCTGTGTGTCTGCAGATGATCCCTCCCAGAGGCTGTGCCTACATCTGTATGGTCCACAGACAGGATGCGTACCGCGCCCGCCAGAAGCTCAGCACCGGCTCCTTTAAGATTGGCTCCAAAATTATCAAGGTACACATCACATTTTATAATTTGATTGATTGTGCTCTCATTCTCCTTGTGGCTTCTTCTAATGTAATTTTCCGTTGACCTCAGAGATAGTTTAGCTTTCCAGGCACATGGATCCTTGCTGGATTCCAGAAATGACTTTGGAAAAAGGCTGTTTCTTGACTTTCGTCTGTGTGTCTGATCCAGATCGCATGGGCTCTGAACAAGGGGGTAAAGCAGGAGTACAAGCAGTTTTGGGATGTGGACCTGGGCGTCACTTACATACCGTGGGAGAAGGTGAAGCTGGATGACCTGGATGGTTTTGCTGAAGGAGGCATCATTGACCAGGAGACCGTTAATGATGGTGAATAGAAATACATACATACTTATTAACTCCTTTCTTTGGCACATGCGCTGGTTCTGTTGACTCAGTAGCGATGCTTGTCTAAATATAAATAAGGATACGCAAGCAAGTTTGTACACACATAATGAAGGCATGATGCAGCTATCCAAACACAGGCACTTCTTGGCATTTCGTCTAAGTGGATTTGTTTTCTCCCACCATCCCTCATTTCTCTGTTTTTGTGGTGGTAATGCCCAAAATCCTTGAAGAAATCCTATCAGGAACTCCCCGCCCATCCTGATAGAAAAATGAGGACAAAGATTGAGTTGGAAAAATACAGCTAATCTCCCAAATCCAAACAAAGAACTGGATGAGTTCATAATTGTGTTTTCATCTCTGTCTGTTTCTGCAGAGTGGGAGGCAGCCAAAAACGCTGAGCCAGCCAAGGAAGTTACAAATCAGCCGGTGAGTGCTGAGACTACAGCTGCATCGAACACCCAGACTGAAACCTACAACCAGCAGGTCACCATGATGCCTGTACAGGTACTGAAGAGGGTTCGTCTCAATCTGTAGATACGTTGCAAGCAGCACGGCGCATGCTGTTCTGATTGTTGTCCATTCTCATCGTAGTCATCGTTATGTCTCACCCAGCTACCAGTGGCCCAGGCTGTTCCCAGTGCGGTAGGTTTGGTGCCTCCTGCCTTCACCATGGGAATACCACCACCAGGTTACGGGCCTCCACCACCCTTCATAAGAGCTGGCTTCAATACATCGCAGCCTCCTCCTGGTAAATGACACAGACGTTTTTTTAAAGATCAGAACCGTGTAAATTTCCAAGCTTACACAACATTATTTTCTGATATGCAGGTTTTATGCAGGCAGCACAGACTGCAGCCATGGCTTCAGCAACTACTTGTGAGTATTTATGGCATGCTAGCCTTATAACTAATACATGCATTTAGGTAACTTGAAATTGAATCTGTCCTTTCAAGGCATCGAGATGGAATTTACTGCCTTGGATTAAATGTGTTGTTTCTTCTGTACCCACCTGTAGCTCTAGTGCAGCCTTCAGTGGCAACCAGCCAAGACGCTGTCAAGGATTCACCGTTCGGCGCTATGATTCCTCCAACCAGCACTATTCCCGGGAGCTTCATGGCCTCAGCCATCCCTGGAGCCAGTATGTTCAACCCAGTGGGAGTACAAGCTCAGCAAGCAACCAATGAGAAATCGGGACAGTCTGCAGAGGGTATGGATGCTGCTGCAGAGCTTACACTGCAAGGTGAAGCAATGCTAATGTGTTCTTTTATATAATTCTTTTGTCTGGCGGACACTTTGATCATATCTCGTGTTTATTTGTGCTCCCAAAGTCGTTTGTGTTTGTCCATGAAGAATTTAAATATTTTGTTCTGTCATTGTGTTGTTGTCCGCAGGCATGCAGAATGCAGTCCGCAGCGGTATGGGTCTCCTTGGCATGCACCCCACAGCTTCCCTCACCCACCCACTGCATCAGTCTGGTTTGGCTGCACAGAGGATGCCTGGCCTGCTGCCTCTGGATGTGCGACCTAACCTCCTCCAACCCGGGGCTGCCGCCCGCTTCCCGCTCCTCATGCAGCAGGGCCCCGCCCAGCAGGCTGCCGGCCTCCTCGACAGTGCCCTCCAGGCTCAAGCTCGTGCCAGGGCTCCCTTCCCTCAGCTGGACCCCTTCAACAGGGCCCCCAACCTCAACAATGAAAATCTATCGAAGACAGAAAATGAGTCTTCCTCTGGGGCCGATGAGGGCAAAGACCAGGACTACCGCTTCCCTCCGATGGAAAAGCAGAGCACAGGCCTGCTGAGGACCCCTCCACCAGAGCATAGGGAGTCCCTGGGAGGTGGTGGCGGAGCAGGAAATGCTGGAGGAGGCAGGCCCCCCTTGCTCCAGACCCCAGGGACTCAGCCAGCCAGAACAAGCCTGGTGGGACGTCTGCAGGCTCTTGCAGGCTTCACTCCGGATAACCGCTGGAACCAGGCCAGAGGGGACTTTGACGAACGAGATAACATGCGAGGAGGCCTACAGGCCCCAGTCGGGCCAAAAGGCTTCCAGGAGGAGCGTCCCACTCCTGGACAGAACTTCCCCAACCGCTTCGACAGCCGTCCTGGGGCGACAGGAGGAGCAGCCGGAGTTTCAGGAAATGCTGGCGCTGTTGGGGGGCCACAGGCCTGGAACCGTAGTGGTGCTGCCACAGCGCCTTTCGACAGTGAGCTACATCAAGACCTAGATGAGCGAAGACGCCCGTGGGACAGGCAAAGAGACAGAGATGAAAGAGATTTTGACTTCCGGAAGGAGATGAATGGTAACCGCCACAGCCGAGAGAGAGAGCGAGACCGGGAGCGCGAGAGGGAGAGGGAGAGGGAGAGAGACCGCGAGCGAGGCCGAGACCGAGACCGCCCCAGAGAGCATGAACGGGACAGAGATCGCGACAAAGAGAGAGACCGTGAGAGGGATCGTGAACGTGGTGGCTGGACGCCTCTTCTCCCTCTACCTACACCCCTGCTTCCAACTCCACCTCTAAATACTAACCTGAGCCTGAACCAAGGCAAACTGCTTGCACCACTCAAATTAAACCCTCAGCTTCAGCCACGATTCCAGTCCTCCCTCCTGCCTCAGGCTCAGGGCAAGCCCTCTCTCCTGGGTTCTCCTGGGAATCAGCCACTGCCTCAGGTTCCAGTCCCATCACAGAGCCAGGCATCTGAGCCCGAGCTTGAGCCCGAGTCAGAAACCCCAACTCCGTCTGAGACACCTCAGGCACAGTCACCACCCTCGGCCCAATCACCTGACCTATCATCTGACAGCAAGGGTCAGAGCCCACTGACTGAGGCTCCCACTGAGGGCAAGTCATCACCGCAACCTGAGACCCTCCCACAAACAGAATCACCATCCCAGCTCACGGCCCAGTCCCCCTCCAAAACCACTTCTTCTCCAGACAGTGAGACGCCAAGCCAAGCCTCACCGCTGGTTGAAGCCTCATCCCAGGACTCACCTGTGGCCTTCACGCAAGCTGCCAGCCCCCCTGAGGAGACGACTCCCTATCTGGAGGAGCAGGAAAGCCCACAGAAGGATGAGGAGGAGTCACAAGATCGAGCCTCCTCACCCGAACCCCAATGGGTCAATGGACCTGGGAGGGACAATAGCACTGTGGATGAACCCACACCGGAGTCCTCACCCGAGGCCTCACCTGAGCCATCCCTAGAGGCCTCCCCTGAGCCCTCTCCTGAGCCCACTCCAGAACCCTCCTCCGACTCTATGCTCCCCGAAAGCGAACCGGAGCAGCAGCAGGAGCAGCTTGCCTCTCCTAAGGACGTAGACAATGAACAGAGTGAGCCCATGGAGGAAGCTGCGAGTCAGCCAGTGGTAGACACTGTCACAGACACTGAGGGGACATAATCATCACTCAGTAGGTAAAAGATCATTTTGTAAAGTTGTCTCTTCTTCTCTGTACTCATGTCAGCAAACCACCACCACCACACGGGACATGGCGAATACTGACTCACATCGGTTATTGACTGATAACCAATAACAAATGATTTTATCTCTCACAAATACCAGTGTACTTAAATAGAAGGCTCGTTAGCTGATATATTGATAGACGATTTTGTTTGTGTTTTATTTCCTTTTACCCTTTTTAAGTTGTAATGCCAATCTACCCATTTTAATTAATCTAAGCTTGGCGAATTTTATTGAATTGCCTACCAAAATGTTTCAATTGTATATGGGGGAAAAAGAGCTTTGACCTTCCTATGGAAGAGTAAGAAATCCTGGCTGTCCGACAACGGATTGAATACAGTTACACATGATACTTGAAAACGGCAGTCGCTGGCTCCATTTCTGTCTTTTTCTTCTTTTTAAAATGCTGCTGCAAAGTTTTCAATGAATGCTTTTGTGGTGTCCTTTTTACAATGCTTTCTGTTTCGAAGCAGAACAAATAGCCTGCATACAGTGAGTACAGCCAGTCCAGCCGCTTGTAATTGGGAAAAAATGAACACTTTTAAACTGAAAACATGAAAATGTTGTATCCCCAAAATAAATGTCTGTAATTTGTTTCCAATTACACAGTGAACACAAACAGAAAATTACATGCCAGGGGGAAGAAAAAAAGAAACGAACAGAGGGATGTTCTGATGTTGGGTACATATTGTTTTAGTTTGAAATAAACATGCTTTGTCTGTTTAAAACACATGCTTTAGGACTGTTTTCTGACCCAGGACCAGTGGAAACTAAGACTGCTTTACAGACTCGTACACATTGTGCGCTGTCACCTCAGTCGATTTGATGTTCTCGTAACTCAAGTTGCTGCTATACCATCCATCCGCAGAGCACTTTGTTGGATGCAACCGTGGGACTTGTAGTTTTTTAGTTTTTCGATGACTTCAGCCTGTATGTTTCCCCATAAGCTTTTGCTGGGTGACTGTTGAGGATGGGATTGTGCCTTTTTTTTGAATGGGATTTGTCGTTCATGATGCTACCCAACACTACTGTGTGATGTACACCCAGACTGTGCGTGCAACTCGGTTTCAGACAGCTCTATGAACACAATGCTACCTGCACAGAATTGACTGGCCTACCGTTTTGAATGGTAGCTGGGCAGTTTGTACAGCACTCACCTAGAGGAGATCAAGTCTATATACCCCATCATTCTGTGCATGCAGGCCTGTAGCCATGTTTTAACCTTCCTGTCTCTCTTGTTCATTTCATACTTGTAGTGCTTTTCTGTTGAGACATACTACTAGAAATCCATAGTCTGCTGTTCTCTCAGACCAAATGTCTACTACAGGAGTTGTGATGTTGAATAAAAGTTGAAGGTGCATCAGATTTTTTTACCCCTCTTATTGTCATGAATCCTGACTCAGGCCCATCAGATGAACCCTTGCATACACATCAACACTGCTGCCTCCAAACAGAGAAACTTTAATACTTTAACCAGACACATGCTTGTAGTTTGAAGGTACAGTATTCAAGATTTAGGGGGTAGTATTTACAAAATTTAATATTCATAACTGAGTTTCATTAGTGTATAATCGCCTGAAGAAAAGAATCCTTGTTTTTGTTACCTTCGATTGAGCCTCTTATCTATAGATGGTTCCTCTTCCAAGGAGTCCGTCATGTTGACCCGCCAACAGTAGCCCAGAATGGACAAACCAAACACTAACTGTAGATATTTGCATTTTCCGCACGGTAGTTTCTCTTTCATGCCTACGAGGAGAGGATAAGGCAACGTGGTTGCTGACTGCAACAACCACACCGCAAGATGCCACTAAATCCTACACTGTTCCTTTAAAACTATTTAAAAAAGTTGTGTAACATCCTTATTTTATAAGAATATAAACCATCTCGACTGTAGACACCGACTTTTTTTCCAGGCGTAGAGGTCTAAACTTGGTTGTATCCAGAGAAAAATTCCCATGAGACCTGAGATGCCAAACCGAGGTCTATTCCATACAGTCAAAACACTGCAATATACTGCATTTCACACCTAGCAATAAAGGTGTAGATATTTTCCTAATGCCCTCGAATTATGCAAAGAAAAAGCACATTTCTCACAAGGGACAGTTCCCATATATATAAAAAAATCAGCCATCTGGCAACAGAACAAAAGGGTAAGGAAATATACAAATGAGGGAGATCTGGAGGAAGTAGAAGATGCTGGCCACTGCTTTAGCCACCCTCCTTCACCCTGTGCTCCAGCTGCTACAGCTGGAGGGAAGCGCTTACTCAGCACACACTAGCAACGAGCTCGTCTCTGTACTCATTTACGGCCTGGCTAGTGTCAGAAAACACAAGCTACACGATTTATTTAAGCAGTTGCCTACATCATGTTGTCTACCGATGCCGTTTCAGCACTTTTTCTTTTTCTATAGAGTGAAAACAATGGGAGAACGTGTGCTTGCTGCATAATGTCTTTACCTCCAATTACACCTCAGCTTAGGCTGCTAATCCAAATGTTAATACGCAGGGAAAAAAAACAAAACACATTCTCATAGTTTGGCTCTGGATTTAGCATCTAGAGACCCGTTCGGGGGATAAAGCCAAGCTGAAAATATCCAGTTTGTGTCTCCTAGTGTGACTCAGTCTATAAATTTTTAGCTCCCACCTGGCTCCAAAAAGCAGTCTGGCAGTCGGCCAGGTCCAGCCTCCTGCTGACCTCCCCCACAGAAAGATTTGACAGGCCCTAAGACTTTGAATCAACCACTATCTGCCCTGAAACAGACACATGTACACAGCAGTTGGCCAGCTCTCCCTTGGACAGCAATAAAAATAAATCCTTGCAGTGCGGAGGGCCGGCATCCTTCACTTATTTATCTGTAGTAGAATAAACAGCATGTGATGTAGCTTCTAATGAATCCTGCTAAAAACCAAACGTCTACATTTAGGCTTTCAAATACTGATTAGTGTCTGATATCGTGCTTTTTTTTTTTCTGTCTGCAAGCCTTTCATTAAATCCAGCTATAACCAATAGGCACAGTCCTGACTCAGTCCTCTGCCAAGCCATTTGCACATTATTTCCATGTTATACTCCAAATAAATAAAACCAGCAAAGTGGTCCTGACCTTTTTAGTTGAGGATTACCCAAGCCTGGGCAACTAATGAGAGCACCTAAACAATAATGGCATGGAATAATAATACACTGCCAGTTAATGGCCGGGTGGTAGCGCTAATGTTTGGTTTCTACTGTCAGGTCAGACACACGAGTTTCCTGCTGTGAGGAAGTCAATTAGACACAATAATGAGGGTTGAGTTTTAGCTTGTAAATACGACTTCACAAATCTTGGTCTGCAATGGACTAAATATGTCCAGATTCATGACTTAACTATATAGAGGACGTTTCAAATTAGCTTTGGCTATATTGAAATATAGTGGTTCATTTTCCACAACAGATTCTGCTCTCCTGTTGTCACTTGAAGCGTCACAGTCTGTGCATCTGTCGCGTCAGTACCACGTCTGACCATTTGAGGTCAGTGTGGTACTGCAGCTCTCGTCATTGTGGCAGGCTGGCTTCTCGGAGGGTGCGACAGCTTAAAATCTGCAGTGCTCACCTCTCTTACCTTCTGCTGCACCTCACTCTCACAGAGACAAATAAAAGCTCACGGTGCCACGGTGAAGTACACACACAATTCCCTCTTGTGAAACAACAACTCCAGATTCATGGGCATAGAAAATTGCTGCTGTGCAGCAACTTCATGGTACCACCATGCTGGAATTAATTCATCAGATACCTCTTTCTGTACCTTTTTCAGATCGATACAGGAGCGCTTTGATAAATGGAACAAGGTCTTTTCAGTGTGAGACTTGGCCCCTTTCTACAGCTTCTCAGTTGCTGCATTCCTAATTGATTAAAGCTATTGATTATGCCTCCCCAAAGCCTACAGACTAAAATCGGCCTCTATCTGCCATGGGCCAGATACCCAAATATTATATTCGCAAAAGGTAGAGTCCGTGCCAAGAGGAGAGAAATGGCGTCTGTGTTGGTGTGGCTGCTCACACGAATAAATGAATAGGAAAGATTTAGTTTAGAGGAAAAAACAGACATCTATCTTCCATACGCCTAGTTGTGCAGGAGAGGAATCCCCCTATCTCGACACACTCTCTGCAGCCACCGTAATTACTCACCACCACTGCGGAGAGTGTCTGTAAGTTTCCTTCACGAAGCCGCCACTGCCTGCCTGGCTCTCTTGTTATCAAAGTCAGCAGACTCTTCAAGACTGGGCTGAAGTGTCCAAAGTTCCCTTAACCCCTGGAACTTAACCCCATTGTGAGTTCACCCCCTGCTGCGAATTGGCTGAAAGAGGGGGAGCAAGGACACAGATTTGTTCCCCACCCTTACAGTTCGAGCAAGTCCCCGGAGCTGGTTGTTGGTGGGGATACAGTGGCTTCCTCAAGGGCACTTTAGCAAGGTGTGCACTTCCAGCAATTCAAGCTTAAACCCAAGTCTTCGGCTGTCACTTGCTCTTCTTTTAAGCTCTTGTATGAATTTCAATTCATGCAGCCAGAGGGAGTTTATTTTTTACTTTTTAAAATAAGAGAAAAATGGCAGTCACTGCAGAAAAACATGACGCTGATGATGGCCTTCATCAAACGGAAATAATAACAGAATAATAAACATTTGGCCTGTTGTAGATATATTGGATGATTATACTGTTGTATTTTTTAATCTTACCCAAAAGAGCCTTTTTTGGTTCAGAGAGAAGCTGATACACACAGTTTCTTCAGTTTTCTGCTGGTTTCTGTAACTGTAATCTTTAATGGTAATATAAGCCCCTTGAAAAGGTTTTCAGTTTCATCATGTCTTTCTTTAATTAGCCACACGAGCTGTCTGTCTGTCTGTCTGTCAGTCCATGACCTTGGTATCTTTCCCAACAACTGTTGGATGGAGTGCTATAACACTCAGTACAGGTATCTATGGCGCTCAGAGGATGAATCCTAATGACTTTGGTGATCGCCTAATCTCCATAATAGTCGACATTTTTGGGTTTCTGTTGGCTGGATTACCGTGCAATTTTGATGCAGACATTCAAAAAATGTGTTACATTCCCATCAGATTTAACAAAAGGTCGTGTTTAAGTACTACTTTGCATAAAAACGACCAGTAGTACTATACATATACAAGCTCGACTGTTCAGAAACAAGTTCACAGCCATGCTGGTGACTGTGAAGCTGCACAGCGGAGCTTTGAGCTAAATGCTAATATGCTGGTTTTTTTCAAGCATGTTTCCCAAGAACAACACCTTATTTTAGATCTGCCATTCGGTAAGAAATAAAGTACATCTGAGGCTGATACAATCTTTACAAGGACAACATTTTTAGATATTTCATCACTTTGACCTGTTGGTGGCTTTAAATGTAAAGTCGGGGCAACAACATTAGGATTCATCCTCTGGGAACCTTGAATGTTTACGTGTCATGGTTATCAATGAAATAGTTGTGATATTTCAGTTTGGACCAAGGTTGTGGACACAAACTGGTCAAAAGACGAGTTTTACCACCCCTAAAGAGATACTGATACATGGACATGTGCAACTGCACATGGAGTTCATGCTCATGACATGATAAACTCTTCTGATGTAGATTTATTTTGACGCCGTCCTATAAAAATTTCTTACATTTACCATTAACAATTAGTCAAAATTTAAAAAAACAATTTTTGACCTCAGCCTCACAGAACATCTAGCGTAGCTGTAAACTCCTCGTCTTGTGTGCATTACTTTCTGTGACAGGCAGAGAGGTTCATTAAATCTAGACTTATTTTCGAAACAATACTGTTGTGTTGCTCCACTTTTATTTTTTTTTTAAGGTAGCAACTTGTATCATTTTTTCCTCTCAACTTTCATGAGCATATTTCATTTCATCCTCTCTTGGGGCAAAAAAAAAAAATAATTAAAATGGATTGAAAGTGTTTTCTTTTCTTTTTTTTTACCCCACACAAGAAGCAGGAGGAAAGGACACCTGTGTTTGGCAAATCAGTGTGTATATGCATACTGAGGAGGTGTGTGTGTGTCTGTCACTGAACACATAACTAACTTTGTGCGTGTATTGGCAGTGTGTCAGTGGTGCTGCAATGCAACTAGAACTAAACCCATTAGTGCAAACATGGTGTACACGGGCAGAGACGGTACTTTCACATTTCAGGAGTGACGTCTACAACTCTTGTCATCCCTCTTAACATTGTTGGTCCCTAATCTTTCGTGTTAGCGGCCATATTTCCAAACAAAAATATCAGTAAACACACATCATGTGTTTACATCTTATTATCTGTCTGTTTTTGCAAAATGGTTTTCTGTTGGTGCTTCTGCTTCTCGTCTCAAAAAGTGTGGGGTCATAGGAGGTTAAAGGTCACTGGTGTTGGAGACACAGGGTGGAGTCTGGGAAAATGTAGGAGGGGTAGTCAAGGAGACGACAATAAGCAACAAAACACCTGTACTGATTTCCTGGGAGAATCCGGTCGTGATTCACTGCGAGGCGGTATGTGTGTGTGACTGTGTGTAATCTGGGTGACGGGAGCTTATTAAATCTGCCAACACAAACGAGGAATGTGCATGTGTTTTTAGGGTGGAGGGGAGGAGGAGGGAGAAGATAGGCCCCGGGAGGGAGGTGTACTGAGATGCTGAGCAAGCGGTTGCCAGCGATTGACAGCGCAGCACATTGTGCCTGGAAAATGGGGGGGAAACGGGGGTAACATGAAATGTATCAGCCAAGACAGGCAGGTATGGGCTGCAGCCCTCCCGCTGTCAGCCTGACATCAGCGCCGCTCTCATTAGAGTGGGAGCATGCACGTATTGCAGTCACACAGACTCATTTAACCACAGCATTTACATCAATCTTCCGATTATGCAGACGTCTCTCATTCTTGCACATTCTGCAGCCACAGAGGGCGTGTGGTAAAGCCTCGCATTCACACAATCTTTAATACCTAGCAGACACTTTATATCCACTTTGTTCTCGTAGTGCCTCCATTCACGCGTCTGTCATCATTTGGAAAGAAGACCTTATAAAAAGCTGCTTATTAAAGACTGACTCAGCTTCTTCCTGCAGATGTGACACCTGGTTCATCAACCTGCAAAACAAGCCTCATTGTTTCCATTGAGTACTATAGTGTGAGTGTGTGTGTGTGTGTGTGTCTACCTGCCCACACATGTGACCCGCTCCCCCTTCCTCCCCATGTTTGTTAGCATGCTGCTACTGCAATAATTAGCCCCGAAGCCCTCCTCGGTGCTTGCCTTGTTTGTTTACAATGGTTAGAAGCAGATTCCCTCCAGAGAGTCAGAGGCGTCGCTGCGCTCGGGAGACTGAGCAGACGATGTCAAATTAAAAAGATAGGAAATTCCTGACTCCTCAGAATCATGCAGGGAAGCGGGGAGCGGGGGTTAATGGGAGAGAGTCGACAGATTTGTTAGGATCAAACCTGGTGGTGTCTTTTACTGACGCTATTGTTTATCGCTTCCTTCCAAATCATATCATATGGTTGGAATAGAGTTGGACTGACTTCACAGAATTGAAAGAAAATTACTTTAAAGGCATGATTTATTTCCAGAAACGAGGTCACATTTACTTTGGGTTGTCTGTCAACAGTTTTCATAGACTATTTATGTAGAGATAAGCTCTAATGAAAGATAAAATTCTGTGTGCAAATAAAGCCAAAGTATTAGAGATGATGATGTGTGACAAATCTCAAACTCACATTAGAGGCTTTGTTTATCACTTGTTCACAAATTCTCACCATTTCACCCACTGAAAAACACATTTTGTTTTATATTACTTCCATAACAATAAAGCTAATACAGTTCTGTATTTTTAGGAGCTGGAATAACATAATAATAAGTCCCCTTTTCTAAAGACACACTAGATTTGATTAGATTTGGACTGAAATGTATTGAAGAATCCAGAACTTTGTAAAGTGTAAAGCACAACACAAACAGTTTGAATATTTGCATCATATTAGAAAGAGGAAGCATCACGAAAATGTTTCCTTCATGAATTCTACGTGTTTCCTGTAGAATCAACTTTTCATTCAGTTTTTAATTTGAGTGCAGAGATCTACATCTCATTTTAAGATGCTCATTCTAAAAAAAAAAAAGTGTTGCCGCGACAGAGTGGAATATTCCAGCCCTCAGGCCCATTTACACAATATATTCTTGTTTCCGCAAGAAAAATGAGCCCCTGTGGCTGAATCTGACTGTTCGTCTGACTTTTTTTGGTTATGAATCACTTCTTTATAGTTGGACACTATCTTTGGACACACAGCAAGTCCTTTATATCGAGATTCATTTGAAGGTTTGTAGAGACAAATACTCATCTACGAACACGCGGTGACAGAAAATGAGAGCCAGTGTCCTGCTCATGTGTAGTTAACCCCGCATTGACGCCTCACACCTCCCTCCTGTTGTTCCTCCAATCTGTCATGTGTGTGTGTGTGTGTGTGACTTTGTCAATATCACCCACAAGGGTTCCCCTGCCACCCCGCTGATGGGGATTAAACATTCATGATCATGTTTATTAATGACCAGCAGGCATTAGGGATCTCCGGGCTGTCACACACACACACACACATTCATAAGCATTTTTTTCTTCGTTTTTTTAAACCACACATAGTCAAACACATTTGCACTTTCTCTAGTACACCTACACAGTCTTACTCTTGTTCACACTCTCACACAAGCTTTTCCTATTAACCCGCCCACACATATCAGATACGCAGACACACGTTCTCTCTTGATCTCGTACACCTACACATACAGAAAACACACTCCCGAATAAATCTCCCTCGTCTGTCTTCATGTTTTTCAATTTGGTAATAAGCTCTGAAGTGTGTGTGTGTGTGTGTCCGCGTGTGTGTGATATGGATCCACTGGTGAGTTAAGTAGAAAAAAAAAACAGATTTCCTGTCTCCATGTCTCTCTGGACTGCTGCTCTGAACTCTCCCAGGGGTGGAGGGATGGACCGAGGACCTCGCTGAGAACATCTGTGACGGCCGGCCCCAGCAGAGACCACAGTGTGACAGGGCCTATCCATAGCAGATGTCACATCAGTGTGTGTGTGCATGTGTGCGAGAGAGAGTGTGTGTGTGTCATGTAATCAGGGTTGAGAAGTCCATGACCTCGAGGATATATAGAGGAAATGCTCTCATCCACTCTTCCTTCCTGTCCCTCTTTTCATTAGTCTCCTTTCCTGGAGATGTCGTGGTAAATAAACAGGTGGATACACATGACCAACAGCAGCTGATCATCCTATAATTATTATTATAAAGTCAGATCTTTTTGACCTTTTCCTTCTTCGCCCCTTTCACCCTTTATGTCAGGGACAGTTTGTCCTCTTTTGATGTGATATAAAAAACTATACACGCTTTGCCCCGCAGCCTCTGCAAATGAAATGAAAAATGAGTGATGAGCAGAGGAGCGCTGATGCTGCACTCCTCACATTGTCCCATCTGATTCTACATCTACTCTCTCTTCCCTCCGTGTCTCCACGGTCGGACACTTCTTTCTTTCCCCTCATTATTCTTCCGCTCTGCTTCCTCACATTATCCTTTATTATTCCTCCAACCAATTTGCCTCTCACCTCTCTACTCCTCTACGTCTCTACGTTCTCTGTACTCCATCCTTTTTTCTTTTTCTTTTTCTTTTTTTTTACTCTCCAGCGAAGCGCGTCGCAGTCTGCTCAGATTCCCTGGTAACTGAGCCTCTCGATGGGAGCTACAGCCTGGTTCATAAAACTAAAAATGCAGTTTAAAAAAGGTTATTTTTAGGTCTAATTTCCATCATGTGCAGTGGGGCTATAGAGAGCGTTAAGTTCCCTTCAAACTGGAGGGAATTCACCCTTTTAAAGGGAAATCACCAGTTAGTTGGTTCTGAGAACATAGACTATACAGTTACGTGTCCTTAGTCAAACCACTTTCTACGCCTTCTGTGTTGTGTGTGAAATGTAATATATGCAATGATATGTCAGAAAAACATGGATGGGTCTGAAGTGTGCACTGATGTCGGACAACAGACACAACAAGAGCGCTGCCCCTGCTGTATAATTCAGTACAACATCCCTGCAACGAATGCCACCGTCGCAAAGCTGTTTATGTTCGGTTTGAGTCGGAGAAGAAACATTGAAATTGGGATTAAGTGTGATGCAAGCTTGAATTGGAAGCTAAATTCAGAACAACCGGTAATGATCTTGGTGGGGGGAAGCAGAGGGGTCTGACAGGGTGAAGGAGGGAGTCGAAACAGACAGCCAACCTGTTTGGCCTTCACCCTTTCCCTCTCTTTTTGCCCCATCTTATTCCTCCCCCCACGCCTTTAGTGTCACATGGGACACCAGGGACACATGAACCTGGCACTCATCTCGAGCGTAAGAGTCACTGCCTGGTCAGACCTGACCATTCTGGACCACGATGGGGGCTAAAGTCGGTAGCCAGGGAGGGGGAAGAGAGTCAGGACAGGCAGGCTTTCACATAAAAGCAGTTACAACCTGGATCTTATTTTCATAGTTTTGGTGCCATGCCAACCGTGAGCAGGTAGGAGTGAGGGTACATAATACATAAACACAGGAGGTGGACAAAATAACAGAAACACATCAAACAACTTTCATCATCATCAAATCACATCATCGTAATTACAAGGTCAGCTACTCAGGCAGAGCAACCAATGTACCAATTAGTGGTGTGTGTCAGCTGTAAAAGAGGTCTGACAATCACTTTTTAATGAATGCTGAGTGGTTTATATTATATGGCATGTGGATTTATACGTTTTTAACATTTAACATTAGCCTAATTTAGCTGATGTAGCTACCATTTATACTTGGACCTGTTTCAGTTCAGTAACTATCCACTGCTCCGATCAACCTCAACAACAGCGCAGAAAGAGAAAATCTCAGATTTTTTTCACTGTTGAGATTAATCTTGTTACACGCATTAAAATGACACTGTGTAATATATGCAGAAGTGTTAACATGGAGCACTGGAGTCCCAGAAACACATCATTTGACTGGTAAATGAACCCTCGGTCCAACTGCCAAGAGTCAAACGGGTAACAAAAAAAAAAGTCAAACTTCTTCAACCTGACTAAAGGGTTACTAGTTCAAAATAAAAGCAGGCCAAGCCTGCACGACCGCACAAGGATAAAAAGAATGCTGTTCATCTGTAATAAACATGAGCCAGATAAACCTGCTATGGGGCCTTTGGGTAAAATAATGAGCTGTGGGGCCCGTAAACCCCCAATGCCTTCCACTCTCACTGCAATTTGTATATTCATTTTTATATACCATAACAAACAGCTGTTTTACTGTGTGGTGAATAGATTAAATTACATAAATATGAGTACAAATGTGTAATCATGAATATCTAAAGACAATTTCAGTTAAATTAGCACAAACTATTTGACACACATTAAATTTGGAGCTTTCAGGGCCCCTTGAGTTCCCGGGCCCTGCAGCAGTTGCCCACTTTACCCAGTTTGTAGCATCAGTATAAACTAAATTGTTTCCCATGACCTCCTAAATCACCAGACCTAAACAGCATTAAACCTGTTTAAGACCTGGACCCTTTCTTTCTTATAGAAAGCTTCAATTTCCTGTTACCCACAGGACTGAGGATTTGTGCAGGAGCACAATTGGACATGAAGCTCCTTTGAAGGAGGAACGTTATCGGTGTCTCTGTTATTTTGTCCTCTACCTGTACATCCAAACACTCCCTGTCGTCCTCGGATCAGCGGATGCTCTGCCCTTTCTACACACAGCACAGCACACAGGAGAACTAATCCGATTTTACAGCCCAAATGAAAAGAGTCTCACATGCACTCACATCCATTAGCTATTATTAGCTAAATAGGCTAATAGGTAAACACACACACACACACACACACACACACACAAAGGGCTGCTGTAGAGAACACCAGGGGAGACCAGCTGCTACAAAATGGAAACGTGTTGAGTGCTTTTTCTTTTGTTCACAGCTCTCCCACATGAATACACAAAGTCCACCAAGCATGGCTTTTTTTTTTTTTTAAAAATGGACCTGAAGCTGAACTAAATATTAAATTAACTTGAACTCAACAGCTCGAGTGATATGTGATATTTTAAGTCGTATTGTTTCTACAGCCTGTCCGCAGACCCATTGTGTTAACTGACATTTGTTAGCTACTGTTGCTACGCCTGTCAAGCTTTCTGTTCTCACACAGGACGTACGCAGTGATACAATGATACCCTTGGCAGATTTCCCACTCAGAACATATAATAATAATAATTTCTCTATAATATTTTACAGGCTAAAATGACAACTGATGCTGGCAGGTTTCATGGGCTGTAGCTTGCTAGCTAATAGAGTTAATTTTAGCTCCATGTGCTGGTTTAAAACGCTGTCTCCAGGTGACATTTTTTTTTCTTCTGACTTGTTTTAAAATGAGAAGCCTCTAAAAATTCCTCTGTCAATGTCCTCTTCAGTCTTTTCATCTCTGTCACTGTGTGCATAGAGGCTGCTGGCCCTGGTTATGTTGCCCACTTGCTCAGCTCTGGGATGACGCCGGCCCCACTTGCTCCGTTAGCATTTGCCTATGCCCCAGGCCTGAGAATCTCCTCTTTTCTGTGGTCCAAAACACCTGTGGTACAAACCATAGACATATATACATAGACATATATACATAGACGCCGCATTGAGCGGGTTGGTCGTTGGTCGCGATACGTCGACGTCGCCGCCATATTGGAAATGGCAGATCTTCCCCTAAACTAATACAAAGAAATGGACTGAACTTCATAAAGCGCCTTTCTACAAAGTTCTTTAAGTTAATGCCTCTTATACACCCATTCACACACACACTAATATATCTGGGAAACAAACAGGCACCAAAAACAACGTATGTAACTTTTAAAGTGATGATTATAAATGTTTACTCCTTATGTAAGCACCAAACCAACGTATGTATTTTTCTAATGCTGAGTGTTTACAGCTACTATGTGTGTACACTGTTACGTGATGATAAATATTGAAATATTATATTTATATATATATTAATATATTATATATATATATATTATAATATTATATCTATATTATATATATATGTGTGTGTGTGTGTGTGTGTGTGTGTTGTACTTATGTATGTATGTATATATATATATATGTGTGTGTGTGTGTGTATGTATGTATGTATATAATATATTGTGTATGTATGTATGTATGTATGTATGTATGTGTGTGTGTGTTTGTGTGTGTGGTGTGTATATGTATGTATATATGTTCACGTGTAATGCCTCTATATTCAAGAAAACCCTCCTGTCACATCTACATTTCAGGATGTGGTTATTATAGACACAGATTAAATGTTAAATATAAATATTTCAAGATTTATCATCACAGTAACAGTGTTACACACATTAGTAGCTGTAAACACTCAGCATTAGAAAAATACATACGTTGGTTTGGTGCTTACATAAGGAGTAAACATTTATAATCATCACTTTAAAAGTTACATACGTTGTTTTTGGTGCCTGTTTGTTTCCCAGATATATTAGTGTGTGTGTGAATGGGTGTATAAGAGACATTAACTTAAAGAACTTTGTAGAAAGGCGCTTTATGAAGTTCAGTCTATTTCCTTGTATTAGTTTACGGGCAGACCTGCCATTTCCAATATGGCGGCGACGTCGACGTACGATTCAGCGCTCAATGCGGCGTCTATGTATATATATATGTCTATGGTACAAACACTAACACTCCCTCAGTGCAGCCCGGCTAACAAACTGAGCTGACATTAACTAACAGCAGCTATAATTCACAGCAGTTTACTGACAAAAGTGAACTGAACTGTAAATCACAGAGAGTTGATGCACAGCAGCTGAGCTGGAGGACAGAAAACAGAAAACATTTACTCAATAAAACATGATCCAGTTTCACCAAAATCAGTGAACTGGTTTGTGGTGTGCGGCTTAGTGTTGTTAAACATTACGTACTTCTTGTGGGCGATCGTACCTGGAGCATAAAGTTACATAGTGCAAGAACAGGCAAGACACCATCCTTCACCTGTTTACACGTCAGTGTAGCATCAAAATGATTTTAATAGTTGAAAAGTTACATAGTGTACCCTAGGTATAACTAGACATGCTTACAGTTGTGGTTTACATTAGAGAGTTAAATACACTATTGAATCCAGTCCTTGTGCTTTTGTTCTTTCTTTTTGTAAAGGCTAAAAAGGACATCACTTTCCAAACTATGTTGAGTACAGCTCGATGCACACCACTTAAATATGTAGAGAAATCGAGAGCTTGGCAGACCTGCCATAATAACCGAAGTTTATCCCCAAGGAGACATTAAAAACTGCTCATGAGCCTTAAACACAGACACAAACTTGGAAGTCTAAGCTTACCAGCACACAAACTAATCCATTGTTACCATGCGTGCCTCCACAGGGCCTGTAAACAAACCAGTCCAGACAGTTTTTTGGGGGGAGTATCAGATTTCCATTAAGAGCTCCAGGTCATTCATTTCCTACTTTGTTTAAAAACCTGAGCTGCAAGACAGACAACCTCCTCGCTTGGGTTTGGTGCTCACTGTTACTCTTGCATCGTACTGGTAGGCGATGATTTTGTGGGTAAGAGCAGGGTGAGTGTTTCTAATTAAGAAAGTGAAATGAGCAGATTTTAACAAGGTAATTTTAACAGCCCTGTGCTCCACTCCTGTCACATGGGTGTGAAAGTGTTTCTCAGCAGGGAGCGAGGAGGTAATGGGTGTGGGAATGTTACCTTTAGTGGGCTGGCAGAGGGACAGTCACAGTTGTAATGGAGCAATAAGAACCCATTTGTTTCTAACACCTTCGATCTACAGTATGCAGACAGTATCACCACCACAGCTACATTAATTGGTAAAAAAAAAGTAATTGCGTGGTTGAAAGTTGTCACAAATTAAATAATGTAATTAACACATCTGTGTTATTCTCAGCCTTTAACTTTCTACTCAAGCTGAGTTGTATGGCTTGTTTTCAGCTTGTTGGTTGCCTTTATTGAATTAGAATGAGCAGAATTTAGCCTCAGTACAACCCAATACAAATCACATGACACTTCACAGTGAATGATTGCATTTGGCTCATTGGTGTCAGCCTTTTCACTGAATAGAGCTTTTGATTTTCAATGTACGCTTGTTGGCCGGTAATACATTCTCATTTGACTTAATTTTAGCCTACAATAACTAAATCAAGTGTCTTGTGTTTGCTCTGGATTCCCCTCCACTGGCCTCTGGCTGCAATGTTGTAGTTATTTGACCAGGAGTGAAGAGATTTGAAGCAGGTTAAGTTGTCACTCCAGCCTAGAGCTACAGTCTGCTTCCTTATTCTCTGTCTGTGAGTCTATAAAAGACAAGACTTGTCTAGTCCTGATCTGTCTTTCATAAAGTAATCTTCCCACAGTCGCTCAATCATTTATATCCTTCCCTCTCAGGTGGGATATATTTGGCTACTTACTCTCAATTTTGTCATTGTCAAATCTGCCCTACATTTGGTTAAAGAAGATGTAAAAATGGGCACCCATGTGTGTTTTCTTGGGTGCTTTTTTAAGATTGGGGTCTGATGTCATGCTGACCGCACTCTGAGCTGTTCAACATGAGTCCATCGGTCATATTTTCTATGTCTGGACGTGGTACACTGCCACCATGTGCCAGATTTGACACGGCCTGGTGGGAAGATAAACGTGGTTTTTAAGGATAAGCAATTTTCTTGTCAGTCACCGCAGATTCACTCGCTCTAATAGCCAGAGAGAAAATCCAGGCAGCTGGATGCTTTTGAGCTAATGTAGGTGGTTGCCTGGAAGGAATTGGTAAAAAGCTTGAAATTCAGTGCGGATAAAACATTGGGACTTAAAGAGTGAAGAAAACACTGTTGTTCACTGAGTTTTCTTTGTGTGGCACTCTAGCCATAAGGGCTTTAACAGAACTATAACACAGATTTTAGTATTTCACACAACAGATGCTCATATTTATACGCAAAGCTTATCTGAGTGTGCAAGCATCGGCTTATACAATAAACTTTAAGTGGACATTCTGATTTTAGGTTTATGGAGTGAAACTGATATGATCTTCACACCCAATGACATAACTGTTGACAAGACAAATGCACATCCTGGCTCATGTACTACTGTTGCCTAATTCTATCATCGTGATTTTATTCTTGGTGGTGTCTATCTGACGGCACTTGTGGGCAATTGGAATAAAAAGTGTGAGATGCAAATAATGAAAAAGCAATTACATTCACTCCCACATATTATCACCTACTGTAACATGGCACTATACTGAAACTTCAATGTACGGTGTTTTACAACCTTTAGTGGTTTATGAACCCTTAAAACAAAGATCCCTCGACACAGGTTGCATGTTTTTGGCTTCTCTCGGATGCCTTGTGACCCTTTATGAAGTTATTTTGATTAATTTTTTTAAAAATTGATGTTGCATCATTTGGAAACCATTTTGGAAAGTTCTCCCTTTCATTCTGTTTCATCTGCTTCTTGTGCGAACCTCTTGAGGTTGAGGATCATCAAAGCTCAACTTGTTTGGGTTTTCTCTCCAGAAATAACCATGGTGACTGATTGATCCCATGATCCCACTTGTCCTGTCTTGATAATCCCGGCTTCATTTGTTAGAGAGGTGCGGATATCCTCTAACAACCTCAGTGAGTATGATGGAAAATGGCAATCAACCAGAGAGAGAGAGAGAAAATAGAGGTGCAGAATATACATTAAGCTTTTGACGCTTTGACAGTGGACTCAGTAGTGCAAATGTGGTCTTTTATTTACCCGACACAGAATTTCTTTCTGAAGTACAGCCTCGCTTGCCTATCTTTTTAGCCCCATCATTGTTTTACAGTCCCATCCTCCCATTCATCAACCCTTCCTCCACACACAGGGACACAAAACCCTAATTCAACGCCTCACTTTGTCACACCCTTGCGATAGTTTCTTCACCTAGAACTCAAGTGATCAACAGCTCAGGCTCACAGAGCCCCCCTACCTGCTCTCTGTTGCTCTCCCTCCTCTCGGTAATGACATATCTGTGTGGCAGAGAGGCAGTCAGACAGACAGATGATGCAACGTTTGGGAGACATATCTATCACATATGTGGCTTCCTACTCCAATGCATCCATGCAGTTTTATATATCCTGTGACAGCAGGCACAGGTTGCTTTATCAAGCATCTGCCTGCTCCATCATGTGGATTTATTTCTGCACAGAATGAAACTGTGGGTGATGTTGCTGCTGAGTAATTTCACAGGTGTACAGTTCAAGGAATTCATTCAAAAAGCTATTGTGGAAGAGTCTCTCTTTTTTTTTTTTTTTACAGTAAAAGGTCTGAAGTTTTTATCTAATACTAATGAAATCACATGTACAGGAAGGTAAATCTTTAAGGGCTTGCCGTGCCGTCCTTCAAAGATCTGAATAGCACTGGCGTGAGACGTTGGCTACTGTGACACACAGTTCACTCGTTGTCGTCATTGATTTCTCATTAGTTAAGCCCTCAGGAGTCTGCAAGCTATCGCTTGGATCAGATCTGTCGTGTTCAATTAAAAGCCTTAGCAAAATACCCCGGCTTTTTTCATGCCTTATCTTCACTGTATTCCCTTTTATGCGTAAAGATTTTCTTTGTCTATTGTGTGAGCCGCTGCAGTTCCCTCTTTGTGGTCATGGATGCTTTAATGTCGGCTCCTGTATTTGAAAAACAAGTAAGGAGTTGTCTCAGGGTGTGGCGTGAGCTTTTCTGATTATAGCCCTCCCTTATGTCTCACAGACACACACCTTGTGACAACTCCTTCCTTGTGTTTCTGGACATTGTCTTGCACAAAAAAACATTTTCCCCTTCCAGGCAGACCGCAGAGCACCTTCTGCACCATCCTGCCAGCGTTTGAAACAACTGTACGATACAATTTTCTCCCAGCCACAGCAAGCCATTAAAGCTTACATGACAAATGAGCGTCATAATAGCATGTGAACTCTGAACAGGCCAGCCCTCATACAGTGGTAATAATGGTCATATCACATTGTACAACGGACAGCGGTGAGAAGAGTGAGAAAATTACTTAGCAGGGGATCTGCCGTCCTCCTCCCCTACTCTCACATTCAGTGACACACACTCACATACACACAGAACTACTACGACGACCCTATTAAAGGAGCCATAATGGCAGAGCAAAGTGGCGACAGTCTGGACTGGGGGTGTTGAGAAAGCGCTGAGGTGCTGATAAGTGTGTGCACATGTGTGTGAGCCAATACCTTCCTGCCTATCTGTAGGATTTTTTTTTTATCATCAGCAGAAAAAAAAAGAGAGAAAATGCTGGCTGAGCTCACTGTTTTTCTGCTCCCTGTTGTGTTTTAAAGTAATAAACTGGCAAAACCAATATTTCAGCCATCACTGGTCCTCCTACCAGTCTGTGTGTGAGCTCACGGAGAAAGGCCTGGGCAGAGCTGTTGTCTTGTGTCAAACTGACAGACACACAGACAGACAGAAAGGGATGATGGGTGGCAGGATGTCTATCAGAGCCAATTATGTTTAATGAGATGTGGTGAGTGACCAGCACTCCTGGAAGCTGTCACATGACACAGAGGGTTTCTGGCCAGAATATCCAGAATGCTGCACTGAACAACATTGCATACTGGGTGGGGATCTGCAGTATGTCACTAGTAATGCTGATGACATTTGCTCAGTTGATTATTGCTGTAATCATGGTTCAACGTAATGGTTATTCTGGACGACTGAGAAAAAAACCTGGGTTACATCAGTGTTTGAATGGCTCAAGAATAAAAAATGTTGGATTCATCACCTTGTTTGTGTCCTTTCAGACTCCTTTAATGCATCGTAAGATGAGAAAGAAAAGGCTTGGCTAAGTGGAGCTGAAGACCCTGTGGCTAGAGACAAGTAAATGGACACGAGAGGCTGCTTGTTGTGTAGACAGATCTAAATTGATCTGTGATGAAAGGAGCAGACCAGTACAGCATCTGCAGCTACGACTGGCAGCAGAGATAGGTATCTCCATTCAGACCCCAATGTAGCAGCTGTAAAGACACTGATATGCAGATTAGACGGGTCTGGCTGGCCACATAACGAAACATACCTGATACGTGACTTAGAAGAATTGCAAGGGAGAGTACAGGAAGGAAGGCCTGGCAATCACGACTGTGTTATAAGGGGGTGGAGGTATTTTCATGACTGAGAATGACAGAGAGGAATGAATACTTAAACTTAAGGTCCAAGAATAACAATCACAGTTCATTGGCATGCTGTTTGAATGTCTCAAGAAACCAAACCTGTTTCCTATCACACTGTTCTATCAGTTCATTAGTCCATGTGGCAGACAGGGTTGTTGGTGTTATGCAAAATATGCTCACCCTGTTCACCTTTCAAAGCAAACCAGCTGGCTGAGAACCCGGGAGCAGGAAACATGTCAGGTCAAGGGCTGCCAAATCCAAATCCAGCAAGAGTTTGACTCACGGAAGTCAAATTAAACCTAATTTAGATCATGAAAAAGTTAAACCTGTGATGCCATACAGAACATTGTCTAAAGCCTCATTTATAGTTTCCACGTCTGTGTCCGCCAAGTGTCACCTAACTCCATCTATGATGATCCGTACGCATCCATGTAGCACATATTCAGTGTAGTATAAACACAACTGCATGCATCTCCGTTGTTTTTCAACTTAATCTACAACTTAAAGGCATTTTCATTTCAGCTATTTAGTATTGCACCTCCATAAAGTCGGGGACTCACATGAGACAGATTTTTTTTTTTATTCTGAAAACTTAAGCAGCAAAGGCTGAGATATTAAGACTTAGTACAGGCAATGACAATATAAAGAAGCCTGAGTGATGTCACCCACAGGTTTCTGAATCGCTGTTTTGAAGCCAAAAATATGCAGCACTGACTTGGATGTAGTGCTTCTTCCACTTCCCAGTTAATCTAATTATTGTGGATCATTGGCAGACCTAAGGCAAAGTCATTTTGCATAACTTTAATATAATTTGAACAGGTGAGTAAAAAAAAAAAATCACCTTCAGTACAGTTGTCATGAATGGGGAAATTAACTATAGAGACTAAAACCATTTTGTGAACCGGACTGTAAACGTGTTTATTTCTGCTGTGAAGTTGGGCATTTTATTTTATTATATGGGCGCTTATGGAGATTGCTTCAAAAACACTGCATTTCCCACAATGCAACTTATATACCTATATACCTACTTATACCACCTAACTTTTTCAAGGTTTAATTTGAGAAGCAGGCTTTACAACTCAAGCTTTTAATTTACTTGGAATTAAATAGTAATTATTTGTTTATTTCGCGGAGGAATCCTTGTCACGGGCATTTTGTGTGAGGGACCCCTAAAATGTCCAGAAACCACTGTTTGGGAATCAGTGATCCACATATTCAGATATACTTTTAATGAATCCTCAGTACTCCGTGTGGTAGTGGAGAACACGGCCATCCCCCCTTCTGTGTGTCCGTGGGAAGGAGGAGTTTAACCCCACATTGTCTGGGAGGAGCCCGCAGTCTCTTGGCGCTCCGTCCCAGGATCATTTGGTCTGGAAACAAGAGGAGTCGTGGAAGTACGCGCGAAGAAAATCCGATTTTTAAAAATATTTCTATTAAATGCAACAGCATTACATTTTGCGGTCGCGGAGAGGGAAAGACGTGAACGCTGGGAGAGGCATGTTTTATCAGAGGAAACACTAGCCGGTAAGTTGCAGGCGAACTTCTTTGTACGGTCACGTTGGTTTTTAAAGGTCTCCGTTCATTGGAGTGTGTGCGCGCTTTATCCACCTAAACGCATCTTTAATCTGGATATTCGCACAAAAGTTTGTGTGGTAAACAAAAGTGTGGTAAAACACAGACTCCTCATTGGTTGATGTGAGTGTTCAGCTGTGACTGGAATCACTTTCCTGACATGGGATTGTCGCTCATTATAATTGTTTCATGGTAGAAGACGTTTTAATGAGAGAGAGAGAGAGAGAACACCATGGATCAGTATATTAAAAGCAGTTATTCATCTGTGTTTTGTCCCAGAGACAAACAGTATGACCTCTCCCTTTTATCTTTATAATAATCACATATTGGACCTGATTAAAATTCAATATCCTTTAAAAACAATTTGGTTTGATAAATAAAATAAATTACATCCTGTCAGCATGCTCAGCCATGGGAATTAATTAAAACTCCACACCAAAGGTATCCGGGTGTCATCCCACAGACACAATAGATCACTTGAGTGTGGAGATGTTCAACATGTAGCCCACAGCAGTGTCAAAGAGGCTGCTTATTGCTCCCCTTTCTTCCTCCTGATTTATGAACTGAGAATTGGGAGCATAAGGCCATTCCACTAAATGCTGGGGTACGCTCTGCTGTTGTGTTTCGGGTGTGATTTACCTTCAGCTTGTATTGTTGTTTGGCCGTGTGCAGGGGTTGAAGGGTTTTCTGGCTACATACAGAGATAACAAAAGGGGCCCCGGGACCCCTGGAGTGAAGGGGCAAACAAACTCTAAGGAGCAGGAGGGAAACGCCTGGCATGCCTTTGGGGATTGTGGACCCTCTGTCATGGAAACGCTTACCCGAAGATGTCAGTCTGACTGTCCTGCTACCTTTGCACGCTGCTGTGGAGGGTTGTAATAATAAAAACAAAGGCTAATGTTTGACTTAGTCTGGCCTGGTCATTGATCTCTGTGAAGGCTGTCCAGTATTCTTGCAGCTACGTGTTGAGATTTGATATTTTAATGGTAATTAATGTGATTAATGATTATTGAACGCTGGATTTGAAGACTGTAAATGGTTACTAATCATTTACTTGGATAATTTCTAACTAGGAATTAGGTTGAGCCCAACATGAGTGCAAGAGTAAAGAATGTCTTCTGTTTATTTTTCTGGAGGGGGAACATGCTGTGTGATTGCTTTATATTTCATCTGGCCTTTAAGCCATCCCCTGCCTGTTTAATGGACTATACAGAAATAGTTATTTACTTACATAATTACTGTTGTTCTCATGTGTGCACCCTGTGTTTTTTTCTTCTTGGAGACCAATAACAAAATCGCAGGGTCAGAAGCTGTGGCACCACATGCATGCTTTTGCTTTTGTGGTTTACATTTTTGCGGCAAAGAAATCCTCAACCACGAGGAACATTATGTTTTTACTATTCTGTTTCCCCCCCTCAGTTGGGACGGGGTCTTGAACCAGAGTGATACTGATTGAGTGTAACCTGCAATTTCCTTTTTTTTTCAGTGGAAAATGCAATCGTTTTCCCTGTTCAGTCTTTCTTTTAGTGACACAAGTTGTGAGTTATGCCTTTCAGCTGGCAGGACTGTCAGTTGTCAGAGTTGTTTACTAGTGACAAAAGGGAACATGTAATACTACTCTCCTCCGTCTCCTGGGTGGCACAGAGTTGTTTCACAGACTCATCTCTTGTCTTAATTTAAGTTGAAAGGCTCAGTACGGTGACATCATTACCACAGGAACTTCCCTCATGAAACAATCTGTTCTGAAGTCAGTTGATAAACAATGTGTAACATTGTGGCGTTGTGTAAAGAGGAATAATTTGTCTGTTATGGAAAAATTACTCTTCTTGTCATTGATAAATATCCTCTGTGTGAAAGACGACTTTTGTCAGGCATGAGACTTGGAGTTGTTCTCCTCTCTGCAGACCATTTGGCCGGCTGTGCGTAAAGTGTAAAGTACCCATCGCTGTTAATTCTGAAGTGCGAGCACACTGGCCAAGAAACGCCAATGTTTCATGTCTTCTCCCCTGCACATTTTTCTCCATATAAGGTGGCGTGCATGTGACTTATCAGGCATGGGTAACATCTGTGCTTATTGTCACACGGGGATGAAGGCCTTTTACTGTCTCTAGGTGGAGAGGCACTGCAGGGGGAAACCACTGGGTCTCCACATGACTGGTGCACCTTCTAGACAAAAGAATTTGAAGTATATCAAATTTAGATCAACAAAATCTTTCCCCTCTTGTTCATTTCTCAGCATATTCACAATGAAATGTCCTTTTTTAAGGTTTCTGTTTCGGGGCCGTCCAGCCAGGCAAGCATAATGGTGGCCTGTATGTTTCTATTTCTTACTTCTGTGGTTGAGATTATATTTGGCTTTCAAAGTGTTTGCTGGTAGCGTATGGCCAGCAGCGTCTGGAGTGGTTGCTATAAAAAGCAGGTGAACTAAAAGCTGGTGTTGACAGCATCTTGGCCGAGACTTCTCATTTGCTACCGCACTCACTGAGACGCCAACCAAAAGACACGTGGCTGGCTTTGACCTCACACACAACTACAGGTCGAAGAGCTATCACCAACACGACCGTGACCTGCCTTTTAGTGGCAGTTTGGACAGAAATAATAACTGAATGCTGTGACTAAAAAAACTGCCAAAAAAATCACTCAGTGATTCTGAATTTAACTTGTTTTGCTGTGGGCTGGTGGACATGCACACCCATCCACTTTGAGGGATTTGTTCAGTCAGCTGCACTTTGTGTATCTGCTCCAACATGAGCTCTCCAGCTCAGCTTCACACAGGAACCTTCTGTCCAGCTCAGCAGAGCGACGTGGTCACAACTCCTGGACATTTGAGGAGATTAATGCATGGGTCCAAATTGAATTACACTTGTTTAAGGTCACCTGCTAAAGAATGGCCTGTAAGGTTTGCAAAGAAAATGAAGATTAAATGGTGGCGGGCGCTTTAACAATGTATCAAACGAGGTATCCGATTAAGAGTCACAGATGGTCGGGGTGTTGGTTAAGGAGGGAGTGAGGTAGCTCTTAAACAATGCCAGACGACTTCACTTGTGATCAAGACTTTCATTAACCCCAAAGAAATAACTGCAAGACACGCAATTACCATTCTTTTATTGATGGTCACATAAATCGTATGGCGAATGGTGAACACGAGGTAAAAAGCCCCCATGGCAGCAGTAGAGTAGCAGTGCATGAAATTCTTGTAATCTCACCAGGCGGCATACAATATTTCAGTCTGGAAGAGGGTGCTGTCTCAGCACTTTGAATCCGAGCAAGTGATTTACAAACCGTGGATATACCAGACATTGTTTAATTATCAAAATGTATGAACAATGAGGTGGACAGGACAAGCAGTGCTGGGTACAGAAGCTATTTGCTGGTATATTGATCTGCCTATGGGACTTGATATCTTGACAGTCTGGCTGCTGTTGCATTGTGTTTGTGATCTTCTATGCTCAAAGAATTCTTTCAGCGTGTTGCTGCTGTGTGTAAAATACTTTTTGAACCTTTTGATTATAAATTCAACTGAAAACAGTCCTGTAGCCTCATGTCTCAGCTTTGTGCAGCAGTATGTATGTACATGATATTTGTGTTTCTGGTACGCCTTTCAAAGACGGCACGTGTTGGCACATTTTTCAGGCAATCAACAGCCCAGTTTGTATGGAAATACTCCACTCTGCAACCCCCCTCTAAGCCTTTCTACCGGTCAATCCTTATAACAATAGACATTGTGATTGATCAGCCCTACCTTGGTCCAGTAGCCATAAGGTCTCACTTACTAGCCTTGCTCTATTAGAAAGGCAAACACAGCTGGTGCTACAGGCCAAAGTGCTCGGTTCTTTCGATGTTCAGTTGGCGCCATGTGTCTTGTGGTACTCCCATGATGGATGGAGCAAATTCTGTGTACACATTTACTCCCAACACATCCCACCTGCTCATCAGTGGGTGGAGATTGATCGTCTTATTGTTTTTGATGAAAGCTAGAAAGCCCACCCTCTTCTGATGTACTTTTGTATAGCACGTCAAGCAAGGCAATTGATTGTGCTAATTCAGAATCATCTGTTAAATATTCAAAGCTGTGTTCATCCCTTTGAACTACGTGGTATCAATTGTCTCATATGTCTTTGCTTTTTTTAAGTTGATTTAGATAACTAATTTCTGGATTACCATAGCGTTATCAATATCCTGTCACAATATGATTTTCCTGAAAGATTAAACAGTTAGAAAGAGCAGATAAGAAGAGTGTTGTGATGTGCTCATATCCATCACTGACCACCACATGGATCCAACTGTCCAATAGCCCATTCATCATAGTCTACCTTTAGCTTCCATATATCACTCATCACAATACAAGATTGTTATAACTCTGCACTCTCAAAAGATATTGATGTTGTTCCCCTTCTTTTGCTTGCTCAGTAGCTTGCTCCACTGAACTGCATGGGATACGACGTGCCCTTATCTTCAGTTTCCTGGGCTTTGTGACAGACGTGAAGTGCTTTGGAGAGTCTTTGGCAGCCGTTTTATTCGTGTTATGTTGAGGAACATTTTCAGGCTCATTAGCACTCCTCCCCCTGTCCAGCCCCCTCCCCACTTTCGGAGTCTGTGGTTTGATCTCCGAACAAGATAAGCTCCTTTCTTCACTTCTCGGTCTCCAGGCCTTGTCATGTTGATTCAGTCATTTGGCATTAGGCCAGTGTAAACCGAGACGAGGTCCTGATTGCTTAAGGTCACTGGCAATCTTGGCATCCACTCAGTGAACATGCTCAGTTAAAGTTTTCTTGAAAATCCTTTTCTCCAAAGAGATAAACGTGTCCAAATAACCTGTTTCCTGGGGCTATATCTTCGTCAAGGCTTATTTGGCAGGCCTCAGTTGTCAGAGTAAAAAGGATATGTGAGTGAAGGAACACATTTTATGTCCAGATAAGAGCAAAAAACAGGAACTGTTGGGGCATTTTATCAGGTTTATCAGTTTTAGCAGTCTACGCCTTTTGTGAAATAGCAGCAAAATAGTATAATATACATCACATTCTCCGTAAGGGAGGAAGCCAAGTGGGGTATTGGCCAGGCTGCAGGAGGAGAACCTGTGTGTGGGCTTGCTTGTTTTTACGGCACCCTTTGGATGTCCAAAGATTGACTAGCCCGTCTCCATTTCTCACTATGGTCGACTTGGGTTTCCACATCACCCAGAAACTTCCAACTTTAGTTTTCTCTGCTCTGCTAGTGCCAAAACATGATCTCTTCTTGGCTTGGAGAGCTGTTTAACCCAGGTTTCTCTCTCCTTGGCCTAGGGGAAACAACTTGCTTACACTGCCTGGCTTAGCTCTCCTGGCTGCGCAGTCTACTGCTCGGGTGGTTTTCACAGTTGATGGGCACAGGTGCAAAGGCAGGTGCAAAGGCCTAAGTAGAATTTTCCAGCCAGCAAGCTTTGTACAAACCAAAAAGAGAAACCATCTTCCATGTTATGTTTTAGGAACTAATGTGTGTCTTTGAAATCATTACACTTTCCAGTTTTGACACATTTTTTTTGCCACCAAGCAACCCTTAGCTCACCCCTAAAAAAATAACACAAGGGCAGAACATTTAAACAAAGTCACAAGGGCCAGTCTTATCGCTGGTCGATGTTAAGTCAAGCAGATTACATAGAGTGCAGGTTGCTGCTCAGCTTGTTGCAACCTGGGAAAGTCCTGCAATATTAATATGCCTTCTTCCTCAAATGTTGTTACAGCAGATGCCACCAGGCTTTCATAAATGCTGCTTAAGACTTAGCAGTCGCATGAAGGTGGGTTCACATACATGTCAGATCTCGAGTTATTTAAACTTGCCACTCATCGAAGCTCATTGCAATATTACTGAACCTGATATTGGAGGACAACCAGTTCACCAGGCGACTATAAACACGGTTGACGTATGTGAGCTGTGTAAACGGGATACCACAGGCTATTAATGGTATTTGACATTCACCTGTCATTGGAGAAGCTGACTCCTAATTTGTCTGCAGCTCGATTGTAATGTTGTTAAAGGTGCTGAAGCCAAGAAAGTGAAGCTCTTTGTTGATAGAGTCCCACTGATCTGGTTCCTCTATCCAAGCACTACGTTTGACCCCAAAAAGCGGGGTCAACACAGCAGCATTGACAGATTTGTTTTTAACCATGTCAGACCTTGTTCCCTCTTGTTTCCAGTCTTTATGCTTACCCAAATTAGCAATCTGCTGGCTCCGGATTCATATTTACCTAAAGTCATAAGTGGCATCAATTTTGTCATCTGATTCTAGGCATGAGAGTGAAAAAGTGTATCTCCCAAAATGTTGAAGTTAAATATTACTATAACTACACTACTACTATAAGAGTAGAGATATATCGTCAATACTTCAAAATCAAAGCAGCCCTCAGGTTGTCATGACTTGGCCTTTGGTTGGACTTTACCTCACCTTACTCTGTGTCCTAGCCATGACACTTAAAGCCATGGCAAAGCAAAGTACGGGTCATCTCACTCAACCCCTCAAACCTTCCCTCGTGGTTTGACCCACTCAACAGGACCATTGTTGGCTTTCCCAGATGGATCTCCCTCCATGTGGATGGTTTGTGAGCAGTGTCTACAATTTAGACTGGCTCTATGTGGTAAAAAGGGGAACAACTGACTCACAGCTACAAGGGATGTGCATATCCTGTGTGTGTGTGCGCGCATATGAAAAAATCACTGCTGAAGTATGTGGGGGCCACTGTGGCGCACATGTTGAATAGCAGCTCTTCTTGCATTCTTTCTAGCTGAATAACAAGAACTCTGTGTTACACGGCATAACTCTCTCAAAGCCTTCAACGACCACGTTGATGGAGTAGCTGTGCGGGAACCGCCTGTTGGCTTTACCAGGGTGAGAGTTTTGATCTTAATCTGCTATCTGATCACAGAAAATAAAACGCCTCTCAGACACGTCGCATTTCTCTACATCCACCGGCCTTTTATATGCTCATTGATATTCGCAGTGCATGTGACATGATCTGCTGTAAAGTGAATGCGTACAGCGGTGAAGTCATTCATTATAAATTATTTCCCCTTTGGAGGATGAAATCATTTATTCACAGTCTCATGAGGTTAGTGATCCAAAGAGCACGCCCTGACTGGTGACTAATATGTTGTGTCACTCAACCCGCAGACATGCGCTGGATACACTTTGGTGTCTTAAGTTACTGCGATTCATCTTCTTTGTCAATAAAAACAAGTCCTAGGAAGCTTTTTTTTTTTGCCGTAGGTGTCTATGCTGTGACATTTTTTTATCAGGGCTTGCCAATTTCCTCAGTCCAAATGTCTGGCAATGTTTTGCCTGGCAAAGACTCTAACTGTAAAAGAATGACTTTAATAACTATGATATTTTCTTAAAGTTATTTTGAAAACCAAGCTTGTCTCTTTAGGCGCTCGTCCTGCTCCTCAGTAGTAATTTTCTGTGTGCGAGCGAGCGGTTTTGTCTCCAGTGGCGAGCCCTGTGGCCTGCTCGCGTGGAGAAATCGGCCTCACTGGAAACTTGTGGTTGCCTTTTTTTTCTTTCAAGCTAATAACAATATCATACAGTGCATAGGTTCATACTGGCGTGCTTAGGCTTAAACTAATAATAACAATGCTGCGAAAACGCCAGGAACCGGGGTTTCCTGGCGGTTGAGATGATTTTTACTGTTGAAGGAGCTGAGTGAAAGCTGTACTTACACAGTCATGTCGTATTATTAGCCTCATGTATCATTTCTCTCTCTGTTGCTTGCCTTCACTCAACGGATAACATGTTCATTTCTCCTGTAGCCAATGAAATTTTGAATTAAGGAACCTTAATTAACACATTTTATCCTCTTTTCACTAGTTGGTGGGCAGCTTTACTGAAATGATGATTATGTATATATGTGTGTGTGTGTGTGTGTGTGTGTGTGTGTATGGGGGGGGTGTCTAAGTGTTCATGTTTGCTCCCAGACATGCCTGCTGCTTTTGTTAATCATGTTATCATACAGTGCCACAGGCCTTTTTTTTCTAAGCCAACATTATCATACAGTGCCACAGGCCTTTTTTTTCTAAGCCAACAAGTATTTTAACAAGCTGGAAGACTGCACTCATTCTTTCCGATCTTTTACCAGCATCCATATCATCAAGCTTAACGTCTGGGCTTTTTGGCAAGCCGTCCTGTACGTCTTGGCTAGCCACAGGAGTCCAAGGCCATGATACATGCATACATAGCATGAAAAACAGTATCATCTTATGTATGCTGTGGGGCATCTGAGGCGCTTTGATATAGTTTGAGACAAAACAGGCTTCTGCAGACAAGTCAGATCAGGTTAGATTGTTTAAACCTCTGTACAGCTCTGTGGTCTGTGTTATTGCTGTTCAACGTGGGTTACAGTGAGTCTTGGCAGTGTGTATTGTCAGAACACCCTGTTCCCTATTCTTCCCTTTGTCGCTTTCTCTAGCAAACTTTCTTTGCACCTTTTCATTTCTTTCATGCTCTCAGTGGGTGTAGAGGTAACAGTTGCCGTATCTCCACCAGTACTGAGAGCAACAGAGGATGGTTTGTAGTCAGACTTCTGCCTCAAGGGTTAAGTATCCATCTCCATTCCCTCTAAACCCAGCCCTGCTTAGGAGGAGAAGGCTGTGAATAAATACCACCCTTGTCCTCTCATAATGGAACAGCTTGACCTCCCGTGACCTCCGCTGGTCGGAGCATCTGCCTGTCGATTCCACCAGCCTGTCCCGAGGGACATCCCTGGCCTGTCGCATCTGCCTGTGAGCAGTAATTCAATTGGTTGAGGAATTTATTTTACAGAATAAAAATTAAGGACCGGCCTATATAATTTTTCAAAATGACAAAAGAAGCCCGTCAACTGGAATATGCTGTTGATTTATAGCCTGTAGTCGTGTGAAAGTACTTGTTTCTTTCTGGGCAATGTGCATGACGACTGCATAATGAGCTCTGTTCTCATTGGCATTCTCGGTTGGCATGGGGCCTTAATTTAATCATGTTGGTAAGAGCGGTGCACATGTGGCACAGCTGCTAGCGTTTAGTCTTAGTTTTGCCATGCCCTCAGATGAGGTGTCCGCATTGGCTTGTTTCTGTGTTATCTGTCTTTATGAACCACATTCCTCGGTGAAAAGGCTTTGCAGAGCCGGACAAAGGAGTTTGTTCTGCAAAGATTTGTCTATGACTTTTCTGCGGCAATCGAATTAGCTCACGTGCCTGTGTATCCGCGTGACTAGTGAAACTGGTTTTGGTGTTTTTCCTGCAGCCAGCACAGGTCAGTCTTTGTTGTTGCGTTTATTTAGCTCCCCCAATTCTCAAGCGCTTTGTCAAGCACCTGTTCAGGATTATGGGTCGATAACAGCTCCTGACTAATTTCTTGTGATAATTCAACGGTGAAATCTAATCTCACCTCTGCCATTTGGACTTTTTTAGAGTGGCGTTTTATAGAATTCCTGCCACGATGTTAAGAGTCAAAATCTGTTTCTACTTGAAATGAAAAGGAGTCAGGGACAAAGCACAAACGCTCACACGTACGCACTTAAACGCGCACATGCACTGGAACAACAACAATTTTTTTTTTCAAACAGGTTTCCAACATCACTCTGTATACTCCAAAGAATTGCATGTTAACCTATGACACAGTTTGGTGACAGAAACTAGGTCATGGGTTGTGTAGTGACTGAGCATCTGCCCCGCTGGGAAAGAGGCAAGGAGACATGCAAAGTGTGTGTCGACACACACTCGCCACAGGTGTTAAAACCTGTCTGTGTGTTAAGGCTGTCCTCTGCATGATGTGTTCGATGTGGCCTTATTTCTCACACTTAAAAAAAAATAGGCTTTGTCCCCACAAACAAACTGGCCACAACGGTCACATATATTTTTATACACCCAGATGTGGTTGGGGTTTTTTTTGTCATGATTGCCCTACATCTGTGGTCTTGTATATTTAATATGATTTATTTGATCAAATGACACATCTATTGACACAAATAAAAGTTTCGATTTGACATATAGGGTTGTGTCTGCATGACACTTATGCCGTTTGTGCATCAAGTTGCATTCATGTACATCCTATGCAGACATCTGAGATCCTGCTGCATGCACATGAGTAGCCTCAGACATCCAGAACTGGTGGGGATGAGTACAATTTCCTTATGTGTGCGTGTGTGTGTTTGCGTCTCCACACTGGCTCCACACCAGCTGTCTTGCCCATCATCAGTGCTCTCAGGATGCTGAGCAGACAGTCCAGCTCAGATTTCTCTCCTCTTATCTGTGCCATGGACTGTAACAGATACTGTATATTACGTCCAGCTGGGCTCGAACGTGCAATAAAACAAATTGTTTTGGTTAATGATAACAGGAGCAATAGTGTTTCTGCTTTGCTGTAAAAGCGAGATTGCACTAAGCTTATTTCATAACCTGTTTATTGCTTCGGGAATTTACCAACCTTTGATCAACAACCAGCACAGCAGAGAATATTAGTTATTCTCCTTCTTCTGTAGAGAGCCAGTAGCTGTGAGCAGCTTTATGTCAGAGGATAGTTACTTCATGTGGAGATTTACACGAGCTTTCTCTGTGAGCTCAGAACTGTGTTTACTAAAGCTGTAAAAGTGTGATACACACTTTCTTTTTAGAGGCTGTGCAAGTGTTTAAAGACATTTTTATGCTGTATGTATGTAAACGTGCATGCATATATAGGCTCCAGGTACAGCAGGATGTGTCTAAACAGTGGTGATTTCACCTGATGGATGGTTTATTTAGCCGTCCAGACTGTGGTCCTGTGTTTACAGGGCTCTGATGTAGGTCCACGACCTCATGCTGACAACCCCAGCGCTTTATCGTACCATCTACAGCCGGTCGCCTGGCTCCACTCAGCTCAGCTCAGAGAAGAGAAGAGGATGTATGCTTGTCTCACACAGGCTCAACAGTGTGACGGGAATACTAAAGTGTTCTCTGGTGAATCATCACATTCATTTTGATTTCAAACGGATAGAAACTGCATTCCTGCGTCGTCTAATGAATTCGTGATGTGGTTTCCAATTGACTTTCTAAGAAGAAAAGCAGTCCTGTCAATTGTTTTTTAAAGCTCAGTCTCACTTGTTTACAGCATTAAAAGCAAGTTGATTGTCGCTGAGTTTGCCTTTATATCTAATGCAACATTATATTGCAGCACGCTAACTGATTTGCCAAGTCTAGATGGTTACTCACCAGGTAAAATCTATCCTGAGCACTTAACAGAGACAATCTTTCAGACATCCTAATGTGTTTTTAAAAAAAGCTTTATTAGGGTCTGTAATTGCTTCAGGTAATTGCCTCTAATGGCAGCTCCTTTGTTACCTATCTTAACCTTGACCAAGATGAACAAACCACCCAGACAGGACCAGACTAGTCTCACCACCTCTAATAGACTTAAAGCGTCAGCTTGGGTTGCGCCTGTCAGTTTGTCACAGTTTACGGCTTCAGCAGACATGACTATGATGTATGCACGGGGGGGAAAAGTGCTGAGCTAGTGCCAACAAGTACTACGACCTCGTCCGTTGCCTATTTTCGTATTTTCTCACCTGCTCATTATTTTCATAGATTTGTTTACTTGTGTTATCAGTCAGATGGTCTCCTGACCTGTGCGGTCATAAGAACAATGAATCTTAACAGAGCGAGCTGAGTGATTCATGTTCTGTTTGGCCTGAGTGTGATCTACACTTTGGCCCTTTAATAGGCCATAAAAGGAGAGCCATTGCCAGTTGGAGCGCTAGTTTACCATGAACATATGGCCTCGCCTTGGCATAGGGAGATAATATTTGAATTACCATATCCATTAGTGTCAACCTGTCCTCTGGCTTTTCCAAGTTTAAATCACATGCTAGTGATCCATCAGCTTACACGGTGCCAACAGATTTCTGAGTAAAGCAGTGGGCAAAAGTTACTCCAGGGGGGCTGCAACTGGTGCTCTACACCCGGGGTGGGGGAGGCCACGAGGGCAAAGTCCCTCTGGCGTCAGAGCGCCTCAAGAATGCAAAGAGGGATTAATGCATGTCTGTGGCAGTGATGGATGAGACTGGGAGACACACACACACACAAACACACACACACACACACATACATATACATACATATAGAGATATGTACACCCATCTGGATTCTGGACTCTTTGGCCCTCCCAGTGCAGCAGCTTAGGTGTGTGTGTGGTTTGTGTGTTTGTGTGTGTGTCTGCTGGGACAAAGCCAGACTTGGTTGTTTGCCCTACTACCCCAGATAGAGCTGTATTCACCAGCCGCATGTCATTTTGAGTGGAAGTCCAACCTTTTGTCATGCTAGTTCTTGGTTGTGTGATTTGTTTTTATCCGTTTCAAATCGCAGATGAATCGATTTTTTTTTCCCTCGATAGATTTTTCTTTCCTCTAGAGGTCAGTGATTGATGCTGCGTGTGTGTGTTTGTGGTTTTAAATATGTATGTGCGACTTCTGCTTTCTGTACGACACCCATCAATTACTGCACACTCACACTTCTATCTGCTCCCAAATCCCCCACACCTCATTGTTTCTCTAAAACCTCTGGTGATTCTGTGTGACCTCTAGCAGCTAGCTCTGTGTGACTGATATTGTACCGCAATGGTCAATGATCTCTGATGGATCACCTTAGGGAGCCTGGAGTGTGTCTCACATGACTGCCGCAGTACACTACAGTGGCTGCTGCTATGGTAATGAGTGAGTGAGTCGCGGCCTGATCGTATTAATCAGTAGAGCTCACGCCACGGAGCGTGTGACAGATTATCCTGCAGCGCACAAAGGACAGCCACAGTCACTTCCAGTGGAGATAATACAGTTTGCGAATTGGTTTAATGCATCTGTATTACGTAGGCGTTCTCACTCATATGCGGAACAACACCATAGTTGCTGTGAACCGTGGCAAAAAGCTGAGGAGGGGAAAAAGGTTTTGTCTTTAATGATGATGCCTGAGATTTAAACTCCTGAAGGTTCACAACTCATGTCGTTGTTTCTTTCCTGTTTCTCCGCCTCAAAGGCACCTTTCTTTCTGTATCTCTTATCAACAGGAAGATAATTAGATATCTCTTCCCCCCTCTGTGCGTGGAAGCTGCCATGCTTTGCCCCGTCTTTCTTGGGCAAGGCTGGGCGAGTGCTTGTTTCCCCTGGAGACCCTCTTGGTGTCTTATCTGACCCCGCGGCTGCTAAATACTCCACATGGTTTGTGTGCATCTCCTGTCACTCATTCTGTTTCTTTTACCGTCACCTCCAGGAGTTTTCTTTATATCTCTAAAGCGTGGAGAAGACATGGGCTCTAATAGCTTTCGCTCTGGTTTGATTAGACTATATGACACTGACACAAAGCTGAGTAAACAACTTGGCTGAGATTTCTGCTGCAGCACAGATGTTGACGTGCGTCTGAACATAATGATTGCACCAGAAATCAATCTGGCTGAATTGTTTTGGAATATCAGTCAATCTGAAAGCAAGATACTGTATCTCTGGATCAAGTTCAAGTACATGCCGCGTTTGTGTGTGCGCGCGCACGTCTTTGCCTTTTTTCCTTCACAGATTTAACTCTCAAAACGACCTTCTTCTGTCCATTAAGCTGCTTAATTAGCAGTGACGCTGATGGAAAGCTGATTTGCACCTGCAGTCTTCCAGCTGTTGTGATCTCACACATGCACGCACACACTCCATCTTTTTGTGAGGGCTGTTAACCTATTCCTCCCTCTGCCATTCAAAACACACGCGCAAAAATGCGCACGCTTTCAGACACATACACACTATCAGGCAGCAGATGGGTACTGACACCCCCTTGAGGATGTACTGAGCCAGTGTCTCCCCGAAACAAAGCATCAGATGATGTTTCCACCACGTTTCTTATTTTAGATTTTTTTTTGTTTTTTGCAGAGAACAAACCCTCCGGTGCTGTCCTCTCCATACAACACACTAACGCCACACGCAGACACACATCAACCTTCTTTTGTTAGCAGAGAGCCTGCATGTGGCGACACATCCTGGTTAATTTAAAGCAGGGCACTCTGTGTTTTGGGCTGCCATGTCTGACAGGAGCTCCCAATCTGTAGAAAATGAACTGAGCTGACAGCAGGGGGAGGCTGGCAGAAAATAGAGATTTCACTGTGTGGGACAGAGGCATGAGGAGGCGGAGAAGGAGCAATAGAGGATGGATCATGGGAGGGATAACCTTTTGAATTATTTGAATGTTACAGAACACGAAAGAAACTTTTTCTTAATGTGAGCCAATTTGTATGAAGGTTGTCTCTATTTTTTGATGTCCAGTTTAAGAAAATAATAAAGTTCCCTCCCAGTAGTTGAATTGTTTAGAGGAGTGGAGGGGTGGAGTGGATTTGAGGGTGGAAGCCAACCACCGAACAAAAGACTTGACCTTTCACCCTGACTTAAAGCATCCCAGCCTAAGTAAATTCCATCAGTCTACGCCCCGAATTCCTCCGGCCATTTAGTTATCGTTTCTAATTTCCAGGCCCTCGATATTTAAATCCATGTTTCTCTGTGAGGCAGTTTACTAATCTCTGCTAAAATGAGCAATTAAGATCAATTTATTTCCTCCCAACGGTACATTTCGTTCACAAATTGCCGCAAACTGCAGTCCCCAGCGAGCAGGATAATCAATGGCATCAAACAATAAACGGCCTCCAGCTATGAGAGTGGCTCCATCACGCTGTTTAGAAGTGAGACAAGAAATATTAGCTTGTCAGCTGAAAACCGACTCTCCCCCGACTCTTTCTCCGCAACATTTGTCAAGCCGGTCCCACGAGCATCGCTCGACCGGTGTGAGTTTTTCATCGGAGATAGATTATTGCAAGCAGTCCATCTGAGGTTAAATGTGATAGAATTTATCTGTTTTACATAAAACCAATCATTTACATGGAAAGTTATAAGGTGTCTGCCTCTACCTCTTCTTTCAGGTCAAGGCATTAATCGGAGGCATCTATTTGTTGTGGTGTGCAGCCAGTGTGCTGAACTTTTATTTTTGATCATTTAGTTCAGAAAATGTTGAATTGTGGATATTTTACTTTAAAAAAAATTGTAATTACCAAAATTGCTGTTGATTAATTAGCTGTTAATGGACTAATTGTTATAGCACTAGTGTAAAAACAAGAGTCTACAGTCACGTTAGCAGCTTTGTGAGGCTGTACTTTGAGCTTAACACTAATATAAACATGCCAACATGCTTTATACGATTTAGACGGGTAACCCTAACCCTAGGTTTACCACACTCACCATATTAGTAGTATATAACATTTTGACCTGATAGTTGAACAAAATGAAAAGTTAAGGGATCAAAGTTCAAACCACATGCTGCCGCTATAGTTGTTGAGTAATTACAAGAAAGACCAAAAATGTGAACCTTGAAGAAAAGCTAGGAGATAGTAAGATTTCTTGCTCTGGGGACCACAATTGTCTGTATTTCAGTCCACCAAATAATTGTTGAGATAACTTTATCAGATCAGCGTTATCGAAGTTTATGACCTGATGTTGGTTTCACGGTCGTAATTGTGGTCACAAATTGGAGGAAAGGATTTCTGCGAGGGACTTGTCACACTGCCATTATTGACTAAAGAGGCCGTCAGGGGTCATCTAAACCTCCGTATCAGTGGGGATTCTTGGTGTTTGAAAGCTTTATCCCAAAGCAAAGCTCCGCCGATAAACTCTTTGAAGCCTGTTTAGCCACGCATGCAGCACTCCCGAATTCCTCCATGAGAAAGCCTGTTGGGTATCTGAGTAAGATATACAAAGGTATGGGTCTCAGTAATTATCATGATGGAGTGCATTTTGATGTTCAGCTTCTGAGTTGAGCATTAGCTCAGCAAATGAAGATGTGAGCATGAGTCTGTTACACACAGCTTGGATGTAGAGGGATTTAATTTGGCTCTGAGGAGCTTGATGGAGCCTTAATTGATCTTAATTAGGGGTCAGACCATTTGGCCCCGTTTTGGAATTAGACCCAGCACCTGCTCTGTATGAATATGCATCACAGCGGCCCTCCCTGCCCTCTCTTTTTTTCTTAGCGCCTCACTCCTTTCAGTGTGTTGTTGACCAACCTTTTAGCTGCCTCCATCTATACCCAGACAAAGGGTTTTGAGAGGAGCTCAGGCTTGGCCACGAGGACTATTGTGTTGTTGACAATGTTGTTTAGCTCTTGTGAACGCTGCTAATATTGTGTCCCTAAGCTGACGTCTCTATGTCAAGCAGCCGGCTGATGGAAGACTGCTCTACAGCTGCTCATGCAGCGTTGCGTGGTCATGGCTTTGAATAGCTATTCAAAACCAAGATGAATTTCTAGAGAGGAACCTGATTGTGTATCTAGTTAAATAGACTCTCATGTTTTCCATTTGGAGGAGTGGTGCAAGATCTCCCTGAACACCAATAACGTTCAACCAGCTCCTCTGGAATAAACAACTGGCTCGCGGGAGAGTTGGGAGCAGCTTTAGGAACAGTTTGGCACATTTGGTCCAGTTCTGATGCTGTGTTGCGCTCTGGTGTGGCTTTCTGAATGTGTCCAGTTTGACTGTATGACCACAGTTATGTGAACCATAGACAAATGGAGGCGCGTGTGTGTTTTTAGACTGACGGCGGTCTCAAGTTCGTCTCCTCTGAGATGAGGCTTAGTCACAACAGCAGAAATTCTAATTCCAGCGAAGGCTTTGACTCATTTTCTTGCATTTTTGTTCCTCAAAATAATCTGATCATTGGGCTCCTCCGTTCCTTAGAAACTTTCAAACATCTTAGCCCTAACTTTGTTTCTCATGTGTTATTTCCTCTTTTTCACATAAAGCCTCTGAACCTTTCTCTTATTCTATGGCTCACACTTACCCGTATGTATACACACACACCCACACATATATACATACACTCTTTCTTTCTGTTTCCTCGGTAGCTGACTGCCTCCGTGGCCTCCTCCTTGGGTCATTGTGGTATTTAGGGTCAGACAAGAGCTCCAGTCATTGCGCCCTCCCCAGTGCCTCCCAGGCAGCGCTGTAGCCAACTTACGCCAGCTTGTCTGGCCCAATCGCCTCAAACAGCTATGGAAAACCGCCTGGACTGTAACAAGGCCTGCATCCTCCTCCTAGCCAACGGAAAAGCTGGATATAGGAAAAACAACACTGTGGAGTAGTGGAGCCTTTTTTTTTTTTTTGCAGTGAAATGGATGAGAGCTATAAAACATCCTTGCTTCTCTTTCTCAGAGAGCTCCTCTGTTGAGAACTTTTCACTTTTTCCTCCCAGCTCTCTTGCTTTTCCTCTTGCTGCTCCGTTACCCAGGGTTACCCCGGGAGGATTGTGATTCGCTGCTGCTTCGGAGCCGGGAGGGAGTTTCCACGTGTCCTCCAGTGTGTCTGGGCGTGTGAGTCAGATGCGGCGTGTATGTTGCTTTAAGACTCAACGAGCCTTCACAGGGAGAATCCACTTTGAGATCACACAACAGCAGCTAGATTTCTCCTTTGCAAGCTGTTCAAAGAGCTCTTAGATTAAAGCCCGGGGACAGAGAGGTAAGGGATGTTATGGCCTCTGTGTTTTATCTTTCTCTCCCTTTGTTTCTCCTATTTACTGGATTAAGAGGAGGCTGGGCTGAAGAGGTTGCATTGTGTTTCCCATTGTCCAGATCCACAGATGTGGGTTACACTATGTGTTTGAATGAGTGAGTGCTGTTTAGTTTCCAACTGTATCTGTAAGATAGTAGTTTGTGCTTTAGTTTTTATCTCTAGTGTATGGTCTGCCTAGCTGTAAAAGCTTGCCACATGTAAATGAAGATACAACAAAGTGACCCTTCACAATCTCTTATCACTTCTGCTGCTGTGTGCTTCACAGTTGTCACGTTCACTCGTGAGAATAACTGAGTTTGACAAACTTGCCACTTTGTCTAAACTTTGTATCTCGTGCTGAAGTTACTGGTTACTTGCTCAGTGGGAGCACATTGCCTGAAAATGTTTGGAAGCGCTTTCATTTTCTTGGCATCACTCTGGAATGACAGTGGCATACGTGTATAAATCTTTCAGGAGGCTGCCATGTCATTTTTGGTCAGGAGCCAGGCGCAGAGCCTCTAAATGCATAATGAAAAAGTCCAAAAGACACTTAACAAGCACTGTGATGGATGTTTGGTGGCTTTGGCTGAATCCACCAAGCAGTAATATGCGCTTTCAGCGAGTGATTCATAGATGGACATTTCTCCTTATAAGCAAACAACCGCAGGATACTTTAAATCTGGTTCATATGACAAAAACTCAGCAGGAGACGGCCCTGCTCTTTTGGCTCCGCTACTTTCTTTTCTTTGCTTCCTGTTGTTGTTGTTTTTGTACTGGAAGAACTTGTGGGTTGTTTTGCATAAGTTTGAATTGAATCCGTGTCGGAAAAGAGTGAAGCTTTTAAGCATACTGCTCCTTTAAGAGCTCAGTTGTCACAGCTCCAGCGGAAAGTGATAAGAGACAAGTCCCGTGGGCTGTGATTTGACAGCAGGAAGGCAGTGTGATTGTGTTAACAGTAACTACCAATAACAAATGACCTCATAGTTCTTATTTCACGGCGTAATATTTGAAACAGCATGGAACATTGCTGCCACTTAATTTTGAAAGAGATTATTTTGTCATTTGCATCTTTTAATTTATGCTTTCTTCCATCAGGACCACATGTTAACTAAGCCTTGTACCATCATGTATTTAATTGCCCCACTGTTGTGGGGGATAACTGCAAAGTCCAGCAAGTTCTCTGTATCTCCAAGGTTTTATGGCATAGTAGGTGAAAAGCTGCAGTAACAGCATCATGATATTACTATGTTAGTTCTCTTGGGAATCGCTCTGCTGTGTCAATAGTTTGCTCCTCAAGTTTAGATTCAAGGACATGGAGGTCAGTGTTTGAGCTTTAGTTCTCTAGACTCTATGTTTGTGAGCAAATCCACGGTGGTCTTCATGTAAGAGCAAGACAGTTTCTTCCTTAACACATGTCTTCACGTACCTGCTGTGTTTATACCATGTCGAGGTGTGGCTCATTCCTTACCATTCACCCGAACTCCAAATCCAAGATACACACAGTGCCAGACTAAACATGGAGCTTACGTGGGAGTCACCCAAGGGCAGCCTGAGAAGAATGCCAGGTCATGGGGTGTGTCGGTGTTGCGTTAGGGTGGCAATGGTCCCTTGGTCCATGAGCAGATGGCCTGTAGGAAGCCTATTGATGAGAACACAGCGCTGAAGGGGAAGAAGGAGGAGGAGTTCAGACTGGGGCGCAGTGGTTTGAAGCTAAAAGGAAGACTTGTCTTGTTGTTCTCCCAAAAAAACAGTCGCACAATACTCCAGTTCAAGTCGCAGCAGAAGGCGAACGTGTGTGTGTCCTTAGGTTTGTGTGTTGGCGTGCCTTTGAGCCTTTCATAGCCACGGCCTTGCTCTGCGTGAATAAACTTTGCAAGAAAGGCGTCAGCGGTGGTGTTTTAAAAGAAGGCAGTCATGGTGACAAGTTCGACAAGCAGCTTTATGCCGAGTCCTAGTGTTGTCAGCAGCTGCTTTCTTGGCCTTTACTCCACAGAGAGCATTGTTTACTTACTCTCCATTCATGTAGAGGGACTTTAAAAAAAACCATCACTTTCCTGGATGCAAGACAAAATATTCCTCTGTTTTCTATGTTTACTGGGAACTAGTGACAGATTTCAAATTTCAGGTGGTATGTATAGAAATATTTTGTGTGAGGACTTGAGTAAAAAAATGACAGATTTATAGGTTAATGATGGAATTCAAATGCTCAGTCAGACTAGTCAAGTGCAGTTGACCATGCATCCATAAGGCTTATCGGCTTGGCTTTGCCTAGAGTCCATGTGCACCATGGCCCCAGTTCACCCAGCATGACAAAGCTGCAAATTCTTCTTGTGTTACTGGCAGAAAGCTGCTTTAAATAGGTGGTTTCAGGACTATAGTAGCCCAGACTATTTCTCTCACTATTAGTGCTGCTTTTATTCAATATCTTCCCCCTCACAAGGAATGAAGCAAGTGTTTGGTTAATCCTCTGATCAGCTCAGAGCGATGATTCAAGTTCATCACCAGGCCTACATGTCTGCAGCCAAGTTTCCACTGTTCTTTCAAGTGCTACTTTTTTTTCTCTCGTTCGAAATAATTTAAAGTAAAACAGAATCATTTCCTTGCGTGGATCTTCGTCGTGTTTGATTTGTATTTTTTTTGTAATACAAATCTAGATCTTGCCCCCCCCCCACCCACAATTGCTTGACATTTAAAATGTTTGAGCTCCCTCTCAACATCATGTACCGGACACACTCAGACAGTAGTCCATTTACTCAGTTAACACTGTTTAATCTCACCTCATAGTCAAGGTGCATCCAAGCAAGAGCAGATAAACTCCTAATGCCACAGATCACTTAATCCTGAAAGTTAGGGCTTTTGGCAGGGGAGTGTTTACACTGTAACCTTACACATGCTGCACGTGTGCACCTAGGCTTAGCGGCGTTACCGCTATTTGAAAGCCTCCCTTGAGTGTGCACTTACATGCATGTAAGTGGGTTATATTACACGCAGAAGACTGTCACACTGCTTCTCAGAAGATGCCTCTACAAAGAGCGCTCCTCAGCCGTTTCTGGTTTTTGGATGCTGCCCCTGGACAAATTTGGCGGTGACTAGTGAAAAAAAAAAAAGGAGCAAGCTAGGATTCCAAAGTTTAAAAATAAACAGACGGGCAAACTGTAGCCGGCTTTCAAAAACTTTCCCAACTCCGATCAAAGACGACGTCATTTACTTGTGGGGAGGTGGAAAAATGCTACTAATGTTTGGTTTGGATGGCTGATTGGGAGAGAGTTGGGGGGTGGAGTGAATTTTTAAACTAGTCATACTGTAGTGCCAGGGTGGCATGACTGTACTGTGGTGTGTTGTATCGCACAAAGTTCGGTTGGTGTGATTCTACCGGGAATGTGATCGGAGATACTTAAAGGCTGCATAGTTTTTTGAGAGGAAATGTTTTTGTCTCTGGGATCTTGGCTGAATCTTTTTTTTTTTTTTTGAAATACTGCCACTAAAACATATTTTTTTCCAAGATATAAAACATCTTAAACTCCCACAAGTAGGAAAATCTCAGATGCTGCCGATGCTTTGTTTATCCCAGCGAGAAACAAGTGCTGCCTACCAAACACTGTCCTCTCCCAAATGCTGGGGGATTAGGTCGTCTCTTTAAACTGTTATCAAACGTTGAGCTCATTGCATGTGGTGAATTGCAGTCCTGTGGAAAGAGGCCGAGCACTAAGTCAACTTCTCTCTGCGTGTGTTTCAGATGAGCCAGACGACAAATCAGGAATCAATTTATTTTGAGAAATGAGGCGGAAAGAACCTTCCACATAGGAGCTCCAATCTGAGAAGAGACTTTCAGACCGGTGAGTGTAAGAACTGTGGCCTTCATATGTGGGTTTCATGCTTGATTTTATTTAACTGGTATACTCATTAAAGTCTGTTAATTCCAGTTAAAGATGGATGTTACTTCAAATAATTTATTTGGTAATATTTTTAAACCTGGATTTGTTTTGTAGCGCCTTCACATAGGGTGTCAGTCCCTTCCACATGTTTAGAGGTTTGTTTAAGTTCCTAATCTACTTGGTGTCCTAATTTGAAGGCTTGAAGACTGATGAAGGTATTTAGTCTTACCTATTATGTAAGCACATCACAGACAGTACTCTCTTACAGTCCAAGAGGTTAATGTGCTATAACATCATGTGCTATAGCGGCTGTCCGTCACTAATGTAAGAGTGTTATGGACAGTCTGGAAGTGATCTTGCATTGTCTTGAACTCTGTCACACATAACAGCCATAGCAGCTTAAAGCCCATCCATCTGATTTGACTTTTCTATAAAAAGAATGGAAGACTGTAGTAAAATGAGACCATACAGGTTAATGACCAGATGTGAATTACATGAGGAAGATATTAGACCTGCTGCTGTTTTACCCTGGAAACACCCACAATGATGGTGTGTGTGTGTGTGTAAGGTATGGTTTTATGGGAGTGTAGTCATTATTGTTTATGAGTAATAAGTTAATTTTATGTCTCTGATGAGCTGGCATCATGTCAGACTATGCCATATTTATTATACTCCCTTATGTTATGTTTCTCTTTTGCTATTTTTTTTCCAGGCAGCAATGGGAAATTCAGAGAGCCAATATAGCATCCAGGGCCCCAAAGGAACCAGCTTTGTGTTCCCTGGGAAACCGAAGCCATGCTCACTGAAGCTTCGCTCATCTGACACTCTGTCTCCCCACACATGGTGGAAAAGTGCCCCATTAGGCTCAGGGTACAAGGCCAGATGTGTCGGTCGTGGCTGTTTGTCCCCTGCTAAAAGTCGGCCGCCTTACTCCCCTAGGCACTATGACTATGTCTCAAAGGGAACAAGGGGCAACCCAAGCGAGCATCGCTGGCATCGATCACCCCGATGTGGTATACAAAGGCGACATATGTCAGATGAATATGAGGATAATCCATATGGGGCTGATCTTAGTGGGCGCACACTGAATGGACAGAGTGATGAGCATGAGGCTTTAGAGGAACAGAGCAGCCCACGGGTTGTGATCAAGAAGGATGGCAGTCTCCGGGTGGAGTTCACAAACACCTCAGGCAATCCTCTCCTTCTGGACGAGGCTTCTGGTCCTGTACAACTGCTCAAGTTCTCCCCTAACCTGGAGTCTGCCTCCACTCCTAGTCTGCCTGGCTCAAGTGGCAGTAGACAAGAGGGCCACTGCAGTGGTCCACCGCCAGCCTCTACCTCCTCAACGGCCAGGACCAGCAAGGGAAGCTCACTGAGCTCTGATGGTTCCTGGTATGACTCTCCATGGGGGCCCAGCACAGAGCTGTGTGAGCAGGACCAACCCTGCTCTGCCAGCAGGACCCTAGTCCACTCCCCCATCCACCAGCTGGACTCTTTTACTGAACAGTCTGCCCCAGTGTCCATCACAGACCTCTACAAGGACTCCACAATGGCTGCCACCTTTCCTACAGCCAGGGACCTTGCCTCCCAGTTACAAGAACCTCCACCAAGCCAGAGGCCACACCGAGCCTCTTTTGCATCAGTCCTGGATGTTCCACTGGAGGAAGAATGCCCTGATGCTCGCCAGTATTCATCATATACCCTGCCCTGTCGCAGGGCCAAAGCCCACACCATGAGTGAGGATCTAGACCAGTATCCTGACCAGGAACAGCACCAGGAGCAGACTGGACCTGATTTCATCTTCCATAAGAAAGACTCCATCAAAAACCGCATAAGACGCCTCAGTGACTGGACAGGCAGCCTCAGCCGCAAGAAGAGGAAGTCTCAGGTAAGTTTGGCCTGGATGAATAGTGGGGATCACATTGATTGCATTTTTTAAAAGATGTACACTCCTTTATCACTCACAGGGGGGTTCATACAGAGATCTTCTCTTCTTGGTATGTAAAACAAAAGGTTGAATACATGTAGTGTTTGCAGCCAACCCCATAACTTATACCCCTCATAGTTTACGCACAGTACAGAGTAGATAAATGCTCTCTTTTTGTAGTCTGCTGTAGTTGTAGTTACCCCTAGCCTTAGAGCTACAGCTTAGTAGACAGGAGAGGCCTCAGTAACAGCCACACACAGATAGTTTCCTGTCTGGCAAGGTTTATTTGATTGTGAGCCACAGCGGTGGTCCTGGCATGGCCAGGAACCAACCACCGTCCTCTGGTCCTTAGCACCACAACACCAGCTGTCTGAGGACAGGGCACAGTGGGGCGGCACAAAATGAAATTTGTAAGGCGGCCAGCGCTGGGTCTTGTTGTTTTTGTGAGGGTGGAACAGGGATGAGAGGTACTTTCTATTACAATGTTAGACATGGATGAACCGACAAGGAAGAGAAGTTGGGCGCTGGTGTGCAGATGTCATGATGACTGTATCTGGGTGGGTACATCTGAGTATTATTGCATACGGATTGTGATTGGTTGTTAAATGTACAGTACTTGTTGCATGTTGATGTTTTTAGTTTAGCTTTTGTTTGCAGCATGTAGGCTGTGAGGGCGATCTCACAGAATGACAGAGAAAGATACCGAATACTATTAATTAAGGAAGTGCATAGAAATTCAGAAATAGAGCATGGATACATTAAATTCCAAGCATATGACGTACAGAGCAGACAGCTGATACATTTTCCCAGTAGTTAAATGATACTTACTGAACCATACAGGCACGGGTCAGGAGGAGAGGTTGGAAATAACCGCAGTTTGCCTGCATGTGTTCCTCACATGATTTTACGAACCATGTGATTTTTGTCCTACAAACAGTACGTTTTTAATAGCTTTAGTTTGACATCAAACATTTGTTGGAACTGAGCACGAACTCGTGTCCCTCTCTGTCTTTGAGGCTTGAAAGCCAATTGTTTCTGCATTAATTCGTTTAGCTTTGCCTTGTAAAAGTTTTAAGAACGCTGTTTGGGCACTGCCAAGGGAATAGCTGTAAGCCTTTGAGAGGCTCTGTTAGTGTGAAACTAAATCCTAGCTGAAGATTTAACCCCACCCCTCCTCTAATGTAAATGAATGACTTCTGGTTTTTCTAGCTGTTGTGTGGTACAGATTTTCTGGGCTCCTCTCACAGTCCTTAGAGAGTAAATCTGCTAATAGGGATTGGTGTTCACTCAGTTGGGTCTGACAACAAACCAAAGGATAAAACAGAACAACCGTTGTATTCAGTTGACCTTCTCTTCTTTGTTAGAGTAAGAATTTGTGAGTTTCTCCTTGTGCTTTAGCAGCGAATGCTAAGTGAAATATATGAGATACTTTGCCCTGACACTGCAACTCGGTCCTGTAGTGACAAATACGCAGCAGACTGACAGTATTCATTTAAGCTTTCACTTTACATTAGTAACGTCTGCCTCTAAATCTCCTGCTAGTCGTAATGCCATGCTAATCTATCATGGGTGCTTGGCTGTTTAAAGGGGCTGGCTATAGGACCCGCTGATTTACTTCAGTCATCCAGAAATAAAGCATATAGAAAGATGTTTTTCCTTACAGAGATCCTCACGAAACATTTTAATATTGGTATATATTTATAGTATTGGTAAATTTTAATTTTAAACTACATTCACACTAGTTGACATAGTTTAATTGGACACATTTAAAGCAAAAAAAAAACCAGAATTACTGTTTGATACCTGCAGCTCTCAATCATAGTGACTGTCATGACCTGCAACAAGTTCATGGATAGGTTACTGCCGTGCTTTAAGCTAATTATGGCCCTGAATTTCTTCTGTCCTTTGGGGGCCATTTTGCCGACTGCCAAACCTCAGTGGCATATATCTCCAAGGCCTGGATACAGTGCCTCCTTTCAGCTCAACCCAAAATCAGGAGCACCTTCAGCTCTGATTCCCTTCCACCTGGACTCTGTTGTGGGTTTAAAGGTCACACCACAACCCTGATGCCAAAGGCCAAGAACCTGCTTGTAATGAAAAGCAGCTGGAATACAACTGGGAGGGGGTGGGCACATTCAGACTAAGCTGAAAAAGACCCACCCTGTGCTCAGTACACATTTCCTTACGGCTTTATTATACAAATACTGTGTGTTTTGTGGTGGCGGGTGGACGTAATGGTTAAACAAAGACTATCCTCAACTGAACGCTGTGGGTTCAATAAGTTCATTGCTGTCCTGGAGCAGAACACGGGCTCTAAGCTTTCTGGTTACAGGATGTGATAGGAAAATACTCCTTCAGGAATCAATAAAAACACGATTCCAGTATATTAACAATAGTAATAGCATAAATGAAGATGGAGAAGGCATGGATGATGCTGAGTGAGACGCAGGGACAAACAAAGACGGAGGATGAGCTCCGGCGTGATGGCACATACTGTCTGTCTGCATGTTGAGAGCACTCTGCTCTGTTGCCAGGGGCAGAATCAATGCTGCAATCTAGTCAAGTGTAGGTATGCTGTCATTAGGCTTGAAAGAGTGCAATTCCATCAAGTGTTCATTTGGGGAATTGGGAAGCCGCAGTCGACCTCAAATGACGTGAAATTGTCTGAGCCTCGAGGTTTCCAACCTCCCAGGTGCCATCACAGGAAATTTGTCCCACTTTCTCAGCCTAGCGAAAGATTCAGAGACTGTAATGTAGACTTTGAAGTAGGTTTCAGTGTTTTGACTTGATTTTTTTTTTCAAGAGTTTCTCCTCCAGTTTTGCAACACCTTGGGCTAAGCACAGTTTTGTCCCAATGTAAGCTTTGTTGTAGATGGAGGTGTATACATCTGGGGGCGAATATGTGTTTAGATGAGAACAGCTAGTTAACCAGTCCAACACTCACCTTCTCTACTTGTTGTCCCTCATCAGGAGACCAGGTACAAGGACCTGAGCGATGCCTTTGACAGTGGGGTTGATGGCCTGACTGCAGACACCAGCTCCCCTTCCCAAGTTTCAAGCCTCCTCTGGTTCCCAGGAGCCTCCAGGGCCCAATCATCGGGAGCCATTCACCAAACGACCAGCGATGCCATCCGCCAGAATATCTATGAGAACTTCATGAGGGAGCTGGAGATAGGCACTGGACCAGGCGGTGGAGGGGCAGGCGGTGAAAGAAGAGACCCATCCACGGGCACCGAAGAAGGAGAGAGCAGCAGCGAGTCGGCTGAGGGCTCCCTGGAGCAGCTGGATCTGCTGTTTGAAAAGGAGCAGGGGGTGGTCAGACGGGCCGGCTGGCTTTCTTTCAAACCCCTCGTCACCCTGCACAAGGACAGGAAGCTGGAGCTGGTGACCCGCCGCAAGTGGAAGCAGTACTGGGTGACTCTGAAAGGTGAGCTTGAATGTAGGAGGTGGGGTGTGCAAGTGAGGGGAAACAATTACATGCCTTGAAATTGAGTTAAAGAATGTGCTGACCTGTGGTTTTTAAATAGGTCAAAGTTATGCAGATTATCCAAAATGTAATTAATTCAATAATTCGGTTTTGAGGAGTGGGGAGGGGCAGATTTGTCGTCGTGTCAGTATTTCTACTCTCTCTCTTTTCCAGGATGCACGTTACTGTTCTACGAGACTTACGGTAAAGGCTCTCCGGAGCAGGAGCTGTCACCTCGCTATGCTCTCTTGGCTGAGGACAGCATTGTCCAGGCTGTTCCCGAGCACCCGAAAAAGGAGAATGTTTTCTGCCTCAGCAACTCGTATGGAGACGTTTACCTCTTCCAGGTGAAGCACGCCAGTTAGTCCCTGAACATTTCTTTGAAATGTTGCATTAGAAAGTCACAAGTTATTGTTTGACTGTAACATATTGCCACATTGTTTCCCTTGCTCTCATACAAAACACTGCACCATCCTATATACGAATGATCACTAAAGTAACACATCAGTACACGGTTGTAGTTGAATTATACGAGGCAGACACTTCCCTTCCTTTAAGTGTAGCATATGAAATGACAAATTTTGCCGAGTTAGGACCCAAACTTTCCAGCTAAGGGGTCTGAGAGCACGTCCTATTTGACCATTGTGCTTACTGACCTACATATTACTACCAAATTCAGGCCTAACCTTAGCTCTTTCCATGCATCCTCCTCCATTTTAGGATTACAAACTTCCCAGAGTGCCATATGTCGTGGTGCCTGGACCTATATCTAATCAAATAATGTGTAGTTGACATGGCCCCTAGAGACATTAAGAGAGGTAATCATTCTGTAACATGAAGACAGCATGGGTTTTATTCTTTTTAGTTTCGACAACATGGCCTGTTGAGCATGATTCATTTTCCTTCTAAACGACTGATTTCTGAACCAGCGTGCTGCTTCTGAGTGAATCACCATATAAAGACACAATGATGATGATCATATAATGGCTCATTAAGAGGCAAAACGTATGTTTGATTCCAGCAGTAGATCTGAGCTTTTTCATAGAGACACCATTAATCACATTTTTTTTATTGATCCAGCAAAGCCCAGCTTGCCACCCAATGATCTTATTGTGATATACGATTGAATAACACAATAGCAGTACATTGGCAATCCAGGTAGATTAATCAACTGTCACATCTCTGAATCCAACTTGTAACGGGAAATATTGGCCTGGCTGCTTCATCAAATCGAACTTCCTCTCTCTCTTTGCCCTTACAGGCCAGCAACCAGACCGACCTGGAGAACTGGGTGACAGCCATCCATTCTGCCAGTGCCTCCCTTCTGGCCAAGCGCCAGGGGAAGGAGGATACAGTGCGCCTGCTGCGGAGCCAGGTCCGCAGCCTGCTGCAGAAGATCGACATGGATGGGAAGATGAAGAAGATGGCCGAGCTGCAGTTGACGGTGGTCAGCGACCCCAAGAACCGCAGGGCTATTGAGAACCAGGTGAGGCGATGGTGAGAGGCAATGTTCTGATGGTGAGAATATCAGAGGCCTCTGTCATAAGTAGATTTTGTACGAGCATTGATAGATTAGGAGGTGTGACATTTGCTCTTTTCATGCCGAGTTATGATCCCTAGACTCCTCTGTGTGTCGCTATTCCATGTGATTTGTATGCCCTACTTAATTTTCCTGTTTTTGTGTCTGTGGTGACAAGCTTGTTCTTTATTTTTGTCTTTGGGTGGGTGGGTGAAGTGTCCTAAATGCATCAGTCCCCAAACGCATCGCGACAGGCCCAGGGGAGCAGCTCACTCCCTAAGCATCAGATTGGGATTCCAGATGTTTCCTGGTAATGGGCTCTCAACATGCATTATCCTCTTCCTCCTCCTCCTCATGGCCTGGGGGAGAATCCAAAGCACCCAGCGCTGTGCTGTAGCCCACATACAGCAGATTACTGCCGGATATAAAAAGCCCATAACCTATAGCTGAGCAAGAACCCAAACACTTTTACAAGAAACTGGTGTTGTGAAATGTGGGAAAATCCAACATCTTTTTTTCTTCACCTGTGACTCAGGTGGCCAGTGACTTGAAGTGTGTCTTAAAGCAAATTCATACATCCTGCATCTGCGTAGGTTTTAGCTCACGTGTATGTGCGCTGACTGCTTATCCGCGAGAAATTGACACTTGCACATATGCTGCTGTAGCCGTCAGTTTTCGGAGGGCTGTTATTTGGTGTTAAGTTAAAGCGTGCCGAGTGGAAATATGAGTATGTTATTATGAGGAACCAGTGAGATAGAAGCTGGACAGCTCACCGCAGTAATGACCAGTGGAGATGTCCCTGCCTGACTACGAGACTGACTGACTGCATGCTTGTATCTGTTTCCAATTAACCAGTATGCCACCTCAGAGTAGACGAGGAGACAGACGGGGTTGGAGTCAATGATAGGGTCAGAGGGGTATGGGACAAGACTCTGATACAGGCGCCCCGAGGCTGATGATAGATTTAAGGTTTCGGTGGGGTTGACTAGCACCAACAGGGCATTACTCTGATGTGCCCTACCCCCACCCGTGTGTACTCAGTGCCAGGAGACCTCCTTTGAAGACTGCCTTTGCCCCCTTTCACACATACACACACAGCGATCAAGTTGCATTGAAAGACTTATTATGCATTAGGGCTTTTACAGAGAGCCAGGGGCAGATGTTAAAGGGGGAAAATAAGAAAAGATGAGAATCTGTTCAAAGAAAGGCTTATTTCTGCTGAGCCTAATGGCTCTGAAATGGATGTAAATAAGTTGTGCACGCAGGGCAGATGGGCCCAAACATGCCTTTCTTTTCACTGATGTTGGTTGATTGTCTCACTAAACTGAATCAAGCCTGCTAGCTGCATAAAGACTGCATATAGGCCTCTATTAAAAAATTCCTTTTCATCAGGGATGCACCCCAGCATGAATCATCAAATCGTATTTCATGCACAGGACTATTTTAGTACATCCCTGAATGAAGATGCAGATATTTGACTGTTGACAAACAGATCCAGATGACGGTTAAATCTGAAGCATGCTGGGATCTTGGTTACGCAGAGACATTTCTCTAAAGGAACAACCCTAAATTTGTCTTGAACTTTACTCCCTTCAAAATTAAATAATCTTCAAAATATCGTGTTATACAGAATGACTCGAGAACAATCAAACATAAAAAATGTGTTTTAGTTACTATCAAAGGATAGTACCCAAAGCTACCCATAAGCTCTCTATAGTCCAAAGCAGTGACCGGTAATAAGCTGGTAATTATAGTAAAACACGACTTTTGTGAAATAACCTTTGCTGACCTGCTGCAACTATGTCCGCAAGTGACAATTACGGGATAATGCTAAAACACAGTGTGACAGTCATTAGCATCGGTCAGCAAACTGATTCAGTAATGTCTGTTGTTCGGCAATATCCTGCTAAAGTTTGCTAACATTAGTTACTAAAAGGTACATGTCATAACAGACCGAGGAAATCTAGTAACTACAAAACTCTTGAGTCATGTGTATGAAGTACGAACAGTGTGTTTTATTGTTTAGGACTTTTAATTTGCAAGAGGGGAGATGTGTCTCTTTATAAGCTGCATTATTCTGTTAAGTGTGAAGCACCTAGGCAAATTAGTATATTTCAAAATTAATCCATACTGAGGTAAATCTGATCTCTGCATCCTTATCTGTCCCTGCTTCAAGAAGGGCTAATGCCTCACTCTAGTGTTTATTCATTTTTTCAATGATTTAGATAACCAACATGCCAGATGCAAGGTTTTTTTTTTTTTTTAAACCACTGCATGTGGATTCTTAGCTGTCATCCTCATGGTCGAAGTCTGGAATGGGAATAATTGCTGGATGTCATTGACTCAAGGCTTGTTAACCAAGGCCACCTGCACATACACAGGCATTTTCATGACATAGCCCTGTATGGTCTCATGGGGACTTCTGGGCAACTTATTTGTTTAAAATGCTTGAAAAGTCAGAGGTTCATAAAACAGCATCCTCCTGTCCCTACTCAGTGTGTTCCTAATTCTAAAGAATGCCATCCGAGTGAATGAAGCCTAATTGGACAACGCCATAGGGTGTGTTATTGTAAATGAACTCACAGTGCAGACGAGAGCTATTAAAGTTAGTTGTTATAGAGGGTTGTTTAACTAGAGTGTTCTCATTAAACCCAGTCTCCAGCCAACAAAATAAGTACTTTCTCATAGCTTACATAGTGCAAACTGAGATAGAGGGAATGCAACTGTAAACTGTGTGTCTGTACTGGGCGGACGTTTTAATGGGTGGTCTGTGCAACATCACCCCTCTCTCTGGACTTACATAAAAAATGGGCATTAGAAATTATTGCACTCACACTCACTCCTCTGCAAGATATGCAGTCCCTCATCACTATCAACCCCTCCACAAATTTGTACCCTCACCCTCCACCAACATCTGCAAGCAATTGCAGCTTGATGGAAAGTACTCTACTGACCCTGGATCTCCCTTTTCTGCCTCCCTCCATTCTCCCCTCTCCTAGCCCCCTCTTTTCTCAGCCAACACACAAAAACAGTCACAAAATTCACTCTATCAAACCTTCTTAATATTTACAATCTCGCCTTTTACCTTCAGATCCAGCAGTGGGAGCAGAACCTGGAGAGGTTTAACATGGACCTGTTTAGGATGCGCTGTTACCTGGCCAGCCTACAAGGTGGAGAACTGCCCAACCCAAAGAGCCTGCTCGCAATCGCCAGCCGCCCAACCAAATCCACCCTGGGACGCCTGGGGATCTTCTCTGTGTCCTCCTTCCATGCACTGGTGAGGAAGCCCAGGACAGGCCTTGGGATAAATGACTAATGACTAAAGAGGAGCAGCAGTGTATCTTGTTTTGATGCTTTTGAAAACATTCCTTTTTACATGTGACACTTCAGTTTTAATTTACATGATGTAGAACAGCAACCTTGAAAATCTTTTAATCATTTGATACTAAAAAAAAGTTTCTACAAACACTCCCTTTATGCATTACTGCAGGAAAATAAACCTAATTAAGATGCTCTGATTAGACGTGATTCTTTTTTGAGCTAAATGATTGCACTGCACTGATAGTGTGTATCTGTTCAGATCTGTTCCAGAGATGAGGCCACACTCAGGAAGCGCTCATTGTCCCTGACTTACAGACAGCGCAAGAGAGGCCTTTTCTCCTCGCTCAAAGGCCTTGACAATCTTACAAAGAGAGGCCGGGACAAGAGGCCCTCTGCATCACAGGTACTACTGAACACACACACAGCCTCACAGATATTAAAATAATAGATATAGATACCTATATGTAACCAGAAGTCATTTTTTTTCTTAAGTTTAAAGGTTGTAGCAAAGTCCTCCTCACTTTGTATTCTTGCCAGCGTTGAAAGCGCTTAGACCTTGAAGTGACATGAAATAATCTCTCTTGGATCCTGGAGTAATGAAACTGTTCAAGTGGTCTGGATTAACAGATTCTTAATGCAGGATCACCCACTTCATGTATTCAGCAGGGGAAACTGCCCACACACATAACATGAGCGTGCAGTCTCTTGGGACCGTACCGCTGAGAAAAGCTGCGTCTCGTTACTTAACACTCTTGAGTGCACGTTGTGCATATTTGTTAATGAAACAACCTGAAGACATGTTGGCTTATGGCTTACTTGCACGTACAATCCCTGACATGAAAGGAAGCAGGAGATTGGTACGGTCTTGCAGCACTTTTAGCACATTTCCCCCCTGAGGATGATTTTATTAATTAGAAGCACATAAGCTCACATCCCCCCCTGCGTCCTGGTAATTTTGAGTGTGCACCTCCCATCAACATAAACACAGAGGAGCATTCCTCACCCAGGTGCAGAGGGGTAGTCTAAATCCTCTCAGGTTGGTAATTAGACTCATACAAGCTGGTTATTTATTGATACAGAAAACCACCACTCTGCGCCCTGAAGATACAGCCCTGGAGATCACTCTACTCTTGGTGGTCTATTTTCAGAATCGCCACAGGAAGAGTGCGTTTGCTCAAGTTTTTTATAGACCCCGATTCATTAACTGAGTGTATAGGAAGGGAGAGGAGTGTGGTTCTGATGAACATCAGCGATCCGGTCATTTTCTTCAGGAGGTGAGGTGACTCCTGCCTGTTTACAAAATGTTCCCTGTCCTGTTTCTTATCTGGCTCACCCATCCCATCACCTCTCCTGTGATATTTATTTGTGTATTTACGCACGTCTGTCAGCGGCTGGTTATGTGTGCGCGCGTACACATGTATTATTATTTTTTGCTGGGGAACTCCAGCAGGCCGGCCTAATGAGGCCCAGTTACAGTTCGCAGTGCAGAAGGTCGCGGTGGTGCTGCAGCACACACATGAATTATTGAAAGCCATGTGTGGTAGATGGCATTCTCCACTCTTTCCTCAGCCCCGCAGACATCGGCAGATGGTTGGTGTAAAGACGCTAAATATTAAACAGCCTTCCCTTTTTTATTTTTTTATTTTTTTTGTCCAGGTCCCCCTTCTCTTACAAGTTTTAGAGCTTTTCGGGTATTTTGCTTTTTACATAGAGGCTAATACGGAACAGAAAATGACTAGTTAAGTACCTTGAGGGATTTTCAGCGTGCTGGTTTTTCGTAGACATCTGCTGTTTTTGTGTTGTTATTTTTTAATTTAAATAATTGTAGTGTTTCAGTTTTAGTTGTTCTCTGCGGGAAATTGAGTCGTAGCCATTTTAAGTGTCATCATCCACTCCCTGGCACTTCTGCCACATGTTTACAAGTAAAGGATTTGGACAGCGAAGGCCGTCTGAGGAACCAAACTCCTCTCCGTGCACTTAATCTTGTTGCCCTCTCAGATTCTCTGTGCTTTGTCCAAGGTTTTTGAGATATCTTCTTTTGGTGCTTTCCTCCCTTTGCTCTCCATTTATTCCCCTTTCTACCTCTATCCTGCTTATTTAATCCCTTAAACCTAGTTTCATCCTTCTTGCTCTCCCACCCCAATTTCTCTCACCATTTACCCCCCCTCAGCTGCATCCTCTCTCTCAAACCCCCCCTGTTTCTCAGAGCGTAAACATCAGAGTGTTAGCTGGCGGTACTTCTCCCACAGTTTCCATACTGACTCATCTATGTTGACTAAGCCTAAATCTCATTTACCACTGTGACGCCACACTCTACAACCTTGCCAAATTTACCCCCCCTCCCTTTTCCAACATCTCCTTCCCTCTTGTTTTCTCATCTCTTATCCCTCTTAGGGGAGCTATGTATACAGTAAAGGAGCTGGCCGGTACAGGGCTGTGGGAAGTAGGCCAGAAAGGTCTGAGGATTTGTGGGAGAGTCGGTAAAGCTTTCTAAAATTAGTCAGTTTACGGCGAAGCAGCACTGTTTACTGCCACTTTATAAATGTCCTCGTGTTGGGGAGGGAGAGCTAATGTACTCTCTGTTCGGAGGTCAGATGAGGGTTCTTGCCCACCATAACAGGAGCTGAGAGAGTTTGACTTTTTTTAGAAGGCTACTTCTTGCGATTGTTTTTATAGAAAAGTAATCCTGCAAGTCTCCATACAGCAAGTGTAGCGTGCATGCCATCACACCGCACTCACCGCAGAATACAAGCACTTTGAGCTTTCCTCAGACCCATTTTGAGAACATAATGTCCCATTTCTGTCACCAGCCATGCCACCGATCATGTGTCTTCTGCCCGGTGACAAAGTATATCCACAAAACCTGATAACTGCAGCGTGTTTGAGGGAAGACTGGTGTTACACCCCTCACATAGCAGTGTGATGGCTCCGTGTCACTGCTGTATTATAGCGTTGTTAAAGCCCTCACAGGCTGGAAAGTCACCTCTAGCACTGAGCTTAGCCTCACACAACATGCCTAACAATCACAAGTCGGGAGGAGGAGAGGTTGAAGATGGAATGGATCAAGGATGGAGAGACTTCAACTCTAAAATTGGTGGATGTGGAGATGGAGAAGGAGGGGAGTGCTTGTTCTCCCGATCTATAACTGAACTGTTTACCCCTTTCATCTCTCTCCTACAGAGAATCTACTCCATATCCACACACACCACCTTCACTCACACACACAGCATATTTCCACCATTGCACCTTCAAAGGCTACAGATCCTGTTTGGAACCAGTATCAAAGCATTGCACCAGCCGCACGTAGTTTTTAATTAGCTACATAATAGCACTGCGTGTGTCTAATATTGTGTTGCTGAAGTGGCTGGGCACTTAATCGCTCATGAGTCAATCAGTGCGGTGCCCTACTGTCTGTACCTCTAACTGTCTTTCTCTTGATTTCAGATCTTTGAGAGCGACGCTGGAGGTCAAACATACACCCTACCTCCCAGGAGCACTGAGGTGAGTCACAGCGCTGGGTAACTTTTTAACAGTTTGTGGATCTTTGATATATCTTTTAAAAATTCCACCGCCATCTGTCACACCCCATCCCGTGGTACCATTTTATGTGCCGAATTATCAGTTTTCAGCGTGAAGAAACTGGTCCGCTGTTACTTTGACCTCTGCTGTCTTTTCGTGGCTTTGATAGTGGGCCGTGCAAAGATATTGTTACATAGGGTGTGTGTATGTGTGTGAGAGTGGATCAGAAATTGTGTGTGTGTGTCTGCCTGGGTATATTACTTCAAAGCAGAGATTCTTTTGATGTTGATTTGCAGGTGTATGAAAGATAAATAGACAGCATATCCAACAAGACCTCAGAAGATTTTTAATAGAGGTAGAACAGTGGTAAACTCTGATGTGGACATGGCTTCAATTAACAGCATAATTGAGTTAATAGAGAGACCAGAAGCATTGATTTAAAAGTGTGAATGTATAGGTTTATGGTCAGAGACTTGAATGATTGAGTGTGGATGTCAGCCATCTGAGCAGCCAGACACTGGAATTGCAGCACTCGCAGGTTATTGGGTTGTTATACATGCTTAGATCAAAGAAGTGTGAAATACTGCTGCAAGCTTTGGCTCCAAACCTCGCTCTTTTCAAGCTTCCACATGTCTTCGTCAGGCTTTTTCATGTCCTGCTTCAGCAGAGTAGGCAATGTTTGCGGCCTGTTACAGCATCATTTAGCTCATTCTTCATCCTTTATATCTATTCTGATATTTTTGTGCTTCTAATTGCTGAGATTTCTGAACACACACAACTCCGCTGCATTCCTAGATCATAGCTGACTTGCTAAAGGTAATGTTGTTATTTCTGATAAGAATGATGTACAGTTTTTCAGATAAGACCCAGGTTTCAATAAATTAACCAGGATTATTCTTTAAGTGTCCAGTGTGTAAGATTTAGATTTGCAGAATATGTGTAATATATAAATCAAATATATTATGCATAACTATGTTTTCATTAGTTTATAATCACCTGAAAGAGATGATGTGCTACCTTAGAATTAACCTTTTATTTCTACCGACATTGTGGGTCCTCCTCCACAGAGTCCGTCCGTCATGTTGAACCATGTTGTATTTCTACAGTAGCCCAAAACGGACATACCGAACACTGACACTGGGCAGGGGACTTTCACATTTTCTGGTGTGTGTCATGGCTACCGTAGTTTCTGCTTCACATTAAGTAGGAGCAGTAGCATGTGAAATGAGAGGGTTGCAATCGACAACTACGTCAATAGATGCCACTAAATCCTACATGCTGGTTCTTTAAAGGAACAGTTCGATACGTTCTTGCTGAAAGTTAGTTGAAAAGATTTATATCATATCATTGTATCATTTATATATTTAAGTCCTCAACTCGTGGCAAGAAAGATATGCGAATATTTCACAAAATATCAAACTATTTCTTTAATGGAGAACTTCTCCAACTGTCTTCTGACCAAGAAACTGAATATCTAATAACTGAGCTGAGCTTGTATTCTTCTCCATAAGAATAGTGTTATAAATATCTTTTCTCTTTGTTCCTTCAAATAAAATCTTATCAAATAATGAACACTTTTAGACAGAGCAGGCTGGGTGTTATGAAGGATGCAGTGGTTCATATTATGAGTCTGTGGTGAATGTGGCGAGTGTTAAAATTGCCCCCATTAAGGGCCTCGAAATGGACAGGAAGTGGTTCGGGGAAACAATAACGGCCTTCATCGGGTCGACGCTTTAATGTTTCTAAAAATGCGGTTGAGTGTTCCAATCATTCCTAGATTTGGACGCGGGTGTGGAAAATGGCTTGATTTAGTGGGGATTAAGAGTCTTCAGGGTGGGAAGAAGGAAAAGAGAGAGGATAACACAGCTGTATTGATTTTTGTCGGCACATGCAGTTCTTCATCTTTGTCTTGATGGTTTTTTGCGTCTGTTGTCCTACTTGGGTCTTAAATCCTTTTGAATAACACTAATAAGAAATCATGTGAAGGGTGTGTTTGTATGTGTGTGCCTGTGTTTCTTGTAGTCGTATAACTTGCGTGAGCTTGTATATCTTATGTTCATACATGTGGTTACTGTCCTTATCGACACAATTATAATCAACTAGCAATTTCAGCAGGCTGCAGATGTGCTCATGTGCTGATGCTGTATGCTGTGACTGTTGCTTAAGGAAGGGAGACAGAGAGATAAACATCTATATGAGATGAACTTATCAGTAATACAGAGGTTGTCATGGAGGTTAAAACACAACCATAGTTTACTCTTCAAATGCTCCATCCACCCACTCAGTCTGTCAACAGCGGGGTGCGTGAATATGTTTTGACTGTTAGACAACATGACACAAATGCTCAACTTTTGTTACTATTTCTAACTTCTCACACTCATCTTGAACAATTCATATATAGAAATGTTCCAGAGCAGGGTGGTTAAAGCTGGAGATTCAGCTTTAGCTCCCTCTCCTTTCATGTTCCTCATCTGTGGAAATGAAATACAACCTGCGACACGTGTTTTATGTCTCATTTAAAAAAAGCTTTACTTTACCTGCTGGTGATCACGTTCCCAGCACTCAGACCCATGACATATTGATCTCTCATCCTGTCACCACATCTCACCACACTCCACTACCCACAGACACACACCTCTGCTTTAACTTTGAAGTCATGTCTAAAAATCTGGCACCTAGTGCTGGCCATTAAGGGTGGTCATGACTGTCACCTCGTATGTGTCAGGGTGTGGAAAAGTGTGTCACGGTGTTGGAAAGAGGAACCTTGGGTGGACCTTTGAGGAAATGAAGGGTAATACTCTTTTAATAGATGTAAAAGAAGGAAATTGTCTTCAACTACTGTTCTGTTTCTTCTTCATGGTCACCATATCTATTTGAGGCAGCGCTGTAATATTTGTGTCACCCAGTTGCTAAGTGGAACAGAAAGGGTGTATTTTTCGCAGCGGCCACTAAACCGTCCTTTACTCCACATTCCATCTTTAGAGGCTCCAGGGTGGAGGACTGCTTGCTTGGAAATAATTTCCACACTTTAGAGGAAACTCTGAAGTATTGGTTTAAATTATTTGGCTGAATACACACACACACACACACACACACACGTCTCACCACACAGCGCACTTGTTGAAGTCCAACGCGTGCCTGGGCTGGACTCTTGGCAGTCTTTTATGGAGCGTTGACCAGGCAACCGTCGGCCTGTTACAACCCTCTCTGACCATGAATGAGTGTACAGTGTTAGTCAGCCGCTGGTCAGGACAGTGTAGGCAACCAAATCTTAGTTTTCCGGTCACACCATGTTGCTGGGACACAAACGGGGCGGTTATGCAACCAGTTGCCACGACGGCTTGTTTTTTTTTTCATCCTCTGTTTGCAAGCATGACCTCACATCCCTAAAGAGGTGGGTGTTGAAGTGGCACCTTGTGTTCCTCCATCCCTACAGGGTAGGGAAACATTTTCCTCAGAACATTGGTGGCCTTTATTTTGGCTGTGAGATTAGTCAAGGGGACGTTTAGATGGAAAATGGGGCTAATGTTTGTCTCTGTATGTGTGTGTGTGTTTGTCTGAGGAACCCTGAGAAAGTGCATTTGTATTTGTGTGGAGCTAAGTGATGCTCTAAATCAGAGACCTTAGCTTGTCCCTATGGGCTTTTTGTATGGCAGGGAAAAAAGGTCTTTTTCCTCTTGAGGTGATGCATCAACAGCAGGCGGCCAGATTCTGAAATAGACATGAAAGCTCACACACATGCACATTAAACATTAAGCCTCAGAGACACACACACACCACTCTGCAGTTTTATGACTTCATAATGCACTTAAAACATCGCTATATACCCAGACCTATTCACTTATGCAATTATCCCTCTTGGTCCCGTGTCTCAGTTGAATCAAGAAGTCATATCGTCTTTGTCAGAAGTGCTGAATCACTGGCTTCTTCAGACCATGAGTTTCAGTACATTTGGTGTGATTGAGCCTTTCCTCAAGATCCAGGGCCTTGATAATTGCGGTCTTAGGCTGGGCTGTGGTGTCTCCCCCACAGCCCCCTCAATGAAGCAGTGGCGCTTTTCCCTCCAGAGACACAGAGTCGCAACCAAAACCCCCAAATGGCTGCCTGTGAGGCCGAGCGGTGGGTTTAACCCCCCCTCTGCCTCAATACCCAACTTAAACCTCACTGTTAATGCCACCAACAAATGATAACCTTCAAATGGCTGATCTGAAGGTTTGACTGATGTTTAAATAAATTGGCCCGATACATCACTTTAGTCTAAATTACTCTTGTGGTTTTTCAAACCAAATAAGTCCTGGGGAGCACTGCATCTCCTCTGGATGTCTAGACTGCAGCCAGTTGACCCTTGCCAATTGTCTTGTGTACACGGTCATTATGATGACTATTATGTGGAGCAACTGCCATCTATGTTGTCAAATGAATTTCTAAAAGGCTAATTGTATGACATCTTTGAGCCGCTGCTTGATCCACAGCCAAGCATTTAAACTAATGGAACTGTATTGATTTGTGTGCTTGTTGTCGCAAGTCTACCGCTCCCTCTCCCCCCCTCTCTGTTTACCTCCTTCTTCTCCTCTTCTGTTCACTCTCTCCTACATCCAGTCCTCTCCACCTCCCCCTTCTTTTTTTTTTAATCTTTCTTTACCCTCCCGTCTTACCCTCTTTCTATCTCCCCCACAGAGGCTGGACGTGATGACCAGCATTTACTCCATGTCGCCCCCTGATGGCGGTGTGTGGGACAGCATGAGGGGCGCCACAGACACGCTGACGTGTGTCTACATGCCAGACGGCCTGACAGTCCAAGTTCCCGTCAGCAGAGACCAGACAGCGGCCGACCTTCTCTCTGCAGCCTGCAAGGTTGGCGGCCAGTTGCGGAGAAATGATGACACCCACTACAGTTGTTGCGCACTCCTGACAGTTGTTGTGGCAGAGTTCTCACTAGTAGAATTTCACTGATCCTGCTGTTTATACCTAATGTTGAAAATTTATTTTCCTGTGATGTGGGAATGGAAACCTGTCCAAAAATGTTAAGAAAAAATTTCCAACTGTGTCAGGTGTGGACTTGTTAATGGGCTTTGTTAAAGCAAATCCGGTTGTACCATGCTCCCTAAGGCTTGAAATAACACACCTATTCATCCAGGGTCTGACTTCACACTGTCCCCTAAGAATGACTGCAAATAGATGGACACACACACACACACACACACACACACACACACACACACACACACTATAGTCCCTTAAGCAAATTACAGCAAATTTCCTATCACTAAGTGTAAAGTCGGTGAATAATTCACGCCTCGGCCATACAGCAGCTGTCAGACAAAGCGCTGGTGCATGAAATGTGTCAGATGATTTTGTGCATACAGGCGGCTGAACATTAAAGGACTCTTGTGTAAACAGGTGAAACAGCTGGACCCGGGTCTGCACTGTCTCCGACTGCACAGACGAGCGGGACAGGACGTGGAGGTTCGATACGTGGCTCCTGGAGAGCTCCTCTGTTATGTGGTGAGGAGGGCAAAAAAAAAAAAAAAATCACACAAAGCGCTCTTCATTATCTGCGTTTATTTAATGTGTATTGATTTGTTTGATGTAACCCTGTAGGTCAATGATCAGCTGGAAGTGGTCCCAGCTAATGTGTTTACGCTGCACATGAGCAGGCCGAGCGGCAGCGGAGACTTTGGTGAGTTGGCCACATATGTGGCCTGATTCATGTCTACCTGTGTGTGTAATTTTATGCACGCCTTGTGAGTTTATGTAGTCCTGCTGTCGATCTAACGCTCTTTGTTTGTCTCCATCTTTGTTTCTCGTCCTTCTACCAGGTTTTGCAATAACAGGACACATAGACAGCCAGAGAAACAGCAGGATTTTTGTCAGTGAAGTGCTTCCTGATGGACTGGCATTCAATGAAGGTGTCCAACTCGCTTAAGAATGACACAAATAAACCAATAATGATATGACATATATGATCTACGTCACTTTTACCACCTCTTTCTTTTGACAATATACTCGTATGTGTTCCCAGGTCTGCGTCCAGGCGATGAGATCCTTGTGCTAAATGGCCGGTGTGTGTCTGGACTGGACCTAGCGCTGATCCAGACGCTGTTTGCTGAACAAACCCTGCACCTGAGCCTGAGGCGGGATGGACCCCGGCCGCCAAACACGACCTCCAACCAAGTGGCCCCTCCTTTGAAACACCACAGCAAGCACCATCGAGCCAAATCCTCCTCAGGTGCTTAAATCCATGCATGACATTACACCTCGTCATTAAGTAGGAATGTATTTGTACTAAGAGGTTTCAGGATGTTGCTTAATTCAAACACTTGACAGTAAAGTTGAAAGAGGGATTAATATCGATGCACTTTAGTTTCAGTTTGATAGCGTCTCCGCCTTGTGTGTTGGTGTGAGAGAGAGACACACAAAGAGAGAGAGAATTTGAACAAATGTCACAACCTGCCTGATGAGGCCACGACAGCGGGTGACACAGCATTTACAAAAGTCGAACAAAGTAATCTATTAAACCAACTCGGATTAATTAAATACGTGACAAATGTACAAAAAACACGTGGAGAACGGAGATCAGTGCAGTCGGTAGTTTTGGGACGTGTTTTTGCGAGTGTTGTGAGGTTCGTGTTAAAGTAAAGGGAAGAGCTGAAAGGGGAACTAAAGCTGTAACATAACCAAATGGGTGCCTGTTGACTAGAAACACCAGGAGCAGGTGTTCCAGTTGGCAATGATGATCGCCTCCCACCCGCCACGTATCTGAAAAGCAGGCAGACAACAGACAGATTGGTAGGGAAGAGCAGGGGTATTATAGTTTTCTTTCTTTAACTATACCGTGTCATTCTTCCTGTGAACAGCCTGGATCAGCCCAGTTCACACTCAGTGTACATTTAGACATTTAGTCATTTAGCAGACGCTTTTATCCAGAAAAGGGAACAATCAAGGTATATGTGTGTGTCCAGTCATACTTCGTTTTGTTGTTTACTGCATGTGTGGTCAGTTTTGTGATTAGCTGTGGATAAAATACGCCGAACAGTCACAGGTTCATTCTCACGACATGATAAATGTCTTTCAGATGCTCTTTGATGTGTTCTTTGTAAGGAAGTGGTATTTACTATATGTGTGTATATATAACAGTTACTCGCTGGTCAGCTGCTCGCATTGGCAGTATTTACTGAGAAAGTGAATAGTTTTGTCACTTAAACCACAAAGCAGCAGCCACGCTTCCGTTCCAGTTAAGAACTCGTTCAGATCTCTACTTCCTCAAAAGAGACTTGTTCTCGCTTCGCTGTCAGGAGTCAACAGAAGAAAAAAAAACGAAAGCTCCAGATGAAGTTTCACAGCTCTGCGTATCCTCGGGGAGAGGAAAGGCCACAAGGGGCTTTTGACCGTAGAGAGCTCATTATCGCTGTGGATGTATAGTGTCCTGTCAGCTCGGTTTAATCTCACTGCAGACAAGAGGTGTCACAACTGAACAGTAAGGTCGTCCATGTCGCTGGACAAACACAGCTGATACCCGGCTGGTAGAGATACATTTGTCTCACTCTGAAAGGTAGGAGAAATCCAACTCAACTCACCAAAGAAGCTGATTATCTGTGCTGTCATTATGATTTGAGATTTGTTAGTTGGTTTTTTTGGTAAGATTTTGATATGACATGATCAGATTAAAACCTAAATTTTTAACCACAGTTAGAGAAATTGTTTTGGTGCAGTCAGGAATGATCTAATACTAAACATCAGGCACAAAAATGACCTGTTTCTTATTTCATGACGCACTTAACCCCAACTGGATGAACTTTTTTAATAACTTGAATATGTAAAGATTCACCAAAACGGTGCTACTGACATTCTCCTGCAAAGCGTGCAGAACGTTTGATGCATCTTCATTGACCTTTCTTGTTGTTTGGCATTTAGAAACAGCCCAAACAAACCGTGAGTTTCAGAGAAAGTGTTGAGTATCATTTTAATGATGGTAATTCATTAGTGTTTCCTCCGCCACAGCCATAATTGAACACAAAGGGATTAATGACTTGAAGGCCTCATTACTGTAAGTGGTGTGATCAAAGTGTCTGCAGATTTCGTCTCCGTCTCTAGAGGGCGTATGATCCCAGGCAGGCTGATAAGGAGGCTGGGAGGTAAATGCCGGCAGTGGGGAATTAGCACTTGTCTGACTTTCACAATGGCATTCCTATAAGGAAACATGTCTGTCATGTCGATTTATTCAGTCTGATGCAAACATATAAGACAAGAGAATCAGATTCAGATGTCTAGATATCTTTTGTGACTCTCCTCCAGCAGTCACATTGACATTTAGTTGACTATGATTGTCAGTTTAAAAAAGAGAAGTTCAGCTACACAGGTGAGCCAGAATTTTTTCTTTTTGTTTTGCGCTGTCACGTTGGCCTACCTCCCAGGCTACAATCAGGAATAAAGTCTTTTCATGTTCCAGCTGCTAGATAGAGAGTTTGTCCTCGGGACCTTGAATCACCATGAAAAGTAGCCAAAATCTGGACTCTGATAATGTCATCCTGTCAGGACATTTCATATGCAAATGTACATTTTTATTAGGTGGAAAACCCAACAGTGAACTTTATCTACAAAACCGTTTTAGGGAGTCTTTAATTAGATTTTTTTCTTCTTTTTTTTGGATGACTGAATACTGTTGCCATTTTTAGACTTGAGACATATTTAAGTCCCGTGCGACTGGCAGGCGCCCATGATTTTTTTTTAGACTGTATGTAGCCAGCATTGTTTGTGTTTTGTGGTCAGTAGAAGGATGTGCTTCAGCAAAAACCACTGACGTGCAGATGCAGTGATGAGGGGTGTGAGCATAAAACACTACACACACACACACAGAGTGGCACAAAATCTAATGTTAAAACTGTCTCTCTATTTCTGTCTCTCCAGATGTGTGCACTGCAGCTGACGGTGATGAGTCCCTGTGTGTAAGACTGGAAGATTGTCACTCCCACTGCACACACAGGCCTGTACAGCACAGCAAGGTAGGAGGAGCAAGAGTGTGTGTGTGTTTCTATTGTCTTGGCATCCACACACAGTACCCCTCTCTCTCTTTCCAGCTTCTTTTGTCTGAATAAAAGTGTGCACATTGTTGTGTTTGTGTGTGTGTGTGTGTGTGTGCCCACTCACAGTGGCAACTGTAGGGCTGTCAGAAACCAGACTGGCACCAATCTTTAGCATTACCGTAATTAGGATACTCCATCATAGCCACAGGTATAAACACAGCTTATTACTGTCATGCAGACAGAGAGAGAAGAGGCTGTGTCACACTCCCACTGCCTCCTATAACACACACACACACATACAGTGAACATTGCACATAAAACATGCATGCCAGGGGGCAAAGCCAAATGTCTCAGAAGAAACAGTTGTCTAATATGCTCCTGTCATCCTCACCTTCACGTAAACACACATCTGCTTTTCTAGAGCTGCAGTCGTTTATTTTGTGCATATATTAAAGGCAGGCAGACATCTTCTTGCTCGTGACGTCTTCTTGGTGAGCTTGTTTCTGCTTTGAGAGTCCTGGCTTTGGTTGTAAACACAGTATTAGGTTCCCTCTGATTAAAACAACTCTGGAATTTCCTCTGAAATCAGCTGTAGAGAAATATCTCCTCCGTAAAAATGCCAAATAGTCGTCCCTCATTATTTATGGCAGATTGCATGCCTATTTCTGTCCCGTCTGTTCATATCTGGTCAGGTTTTTGATATGTAAACCAACTTTATTGAAGTCATTAAACTGAGCAGGAGCCTGGCCCGTCAGGAATTACGCCTCAGCGCTGTGGCAATGTAACACAGGCAAATGTGTGCGCCCGTGTTTATGGAGAGCAGTAATGAGCGTGTGTATGTGTGTGTGTGTGGTCGTCATGAAAAAGCCATGTGTTAATGATGCAGACATGCCGGGAAGCCTGTGAGAGGATGTGTGCACACGTTCATGCATATTCACCTTCTCTTGCATCACTCAGCTAGTATTTCGCATTCCTTTTAAGCCATGTCCTCGCCGTCCACAATGAGAGTGCATGTTTGGCACCAACCTGCTCGTTATGTAATATTATGGGCTAAATGTAAAAGGGAATAGGCAGTTGCGTTGTGCTTATTTCATTAATGATTTATTGATAGTAAATGCAGGCTAATTGCCGTGGTTGCTATGGCTTTATTCTAATTGTCTGTGTTTGACCTGAGGTCAGCCAGGAGGCGGATTAGAGAGGACAATTTGCCCTCTTCTTCTTCTTCTTCTTCTTCTTCTTCTTCTTCTCTCTATTCGTCTCTTTTTGTTTGCCCGACGACATGAGTCAGTCCCACTGCACGGGGATCTGCACTGCACCATCACTGCTGCTGATGCTCAGCTCCCTGCCGTTTATCTTTTACCGAGGAATAAAAAGAAAAATGGGAGATAGGTGCGCATATGTATGTGAGGGAGGTTTGTGAATGTGTGTGCTTATGTCACTGCATATATGCACATTTGGGGCACGAAGGGGGGAGGGAGGGGGGGACTCACTGGGGAGAGTCAGCTACTGTGAAGGTGATAAGAGAAACAACACACAGAGTGAGATATTGGTGCTGGTAAATCTGATTTTTTTTTTTTTGCTGTCACGAAGAGCAGAATTTAATCACTGCTGGGCCATCAGTGTGTTCTCTGGGGCGGGGAGAAAGAAATCGAGTCACCGGGTAGAAAATCAGCCATGTATCAGCATATAGGTGCACACATGCGTGCACGCTGCGCCCTGAGAGTCAATAGAAATGGATGGAAGGGAAGGACTAATTTCAAGCCTTTTGTCACACCTTGTAATCGGCCGCCTCACCAGACTGACTACCTTTCGATTAATTGCTCTGTTGTGTTCCAATTTGCACCCATTACACAAGAGAGACACTGTGTTTGTGTGTGTTTTTTGAGGTGAAGCGCTTACTAGACACGTTTACCATCAGGATTCTCACTTTGATTCCAGTACCTTGGAGTTACTTAATGATACATTACATAACAATTGGTTTAACACAGCGTTGCGGTACCGTAATGAGCTTATCCAATCGATTGCAGAAGACAACTGAATAAGTCGTGGATAACTCCCATGAGGCATTGATTTGACATGCATTGCACTGGTGTAGTGATGTAGCGCAGTCGTAAGGATGTGTATAGGCACAATCACAATTGCTGCATCCATTTTGCTCGCGCCTCACTTAATCTCCACTAGTTTAGCAGCTGAAAGTGCAGCGTTAGAGGCTTGATGGGGATTTGTTGGCGGGCAGGTCTTCAACACATCCTTACGCACACATGTGAATGCACACACACATCTATAGTGTACCAGGCAATCCTAATGGACAGATGGAAGGATGTGGGAAGTAATCTGGCGTGGTCTTGATTTCACAACATGGCACAAGTCCAACAACCTAAAAAAAACCTAAAATTTCACCTGTTCCAGCCTCTCAGATGGAAATATTTGCTGCTTTTAAGAAATGTAATTCTTAATAGAAATTATCACTAGTTATTTTGATGTAACCTGTTAAAAATGTTTTACGTTTTATTAGGGTTATGACAGACAATTAAACATATAAGACATAAACAGTATAAAAAGTGTAAATGTCAACATTTCGCTGGTTTTAGCTTCTTTAGTATTTCCAGGTTGTCTACAGTGGCAAACTATATATTTGGCTTTTTAGACTATTCTTTGTACAAAATGTCTCTGAAGCCTTTGGAAACTTTTCTTTTTAAAACTTAAATTTAACCAAACTATTAATCGAAGAACGGTCTCTAGAGTAATGGATATAGTTTTATGTGTTCTTGTATTGTTGTAGAACAAATGAAACTCAGCAACTGTGTTGTTTATCAGGTCCCGGCTTGGTGTCATGTTTCTTTAATGTCAAGTTCCATTATGTAGCAAAATCTGTGATATTCTTTTATTCTATAAATAGCAGTCCTATATTTTGCAAAGTAACCAGTCATGTCTCGTATTAAACCACTGTGGACAGACGTATTAAGCCTCTTTGCTTTTGTCCAGACTAGACATTTCAGTAAGAGCATTTAAATGCACTAATGGACTCCACTATGGCTGGAGCCGTCCTCCGCCTGGCTGTCAGTACACGCCGATTTGGCTCGATTCACTTGATTTTAAGTCGTCATGTTATAATGCTTCTCCTCTGAATTAAAATAAGCCGTTAAATTAGCGGACTGTAACATTTATGCAGTTTCCCTTACCTCTTCCTTTTTTCGTCTGCTCTGTGTTTATTTCGTTTGAGACTGATGTGAGAAACCCCTTTTAAAACTTGTGACTAACAGAAAGTTGAATTATTCAGTTTCGACTCTCCTCTCTTACCATGAGCTCCAGCCTTTAAAAAGATACTTTAGGTGCCTACAGATATGAGGTTGTTTCATCGTCTTCAAACATAATCCCTCAGCCAAGGAAGTCTTCCTTGGAGCTACAGCCATCCCCTTCCCAAACTTTAGAGAATCTACTTCAGACAACTGGGATTTTAGGGATGCGTGTGTGTGACTAAGCCCATCAGCCGCCATCTGGCCTTGGGCAGGCTAATAATCTGGGCTTACTGCTGTCAGCAAAGTTAACGGTAGTCTGTCAGGCAACCGCACTGTAAACAAGTTGGAAAGACAGAGCTAGAGATAAAAAAAAAAAAGTTAAAAGGAAGTAGTGACGGAGGGATCAACAGGGATCCGGATCCAACATGACCCAGATCTGGCTAGTATGACCACACCAGGGGTGTCTGGTGCAGACATGGCAGTAGCCATACCAATTGCAGCCGCAACAGTGAACGATGAAGATCCTCAGCCATGCCTGTACCTCACCACCTTAATCAAGCTCTTTATGTGGGAGCGCTCGCCTGCCCAGGCCCTGTGCTCCCTCTTGGCAACATGCTGGTTTTGGCCGTCTGGCTGCGAGGCAGAGGGGAAGGACCTTTTCCTGGGTTCTGTGCTCATGAGTCTGGGACGGTTCCTCAAAGACAAGCTGGCCTGCCTGACTCAGGACATAGCTGCCTGCCTGTCTTGCTGGAGAGACCTCAAAGGGGACAAACAAGCGGTAACTATGGGCTGCTGTGCTCGTTGTTTGTGGCAGGTTTTAACTGAAGTAGCTGTTAATATGAATTTTCACACTTTTAGGTGAAAACATTCACACAACTCCCACAACCGTCTGTGTGTGTTTGGTAAAAATATCTCAGTAAGTCTGTAGTATTTTTTATTTTATTAACATGTTAACCATAATTTTGAGGACGAATGAATTTAATTCAGTAGTATTTTGGTCTATGAAATATTTGCAGACATGCTAGTGGCGTGACTCTAGGTTGGTCCACCACTTTGGTCTTGATTGAAATGTCTCAAAAACTATGGGAACAAATGAAATTGGGTTCAGATATTCATGGTCAGCAGAGGATAAAAGCCTGAATTGTCGTTAAGCACATCATAAAGTTGTCCAATACTTTGGTTTATGACCAAATGCCTACAGCCTCAGCTGTACTGTAATGTAAACATTTCCTACTAAACATCAGCATGTTAGCACGCAGAGTCTGCAGACGGGCTGCAGAGTCTACCTGTACCGTCTCTACACAACCTTATACTGGTGATGTTAAATTTCCACTTGTAAGATTTATAGTGTAGTCAGATGGAAGCAGGTCAAAAGGTCATAGCGTTTGCTTTTGCTCCATCTCTCCTGCCTTTATTGCCATCCATGATGCTATCGCAGCAGTTTGGGCTCTATTGGAATGAATTGCATTCGTCTGACTAACAGTTAGAGCCTCTATTCACTCGAACGGCCACCTTGTGTGCCTAGTGGGTCTATTATGTGTTAGTATCATGTCGTCTCTGGCAGTTGTATGGTGTGGGTAGCACAGGGTGCTTCGGTTGCTTCTGAATCACCCAGATTAAGTTAAGAAGGAGACCGGGGGACAGCATGGGGGTTTCCATTCCGTCACTCTATAGACTTGTTTGTCATCAAACATTGGGAACAAGCATTTCCACTTAACCTTTTATTTAGTTTCAGGCATCTTGGTGCATTAAGAATAGTGTGTCGTGTGTAGCATTACTATGCCTTTGTACTGGCAGTCATGCAGTGGAGTGGATGTGAATAGCCTGGGGGACTCGGTAAAATGGGTGCTTTAATCTGAAGCTAGTTTCATTATTAAAACACACTACTCTCCCAAAGTCCTCTGAGACTTGGCTGAATAATATTTGTTTAGGATGAATAATAAAAGGCGTAAATGGGCTTGAGTGGAGCGCAACGGGACCAGCCCTCCCTCTCATCTTCCTCTCTCCTCCCCTCTACTCGGCTTGATTTATGAGCATGTGTCTTCTTTTATTGAGCTTTGAAGAGAAGATGGCATTGTGGCACTATAGCCCACTAACATGGCAAATGAATCACTGACCTGCCTACCGGCCACTGGACCCTCACACTCTCTCTGTGTGTTTCTTTCTCTCTCGCTCTCTCTCATAGTGTCATGACAAGGCTGTTTCCTGTGAAGGATGGTTAAAGCCGGCCCCAGGGACACGCCTGTATTTCATCCCCTCTTCTTTATCCTCTCCCGGCCCATGTTTGTTTGTTTATTTCAGCTAAGACGAGGCCTCTCCGCTGGTAAAGCGCGAAGCTTCTCCTTTGATTTGAGCGGCGTTTCATCTGCAAAGCAGACGGAGCTCTGTACATAATGACTCCATTGGAGCAATAAAGCGAGATGGAGACAGTGTGTGGTATTTATCTTGCAACCTCCCGGTCTGACAGAGCAGAACATTTGGAAAAAAAACAAGTATTGGAGTATGACACAAATGCTGCTTGTGAATGTTTGCATATGCCATGCAAGGGCAGGGCTAGCACCATGCACGACGAGTGCATGTGAGGATCACGAGCATTGAATCAGTATGATTCAAACTAAATGTTTGTTGGGTTTTCTAACGGCATCTGGAACCTCACTCTTGTTCACTTTACACAGCGATTGGCCTGATGTGTGGACATGTAAAAATAGGCGTAATGGGAACTTCTCTTTTGTCGATTCTTTTACCTTAATCACTTTTTGTGTGAGCAATCAATTGCAACACCACAGATGCCTTGGAGGGTGTGATGACATGTTTTTAAGTGCTTCATGGGACACCCTGCTGGTTTAGGGATTAAAGCAGCAGGCCTGGTTCACATCCAGCTGTGGGACTGTTGTTGCATGTCACTTATATTCTTCCTTTCCTCTTGTTTCCTGTCTTGTCTGTACTGTCTCTCTCTGAAAATGGCATCCATACTCCCTCCCCCAACATACTTGAAAAAAAGTTCCCTGATTGTAGGACGGGAAGCAGATGAACAGTAGAAGGAACCTTGACACACCTTGACACCGCATCATCTTCTTATAGGATTTCAGAAAAGAAAGTGCGAAGCCTTACACACTACTCTCACAGCTCCTAAAAAATGGTTATAATCAAGCTGATTTTCATGGGCAGAGGCTTCATCTGATTATTTATTCCCTGTGAAAGTACCTTGTGCAATGAGCAATACATGTCACGTTTTATTCCTGTGTGAAGCCATAGTTAACATTCCTGCACCAGCTCAGAGCCTCCCATTTTTGAGTCAGCCATTCCTCTGTCTGTGGAGGTAACAAGCCAGAACAGTCTGCATTGTACTTCTGCTATTGAGAGACTGGACACTGATGCAGCCCCCGGCCCCTTCATTCAACTTTCTGGAAATTACACTGAGGCCACATGAAGCCAAACAGGGAAGAAACAGAGCAAGACAGAGGGAAGTAGGATTGATGGCACGATGTGAATGTAAAGATGTAGGAAGACCAGGGCTGATGGAAAGAGACAGAGGCACAAGAGAGGAAATAAGTGCCAGTGGAAGAACTCCCCTCTATTTGCACAAGCCGAGTGGCCAGTCCGTCCTCTACCGATTGATATGCAAAACAAGCCGGCAGCAAGCATTTTTTCTCTGCCTACGTTTACAGAATGGCAGGATCAATGGTTCGATCCCCATCAAAGCCCCCTCTGCTTCAGAGATGTAGGTGTTCTCAAGAGTGAGGCTTCTGACCCGGGCCTAGCAGAGAGACGGGAGCAGTGGACTCTCATGAGAGAGTGGGGACGGAGGAGAAGTTGAAGAGCGAGGGGGCCATTAGATGGAAATTAGAGGTGGACGGAACAAGACGAGAGATCTCTAAGCCAGCTATTTTCTCTGGTTCGGTTGCAAACTTGTATTGACACTATTTCTGGAGCCGTCATGCCAACATCCAGGGGAGGCAAACTGCGTAGGAAGGGCTGCTCACTGGCCCGGAGGACCCAGCGGCAGGCCACAGCAGCATGGAGGCTGCTCTACAGACTGCTCTTCATGGTGAGCAGAGGACTGGAAGACGAAGGAGAATATTAAGAATATATAAAAACTGTTATTGTCGTAATATTTGATGCAGTCATTGAAGGGGCCTCATTAAAAGAGAGGATGGAAAGTCATCAGCATGCACTCCACTTTGAAGTATCACTGCTCCTGTGAGGGAGCGGGTACAAGAGAAGCTTGTTTTTTTTGGTTAACATTGATACTGATGTGCTGAGTGAGGAGAAGGCTGCTGTTTTAGATTTAACTTGTGAAAATATGAGTGGACCTAAAGGAAGCATTTTGTGATGAAACATGTTGCCTTGACATTTCAGGGGTGTTGGAAGTAGAGATCATGTACATGTGTGTATGGCAGCTGACTAAATATGAAAAGAAACGCTGCCGGACACTGTCAGAAGGAAACTGAGTAGACAGAGACAAAATGACTCAACAGCCTCTCACTTCATTTTATTTTTATTTTTACCTGAAGGTCAACAAAGACCTCTTTTCTAAATTGACTGAAGGGTATACATGGCGAGAAAAGGTAGAAACAAGATCCGGAGCTGTCAGCTGTCAGCGGGGAAAAAAGCCTGAATAGGAATTCACAGCAGCGCTGTCGGATCCACTCTCCTTCCCTGGCGCTCTCAGGCATTTTCCCCCCGCCTCTGCTGGCTCCCGTTCTCGGCTCTTAATTGGTTATTTGGTCTGGCTGTCAGGCTGTGTTGGTGGGATTGTTGTGAGGCAATCACAATTCCTGAGTCACGACGGTGAGTTACCCCCCTCCATCTTTTCTTCTTCTCCCTTTCTTTCTGCCCACCTCTCCTAGTCACGCTTCAATGCAGGTGCCTGCCATTTAGTGTCGATGAAAATCGTCCTCGGTAAGGAAGCTGCGTTGAGACGTAAAGTGTGTTTCCATGTCCACATGTCCCTGAGCGTCCAATCATGTTTCTTTTCCTACGGCTCTTTGGCTCCTCCACCATCTCATCGAGACGCACATGAGCCTATAGCCGTACAGCGTGTGGGTGTGATGAGAATTAACTCAGCACTTGGGTGGCTGTGTGTGGTACTCGGCTGCACAGGTTTCTAGAGACCCCGGCGGGCCTCCCCTTTCCTCCAGCAGATATGAGTCTTATCTGTCTCTACAAGGCTGCTCTCCCCTGTCTGGATCTACCATTGGGCTGTTTGATGAATATGTCGCTCTGATATCCTTCAACCTCTGTTTCCTTCTGGCAGTCTGCCCTGTCTGCCTCCCTGGTGCAATATGGAGTTTTCCCAGAGTGTGTATCTGTAAATGAAGGCTGACTGGCACCGTGTGGGGCCATCATCGGTGTCTGAAGTACATTTTGTGTTCTTCAATAAGACAGTGTGTGTAATGGCTTAGTTACATGGGTGGTATTCTCTATTTGTTTACGTGCTGCATGAATGTTGACCTGCACGTAGATGTAGATGCTTACAAAAATGTTGTTTCAGCTCAGACATCGAAGTAGATATAGTACGTACTCCAACAGGAGAAAGTATAACTTTATACTAGATAAAGTTTGGTAAATGGTCTGTACATATATAGCGCCTTTCTAGTGTTCTGACCACTCAAAGGTCTCATTCACACACATTCATACACTGATGGCATTGGTTGCCATGCATGTCCTAACTGCTCATCAGTATTAGGAGCTAACCATTCATGCACGTTCACACATTGACACCTTTGAGTGAATTATCTGATTGGTGGACAACCCGTTCTACCTCTTGAGCCACAGCCGCCCCCTCTTTAAGATCTATCACAAGAGTGATGAGGCCTTTTTCCCCTAGCGGTGTGGCTATGATCCCTATGTGGCTAGGGATCACAATGATGGTCCGTCCAACCACCTGAAATATCTATTGCATAACATTTTCTACAGACATTCCAGATAATTTAGGATTAACCCGTAATTAAGCGATAACCTGAATTTCAATACTTTAATTTGCCAGTTCTTTGTTTTACCAAAAACCTGCTGGTCACTAAGCTAACCATCACTACAGTGCTGCTTTGCCAGCACGCTAAACTAAAATGGTGAAGTCATACCTGCTAAACAACAGCAGTGTTCACAACACTGTGAACATATTAGCATGCTGATGTTAGCATCCACTTCAAAGCACTGCTGTGCCTAAGTACATCTTAACAGGGCTGCTGATGCAGCTGAAGATTAGTTTTGATTATTAATGGAGCACAGCGTTTATTGTGAACCCAGGCAGTGTGTGTTTATATGTACAGGTATGTTCATTTCTAGTGTGTGTGTGTTTGTCTTGCACTCTCCAATCAGAATATTGGTCTCTCCACCAGTGCAGAGGGAGTCATTAAGTCCCTTCATAATTATCATCCCACATTGAAAGACTGGAGCACTGCTGTGGGCAGTGGATCACTTGAAACAGGCTTAGCCCAGACATACATAGAAAGACATTTTCCCCTTCTGTCTCCTTTTTCTTTCCACTCCCCTTAAGTCTGTCGCCCTCACATGATCTATACTGAAGGCCTTCTCTGGAGTGACCGAGCTATAATGAGCATGCTGATGAGTCACGGGCTTATTAATGGCAGTCTTGATTGTCTGTGGGTTCTCGGGGAGTGGATGGGGGGTGTTATGGGTGGTAGCTCACACCAGTTTCAGAGTAGAATGACTCAGACAAGCGTCCGCACGCTGCTTGAGAAGTGTGTGTACGTGTGCGTATCGATGCCTGCCGTGTCAGAATGAAGGGTGTATCGACCCATGTGCATTGCTGTTCAGTCTTTAGTAGTTGCTAAAGTAGATGCACTTAAATGCTTGCTCATGCGATACAAACACACACACACACACAGGAAGGCAGAGAGTGCTGAGCAGCTGTTTCGCCTGGCATTTTGTCCATCCTACCGTTGTGTGTTGCTGTGCAGCGGATTGGAACCTGCTATTACTGGCACTTATCATCCTCTGCTGATTTCAGTGACTGGCCACAGATTATAATGCTACATCATGTCATTCACTTGGAACAAGTAGGGGCTGGTCATCAAGAGGCTATTTTTAACACAGAAATCACATTATAATTGATGACTTATGCACTGCAGTCTAGCAAAGCGTGGTGCTGTTTAAGAAGTGTTGTGCTTGGGTAGCTTGTCAGGTAAGACACTGGTTTCTGAATGTGCACACATATTTACCGTAGCGCTTAAAAAGCATGTATTATGCAGTGGCAAGAACAGTGTAATATAGAGAGACTGGAGAGGTTTTTCCCCCCACTGCTTCTGTTTTTTTTAAATATCCCAGGGAGTAGAACAGAGAGGCTGATAATAGTTCATTTTCTGCCACAGTTGCTCACAGACTACAAAACCTTACTTGCCACAGGCAAGACTTCGCAGTGTGGGGCCGACGGCTCATGTTAATGTTCCGTACTCCAGGCAAACTAGTCCAATGTAACGTAATGTGGATTATCCAGTTTCTGTCTGTAAATGGTATGACGCCGAGTTCTTCGTGGGGTCTCGCATAGCAAAGAAGTACGAAGCAGACTTCTTGTGAATGATCAGATGTGTAAAATGAGACGCTCACCTGCTCCCCGCTAATACACGACCACTTGGGATCTCCTGGCATGTCCCATTTTCTGGAATTGACATGACACAAAGCTGCATAACTGTCAATTATGGATTTAGAAGAATAATGTTATGTGCTATAATGCTATCTGCTGGGATATCCAGTTAGCCTTTCAGATACACTGTAAAGTCTTTGAAGCAAAGCCAATTAGCATAGAATGCATAACTAAATCTCTATAACACTCTTAGTATACCCAGGAGAATCACTGACCGTGCTCAGTGTAGAATTATATACATCATTATTTTATGCAGCTATACAGCTGAAATAATTAGTGGTGAATAGTTAAATGAGGGGGGTAAATGACTTAGATCTTCCATGTTAATAATCCTTGAGAATATGTTTCTGTGCAGATATGTGCATGCATGCATGCTCACAACAAGTGTGATCCTCCTTTTATCCAGCTGGCTGTTATAATCCCTGAGCTGCCTAACCTAAATACACCCCTTTCTTTGTGTCACCCCCTGCAGAGTGTCGACACAGTGTGCACGCTCTACCAGTCGTTCCAGGAAGGGGCGGGCTCGGGCCCCGGAGGTTTGATGGACAGCGCAAAGGAACCTCCTGTAAGGCAGGGAGGGGGTGCCACGGGAGACGACACCCTGCTCAGACCTTGCCCTAAACATATGAGTGCCACTGAGAGGTTACGCAAAGTCATCCAGGAGCTCGTGGACACTGAGAAGTCTTACGTGAAGGTGAGACTGCAAAGCTTTGCTTCTGTCATGAAATATCTCAGAAGAAGCCAACATGAATATTTGATTCAACTCGTCCACGTTCTTTTTTACTCGTTGGTAATACAATAGTATTATTATATCCATTTTTATTTCACCCAGACAAAAAAAAGCACCATAGTATCTTTTGAAACTAACCCGGGAGCTACTCCACATTCACATGATGTAAAACAATACAATCACTGGCAGCTGCCCAGGACTTAAGGGAAGAATTGAAAATATGGGGGAAGATATGATCTTTCTTGCTTTCTTGTTGAAAGTTAGATGAGTACATTCATACCATGGTAAAATATAAAGCTGGATAGCTTAGCTTTTTTGTGATCTAAAACAAGAGAACAATTAAAAGCTGTTTCCTGTGTCACAGTTAGAGCTCCTCCTTCCCTCCTCCTCCTGTCTAGTCTAGTGAGTCTAGTTTATCTTCCTCCCGCCCAATCATTTTGCTGCCCTCATGTTTTCCAATACGACCTTTACCTTCCCGACGCACATTAAGGAGCGGCATTCATGAGCTTCTTGACTCTGCGACACTTGTCATTGCAGCATTTTTTTCCCCTTTTCTTCTTTATCTCCTAATTTTTCATTAAGTCCCTTTCCCGTCCACCCCTCTCTTTCAACCTGCTGTTGATTTGTAATTGAGGGAGGAGATTGTCTTCCTGGAGTGCCTTGATGCAGGCCTGCTCACTCGTATCCATGCACCACTAGCAACTGCTTGGGGAGGGGACGAGGAGGAGGAGGCGTAAGCTCATAAATCAACCTAATGAGAGTATCCCCAGTGATACCAAGACAAGCTACAGCCACATTAAAGTAGTGGGGGGGAGATGAGGGGAGATATGAGGGAGAAGATGGAGGAATGAGGTGAGGGACTGTGGGAGGGAGAGTTGGAGGTTATAAAGCGAGAAACTAGAAGTGATCTGACGATGAAAGGGATTTTAAAGGACAGACAGGTTAAGGAATGAGCTTTTGAATCCTTATGACTGACCCCCTGTATTTTTTGTGTGTGTGCAGGACCTGGCATGTTTGTTTGAGATCTACCTGAAGCCTCTGCAGAATGAAACCTTCCTCACACTGGACGAGGTGAGTGTGTGTTATCATGTCAATGCTAAACGTGATGACAGGTGTCTGTCCTGAGCGGTGCTGAGCCTAAATAGAACGTCGAATTCATTGAGTGTCGATTACCCGGAGGTGATGTCGATGAACTCTGCTCTTCCATATCTCGCTCATTACCACTGTGACTGGCTGGAGGACAAATTAGCATCCCCCTGCACTGACCTTCTAGCATCCCACAGGGACACACCACTAAAGCCAAGCTTAACTGTAAACCCACCCTTCAAGCATTCATCAAAGATTCACACACCGCAATGTGGCTGATTTCGGTGCATTAACAAAATGGATCTCCCATTTGCAATTAAACTGTTGTTGCGGGTTCCTGTGTCAACATATGGTAGTAGCTGCATCTTGCTAATGTCCTCAGCCCTGTGTGCGCTGCTCTGTACCAGGCGTGACCTCAAACACAGGAAGCCTCTCCCGAGATATGCTAGTCGATAGGCCACTGAGCACCGGGGCAAATTAAAAGGCCATTATGGGACAGTCGGACGTGTCCTGACACAAAATGGACGAGGGCATGTTAGCCCCCCGAACAGCTTTTAATGAAGGGAAGTGTTGACTCTGGTTATGTGTGTCGGAGATGGTGTGTTAGACTGCACGACTTTGTACGTACGTGTGTGTGTGTGTGTGTGTGTGTGTGTGTGTGTTACACTTGTAGCAGCCCCATAGCTTGTCCCTAAGTGCTTTTGTCAGAGATGGAGCCATCAGACTGGAGGTTTTATAACACTCCAGGGTGCCTGTCTGACTGACTGTTATGAATTACAGGCACTCTTGGCTTTTCTTTTTTTCTTGTAGCCTCATATTCCTTCACTTTCTCCTTTCTCCCCCTCTCACTCTCCTCTCTGCCATTTTCCTTTCATACATCCTTATCCATCACCTTCTCACAATTCCCTGCTACCTCTCCTTTCATCTCCTCTTTCTATCCATTATCCTACAAAAACCCCCGTTCTCCTCCTCAGATGGAGAGTCTTTTTGGCAGCCTGCCAGAGATGTTGGACTTCCAGAGGGTCTTCCTACAGACCCTTGAGGAGAGGATTGCTTCCTCGCCTGACTTCAGCACCCTGGAGACGCCCTCACAGTTCAAGGTGAGATGCACGCACACAGTAAAATATCACATTATTGATTAAAATGTCCAGAGATAGATTCCATGGATGAGTATACAGAATAACATTATTTTCCAACCAGGTGATTTTAGCAACTACTCTGAAAGAAAGGCATGATCTTTGAGGTCTTGACGGTTATAAATAATTGTGGTGGTGTGACAGGAGTGTTGCCAGCAGATTTATAGGCTTGACATGACAACGCGTGGGGTCTATTGATCGAGGCGGCGGTTCACTGGTTGTATTGCGAGCTGTTGAAAGCTGGTGTGCTCGAGAGGGTTAGGCGAGAGGGAGATGACAGAGGGGTTGTTTGAATGGTCTCCCAAGAGAAGGAGGACAGAGTCGCCTGGTCATGTTCTGCCTCTTTTCTTTTCTCTCTTTGTACTTATTCGGCTTTGTGTAGCAGCACTCTCACACTCTCCATCTGTGTGTGACACTCCTGTCTTTGTTTTTCCTCTCACACCCTCTCTGTTTACAGAAGCTACTGTTTTCTCTCGGGGGTTCCTTTCTCTACTACGCTGACCACTTCAAGCTCTACAGTGGTTTCTGTGCCAACCACATCAAGGTCCAGAAGGTCCTGGAGAGAGGTACGACACGCGCCTTCACACGCATGAAGAGTACATTTGTGGCATGATCACATGCTTACTGTACAATGGGAGATTGAGAAGTAGCAGATTAAAGCTAATCCAGTGATCCACTCCCTGCCACATTCAGCTTCCTTGCACCTACGTTGCATCAGAGACACCTCACGGCACTCAGTGTTGAAGGTTTGGCCTCCTCTCTTGGGAAACAAATCCATTATATAAAGAAGTAAATGTTCCAGGTGACTGATTCCTCTCCTGTTTACCGCAAAACCCTGATCCATCTTCATCCGCAACATAATGCACACACACACACACACACAGAACGTAGTTGGGAGACACCTTTTATTTTGTGAGCTATGATCTCGAAACAAAGCCTATTACCTGTTTTCCAAGCAGATGAAGTGAAAACAAACGCATGTATTAATACACAGACTTTGGATAACCTTGTCCGCTAACTGCAGATATGCGACCATAACAACATAAGAGCCTTAATAATTCCTTGCGTCCCCCTCAGCATGTGACAGAGTAGAAATTTTAAAGTTGATTTATGGCTGTTAAGACGCCGGCCTTTGCTGCCACTATTTGGGAACGCTGCCCAGCACTGAGAAAAATGTAAGAAGATTGGCTTCTTTGCTGACAGGGGGGGCAAATTGCCCCCTTGTGCTGCTTAAATCTGCCCCATTAGTAATATTGTGTCGGATATTGCTCGGAGTAAGCAGCAGGATGGATATTTAATTAGATTATAAAGTAGAAAACTTTGATGGTTATCAAAACTCTGGTGCGTGAAAGAGTTGTTTTTTCTTAAATATTTTGAAAGATCATGAAAATGATGTTTAATGATACATTATGCCACCATCAGGCTATAAAAAGCCTTTCCTGCAATCACGCCCTCTTATTACTTTTATTAAAAAACCTGAATCTGTGATCCAAACGTAAGCGGAAGGCTAACCGTACTACCCAATCAAAGAGTGGACCCTTTGGTTTTGTATGGTCAAAAATGACTGACTGTCCTTTTCAGACAGATCTTGGCAAAGTGATTATTCTCCAAGTCCTTCAGTCTGTGGGCAGTGCCAACTCAATGCAAAATGACTCCAAATGTTCCCGTGCCAGTACTCTACTTACAGGGTTCATACACCCTGTCCTTTCCCCAAAGCTTTAAATGGTGGGGTGTAAAGTATTATAGCTGTTCACACACACCAATATTAGAACATGTAGCTAAATAATTGCACAGTACAGATAAGGATGGGCAAGAAAAACAAGGTGATCGAGTACATGTTTGGCTCAGTGTGACGTGGAGCCTGGTCACAATCAGCAAGGACACAGAAGAGATCTGTGGGAGTTTGTCAACCCTTTAAGTAATTATATGCCCGTCTCTGCCATCTTCATTACCCCTCCTCTCCCTTTCCTATCATGCCAAGGGCCCTGGGTTGCCTAGTTTCTCTGTTTATTTGTCGACTTGTTAATTGCCTGCCAATTACTCTGGGAGGTGTCGATGCTGCTGCCTGTCTGTGGCTGGGAGTGCTATAATTAATACTTTAATGGCCCCCCTCGGTAAGCGCGGTGGAAGCAAACTGCTCTGGGAAAATGTCATCACCTTTACAGAAAGCTCTTTCTGTATTATACCTGCCATTTCACACTACACTCTAAAGTCCCCCCCCCCAAAAAATGACACTGTAAATAAGACCGCTTTAGTATTTAAGTAACTCATCACAGTTCTGCTCACTTTTCTTTTACTTTCGCTTTGTGGAAACACATTGTCTGCAATTTATTACAACACTCAGCTGTAATGTGCTGATTTAAATAGATTCACCTAAATACTGCAGTGGTCATGGTAGGTCGAGAAGAAGCCTACACTACCCCCTGCTGGAGGCATCTTATTGCACCACGATCCTGCACTACCATGCACAGGACTATGTCAGATTACAATAGAGAGCCACACATCTCTCTCACGATGTATGCATGAGACTGCCAGAGTACATCAGGAAACACAAAGATGACAAACAGCTGAGAGATTCATCTTAATTCGGCTCGTGTTTGTTTTTGTTTTCCAGCTAAGACAGATCAGGCCTTCAAGGAATTCCTGGATGCGAGGAACCCCACCAAGCAGCACTCGTCCACCCTGGAGTCCTACCTGATTAAACCGGTGCAGAGGGTGCTCAAGTACCCCCTGCTGCTCAGGGAGCTGGTCTCCCTCACTGACACAGACAGTGAGGAGCACTACCACCTCACCGGTAAGGAAAGGACAACATATACATTTACACACTCACCCACACATACACATGGGGAGGATGTGCTAAAAATGTTTTCACACGTGTAATTTCTGTGTCATGCCATCATGAATGGGAATATTAAGTGACAAAGACAATGAGCAAACAAAATCTGCTACTGTAATACAAAGCACCCACATATACAGTTGACAGTTGATCCTTGTTAACACTTCATTCTGTTCTTGTCGCTGCAGAGGCTCTAAAAGCCATGGAGAAGGTGGCCAGCCACATAAATGAGATGCAGAAGATCTACGAGGATTACGGCTCCGTGTTTGATCAGCTAGTTGCCGAGCAGACCGGCCACGATAAAGAGGTAGACGCACACTTCACAATTCTATTTCTAATCACAAAGCGTACTAAATATATTAAAAGTTCAGAGTTTCTGCTACAATAAATACTTCTTACATTTAAAACAACTTAAATCCAGTTAACTATCAGTACATCAGAGCGGAGCTGTTTATCTTAAGTTGTTTTCTCTGCATCGCCTCTAGGGATTGAATACATTTACAAATTGATGGAATACTTAGTTGGTAACCACTGCATAAATATTCATAGTGAATATTAAGTAGTGTTGTGAAGGGGACTGTATGTTTTCAACATATTTAACAGCTCTCAGATAAAGGTTTGCTTGAAAATCAGCTTTCATCCCATGTACAAACACTAGTTTGTAGTGTCTGTGGAAGCCTATTCATGGCCTCAGATAGTTAGTATGTATCTCACACAGCAGTGAAAAGCCAAAGTCTGGCTTGTTGTTCTCCCGCTGTCGCTGCTTCTCTTTTAAATTCTCTCCTGTGTGTCTCTGTCAGGTCACAGAGATCTCTATGGGAGAGTTTCTCATGCATTCCTCAGTGGTCTGGCTCAATCCACATCCGTCGCTGGGCCGCATGAGAAAAGACCCTGAAATGACCGTGTTTGGTGAGTCTGCACGCTGCCACCATTGTTGTTACATTCTGCCATACTCCAGCTGTTCCAATTTAAACTCAGTACTTTTTAAATCTCAAAGGTTTTGGGCAGAAATGACCAAACCAAATAGCAGACACTTCCAATATTGGATCCATTCTGCTGCACAGCCACAGTAGCACTATTTCAATATCCGTAGCTGTAGCACTGATATACTTCAAGCCTTCAATCTGGCATCTAAAATGCTCCTGTGGTTTGCTCTCCTTTAGTCTGTTTTCCCCAAGAGGCATTCGCAGGCAAAACTAAGACCCTGATGTGTTCTCTCTCACCAGTGTTCAAGAAAGCGGTGATATTGGTCTACAGGGAACACAACAAGCTGAAGAAGAAGATGGTATGCATTGTATCTGTTGCACTCATTTACTCTCACACGTCACGTGTCTTTGGTGTGAAATGTAGCATTTTTCTTCTCTGTGATGACCAGACGAACCATCGTTCAGCCCATTCTCACGGAGATTCGGATCCATTTAAGTTCCGTTGGCTCATCCCGCTCTCTTCGCTGCAAGTCAGATTGGGAAATACTGCAGGTAAGAGGCCGGCACACTGCCACATTATCCCCACTAAATCACTCACAAAGTACATCCACTAAATCTTTTTGTTCCTTCTCCCCCTTCATATTCCTCTGCACACACACACAGACACCCCTAAGCTCATTCTCCTCGCCCACACACATGCGTATACATCTTCTGGCATTTCTATTCAGCACCATCCCTCCCTCCTTATCATCTTCTGAAACCATAAACCATATTTGGACTGTGTGATTAAAAGCCTCTCCTTTATTTCCTCGTTCTCTCAGGAACAGGCACGGAAAGCAGCTGCATCTGGGAGCTGATTCACTCCAGGTCTGAAGTGGAAGGCAGGCCGGAGACCGTCTTTCAGCTGTATAGCAGGTTAGAGATCAATCTTTCAGGTGCAATTAATCTTGATTAATACGAGTATGCATTCATTGATTCCTTAGTCTTTTTTTTTTTTTACTGCACTGCACATGTTGTCCAACCAGGCAAAAATAAAAATGATCAGGTGGTCAGACAGGCTGTAAACAAGCCAACGGTTTAGCCAGATTATATAACGCACTTTATTTGGAGGCAAAGCCAAAGTGAGTATGCTCATAATGTTGGTAATCTCTGCACAGGAAAACTACGATAAGTACTACTATCTATCCATCCTTTTTTTTTTATTTATTTGTTTTTTAAACACAGTTCCCCCTTAGCTTTCTTTTTTTTGTCTTACAGTTGCCCTTACTGATATAAAGGATGGTTGGTTGCAAAAACATACCCCAGTACTGATAAACTGAAATTATCTTAACCTTTTCAAATATGTAGTTATTCCCTCAGCTCCAACTCATGAAGTCAAACCAGTATTTAGGATGGATGGATGTTTACCCAGCTTAAAGCCACTGAACACCCAAATCCATGAAAGCCTTCTAACTGTGTAATTCAGGATCTTATGTAGATAATAGTAACCATCTAAAAGTATTAGGAATTAGTTTCAAACCACATTTGAAATATCGTTACGTTTTTGTGAGCTTACTTGATATTGGGTTTGAATTGGGCGTGGTTATGTCTAGACAATTCTCATTTAGTCTGCCTCAAAACCAGCAGCAGCAAACAGGAGCCAAAAGTTCTTAAGTACTTGACTTTTTAGTGTAAAAAAAAATAAAAATCAACACAAGCTGTGAAGGAGGACATTTCGACACAGTTTTACTTATTAAACAGAAAAAGACAACTGTACACTTCTGTATTCAAGTTTCTCTTTTTACCGTACTAAGATTAGATTCATTGCCATGTTACGTCAAGTCAACTTTATTGCTGCTATATGCACAGGACATGCAGAGAATTTAAATTACGTTTCTCTCATATACCCGGTGCAAAACAAGCTATAAACATGAAACTTAGATAAGATGAACAGTTTAAATGTAGATGGAATAAAAAATAAACATGACAAAAACTTAAAATCACTTGAGCATGCCGATGAAGACATACATGTATACACCACATTATTGGGACAGAGAGGAGCTGCGGCATCCACACAACTTTTCAACAAAAAACTCTCACAAACTGAAACAAAACTCTTAGGTTAGACTTTCCACTATTCAAACAATCACCAACACTGGTTTGGTTGATAAAAATCAATTCACTGAGTGGGATGTGAAAATACTTGGGTAAAATAGTTGTTTTTGTTGAAGGAGTTTGGTCTGGTGCCTTTGAAGAGAGCGTAGATAACAGCTACAGTTCCCCATCAGAAAGAGCTGTCTGACAGCAAAGCAGTGAAAATACTCACACACTTAAACTGGTATTGACTTTTTCTTTCCTTCTGTGGCTAAAATATGTTCCCTCGTCCACAGCAGCAGCTTAACTTGCATGCCGGTACTGATGAGTTAGATGTCAGTCAAAATCTGCCATGTCTTTACAGCCTTGAAAAATGGTCTGAACAGCAACATGAGCTACTTTTGAAGTCAGTTTTCAGTCAGTTATGAATGATTAATTTGGATTAGATTCATGTGGATGCTTAATGAGTCGCTCAACTTTGATATCCTATATGCATTTTTACTATTTCAAGACACTTTTCCAGAGACTCTAAAACAATCAAGCCCATTTCTTCATAGTCTATTTGTAAGAGTACGACTGAAGCATAATAACTTCCTTAAAAACATTCTGAAAAAATATGCTCTATAATCCTCTATTAAATTTGCAGCACTTAATACAGCATAGCACAAAGATGCAGGAGGAAGTTATTTGCCAGCCTGTCCACAGTTCTCTCTCATTTTCCAAAATGTCAAAACTGCAGCGATGACTCATAACACAAAACAAAAGAATGTATTTTCACTAGAAAAATACAAAATGTTTCACTTTGTCCTTTTTGTAGCTCAATCTAATATCAAATCAATAATTGTGATCCATTGCAATCGCTATCTGCTGCTGTTTTAGTATTTAAGGGTATACAATACATGCAGATGGTAGTGAGAGTGAAGTCTGTGACCAAATTCGTAATTCTCATGACACACTGTTAAACTGGGATCATTCCTAATGAATTAAGTCACTCATTTCACTGGAGACGTGAAATCTCACCAATCCCCTTAATCTATATTTAGCCTTTGATATCAAGTTTAACATACCCTGTGCTCATGTTACTATGGTTCCTCTGCTGTGTCCTTCTCAGTGTGCCAGAGAGCAAGGTCAACATCATCAAGGTGATCCGCTCCATCCTCAGGGAGAACGTGAGGAGGAATATGAAGAGCGAGGGTACGTTGGAGAGGGGCTGTAAGGAGCGCCTGGTCCCCCTGCGCAGCACCCTGCCCTCCTCTGCAAGGCTAGGTGAGTGTTCAGGAGCATTCTCATAAAAATGCAAGGAGTGGAAGGAAGAAGAGATTTCTGTCAATTTAAGTTCTACAAACAACACTTGACATTTGTTTTGAGTACTTGGCGCTGCTTCTTTGGAAAGTTTCCTATAAAAACACGTCCACATAGAGCGGATGAGTGATTCTTGCTGACTGGTATTTAGCCTTTAAGATCATTCAGCTTTAAAAATAATCAACTGTGTAATGCAAAGTATGCACGTACTGCTAATGCTAGAGGGGCTTATGGTGCAAGTGTTGAGCTCAGATAAGACTGACATTTCTGACTCCCATCTCCACATTTGTTACTAGGTTCCTCCAGGGCTTCCTGGTTGTGTAAGCAGCCATTTGGAGATCTCTCCACCCAGGCCGGGAACCTCAAGCTGGGCCCAGACTCAGACGAGGGAAGCCTGAGCAGTGGAACCTACAGTTTGTCTGGGGCTCCTCCACCTTGCACCTCCTCTGACTCGCATATCCTTCCTGTCCTGACACCTGGCTCCAACTCGCAACCCCGCTCCACCTCAGCTGTGAAAGAGTCAGATATTTTAAGTGATGAGGACGATGACGGCTTTAGTGAGGGGGGGACGAGGACTGACAGTGGAGACAGCAGTTCCCCAACTAGCGCCATCGAGGCTCAGTTCCTCCAACTTCAACTCTCAGAGGACGCTGTGTCAAAATGTGCACCGGCTCCCTGTGTTCAGCCTGAGAGAGTTGGGGACACTCCAGAGACTGAACCCAAACTGATGCGAGGGCATTTCAGTGCTGTTAAAAAGAAGCCCAGCAGTTTCAGGAGGAGCCAGGGTGCACTGTTGAAGATGAAGGCTCACAGCAGGTCACTGGACAGCCAGGCAGATGCAGCATCGGCTTCAGGGGTAGTGGACCTCAACACATTGCTGGAGAGGGAGTTCAGCGTTCAAAGTCTGACTTCTGTAGTGAATGAAGACTGTTTCTATGACCCAGCTGAGAGCTGTGCCACTGACTCTGGAGATACCACCCCTCTTAAGGGGCTGGATGGACATTAGCAGAACTATACTGTACCCAGGCCACAAGTTAATGGTCACGGAAGGTGAAATGTGCTGACCAAAGCCCTCGCGTCACAAGAGGGGCGGTTGTGAAGCTGTGCCTCAACTCGGAAGTCTGTTTAGTAAGCCACACACCAGCCTGCTAAAAGTTAGCCGTAAATTATCTGTTCTAATGGAAGCCTATTGGCTGACAGACCCAGTTTCTCCCCGCAGAGAGACGAAGCGATGTGATTTCTGTCCCAATGATAATGACTGCAATGAATCTGCCAAGCACTGATGCGTTCCCGCGATCTCCTCAGCTCTCTGGGCTTTGCCTCATCCCAACAAAACCGTCTGAGTGACGTATTCCATCCGTGTGTTCCCTGCAGCTCATGCTGATTGGCAGTTTTTATTTGGATTTTGACCTTTTTCTATGAGGAAATGGGGAGAGTGTCCTTGGTCTGTCAGTCACAAAAAGTTTAAAAGGAGTCTACAGTGCATATAGAGCAATGGGGGACTTAAAATGAAAGTTTGAGTTTGTTGGGTCTTTGTGCTACATGTTGCTTGCCAGGCAGGAGGCTTTCATACAGTGTTCAGGCTTGGTAAACTATTCATATGTATTTGGTTTCACAGAATCAACTACTATAAGTCACCTCTTATTATAAACAATGTTATCATTAAAAATGAAATGAGGCACTAAATCAAGACCCACCCAAAGAGCCACATCTGTCAAATCAGACTTCCTGAGAAGAGATTGGCCTAAATAAATAAACAAACAAACAAACAGGAAGGACACAGACTTTCCAGACTAAGCCTTTTTGCTGTCTTTGGTGCACTAAAGTACACTGTTTGCCTATATATTTTTAATATTTTTTATTTGTACAGGTTTTAATGTAATTAATGCTGTTTTTATTTATTAATAGGTTTGATTATGTATATCTTAGCAATGTAACTTTTTGGGTGAAGGCTTGAACCGATGGCTAAAGATTTGGTCCATTAGTAAATAATAATAAAAAAAAAAAAGATGCAATACAGCTTGACTTTTTTTTCCTTCTTCCCCCACTTCATTTAACATGTAGCCTACTGGATTTTGGTTGTCTTTCCCTGAAAATTGAAATTTCCAGTGTATGCACTGGAAAGTGTTTTTGAGAAATGGCTGCTCGATTGAATGATTCAAACTGCAATAATGTTTTAAACCCCAATGTTTTTGTTTGTGTGTCCTGTGTATATAATCTTTTATATCTTTGAGACGTTTCTGTATTGTCTTTATACATACTTGACACTGTACAGGTAAGAAACAAGGCAGGAATTTGCGACAAATGCAGCTGATATTTTTGTAAAACGTTTGCCATAGCATAAAGTACATGTTGAGGTACTATTTAAAAAGGCAAACCACTACTACATTCTTTACCTTCTCAGTTCAACTTTACCATGCCTTTAATGCTAGCATACCAATGAATGTGAATGCCCCATTCTTATGAAATTGTTTTATAAATAAAAGTTTTATCTGTGAATGATGCCTGGAGAACAATGCTTTCAACTTTCAGCTCAGCTGTCAGTTCACTTTTACAGATCCTTTCTGTGCTATTGACAGGTAAAGCACTGCTGGGAAGTAAGTATCTTATCTCAGGCTTGGTCCCTTGCCACCAGTCCCTGATTAGCTGTCATAAGAAATAATATATAGTCCATGTATTGGAAGAAAATGTATATCTTCAATAAAAATATCTGACAGAAGTGGGGCACAGTTACATGACGAAAGAAAGCTTTACTGTGCTGCTAGGTTTTTATACAAAGACGTGTGAAATTAACCAAGCAATATGTGGGAAATGTTCAGTTGGCTGAACACATTTAGCATCTCCACAAGGACAATAATTAGTTTTCACATTTCTTATTCTCTTTTATATTAAAGTCAGCAGACTGAAAAAACACCCAAATTATAAATTAAATGATGTTTTGTCAGTCTCCCCACTTAGCCCCAGTATCATCCGCATGGCTAGATGGCTTTTATTTGGAGACATCTGCTGACATTTTGGCACCCAAACAGGAGTTAAATAGAATAAAATTACTGTGCTTAAAGCAAGCTTATGTAATATTTATTGTACAATAGCCAACTGTAGCCACAACTATGTGATCATGTTTCAAACTAAAACTAGGCACCACCATAAACTACTGGTCATACCAGACCAAGTATAGCTGTAGACGTAAAACCCTGTGTATCAAAGTGTTTTTTATTGCTTGTAAACTTACTTATAACAGGAAGTATGTGATTTATTTTTTTAAGTTACAGTGTCATTTTAAAACTTCAAAAATCTTATGTAAAAAGCTTCAAAGCAATGTGTCTGACCCGTAAAGACACTTTGCAACATGCTGCCACTTGTTCGCTTTGATGCACTCCTGGGCTATACAAGTTTAGCTTTATGTAAGACCATGATTAGTATTTTGAGACACACAGGATTATTTCCTGACAGGGTGAACAGGTGTAGAAGACCACCAGACAGCCAAGCACGATGATGAAGCATCAAAATATGCGTGGCCAGGTAATGCTGGCAAAGTAACAGAGGGAAACCTTGTGTCCTTTTTTTATTATTATTATTTTATAGTCACTGCATTTCACAATCAGTGACAAATCACCCGCAGTAAATCTGTCATGATGATGCCTGGATAGCAGCTACAGCGTGAGCCGTTAGCTGGCTGCAGGGATGAAATTGTGTATGGTTCAGGTATTTGCTGTGATTTATCAGATTAACATGCAGTGACAGACAACTGTGGCAGTTTAATGGTTTGAAAACCACACTAAAAGCTATCCAGATTCATTCTGAAAGGTGGTGAGCCGAGGATCATTATTCTTGATTTATTTTACGTTTTGCCAGGATGATTCACACTCATTTTGTCTGGGAATGACTATAAAATGTAGAATGTCCTCCAGTCACCTCTAACCTGTCACAGTCACCCCCCCCCTTGAGTCTGGACACCTCAGACCTCATCACAGGTGTCACACCACACAGTTATTAGCATGTAATATAGCATAGATAATATAGTATCATTATTACACATCTACAATATGTCTCAAGCTTACACTGAAAAATTAATTCATCACCTCAAGGCTTGACTACTGCAATGCTCTCTTGTTTGGCCTCCCTGGGAAAAGTTTGCTTACAACTTATTCATAACTCAGCAGCCTAAGACCAGACAGAGACCTCATATAACTCCTATTTTAAAGTCAATGCATTGGTTGTCTGTTAGTTTTAAAACAGATTTTAAGATCTTATTTGTTGTTGTACTGAATGGCCTGTGTTTATTCACTTTAAGCCCATGTAAAGGCAATTCTGAATACATTAAATATGTTGTAAAATAGTTGCTGAAAACATGTGAAAAGACTTTGAACAATATATTACTGAAATGTGGAGTTAGAGGTTTAAACAGATTTTCACCAGTTTTCAGTCCAGGTTTTTGTGGGCGGTCCTAAAGGGTGGCTCGATGACACACTGAAGCCACCCTGAACATACCCCTGCACCCCTAGCAGGGAAATGGAGATTAATTAATCTTTCTAAGAGTGTTTCAAAGTTAGTCATGTCATCTTATGAACTCATCTGCCACGTTTTAGTCGCTTGAAAAAGGCTGCTTCACTGCTCCCACGAGTGGGCATGGTTTCAGCACATACAGTCCTGGAGCTGAGAATACTGCTCAGTTTTACCTGATTTTGACACCTATTTTAATAGACTTAATATATTTATATATTAATATATTTAATCATTTAATCACTCAAATTTGGCTGGGTGGTTTAATAACACTTTCTTCTTTGGTCTTACAAACCCAGAACACATCTATTCTTACTTTACAGACTTTAATTTAGTTAAACATTTTATTGTTACAGGTTTGTTACTTGCTGAATTGGCGTTTCATTTCTATGCATTTGTTCTGAAACATGTTTTATTTTCTTATTGGCTGCTGCAACATTTTATCATTCTATTTTTATTTTTAATTTTTTGCAAAATTCCATTCATTGTTTTTATTTGTTGCTCTTTCTACACGTTTACATGAACGTTGCTATAACAAAAACATAAAGTTTGAGTCCAATACCTGACAGCGGATTTGACGTGAGGATGCAATTTGGATGTAGACTCACTTGTAAGTGCAGAACTCGGTTATCTCACAGACTTAGTTGGTAGCTAGCAGGCCTCTCTCTTCTTTAATTGATGTCCAGCAGACAGCTGAAGAGTTATTCAGAGATAAACTGTGGACGGTAACGTTCAAACATATTACACAGTCCAAACAAACACGAGTACAACGTGGCACACGAGCAGCTGTGCTCCTGCACAGGTGTTTCTAATCAGTGGCTAATTACCTTCCACTTATGCTTGACGTCAGTTCTCTTCCCATACAAAACCTTCAAAATAAAAGCTCATTATAACACAAAACTATAGTTTTGTTTTTTTTTAGTGTCCCTGAGCTATCTTTATAACATCGCGGCATAGCAGCCCTGCATACCTATCTGCCATGCAGATCTGATGAAATCCTGATTGTGGTTGGAGATTAGTGCCCACCAATAATCAAAACCGAGTGAGTGAATCTTCTCTCTGGCAAGTCAACCATATCACACCATCTGCCACGCTGGCACGCAACAGCCCTGCCATGTTCTGTTAGTGATAATCTGCTCTAGCATTCAAAGAGGAGTATTTTATTGATATGAAACCTTAAAATAACAACACCAGGCTTGGATTTATGTACGTTTCATAATTACTGTATTCTGTACAGGAAAGGTAACAAACATGTAACATCAGTGCTTCCATGAACATTTATGATGCAAGTTTGTAATTTCTTTAAAAAAAACATAGGCATCAATTCCTCTTCCTTTAATACAACACATTCCCATCACTTTCCTCTTCCCTTCAAGCTCTGACTCCCAAGTGACTACAATATAGTACACAGTGGAAGGAAAAACTGGCCTGGATATGGTGCTGCCATGTTGTTCTCATTCTCTAAACCACCCTGAAAACAGTGACATTTCCTTCAGGTCCCACAGGACAAGGTGTTATGCAAGTTAAATCTCAAGTAAGAACTGGGACATATAGATACCCACTTTTAAAGAGCTATTACAGGTGATAAGCATTCTTTATTCTCCCAAAAACACATATCTGCTTTGAGATATCGCATCCTGGAACAAGGGGCTTGGAGCTGATCCAAAACCCACCCAGGATCTTAACGTGCCATGTGGTTCTTGTCTCTGCTCCAGGATTTCATGTATACCAAGTTACCGATTGCTCCCTGTGTGCAGGGAAAAGCGTTTTAAAAATACATGCATATGCCAGGTGGAAATGTCAAGGCTAAGAGCAGTCGGTTGTCTCCCTCGGTTAACAGAGGCTATTAAAGGAATTCTCTAGGTTTCTGGGCTTCTTGTCTCTCTTTCAGCAGGGCTGTTCAGGACTTGGTGGCATGCCGGTTGGCGTGGCAATAAACGTGTCTATTGGTATGTGTTTTTGCCCAGTGAGGTGCTTCAGTCTGAGCTCCTCTCTGAACTCATAACTGAGGAGACTTGGCTCATTGGTACAGAGATGAGCATAGGCATCTGCTAAAGCCCTGATATGGGGTATGGTAAGTTCTGTCGGGCGTAGAATGGGGTCCACATCTGCCTTCTCCATCATCTCCTGTGTCAGCTCGATGCGACATGCCTCTGGGAACAACTTTCTGAGGGTGATAAAAATGATACAGTACATGATAAGTATAGATTCCTACACTCAGGTCGCTTTGATAATCTTAATCATGCAAGTTTAATGACATAAAGTTCAAACAGAAAGAAATTATCCCTCAGCAATTATTTCAAATCTGTGAAGTTAATTGAAATCACACAAAGGGCTAGAACTGCTCATGAATTGTTAATTTGTTCCACTGCCATGCTCCATAGTCGAGGGATGTAGATACTGTCAGACACCTCACACCGACACAAACTTCTCAAACGTAGAGAGGGCAGCTATAATTTAAATGTCTAATTTTTTATTTATATTGCTGGATCTCATCCTCAAAAGCTCTCCCACTCCCAGAATATTCAATACAGAGAGGTAGCCATTTCATTTTTAAGACATTTGTCCATCTAAGTTATTCTTTTCTGTTCTTTCTCTGCAGGTTGGTGAGCAATAGCCAATTCCACACACTCTGGAGTACAGATGCTTTTTAGGCGCTTCAGCGCTGGTGCCTCCTCTCCAATTTGGTGCTGCTGCTGCCAACTCAGTGCAATTACATCAAATATGTTGCCTCGTCTTCCTATGCAACCTCAATGACTCATAATTGCTGCTCTCTTTCACAGAGCCAGTGCTCTTTTGTTATCCGGGCCTACATACGCTTTTCTAACAGGCACAGGGGGTGATGGGCAGCATGCACATTCATGTGGGCGTGTGGGTTTAAACAAGAAGTGTGCTTCTGATGTTCTTCAGACTTCAGTTTCTGAAAGCCTTGAAAGTTGTTTCATTGTCAGAGTGGAGTGTGTGACCAAGAAAAGCAAATCAAAAAACGTTCTAATTAATGATGACATGTCGACATGGCTGTCAGAAAAACTGAGAGTAGAAAATGTTGAGAGAGACATGAGGGTGAGATTTAAAAGATTTTAAAGTATAAAAGAGAGAGAGAGGAAAGAGAAGTAGCTGCTTTAAAAGCTACATCACGTTGTATAATTGTGCTTACTCTACTCCTTTATGGCAGTGCTTCCTGCGGAACTGGAAAATATTCCTGACGACTTTTTCCACCAGCTTGAAGGGTTGCTGGATCTGGGGCTGAACCAGAGGGGTGAAGTTGACTACTCCAACATCCACCTACACAAACACACGCAGGAGGAGGAATACAAACAGCAGGGGGTTAGCAAAGACCTTCAAACTAGATTGCATTAGTCATGGGCGAGGAGGAAGGAGAATGCAAAGTGTGGAGAGATAAATTCTAGAGAGAAAGGTTTCCTGACAAATGGCGAGAGCGATACAAAGCTGGACAATGGGAGGGAGAGAAAGAGGTGGCCGGATCAACACACTGGGATAAAAGAAAAGAGGAAAGGCAGAAAATAAGATGACGCAGCATGGCTGGCTGGCGAGCCGGTTCCAGTTGCCACAGTAACACCTGTGCGATGGACCATAGAAACTGAGCCTGTCTCTATCTTTTCTGTCTCTCTTCCTGTCAGTGCATCACTGCTGAATTTCTTAATACCTACGAGCCTGAGTCACTGTAGCACTCGTCTCCTCGTCCCACTGTCTTTGGCAATCCAGCTCTTCCCTTTCCACCGTTGGTGCAACCAGTGGAGCATGATATAGATCCAGTGGTGGGTGTGTTAAGCTTTCCTGCATTATGAGAAATATGCAGAATGTTTGCTATTCACCAGTTATTACTGATTACTTTCAGCCAACAGTTTAAACTGTTTATATTTTACCTTTTAACTAACTACTTCAACTGTTCATTTCCTTTAGCTCATTATTTCAACTGTTTATCTGTGTTTTTATTTAATTAGACAATTCATGCTTTACATTGAGCTAACAGTTGTAGCTAACCTTTTTGCTTGCTTGCTAGTTGTTGCACACACGTTTTCTATTCTAAATTTAATTGAGAATAATTACTTGGATTAATAAGTTAGAATTAAATGTATTTTTTAGCTTTTCAAACTTATTATTTTTCTAATTTCTTCCAACTAATGCAGGCCTATACACAAGGGTAAAAGGATTTCTGGTAGAAAATTATTGCACTACAGTAGAGCACTGGTGGTAGTGGTAACTTTGGATCCAGTTCTTCACTAGCTGCTGTCTCCTGATCCTTTCTGTGTCGGCCCTAAGCTGACATGACACACTACTGAAGTAATCGTGCCAGACTCAGCAGAGCCTAACTCTTGCTCTCAGATTGCTCCCTCTTTAACACAAGCACACATACATCTAGCACTTTTTTTTTTTTTTTTGCTTGTTCTACCATAAAGGATAATCAACTCATGATAGCATCAGAAGAACCAAAATACATTAATGAATCTCTGGATCGGTGTTTTAGTGGCACAAAGGGGACAATCATCTTTTAAGGGCATTTCACATGATGTCATTCAGTCCTGCAAGATATAGCTTGAAGGGCTACAGCACAGTCAGAGAGACTACTTTGCTGTGTGTGGAACAATGGCACAGCCAGGCAGCGGGCAGCAGAGCGGAGCAGTCGCTTGTTTCCATAGTTGGTCATAGTTTTAATTCTCCAGTGAGGGAGCACAGAGAGAAGGACTGTACTCTGACTGTCAATGGGGCATCAGTAGCATTAATCTTAATAATATTACATTTCATTGCCCTTAAGTGCTTTTTCCTTTTCTAAAACTCTTTGTGTAGCACAAAATAATAAAAGTAGCTCATGTCTCAGATCGGAACATGGAGTAGGTTGTTTTTGCTGAAGAACACACAAGCTGTAATGTGTAAAAACAGAGAAGACAGATGTTGCATGCTATACGTGTGCAGGTATGTAAACGAGAGGAGACAAGTTGTAAAGGAAGGAACCGTGCAGGTGTATGAATGGGAATATTACACAGCATGTTAACTTAACAAGTCAAGCATGCAAAATACACCCACCCGCAGACATGCTCCCCCTCTTATACATACAAACACATACACAGAGGTAAAATAAAAGGACATTAATGCTGCTCAGACTATATGCCCTGTGGAGCTCCTCCATTCCCAATGCTTATATTTCTGGATTGTGTGACTCACTCTCATTCACAGCTGTCTTTTTTGCTTTTCTGTGCTAGGGGGCTGGCGTTGATAATTAGGGGAGGAAAACTAAAGTGGTCCAAGGACGCACGAAGGATATCTAATGAGCTGTTTAGATTCCCCTTTTCTGTGAACAAGTAGGTGGAGCGCTCGGGAGCACTTGTAAACCGCAGCACTATCTCTTATCAGATCTATAGATCCCCCGTTGTTGAGATGCCTGGCTCCTGCTTCCTGCCGCAGTGGCATTTAATGGGACGGCAGTGGTGGAGACTGTTAGTCTCAACAGCCCCGAAGGCTAGGTGCAATAATAGTGCAGAGAAAGCTACAAACTCCTGGGTTCAGCATTCAGTGATTTGACGTAGGCGAAGAGAGGTTATAAGTTGTAGCTGTAAGTGCACGTACTGTACAGCTATTAAGTAAATCTCATGTTTAATTTTAATGCCAATTTTTGTCATGTTTAACACAGCCGAACATTGAGTCATGACTTCATGGTTTATTTGTGTCGGTAATGGCCTTGGCTTCCTGATATGTTCATAATTAATACACTACCCCTTTTAGTTCAGATGATGCATTTTAAATACAAAGGCCAGTGTGGCAGGTGTTGTCAAGGGCACTGAGAGCTGTGGCTGCATCATTAAGTTTGCATTACAAGAGTCAATTCCTCCACTGGTCACATCAGACAGGATCTAAGGATCTTGGTCATGGTTTTATATCTAGATTTTAAAATGTCTCTATCAGTGCTTTGGTGATGCAAGATCAGACCACCATCTGTTAGGAATAAGCAATAAAAAGGAATGCCTTTAATTTCACTCTCTGCTGGAATAATTAGGCCATTTATATTCCACACTTCATGATTTAAGAGAGGAGCAAGGGGAAAAGTCGATATTGGGACTATACAGGCGGCGGCATTTCAGCCATCAGCTTGTCCAAGTCACTTTGCTTCTATGATTTATGTGTGGCCTTGCAACAGGGCTTCACTAGGTAGCACCACTGGAATATATCCTGCTCCCTGTCGTTAATCCTTCCCCCTGATAACCTCAACATGCAAGGAAACTCCATCTTAAATCATGCGCCGCCACCTGGACCCTCAACTGAGGTGCTATGAACATGCCTTCACCCCCAGCCCTCGCGCCGAAACCTTTAAAATACTTTGCGTCTGCAGGGAGGTTCTGAACTGGGGTAGCAGACTGACTTATTGACCCTATCTGACAAGCTTAATATCTCTCCCTTGCTCTGGTTCTTCTATCTCTCACCCCTCGCCTGTTTTTCTTTACATGGCTGGCAGTATCAGGATCATACATATAGGGCAGACAGAGAGGGAAAAGACTCTGCCTGTAATCATCTTGTATTCTTAAGCAAACCATTGTACATTGTAAGGAAAAACAAGTGAATCATTACCACTAATTTGGCCTTGGATTAGATTATTACGTAAGGATATGTACTCAAGCTCTTGCTCCAACTCTCAATCCAGCAAGAACGATGACTTTAAAAGACTTTGAACCTGCGAAAAAAACAACACCTTGCATTTCTACTGCAAAAAAAAGAAGCTTTTATAATGCTGATTCCTCTGTTGGAAAGGGCAAAAAATACGAGAGATCTCTATCTAAAAGTCACACATCTGCTTCTGTCCACAACTCTAAAACCTTTTCTGACACTTAAGTACAATAGTGCCACATCCACATTAACATACCCGTGAGTTACCATATTTCATGTGTTTGACCTTCTAAAACCTCAGCAGGGAACGCTATTACTCCAGCTTTGCCCCTTGGTTCTCCAGCTTCCCATTTCCCCATTTCCACCTCTGATGTCTCTTTCTTGGTCAGTTCTTGCCCAATGGCGTGTGAGCAGTAATTTGTCATGTCCCTCTAAGCGTAACCAAGACGAGTTGGCAGGGGCCCTGGGGCACCAGCCACTGTGCTACCTGAACCCCCAACACTTGCGCTTACATAATGGCAGGCAGGTTCTGAGAAAGAGCAGGGGGGATGGAAAGAAAGCTATATACAGCCAGGGAATACAAGAGAGAAAAGCTCACAAAGATCCTGCAACAAAAGGGAGAAGAGCTGCATTAATCATGACGATACCTTAAGAAGACAACCTCCATTACATCACTGGAGGGAGACAGCATCTCAGAGAGGAGAAGGCAGCAGTCACGGCTGCTCAATATACTAGGCTGATGTTGCTTGAGGGGTTTGGGGAGGAAGGGCTTTGGCTTCCTGTGCAGCCCAGTGTACTTCCCATGAAATTGCCCATGGCATGCACGCAGGACATTCAAGCAAGACTGTAGCCCTGCTCTTTGACAAGATCAGCTCCTTGGAGACACGCTTCCATCATACAAAAGCTTGAACTTTGTGCAAATATGTGACATTTTGTGGACCAGCAGAAAAGCAAATGGGGACAACATGGGAAAATAGTTTTGATGGGATATGTAAAAATATCAGAAATGCCATGCTATATTTGTTCACGCGGGAGTCAATCTTCAATCAGATGAGCTGACCCATTGATCAAGTCAATGCAGGTAGTGTTGCAACATGTCACAAGTGTTTTGTTTACACATATTATGTATGGTGAAACTAGATCCCTGTTTTGCAACAAGATTGCATTGACTGACATTACAGCTATCACACAACACCTTGCATTTATGCTGTGAACAAACCGCCTTTGCGAGACGATGAGCACGAAAACCAATTACGCAACGGGAGGACATAAAAGAGAGAAAATGCAAATTGAACGATAAAAGACCCTTGTGTGGGCAAAAAGAAGCATGGCTGGTCCGGCTGTGCCTCAGAGCTATGCTGCATAAAGGCTGGAGAGCTCTGCTGTGAGGTGATAAAATAAAGGGGAACATGCTTATAATAGCCCGCAATATCTTCACACATCACAGCGTCACACATCTGCACTCACCGGTTGTATGTTAACTGGGTTTTGCTCTTCTCTCCTTCCATCCACACCCACTAATCTATTTATTTATTTATCTTACTCCCCACAGAACAACACCAGCATCAGCACTTAGGATCTCATCGCTTACAAGAAGACAGGTCACACGCACCATAATGTCGTGTGTTTGTAGAAAAAAACTGGAAACTCTCTTCCTGCTACAGTGGTTTCCCACAAGGAGTTCTGGGAATGTCGCGCTGAAGGTCGACATCAACATCACACTGGAGTTAATGTGGTGAGCAACATCCCTGCATGTTGGCCAGTTCTCATTTCAAGAAAAGGGTCTCTTAGGGGTAGTTTAAAGGGAAAACAATGGTGGCTGGAGAGGAGGACCGGGCCATATTAAACAAACAGATCAATAACTTAACAAATCAATTGCTACCAACCTATCTACACGTAATAGCTACACATCACTGTTGGTCAATGTCTGGTTGTTACACTGTAAGTGGAGGGATAGGGCAAATTATTTCCCACAGCTTGCCTGTTTTTGCTGATTTGCCCATGCAGCAAAATAATACACATTTGCGTTTCCAAGGGTATCAGCCCTATTAGTCCTATCTGATTTTTTTCCCCCCTCTCTCTCTCTCATTTTGTCCTTTTTGTCATTCATGAATCAAGACCGTCCTAGCCACTCCCACCCTTGTTTTATGTCCTCTACTGAGAGGAGAGGAAAGACAGGCTAAGACAGGGCAGCAGCTGTGAGTTTTAGGTTCCTGCTGACTGATGCCTGATGAAGATGATGCCCCAGGGAGGGTCAGTTTTGGCATGGTAGAGTACACATGCTCCTCTGGCCTCTGGACTATAAACACATAAACAAAGCTTTGTTGAACACAATTCTGATCATCTGATCTTTCTTCTGTTTTAATTAGATTACCCTTCCCAGTTGTGCAGTGGGGCTATGTTTGGAAATCTTATCTTGGCTTTGCATCTTGGCAATCCTTTATCTTTTAACAACAGCGGCATTACGTTATGATTACTAAGCAGCTCAACGCAGGAATGGGTTGGATTTTATTTTTAAATGGTTATGTAAGTTTACATTACAAAACAAGAAGATAGTTTTCTCTGCTAGAAGAGATAGATAACGCTGCATTTGAGCAACAAATACCATTGTGCAAAGCGTCATAAGTCATATCATACTTCCTTCTCATCATTTGATGTGATGAGGAAGTTGTTACATTTTGCAATTTCACACATTTTTGATATTTATTAAGTATTACTACAACATTAGCTGACTGTTGAATCTGGGAGGTTTAGCAACATACATAGGTAAAATAAATTAAATTCAAACACTTTGCTATCCAAATCCCAAACCTGTCATAGAGACCATTTATTTGGGAGAAGGCAGTTCTGATAAAAGCTGTTCAGAGAAGTCTGAGTATTTCCTTACTTAGTGTAACATGGATGTTATTTCTGGAGATACATTTTCACTGAAATGTATACAATTGACATTCACCTCCAGAAATAACAGGACGCTGGGCAGATAAAACCAAAGCTTTCTGCAGGGACACCTGGAGAGGTGGGTGAACAGGACTTTTGTGGCTTTAAAAAAATAAAGTGCTCTTAAGACATGTCAGCTAATGTTTACATTTAGCTATCTGACCCCGTCATTACCATAGTAACTATTTCTTTGGGAGGGATTGTTCCAATAAAGGCTGTTCAGAGAAGTCTGAGGATTTAGGTTGATACATTACATTTTGATTGTTCACAGTGGAATAAGTCAGATTTCTATGAAGGTAAATGATGTTAGGATAGTACTTTTACAGTACATTTATTGATCCCTAAAAGGGAAATTGGGTAGAGCTGCCAGCCATTTGCTCGCGCCAGCCATGTTTTAAGAAAAGAAAAAGTGCAGTTACAGGCAAAGACAATCACAAACACATACAACATTATACAGTGGATTGGTTTGATGAGATCGCCAATGTTTCATTGAGGTTTAACAACATAAATAGTTAACACTATGTGTAGCATATGCATATTTTTTTTTTTTTGTAGTTTTTTGTAGTTGTAGTAGTTTGTAGACTCTTGCAGCTTCTAAAAGAAAAAGTGCTTTTAGACCTGTAATGTTAGAAATGATTTAGTTAATTCACACCCAACTGAAATGATGTTAAACAGATTGGCAATGATAAGAAACGAGTAAGCTAGCTAACTCAGAGTGACAGGAGTAACGGTTCTTCCGTTGGTCGTCATGGAGGCAGCAGGTGACGGTTGTAACAGTAGCAGTTGGTAACGTTTCACTGAGGTTTAGCAACATAGAGAGTTAACAATATTGTGTTTTTGTAGTTTAGATGAACAGACCCTCGCAGCTTTTTATTTTTTTTTAATGTGCGTGTATAAATATGTGTGTTACGCTAATTATTTAGTTAATTGGCAACAATAAGAAACGAGTAAGCTAGCTAAGTCAAAGTAACACAAGAGTAACGGTTAGTCCGTTGGTCGTTGTCATGTTGTGACGGTTGGAGCGGTTGACAACGTTTCAGTGAGGTTTAGCCGTTTATAAAGTTGTTGTTGTGAGGGAGAGACTGCCATTCTCCAGCACACACACACACACACACACACACACCGGCGAGGAGGGGGAAGAGGAAGAGAGAGAGAGAGAGAGAGAGAGAGAGAGAGAGAGGGAGAGGGATGGAGAGGGAGAGACAGCCGGAGCGCTACGGTTATTTCTCCCGGGCTCCGGCTGAGGCTGTGTGGTCTTACAGAGCGGGGATGTCCGCTGACACTCTGTTGCTAAGGAAATGGACGGCTTGAACGGCTCCGTGGTCCGGGCTGATATCTCGTCCTCGCCCCCTCGTCAGCCCACCGTCTCTCTTCAGTGTGTGTGTTTACAGGAATCACTGCGAACAACGTGACGCGTCAGCTCTGCACCAGCCGGGGTAAGGGATTATTTCAACATCGCTGTTTTTTTATTTTTTTGTTGTTGCAGTTTTTTAACCCTGCTTTGGATCATAAAACAACAGCAAAAAAAAAAAAAAAAATAGACTGGAGATTATTTAATATAAAGCTGGGACGACCTATTTGTTTGTTTAGAAGGACCACAATGCGCCGGCAAGTCAGACAAATTAATAATAAAAACAGAACTAGTGCATTCATAAAGTTTAATTCTAGCAGCTGACTAAATTAAATAAAGTAAATGTCACCTAGAGATAATGTTGTGTGTCTGCTAAAAAGGTAGAATCAGTTTATCAGGCGAACAGCACTTGCATCAAAGTGGTAGGATATACAGTATATATATATATATATATATATATATTTATGTATGTATATGTATGAGTAGGGTGAGGACACTGCAGCTTTAAGTCCACATAGCAATTGAGCATTGCAAATACCACAAACTCATTTCTCCCTCTCCAGTAACAGCTCTATGGGGGCTCCGGTGAGGAGAAGGAGAAGGCAGCACATAGCAGATGAATACATGCACAACAACCCCTGGTTGTTTTGCTTACCTACAGTACAGTCACACCACAGCCAGCTCTCTTAGCGCTCACGCTTCATGCTGCCCCCTTTGTTTCCAGCCAGAAAAGTCTGTGCTTGTGTGAGGTGAAAGAAAAGAGGTAGAGCGAGGGCACCCACTCAGTTCAATTTCATTTCCGTCTGTCTCTCTCTTTTTTTCCCTCCTCCTTCTCCACCTCCTTCAGTCCGGCGGAGCCGCAGCTGAAGAGCTGAGGAAAACTGGAGATTTTGACTGGCAGCTGGTACACCACCAACCAAGGGAGGGGAGACAGAGAGACAGAGAGAGAGAGAGAGGGAGAGGCAGCTGGGCAGCGGGGTCGACGAGCCTGGCTGGCGCTGGGTGAATGCTGCCTGACGAGGGCGAGGGCTGAGGAGGCGGTGGCAGGAGCAGGAGCGGCGTCAACTTGAAGGAGACAAAAAAAACAAAGGAGCATGGCATCCACGGGCATGCAGATATTTGGATTTGTCCTAGCACTGTTGGGCATCATGGGTGCCATGGTCGCCACTTTGCTGCCCAACTGGAAGGTCAGCGCAGATGTGGGCTCCAACATCATCACAGCCATTTCCCAGATGCAGGGTCTGTGGATGGACTGCACGTGGTACAGCACAGGCATGTTCAGTTGCACACTTAAATATTCGGTGCTTTCACTACCTGCGTACTTGCAGACTGCCCGCACCACTATGGTGCTCTGCTGTGTACTGGCTGCCATGGGCCTCTGCCTCGCATCCCTGGGACTAAAATGCACACGTTGGGGAGGTGGACGGCGCTCCAAGCGGCACGCTGCGATCGCCAGCGGCGGCTGCTTCGTCGCTGCAGGCTTTCTGTGTCTGGTGCCTGCTTCCTGGTTCACCAACGAGGTCATCACCAACTTCCTGGACTCCAGTGTGCCCGAGAGCAATAAGTTTGAGCCTGGGGGTGCCGTGTACGTGGCCTTTGTTTCCGCGGGATTCCTGTTCATGGGAGGGTGCATCTTCTGTATGTCCTGCTCGGGGAAGAGACACGGACCCCAGGATCTGGTCCTGCTCCCTCCCCCTGATAAATTGCTGCTCCAGCAGCAGCAACAGCAACAGCTGCTTCAGCAGCAGCAGGAGCTCCAGCACCAGTACTGCTCTCTCTCCCCATTAGACAATAAGACTGGCTACAGCCTGCAGGACTATGTGTAATAAAGCAGCGCTGTGCGCGCTACGGCTAAAGGGAGACGAGCCTTGAGGGGAAACCATCGCGGCTTATGCTACACACTGGGCTCTACTCCAGATGGAGGTGGAGGAGAGAAAAAAAATGAGAAAAGGAGGGCAATAACTTTGAATGCATTTTTCTCTTCTCCTCTATCTCGCTCTTCTGCCCTTTTCTGTTTTTGCAAGCACAAGCAGTGGAGGTATTCCCTAAGCAGCGCCTTGGAACAAACAGTGTGAATGTGTAAGGAGCCAGGATAAGGTGCTGCAGCATCGAGGAGGCAGCCGCTAACCAAATGCAGACATCCTTCATCAGTAAATCACAGAAAGAGTTCCCCGGGGAGTGGATTAAGCAAATAAGAAGCCTTCCGTGTAGATTTTTTTTTTCTCCCCTCGCCAAAGGTTTGAATTGAAAGAAAAAAAAAAAAGCAATCATTTAGCTGCTATTTACAATCGTTTCTAACCCTCCCCAGTTGACAGAATAGGCAATATAAACGTCCGAGAGCAGTAGGTGGAAACCCTTTTCATAGCAAGCCATTGTAGTTCTTTCGTATACTTATCCACTAGAATGCTACGTGGAGTTGATTCAAATAAATGGTCATATTTTTGTTAGCTACTAGAATGATGTTGATATTTTTGCCTCTAAAAAGCATGCCGTGTGGAGCCTGTCTGTGTATTAATACAGTGGAATGCCTGGTAGAAGACTGAGACATAGCCACAAAATGCCTGTGCCTGAAAAGCTGTAGAAACATTACCCCGCTGTAACTGTTCAAAGAGGACTGTCAGGAGGAGTAGATGTGGGCTGCTGGGCTGGATTTGAGGCAAAATGCAGACAAACAGTTGCCTGCCTCTCTCTCTTTCTCTGTCTCTCTCTTTCTGCAGGTTGACATATGAGAGAGATGGGAGAGAAATTTATAGAAAGACATTCAATCCTTCAGCAGAGTGGGCTATCTGATATGCTGTTTTAATATTTCCACACAGATAAAAACATGCCGCCTGTAAGTAGCAGCCACCCCATCCCAATCCATCTATCCATTCCTGCACACCCACACACACACTTACTCATGCTTTTGTGCGTCTATGCGTACACAGTAAACACTCTCAGACACGCCGGCTCTTTGCATGTGCGCTTCCACTTGTGTCATCCTCCTCCACACTGCCATGGAAACCAAATTCACCATTCAGATATCTTTATTGTCTGAGGAGAATGTGCGTGTCAATCAGTGATTTCAAGTTGTTCGGTGCTTTAATCAACAACCTCTGCTTCATGCCACTTATGCGCTAATCCCCGTTATTAGCTGGCGGCATGAAGCAGCATCTCTGTTACGCGGCGAGAGGTTTGCCGTGGTGTCTATACCATGCAAGCAGTCGTGCAGGGATGGACGGATGTTTAATGGTGCAGTGGCAGAGAGGGGGGGGAGAAAAAAGAAAAAAAAGACAACGAAGCAGAAAAAGGGGAAGCATCTCGAGTCATGGTCGGCCGGGTAAGCTGTGTGGCATGCAGCTAAAAAAGGTTTGAGTCATTCTCCATATGTGACTTGTTTTCCAAGTGCGTCAGCAGTGCGCATACGCTACCACCCTGCACCTGGTCTCGGTGTCTTAAATTGCAGCCACTTCACTATGTCACCATTCCTCTTTCCCCTACCTGTCACCCCCCTCACTCCCACCTCCACACTCCTTCTTGTCCTGCTCGTGTCACACACCACACGGATGGTGATCGCTGACAAGAGAAAGCTGATGCATGTTGAAAGCATGGCCCGCTCCAACACATGCACGCACATAAACAAAACTCCCACCTACTCATATGTCTGTAGCACTGTTCCGCTTTTCATGCAGTCATATCTCTGAGTGTGTGGACTCTTCTATGGGGGGGGTGGGAGGATATTAGAGGAATATTGTTTTCGTGTTTGAGACAGGCCTTGGCAGTGATGTATGGAACTGCATATTCTCTCAATCTCTCCCATAAACATGCAGCTTCCTGGGGGAGAGCAGATGGCTGAGCCCAGCTCGCCACCTGCAGGCGGCTGCCGGCACACCACGGGCATCTCTGTGGGCACCACTGCCGGCCCTGGCAGCCCTTTAGGGGCCAGATTTTTTTACCCCACCCTGACTGAACCATCTTGCCCAGCACAGACAGAACTGGCCTCCTGACAATAACTCACTGCCCAGGCACCATAACCAATGCAATAAACAAAGTAAAGAATGTGCCATGTCATCAACTAATACCGACACGTTATGCGTTTCGAGAATGTGCCAAATCGTCTCATGAGGACACGTTTTAATACTATCTGGAGTTCTTTCTGTTTATTTTTTTATTGCGTTGTTTGTACATGAATTATACATTATGGATTTGTGATTTGTTCTGCCAGACTAAGTCTCAAGTCAACTAGATGCTTGTGTACAGTCCAGTGCAGCTTTTCGAGGGTTATTTTAAATCCTCTTTATTCCTCATTTCCAAAAAAGCACATCAAGACTTCGCTTGGCAACGAGAGTTTCATTGGAAAGACACGAGTGTCATGTTTTCTAGATGAAAAAAAAAAAGTATTTGTATTAGGAATTCTGGTTCACTGTAAGTCTGTGACATCTGTACACAAGTATCTAGGCTGTTTAAGGTGTTTGTTTTTACTGAGGGATCAGGACTCCCTCTGATTGTTTCAATATAAAATACAATGCCATGTTCATACCATATCTTCTTTATAAGAAGACGAATCAATGCACCTTTGCTTGTGTTACTTTACTTGACAACGGTTTGTTTCAAATGACTGAGCATTCCAAGCTCTCTGGACCAGTACCAATACATAACACAACTGGCACTCTGGAAAAAACAAACTACAAACAAAAAAAGGGAACGATTTCTGTCTGAAAATATTTAGCAGGGAAAAAAACAAGCTAGAGACTTCTCTTTTTTTTGTGGCTGTGCAGCTTGATCATCAGCACGCAATTTCATTAGCTTATAAATGGCCAGAGTGCAAAGTGACTAGGTCCTAAAAGTCTAAAGAGTTACGACTCTTCTGCATATACTGTAACAAGACATCGAGTTTATCATTTTGATAATCGCAGCTTATTTTTGTGGATGCTTTAGCACTTCTTACATTGCCGGAGCATATTTGTGATGATGAACAGTACACAAGTTCTGATACAGTTGTCTCAATGTGCTTGTGCAAGTAGTTCTATTTTTTACCAATAAAACTATTTTGTGAAAGCAACATACCTACCATATATAGTCTGTGTGCTTTTATGGATGTGGCTGATAAGGATGGAGACAGAATTCGTCCTCCTGCCAAATCTACAGATTGTTGGATAGCACAGGCTGTGCCGAGTGTAGGCAGGCATGCTGCTCTATGCAGCACTCAGGAATACAGCAGTATCAGTCCGACTAAAATACGCATCCATAAAACATTACTATGTGCAAATGGGTTTTGAAGAAGGAATTCTTCCTTCAATTATTCCTCACTAAGATGATGGCATGGGCTAACGCAGCATGTCTCAGGGGCTGCCTTCCGGCTTCATCAGGGACGACTTTGAAAAAGAAAATTCTGGCATTGCAGATTTAATAAAATGCATTAAAAGATCATGAAAATGCAGATCATCACTTAAAATTTGTCTCACATGAGCCTTTCCTCATGTCACGACGTCAGCAAATTATTTCAGCACTACTCACTATGTAAATAGCATACAATGTTTTTAAAGATATTTTTGGGCTTTTCGAGCTTTAACAAATAGAGACAGCTGAAGAGTGATAGGAAAGTAGGGAGAGAGAGAGACAGGCAATGACATGCAGCAAAGGGCAGCAGGTCAGCAGCTAACCGGCGCCTATACAGTGGGTTCAGTACTGAGGCTGAACTTTTACAAGCCAGGAAGGATGCAGGGTATTTTATTCAACACAACAGTGTGCAAAAGTGTCAGAGAAACCACTGGAGGTGCTGACCGGTGGCCAAGAAGCCACACGACTGGTTAATGGTAGATGGAGTGTACTTATATAGCGTCTTTTTGCGTCCAGATGGTTAATGGAACGGGCATTATCTCAGTCTGCAAGTGTTTCTGACACAGAGTCGTGAGTTTCCTGACAACATGTAGAGCAGCTGCCGATAATCAAATCAAATCAGAGTTGACCACAAAAGAAAGATAATACATAACAGTAGGAGATTGTGTATGACAGACAATCACATGAGAGCCAAACAGATGTCAGCCGCAATTTCTCACTAAGATGAATAACCCTGATGCATCTGCAATAAGCATGTATTAGATAGATTACTACAGATAGAGCTGTAGTATGCTGGCTGATGAGTAACAACAAGTTGGTAGACGCGGTATCTCCATTAAATCGTTCAACAGAGAGCACAGACGATCGATTAGTCAATACAGAATAATCGATCTGCTTAACCGGGTGGGTTAGCTGCTTTTCTTCTTCTTACATGATTATAATGTGAATGTCTCTGAGTTCTGGACTGCAAAAACAATTTGCTTTGACATCACTTGAAGCTTCAGGGAATTCTGATCATCATTTGAAGTTTTTAGCATTCTCCCAAATGATGAATCGGCCGATTAAACAATAATAAAAAAATTAAACAGTAATAAAATCATCATTAGTTGCAGTCCTACTGACAATTTTGAACAATTTTAATAACTAAATTCAAGTGGTTATTTTGCCGATGTGTTGGTATTCAACAATTTAAACTCTCAAATATCTGTATCAGTCAAGCTTTAATCTATGATATTAAAAAAATGGACACATGCAAATGCATTAATGAGAAATGATAAGAATGGTAAGAAAGACCCCATCCTGCAAATCTGTTTCATTAAACTGACTTTTTATGGTTCGACATAAAACTAAAATAAACAAGAAGAATGGCCAAAAACTGAAACCAACATCTTTGGATGCAGAACTCTTTGAATGACAATGTCTTTAGGAGCAAATCAGAATATCGTACAGCATGTTCCTCAATTTAATTTAATATTGGGATCATATAATATATTCTGTACACTTTAATTGGAGTGCTTATTAAATAGTTTCCTTCCAAATGCATCTGGAGCTCTCATTACAGCTGATTGGAGCATCACTAACGCTGGCTTCTGAGTGAGAATGTGCTTTCCCGAAACAAACATGGATTATTCACGTCTCTCTCTCTCTCTCTCTCTCTTATTCTCCCACTCTTCTTGGTTACGCAACAAGAGTGCAGATCAAATAACTACTCCTCTCGTGGGGAAACGCTAATAAGATCTGCTCCACTGTGTATTTAACCTACATTTTCCATCAAAGGTTTTCACCCCGAGTTGCCGCTATGACAGATCAGGAATGTGAGCTTAGATGAGGGGAGGTGAGCTCTTGTCAGTTTGAGGCAGGGGTTAACGATGCGTCAGGATCTTCTCTTTGAACTTCGCTGACACGTGGAAAAAAAATTAATTCATAGATTTCCTGATTGACCCTCTTGACCGTCAAATAACCTTTCCAAAGATCAACCCCAGAAGAAGAAACCCGTGGAAGACAATGAGGCGATGACGGCGCACAGTAGTGTGTTAACACTCTCCACCGTTCATGCTGGCAGACACAAAAGAGTGAGACAGATATCGGAGCGTGTTAAAGAGCCGTGATGCCATCGCTCACCAGAACTCCATTAGCGATCACCACATTGCTCAAAAGACAGTGACCGCCTAAATCGCTCCTGTATGTCACCATGCTTAATGTGTGCCTCTTTGTTTTGGACATCCGTTATGCTCGTGAAGGTTCATATTGGAGATATAATGCGGTCATCAATGCTGAGGGAGAATGACCTTCCTTTGTTGGAGTAGCTCTCCTCTGGTACCCCGTGTTCGTGTGAGGCTGAGGGAATAATAGCAACGACCTTGGCTGGGCAGTTAACTGCTGAGAAAGGCAGTAAAAGCTGAGGGAGATGACAAAAGGAGCAGCTTGTAGGAAAACAATACAGTCTGACAGCTCAAAGGAGGCCCTTTAATATTTCAGCCCGGGACGCGTGGCTGGGAGGATTCGTAAGCTGAAGGTGAGGGAGGCTAAACGGTTGAAAGGTGTGGACACAGGAGGGGTTTTTCTGCAATCTATATCTAGTCACTGTAGAGCTTATTGTTTTGTGTTACATGAGATAATATTAGTGGGAGCAGAGAAACACAATAAAGATCTATGGTAGAGGTATACTTCTACACATTGTCAGCTTTTTTTTTTTTTTGTTGAAACAATCAGGATGAAAACACCCACTAAATCCAACCTACAGCCTCAATCCCTCTAAAAAAATGTCTGAAATTAAGTCATGAAATCACGGTGCATGAAGTTGAAATGAGAGCGTTCATATAACCCTTCCAGTTAATAGCTTATAGATTGATGCCTCCCATCGTGGGGGAGGCTTTTTCTTCCCTCCCACCGACTTCATTAGCTGTCAGCGTATGAAAGCGCAGCTAGCGATTTACTTGTTTGAGGCTGACCTTCTTTCCTCGCGATGGCTGTAGCATTATTCCTCAAAATACCTGCATATTCTCTTGGCATGTTCACTGACTAAACAGAGCTGTATTTGCTTAACTCTGCTGACTCTGAGCGAAAGGCGGCACAGTTTCTTGTTAGGAGGAGCAATAGATCTCTAGTGGATGATAAGCCAACTCTGCCAACCTCTGCATTTTGTTTAAAAGGGAAGGAGAGGAGGAGGAGGAGGTGAGCAGAGTATTTTTAGTCTTTCTTTACCTTGGGTCTGTGATGTATTGAGACCAAGCCTTCAGGCGTTTACCACACTGGCACGAGTCATTGAAATAACTTTCCCCGATACTCTTGATACCGCGTTTGACCCCGTTTGCGAGATAGGAATAGGGCCTAGATGAATTGTGTGCCGGTAAAATGTGCAGCGGGGAGGTGAGAAAGCGGCGCAGTCGCTCTGAGTTGATTCTCGCTCTTACTGTTGAGGCGAGAGCTGGGCCACTTCAGGTCACAGAGAAGATATCCATCACCGAGCATGCCACTGCATCACAATGGACTGAGGTGGGTCACATTTAACACTGAAACACCGCCTCCAAATTCAAAGAATATTATTATTCTGATGTTTGGAACAGCTGACACTTAAGACATTAAAAACATCACTTTGCTAAAGGATCTAGGTATTGGCTGGATTTTTACAGCACAAGTGCAAACGTTCCCTGACAACTGCCAGCCGTAATGAATGTTCAATGCCGCATCAACAAATTTAATTTAGGCTCTGTTCATCTGGCCTGTGCTCTTGGACGACGATTGTGTACAAGGCGAACATCTGTAGGGCTCTCCTCCTGTGAGGCTCAGTTAGTTGGTGGGTGATGGCTGATGCAGCCATTACTCAGAGCAGGGCTGATGACTGGCCCAGACAACCATCTGCTGGAGGTACGCCTCACTATCCTTTCAAATCCATCTCTGTCATGAATCTGTCTTCTAGCACTCTGTACTCGTGTGGAGGATGCGCTGCTGTTTCCACATCCTTTTTCCTTTTTTGTTTCATTTCACATCCAGAACCATACACACCTTTACTTCCTTTCCATTCACTTAGTCTCAATCGGCACCTCTTCTTTCCTTTATTCTTTTATCTCACTGCGATTGTTGTCAGTTTCCAATGTTTCCTCTCCATCCGTTTTTCACTTTTAGTGTCTTCCTCCACCTAGTTATCACTCCACTTTTCCCTCAGTTCCAGTTTTATTTCTCTGCCTAATTTTCTTTTTACTGCTTTTTCACCTCGAATAATCTAATATTTCCATCTCCCACTATCCCCTTCTCAGTGCCTCATGTTTTATAATGAGTAACACACTTGTCCTGTAGAGCTTTGTAGGAGCTTACTTGACGTATAGATCTGCCTGTGACGGGCAGAAGTTGATTTTAATTACATTCTGCTGAGGAGCGAGTCAACACGGACTCTCTACTCTTTGCAAATCAGCTATTTTCTATGTGAAGAGGCAGTGAAGATGAAACCGAATGAATGTTGAAGACGCAGATGCTTGATGGCGGTATGCACTCTAAAACTCCTTGACCCCCTGACCAGAATACAAATTAGAAACGTGTATCATAACTAAAGCAACAGCGGGAAATCAGTTTGTATTCTCAGTTTACTTCCTTAAGCGTATTTTTCACTGTATTTGTACAGCTGCGAATGACAGAAGCAATTTAAAGATCACTCATTCGGTCTGTCCATGTGAGAATTAACAGGAGGAGAGTGACTAATATGGAAAAGGAGGCAGGTGTGATCTGCAGCGGGACAGACATAGGGCATTCGGAGCCTGGGGGAACACCATCAAAGCAGCCAATCACTGCACTCAGAAACCTTCAAGGACAATCTCAGTCAGTCCAGAGGCCAGAAGAACAAGACAGACAGATTAAACAGCAAGGATAAGAACCTATCTGCCCACCCCACATCAATATAGGCCCCAGCAGCTGCTAATGTAAAATGGATTCAACATTTCCCATCTCATTATCCCATTACCCTGCACGGGCCAGATCCTATAGGTTCAATTCAACCTTTCCCTTCCCCTTCCCCCCGGCTTTTAGGTGGAGCCATTTTTCTCATCCTGGTTATTTCTGAAAGGTTCAGTAATTTCGTTGCCTTTTTTTCCCGTGGCTTGCTGTATGTTTTTTTTCACAGTATTTAAACCACTTCAGATGTTTTTTCACACCCCACTAACTGCCAATGTCTAACATAGCACCTGCTGTCGCTGTATTTTACTTACTGTAGCGTAGGCGAGTTCCCTTCGAACTAAAACCGTTGACCAGCTTCTGTTCATATATTCATAAATACCATATCAATGCATCACTGTGCTGACCTGTTCCAGGAGAGCGATGACTCACTCGCTCACTCGCTCACTCACAGCAGAACAAAAAGCCTCAGGTTCAGACCACAACAAAGACATGCAGGAAGCAGACAAAAAGATAGGCAGCAAGTTTCGCTTCATTAACACAATCAGTGTTCCCAAAGCTTCAGTGGGAACGAGATAAGGATGCAGAGGGAGAGACCTTTGATATATGGCAGCATCACTCTCAGTATAATCAACTCCTTGCCCACGGACGGGGGTATTCATCCATTATCATTTTTATAAGTTTCTTCTGCTTTTTCTGGGGAGCACCATTAGGGTTGCAAATGGGTGGACATTTTCCGGTATCGGAAACTTTCCATGGAAATTTATGTGAATTAACTGAAATTGGGGGTAATTTAGTAATTAGGGGTAAGATAGCAACATGATGAGATTATTCTATCTGTAGCTTATTTAGCATCTAACTTATCAGCTAGCCATCTACTGTATGAATACATTTTCACGTGCTATTTGCAAGTTAAACATTAATACCGTACATCAAATATATTGACCCTATAATATCATCAAAACTTATTTCACTGGTGTACTTGCATGAAATCTGGTTGTTTTAGTCAAGATTATGCTAAAATACCCTTAGAAGCTGTGAGAAGCATCAATACCCAAGATAGTATCCATTTGAATGGAGTGCATTGATGCACTGACTATTTATATATATATATATATATATATTTTTTTTCTGTATTATCTATACCTCTGTTTGTATTCAGATGACAGATAGACAGATAGTTTAGATAGTCTAGTTAGATAAAGTTTTAGTTTTATAGATAGTGCTTTAGTTAGAAGCCTATATTCGTTTGTGTCACAACCTCAACCCCCCTCCTACCAACCTTTGACGCTGCTGTAAATCAACCAGGACATTTTTATTGTTCATGCACATTCGGCGTAATTACTCTGGTGTGCACCAGTAAACAATGCAGAGCCATAGAGGTTTTTTTTATTTTTATGAATTATACTACATGACATACTAGTTAAAAGGGGTCTGCACAATGCAGGGAGTATGATAGCATTAATACACTCTATGTGCTCCATGATCTTTTATAGGACACCAGCAGCAGGAGGCCTGCTCATCAAACAGCCATCATCTCTCTTAATGATATCAATTCGACCAAGTGCCCATTAAAACATTTACTGGGGATAGATGGCCTGTGTGAGCGTGTGGGAGGCGCTGATTCATCTGCAGTGCATGCGCACACGAACGCAGCGAGTCCCCTCTGTTGACGTTTACATACTGTGTACAGGCAGATGTGTGTTCATTTGCAGCACATGTAGAAATCCATTAAGTTACAGGTTGACATGCACACAAAAACAAGACACTCAAGGGGGAGAAAAAATGCACAGAAAGGAATCTGAGTGTGATGAAATAATCATTGGGAGCCATCTCTTCTAAGAGAATGAACAATCAGCACTGGTCCCATTCACTCTGATGTATTTTAACCCACACAGGAGATTAAATATTTACCAACAGTGGGTCTCCTAAACATCCACGACATCTTCAAGGGACCAACAGTCCATTTCTGACATCAACCTAACACCTATCCTTTAATCCAGGAAAAGAAAAACATGTTTTCATTTGTACAAAGATGCAAGAGAGCCCCCAGAGTCTTTCAAAAGAGTTGTGCGTCTGTAATCTCAACACAGAGCTGTCTATTAGCCAACACTGATATTTCAAAATCTTCGGCAGTACTTTTATTTTTTAATATGCCCCCTAGCCCTGCTATAAATCCTTTGCTCTCATGTTATGTAAGAATGAACGTATTTTTTTCCGCCACTGATACGTGCACATGGGCTGGAAGACGCAAAGAGAGAGAGAGAGAGAAATTGGTCCTAAAAAAGAACTAGGCCCCTCATTACAAGGCACACTGCGATCGTGCCACATCTCAAATACCCACCAGGCATCATTACAACCTAGAAAGGGGTCCACAGACAGAACAGAGGCAACACTGATTCAACACAGTCTTAATGAAGCCTTAAAGCGAAAGAAAAGTGAGGGAGGGATGAGTGATGGTGACATGATGAGGGACTCAGATGGGACCAGACGAGGAGCCGACATTAGAAGATGTGAGGAGGTTCGTTGGTTATCCTACAGCAGAGTAAGACCTGTGAAATAGTAATGTGTCCATCTGCCAGTGCCGTCCTCACAGACACTGTTTCAATACTTTCATATCATAGCATCATTTTGCTAAACGGGTGAGGAATATCTTGTCATCTCGCTGCAAAAGTTAGCATTAAATTAAATTCAAATGATCCACCACATGTCAAACGGACACCCAATTAATAAAACTGGTCTCGGGAATTTAATAAGGGACCATTTCTTTTGGTCAAATACACTTTAACGCACTGCCTGATTTGTTTTTGACATAGTAGTACTAAATGTGGAGATATAAAGTATTATCATCAGAGTTAAGTCCTACCTCTGGTTTAGGGACGAAGGCCCGTCCAGGGATGGTGAAGCAGTTGCGGACTGTGCAGAGATACTGAGCCATAACAGACAGACGACTCCTCTGTTTGCTGCCTGTGCTGGCTGTCAACCTCTGGATAAAGGAGACAAATAATTGATGCATATCGTCTTATGTGTTTATGTGTCATTAAGAGAAAAACAAAGTTAAGCAAACATCATTAAATACTGCTCTGAATGATCTGACTGGCCTAAATAAGAAAAACACTCCAGATTTCTTTATTTTAGATGCAAATTGGGATTAATTATAGATCAAGGAATCAATATTTAATGATAACAATAAAATAAGGCATTCATTGCACAATATTTTTTTAAATACGAGGTGATGCAGCAGTGTTCACCCACCTCTGCAACCTCTTTCTGGAAAGTGAGCGTGAGTTGGGTGCGTCCGTAGGCGAACGGCCCCGTTTTGTTGGCCATGTTCTCCAGCCACTTAATGATGAGCGGGGTAGAAACGTTGAAAGGGAGATTCCCTATGACGTGAAGGTTTGGTGGACCTGCAGACACACAGACACACACACACACACACACACACACACACACACACCCACATATATATAAGTTCAGTGGATTTACTACACATGTGACCACTGTAACAGCTTTCATACTTTCATAATCTCACCTTCCTCCCACGGCTTAGAGATGTTGACTGGGAATCCTCGGTCCATTCTGTAGGTGAGTATGTCACCGTGGACAATCCTCATCCTTCCTGGTGCTGCCTCAGACAACAGCTGTGCAAACAAATTGACGGTAATGTCATATTAACGAGAAATTAAAAAGGTGTTTATAAAGGTGGCTGGCAGTTGAAAAATAATTATCTGGATTCATGAAACGGAGAAGTGAAGCTAACCCATTATCATTGTGGTTGCTCAGTTTACCTTGAGCCCTGGGATGAAGCGTGTATCTTTCTCCACCACTAGCACGTCCGCTGCACCGGCATTGAGGATGGAACGTGTAAGTCCCCCGGGACCAGGACCCACCTCGCACACATGGGCATCTCTCAAACTCCCTGCCTGACGCACTATTTTGTCTGAAAATATGGAGATAGACGACCCACTCGAATGAGTTTCATCAGTATTTTCGCATAAAATCTGTGAATTGCATACTTACTTTCAACTCATGCATCATATAAATTGCACAATACCATCCAACTAAATGTCTTTATCAGTGTCTTAGGTATCTAAATTGAGATGAATAGTGTGTGATGTTGCAATACCTGTCTGCCTTGGTGTGATGAAGATGAGGTACATTAATCTAACAAGTCACCTTGTCCAAGGACAGGAGAGCAGATTAGACCTGCACTGCATCACTGATAATTATATTAAGGCTCAAGCTCTGCAATGGCTGCAAACAATTGACTCAGTCCATTCACATTAGCAGCAGGAGACATGCTGAAACTCAACCATAAGAAAAAGCCTGCCAGTTCCAATGCATTAAAACACAGCTACGTGAAGCTGTGCACTGACAAAACACGCCGCCGTGCTCTGCACTGTACACACAGTAACAAAGAGTGGGAGCTAGAAGGTGTTGGTGCACTGCAGATAGGAGCGAAACAAAGAGGAAGAGAGAGTGAGGCGGACTAACCTGTGAGCCTCAAGTCCAACAGAAAGTTCTGGGAAAGCTGTTTCTCAGCTCGCAGGTTGTACAGCTTTATAAGCTCACCCACAGTGGGCAAGGGAGGCAGACGGAAAGATGCCAGTTTCCCTGAGGCTGCCATCGATCAGGTGAAACACTGTGAAAAACAAGGTGAGAGAAAATATGACTGATCAGCCTCCTCAGTGGTGAAATGATTCAGAAGCAGAGAGGTATACATTTATTTAAAACTAAAAACAAATACTTAAAAGGTTAATGTGTAATCATATTCTTAAATTGTTAGGAAAAGTAAGTCCTGAGTGACCTTTTGAACTGAATGTGTGTACGGTTGTTATTTTTTATTTACAGTTGTCGGGCCAAGTGATTGAACAGGTTTTATTTTACCCTTTAAATAAACAGTGTGAGTCTGACTCCCTGCCTCTTCTAGCACATTTTTAATCAATAGCAATGGCTTCTTCATCAGGTCATGGGATTGATTTCCAATGTCTAGCCTTAAGCTGAGGTGTTACCAGTACTACAGGGCAGATTATGTTGATCTTAGTGTGTCTTATTATAAGATCTAGTGCACCATCTAGTGGTGTTATAACAGAAAACTAAATGGCCAATATAAAAGACACAAAACACATGCCCACACGCTTTGAAAACACGTCCTAATATGGGAATTTCAGCTAAAGGTGTTTCGGTTTAACGAGTGACCATGTTAACCGGTGTCCTTATTTGATAAGTTTTCTTTCTCATCATTGTTACAATGTCAAAAAACATACCTGCTTCGTCTTCGGTGTTTTATTTGACAGCTACAGTCTATTCCTGCTTCAACAGCTGTCGTAACTACGGCAACCTTAGAGATCTTAGGCTAACGGTCACCAGTTAACATGGTCACTCGTTAAACCGTAACACAGGCACCAATCAAGTCAAATTAGCAGTAAATAAATGAGCAGAAATTAGATTTATCTCTATAACACATGAGTAAAATGAACTGCAGTATACTTTAACAATATCTGAGCTCCGGGTCGGGATGACATTGACATGTAAAGCAGTTATTTAAAGCGGGATAATTCACTTTAAACTCATGTTGACATGACACGGAGATGTGACACTTGTTAGCATTTACAGCTAACGTTAGCTTTTAGTCCAAATGCCTTGAGCGGAGCCCGCAGTAAAAGGCTCTGAATGCAGACGGAACACAACAATAGTTCGTACAAACCGAGAAAAAGATGAGAACAAACTACAAATAACACAACGAGCACACAGAGAGAAAATACTCAAGGGTTTACCCACGTTTTTCACTGGGATCGTTTTGCTACCTTACATATCCGCATTAGTCATTGAAGTATCCAATCAGATCGCGAGATTGGTGACCTGAACCAATCAGATTTAAGTAGGCGGGGATTTGACGTTGCCCTTGAAAACCTGGTTGTTGTTGGTGTAATGATGCGTCGCAGCCAAAAGGGGGTGAAATTTTAATTTATCCACCCAAAGAGCATTATTATTTTTAAAAATTTCAGTTAATTATCTTTTCATTGTTCATTATATGTACTTATATGTATTTTGGTTTATGTGTGCTGCTTTTATTTACCCAAATGTTTGCACAGTGTCACGTTGAACAACAAAAATAAAATCATATTGTAGTAGCTATGGGTTGATGTAGTTCTTTAATACTAAATCAAGATCCAATTATTTATTCTCATGATGTCTCCTCTATTAATGTAACTGTGTGAAAATCAAAGATTTTACATGACTTGAATGTAAAGAGGGAAAAGACAAGGTCATGATGAAATCATGATGCCCACTCAGGCTTGTAAATGCACAATATCTGCTGGTTTCACTGCCATTATTCTCTGTCATTATTGGCAGCTTTTGACATCTTCATAATGCTGAATTGATTGAAACCGCTCAGTTTAAACTGATGAGCAGTCTGCATGCACAGAGTCGACTGCAGGGCAGAAATCTATAAGTGATTTTGTCACACTGGATGATAGACAGCTGCTGTTTGGAATCGCCCCGTGGCTTTGCGTCTCCTGGCTCTGCCTTTACAACCCAGGCTGGGTCGCGGGTGTCAGAACTCGAGATGGAAATACTCTTCCCTTGCAGGGTTTAGCAGTTGAGTGGCAGCTCGGTCTCTTGCTGAGGCTGACCTTGGCAGTACATTTTAGACCCTAAAGAGGGGGAGAAAAAAAAAACACTGGTGGCGGTGGGTTAGGGGTCATGTTGGGTCTGAGAGGTTTCTGCAAAGTCACGTTCTTGACAGTTTAGAGTTAGTATAAAACACAATACTGAGATCAAGTTATTAATGCAGACTAGGGAGTCAGGGATAGATCATCATAATTACATGACCTCTGAGTGATCATACCTCCCAATGATAACCTACTCATGTCAGCATTTTCACGTTTATAAGGCCACAAAACAGCCTAACAACATAATGTCCCTTTCATTATCATTCCAGCTATAATCATTAATATAAAAGAGGTAAAACAGAAAAAAACCCACAAGATATAAAAATATAAAGTTATGTTTTTTTATCTGCTGACTGCAAACTAGCCACCAGATCTCCTGCTGCCATTCTTCCACCACTAGCAATTGCAGTAGATGAAGTCATGCTTACAGCATGGCCTCTGGTTTTCCATCTGCGATAAAAGCTATGCCCTCCAGGAGTGTGAAATTGAGTAGCACCTAGTAGCAAAGTTGCAACCGACTGAATACCCCTCACCACATCCTCTCGTTTCAAGCATAAATGAGAAACTACAGTGGCCATGAAAGGTCCTATGTAGAGCTAAGTGTTCGGCTTGTCCATTCTTAGAGCTACTGTAGAAACAAAGTGGTTCAACATGGCAGACTCCGTGGATGAGGACCCGCTCCCTCTATAGATATAGATTCACTATTGAAAACATAGTTATATTACATTTCTGTCAATAGTTCTCCTTAAATCTTACACACTGGACCTTTAACTCCTTTAAAATGGGTTATCGATTATATTAAAGTTGAGAAACTAAACACCTGTAGTACAAAAAAATGAAACAGAAAGTTTATAGTAATATTATCAGAGGAACTGTTCCACTAACAAAGTCCCATTTATATCCTGAGACAAAACAATGTTTGCATCAGAACACAGGATGGCATCAGAGAGTCACTTCCTGCAAGCAAGCAACCCTATAGTGTGTGATCAGCTTAAACAGGAAATGAAACATAAGTAATTAACATTTCTGGGACATTTAGTCATCTCTTTGACCGAAACATCAGAAGAAAAACAAAGACAGAAATATTTAAGAGTATATAATTTCGAAGCCAATTTAGACGAACAGACTAACATCAATAAACGCAGAAACCGCAAGAGATGAGATGTCTTCAGTAAGTTCAACAATAATCTGCTATTATGATAATTCAACGTTGAGTCAGTATTATTATTTAGCTGGATGCTATGGATGTTGTAACAAGTTCAACAGGGTTAACGGCCCAGAAAGTAAAACCAGATGTACACTGTTCTATTGTGAATATCCCTTTGGATTACTTGGATCGAGTATTTTTACTTTATTTACTTCTACTATGGGAATGGTATGTTACTCCACTAAAGTTATTGTAAAACTGGTAAAAATAAACTACAACTTTTTTGTCCCAATCAAATATAAGCGTAGTTTGGAGTGAGATGGCAGTGTGAACACTAACTCATGGTAATCTTTTAGATCCGGCTCAAGAAGTCTTACAATGACTAGTCTGAGTTAACACAAAATTATGTGCATTTATCATTCTGGACAGGACACTATTACTGCGTTCGGAAGTGGAAATTCCAAACCCTAATTAGACATACTTGTCTGTCAACCTTAAAAAAAGAATCCTACGATACAGTACCACATAAAAGAAGTTGTGGTACCTCAACACTGAAATTCCTGTGGTAATCACTGTGTTCCTGTGATACATGTATTTTTGTGGTATTCTGAGATTTGTCTGCCTTTTTAGGACAATTTACTATAAAACATTTGGTCTTCTGTGGCACTTGCGTGTTATACGAGTCCAAGTCGACTGTTTACTTTGTGACAAATAAAACCAAATAATAAAATAATCTGTAAGTCTAGAGGTTTTTGTTGCCAAATAATTGAGGATACAACACTTGACCACCCTCAATTATAGCAGTGTTTAACAAATAGGTCCACATTTTGGGAAATGCGCTTATGAGAGTAATATTGATCCTTTTTTGGCAATAAAGGGAATGTCTGTATGGTGAATTTAAGTAGCTTGCAACAGCAGCCTGTTAGCTCTGCTTAGCATAAAGACTGAACAGCTAGTCTGGCTCTGTCCAAAGGTAACAAAATCCACCAACCAGCACATCCAAAGCACTCTTATTAGCACATTATATCTTGTATGTTTAATCCATACAAATACAGAAGTGCAATTATGTGACAATTTGTTGTTTTGTGCCTGATATCTTGGCCGGGAGCAACTTCCCGGTTTTCTCGCAACTGCCAGACTAGAGAGTTTGTTCCCAGAATTTTTACAAGAAAAGCCTGGACTTTTATCCAGGTACTGCGGTTGGTGTCCGTGTGAAGCCAAAAGTTATTGTTGACTTATTAGCTTTTCCTAAACCTGAGTAACTAAATTGCAACATTTCACAATGTTAACCATATTGCAAAAAGTCTCTGGCAGAAAGGCCTGAGGACAAATTTTTTCCCATATGCACCTACACAAACATAAACATTGCTGTAAAGACTTTTCATCATCATCAATTTGTTTGACCTCCATCATCTCATTTCCTAAAAAAAACTCTTTTGTCCCTTTATGGCTTATAGGCCAGAAACACTATGTTCTCTGTTGTATCGCCTGGTCTAATCTCTCTCTGCTTGGACAGCTCATTAGCATCTGTCAGTGTGCCCAAAACTGAAAATGACCCGAGAGAGCTGAGGTGATGTCTGATGGCAGAAAAAGTGGAAGCAAACAGAGTTGCTAATATTGCAGGAGTGTTTTGACGACATACTGTTGGATGAAACCTCAGTCATTACGGGGGAGCATTTGACGACAAGATTGATTTATGACACTATAAATTAATTTGCCTGACATCGCATTGTCTTCTTTTCCCCCATGTTTCCTTTGACAAAACCTTAAACAAAGATTTACCCTGAAGCTTCCTTGCAGCTGGATGACTTAGCTCAATTCTCACAACAACATTTTATCACCCATCTTGCATTAATTAAATGAGAGTGCTGCTCCTTCTGATCACATCATATAAATGTGGGAATGGCAGCTACTTCAACCAGCCCACATTTCTATTATGATTCATAACAACCGCAGCCCCAATGGGCCCAGACAGGACCACCGTCCTGTGGGCATTATATATACAGAGTGAAATCATAACAAACCTCTTCCTCACTGAATCCCACCACATGACTTCATTTTGGGTGTGGGAATTATGGCATTCAATCAAAATACACTTCTCATGACCTCAGTTTGGATAGATCTTCCTCTTCGATACCACATGTAGGGGGATGACTTCATATGTGGGGAGGAAGGCTTATGTCAAACAAATGTGCTTTGTTTTTTTGGAGCCCTTCTTTGCTTGGATTCACTTTGAGCGTCACATACAGGACAACAAAAAGGTAAAAATGTCTTTGAGGCTGCCCAAGAGCTGCTGAACTCTCAGATTACCTTGTACTTCAGGCATCCAGCAACACCTGAATTAATAAGGTACTGTAAGGAGTTAACCAGAAAAGGAGTGTGCATGTGTTTCTGTCTTTTCATGCTATTGTCTATTTCTCTGCTGCAGACATTGACAAGACATTACATCAGCCCCACACCCAAATAATCCAGCAATGGCTACGTGCAAACAAAACCACTGTCAAATCTGCATTGCAACACAGAAGAACTGACAAAAAGGGAGTGAATGACTCCATGGCCATCTGACATAATTCCTCAGTGGGTTTATCTGTTAGCTGCTATGTCTTTTGTTTGCTTTGGTTTCCACCTAGAGATAACAATGTCATTATGTTTTGGTGACCAGACAAGACTTTCACTTACATAAAAGATCAATGCAGACTGCGGTGCACTCCCTTCACTTCCTGTGCTACATACATGACTTTAATCCAGATTGATACAAATATCATCCAGCAATGTACAAGCAAATAAATAGTCAATAACGAACATGAGCTACAAACAAGGTGAATATTAACCACAGACAGATAATAGGGACAGGTTGGAAACAAAGAGATTTGACTAGTAAATGTTAGCTTTTGTCAATGTGTCCAGATATTTAAATACTCAGAAAAGGATAACAACCAATAATATTGCAGCAAAGAATTATGCAATGAAGCTCACCCTTGGCAGATGAGAAAACTGTTTTATTTGTACTTTTTAGAGAAGCATTTTACCCTGAATAATATGTAACATTGTTGATGTAATGTATTTTTTGGTATTGAATCTGATGTCAGCACAATACCGGACGCATACAGCAACCACCTGGTGGTCAAGTCCAATATTGACTCTCTTTTAGCTCTGATTTTGGTCTCCACCAACTCCTGAGGAAGTCTATAGAGTACAGCCACTTTAATTATAACGACAGAAAGGCAGGATTGTCCAAAAAACTGTAAGTGGCACATCATCTGTAAAATATTTGCAACACATTTGGTTCTGAAAGCTTGTGGACTTCAGGGATTACTACAGTATCTCACAAGGCCAGCCGGGAACATGCTAGCATAGTCTGCTAAGTCCGCTAAATGATAAGTTCTGATAGCTTCCTCTATTGTGAATCCCCCAACTCTCCAGTCCCTCAAAGGTCAGCAATGTCAAGATACGCTTGCTAATCATCAACTTTGCATAGCTGCAAGTCAAAGTTAATCAAATATTAACTTGAAACAAAAAATGTGTTTGGATTTATTTGCTACTTTGAACGAATCTTCTGATTCAATTTCAATAAACTGGTTTTGCTGCTCAATTTTGACACAATTTTTTGATGCAGATGAAATTTTTCCTGCAAACTCTTTAATTCTGCGATAATTAACTATCTAACATGTATGGCTTTTTTTAATACATTGACCTTGAGAGGTGGGTAAATGCTGATCTACAAATAAAACAACAGATAAATGAAGTTTAATTGTGTTTTCTTTCTACTGCTTCCGTGCACATGTCTAACCTAACAGTACCCTGGCAGCAAAGTTAACTATTCCCATTGATGCAGAGGACAATTACTGTACCTCAGATTTAGCTTGCTGGCCTTGTTTTCAGTAAGCTTGGCCAAAAAGGCAGTCTAGCTGCCAAAGTCCTGGAGAGTCTGGCCACACTCAGCCCTCCTAAGTCAGCAATTGGTGGTTCCTTGGACCACTGTTAGGGCTTTGGTGGCTCCTGTCACCGGACTTTCCCAGCATTAGAGAATGGCATAGTTCAGCTGTCACTAAGGGTCAGTGGTGTAGAGTTAGATTCTCCAGCTAGACAGCCAAAACATCTAGCATTCAGCTAGTCTCAGCTGCTAACAGTCCCCATGTTGGCAAGAGTGGGCAAGTTATATATAGAAGTATACTTTTAGCCTTGGTGACTCAAGTAGAAAGAGAGGGACAATGGAAGATGTCGCTGAGTGAAAAGATCTGGCCTTGTGACAAGGGACATCACAACGCACCTCTGCCTTTCTCCTCACCGGGCAACGGCCCCTTTCAACCGTTGTTGAGAGGGACTAGAATAATGCCTCCCTACCTCAACAACCCCTCAACCCTCCCTTTTTAATTCTCACACACTCATCAACTGACTTCTAGAAAGGATAGGAGGGGAAGAAAATGAGAGGTGTGCTTTAGAGTGCTATGCAGAGCTGAACTGGATAGGCTGTGGGAGTGAAAGAGGGAGGGTGAGAGAGAGAGAGAGAGAGAGAGAGAGAGAGAGAGAGAGAGAGAGAGAGAGAGAGAGTTACAGTGCTCTTTTATTACTCTCTACCATTCCCTGCTCTGACCTGAAGAACTGAAAGAGGAGAGAGAGAGCAGAGCTTGAGATGGCTCTTGGCACAACTCAGTAGCCAGCACAAGCCGACACCACAAGTGGACCACACAAGCCAGAGGATATTAGTGGATACTTGATTGCCTTTTCTCTGGGATTACCCTTGGACTGACTACTAATTGCTTAAACCTGGGGACAACACAACAGCAGGTAAGTCACTCTCTGCTAATGAAAGCATGTGTGTTCTCCATGCCCTTGTCAGGGAAACAACCAAAGACAATCACGTGCCTGGCAAAGTAGAGCTTATCAGTTGTTCTGCTTTCACGCTGATATACAGCAAACGACTGCTGCTGAGCTGTCATCAATTTATGAAGCCAATAAAGCGCATTGTTGTGATAGAAACTCACCCTCTTGGCTTCATTTGAACAGTTGTTAGAGCCATACGAATAACACAACTCTTCCCTTAGGCGTGTAATTAATTCAGCTCACTTCTTATTCAAATGACGTGGACGTTTGACATGTTGCATTAATTAGTCGCCCATTAGAAGACAAGGGGCTACTCTTGGTGCTGTTAATGGTGACACAGATTTGGCATTGTGACAACTCATACAGAAAAGAGAGAGAGAGAGAGAGAGAGAGTCATGAATCAAACATTTTTCCCCATGAATTACATCTTATATTCCTGTATGAATAAGACTGTTTAATGTGAGGGGCTTTTGTGCTTTGCATGTGGGCAGAGAAGCCCACAACTTCACCAGACAACAGGAGATGATGGTGCACTGAGAATGTTAGAGAAAGAGTAGAGTAGTTAGTTCATGTTTGGGAATAATATCCACTCATATAGCAACTTTTGCCGTCAACTTCTCCCACAGCCGCCAACTCATCTCTGCAGCACCGTGTAACGCTCACTGCTGCATCTACTGTACAAACACAAATACAAATATACACACACCAGTGCTTAACATTAGGAAGCATCCGAGGCCTTCGCAAGCTGCAGCAGGATGACATCTTTCATCCTGATTATTTATGGATCGTAATGACGCCAAAATGAATTCCATTTCATCGGCATGAAGTCATCGGCCTTTCAGAGGAGACACATGGCTCCTGCTAGCTGCTGCCCATTTGTCAAGGCGCACATCACCTTTCCTATAAACCCGAAAAAGAAAATATGAAATGTATCTCGCTCTCAGCAAGGGAATGTAACGCAGGTGTGGCTTACGCTGCTGTCAAAGATCCTTTCTGTCAGCGTTCAGGGGCTCTGTGCAACCTCACCCTTCCTCTCCTACCCTCTCCAGCTGATGTGGCCTCTGAGTGCTCAGTGATATCACCGCTAACACGAGACAAAAAGAACCAGAGGGGCGATATTACTCATTAACATTTTTGTGCCAGTTCCAGCTTTATCTAAGCTCATCCTCTGTAGCTCTGCACATGCCCTGCAAAGTCTCTGCGGAGCTCAATCAGCCAAATGGCCACAGGAGAAAGACAGATTTGTGAATGTTGACTGAGCAGTTATCAGTTGCAGCTTGTAAATGAATCAGTCTTACTGTTAATCAATAATGTTGTCCCTGTTTAAACTGAAACCAAGCAGGGTAAGCTTGTACGCCAAAGCAGCATTGATTTGAGATGCACTAAATGTGTCACTGGCTTACCTCATGACATTACTATGGCTCTATGTCATTTCAGTTCGGTGACATACTGTAATTTAACTGTGAGATGTGGTTTTAGCTTGAGGATCTGAGAAGGATGACCTTTTTCTTTGTTGCAGCATTTAGACACATCCAGTGTCCAACTGAGTGAGTAGCACACCGGGAATGGTCAGTCAGTCAACAGCCATGTCATACAGTGTTTATACCCTGCACAAGATAAAGCTGTGTCTCTGCATCAAGTGCAAAGTTTGGCTCAACACACCGAAACTACTTTTTTACAATATGATAAACCAGCCAATAAAATGATTTGAATGAGATGTAAATGGAATATTTTTAATATGAGCTGCAAGAACAAGACGCCGTGCTTTAAAGAGGAGTTGCGTCTGTTTCAAATGCATTACTTTCATTATTTCTTGACACTTTTACGGCCTCCTGCACATTATCAACTCCATTCCTTGCTATGAATGTGTGTCTGTGAGGCTAATTCGCCTATATGTGCGCCTGAACAAAAACACAACATACTGTGAGGAGAAGCCCGTTGCTGCATGTGGTCAGTCTTCCCCATACGTCTGGGGGGCCTCAACAACAGCTGTCACTGACACATGCACAGCTCCAGTCGTATACGGGCCCCTGGTCTTGAATTCCAAAGATGCAGTTTAGACACATTAGGATATTTCACAGAACAGTCGCACTTATAACTCATGTTCCCTTGGTTTAAAAATAAGGCCTTAAACTCCATAGCAACCCGGGATCTTTTTAAGATCATGTGATATGTAGTAGTAGTGTAGTGAGCAAGATGGCACAGCAGACTGGTGGTTGATTGCTTCTTGATGTCTAATAATATTAAAACTAGTAAGGTCATTCATTAAGGGCACATACAGATTGTTCTAACTCTTATTTTCCCTGTGTGTGGCATATAAATGATGCACTGCACCATTGCATCTGACTCAAGACTCACTTTAGTTTGATGGTATGAGACATTTGAAATTCCACAGAAGGGAAAGATTAGTTGATCTCAACCATATCCCTGCCCTCTCCACACATCTCATGCTTTTCTTCTCTCATACAGGAAGTGACTTAATTGTGACTCTTCCAGTGAACTGGTGTGTGATAATGACAGTCGGACACACAAAGATCTCATCTGTCCGTTGTGTGCTTGGGGACCAAATAACACACTGTAATTTCTCACACATCTGTTTGTGAGACAGAGTTCTTCATCCCACTGCCATTTCATTTTCTGTTTTGTTTTGGTTCCACCTGCAACAATGCAGGCATTGTCTTTTATAACTAGTTCTTTACTTCTTTAAAAAAAGGGGGGAAACAAAGGGAGACAAAGGGGCATAGTTATGATAGCAACACAAAACAATACAAATGCTCACCTATAAAAAACTGAAATGGGTGGTGGTTGTAAAGTTTTGGAATAGTGCGGTTAGGCAAATATTTCATTTTCATACCAACCGCACCAGAATGTGACCAGATAAGAGGCTAAACAAACTGACAGGCACACGCATATTTCAACCTTACAAAAGCTGTTAAGGTTAATGTGTTAGCAAACATTTGACTTGGACGTACAGCAGACTTAGCATTGAATTGGATTTCAGTGAGTCTACAGCTCTCTGAGGCTGTACGTACTTTAAGGGGTGGTTTGAGCAAAATGCTAATTACAAGCATGACAGCATGCTTACAATGCTAAGGGTTTCATCTTCTTGGGACCATGAATGTTTGCACAGAAATTCATTGAAATCCATATAATAATTGTTGAGATATTTCAGATCTAACCAAAGTGGTGGATCCACCGGCTGACAGACTGGCATAGCCATCCATGGAGCCATTCCACAAGCATGGCTAAAAACAGATGCCTGCTGCTAGCAATGGGTTAATGCAGACAGTGAGACTGAACTAAAGTATTTAGCTGTGAAGTGTAAGGTTGTAACTGAGCTGTGTTTTTTCTCCTTTTGCTTGACAAAGCAAGAAAAGTGTAAGGTGGGGTACATTTATATATATTAATTAAAGACAACTGCATTGCATTAAGGACAGTCCCAGGGTCTGTGAATTATTCATGCAGTCTCAATTGATTGGCTTATTGGGTCACCATGTTGAAAACAGACAGACATTAAGTGTCCCTTCTCTGTTAACTTAATCGTATCTGTGATATTTATCTTAGATATCACAAATGTATTTTATTTTATCCAAAAAAAATGTCTAGGTCTCCAGCAGAAAAATGTCCTTAGCACATAAGAAGTGCAACCCTAACTCCCTAACCCTACAACCTGTAAATAAAAAGTAATAGAAGAAAGCTGGTTTAATTGGATTCTAGTCCATAGACATGCAGGTTAATTGGTTAATTGGTGTAATAGGTGGATGGTTTAAATGTCATACTTACTGCCAAAAGATTTTTATTATGATCTCTATGACAGGGTTGAGGAGTTTCCATGATCTATATATAAAGATCGAGATCTTTATATATAGATCATGGAAACCAATGTGAACCAGTGTGAAAAATTTAGTGGCATCTGGGGTAGGGCTCTTCCACCCTCTCCTTCCCAGTATGAAGGAGAAAGTACGCTGGGCGTGAATCACACCAAAAATGTAAAAGGCCATATGGGGGGACTCCGTGGAAGAGGGACCATGGCCTCTGTAGATATCAGGCTCACTCTGAGGTAACAAAAACATGATTACACACTAATGAAAACAAATATTCTGTAAATACAGCTCACTTAATCTTACACACTAGACCTTTAATATACAATCTTTGGGCTTGACCTGTTAGTGACATTAATTTAATGTATGTGATAATTAAGCTTTAAAAAATCCAGTTAACTCCTGGGGTTGTAACAATATAACGGCACCAATGTACAAAAGTAGCTACAGAGACAAAACTTCTACTAATTTATGAACTGCAAATGCAATTAAAAGTCTCTAATATAAATGGCATTACCATGGCACTGAGCAAAAAATGAAAAAAAAAGGGGCTCTCCAATTAAAACCATGCCTCTATGAATCATCATTGGCACACCAAAAGGCCCCACATTACCATGCTACACTGCACAAGGACCCCGAAAAATGAAAATGTGGGAGCAGTAGCCAAGACAGACAATTAAACATGTGAAATTATGATCTAGTAGGCATTTAGATGAGACTTTGGACAAATGGCCTGACCCCTGTGACATTGTAGCATATCTGAGACTGCTTCATCCATATGTTGTCTCGCTGTTTCTATTCATAGAACAGCCAGAACTTGATCTCTTTCTTGATCTCAAGGCCATAAAGATGATACCCACAAGTGCCATTGGTCCAGAAGAATCTGGTGCTTGATAAGCTGGTTTAGGTTTACATACACTCTCAACAGACTGAAGAAATACTGTTAGCTACAACATGTCTAACTCTTTCACATAAAGTAAACTAAACTAATTATGACATCAATCTTTCTTATGCTTGGCTCAGTATGTTGCTTAAGAAGAGTGGGCCTGATATGTTCTGACTGAATATAATATGCATATCAAAGTCTCCCACGCATATCAATATTCATTATTTTTCAACTTGAAAGGATTTGCCTTTGCGCTTGTGGATTTACGAAGAGATGATAAAGTTCATCAAAGACTCAAAAGTGAATATTTAACAAACTGCCACCAGCATAATTATCATAACTATCCCTGTGATATTTTATAAGTGACTGATTCAGGAACTACCTGTGCCGAGTTGTTGCGAAGCAAAGTCGACAAGTAAGCCATTAATGTGCGAAATTATGTACAGTGGAGTATCTACATTCTTCTCAGTTTGCTCATTAGTGAAACCTTAACTGCTGAATCTCCAGTCAGCTCCAGTGAGAGGATCAGGTTAATGTGACATCAGGAGAATACTACAAGATGAAACCCACCACCTATGCTGACATTTGGCTGCAGTATGGCACGTCAAAGTTATTAGAGTTATTGTCGGTTATGAGGTATTAATAGACACCATGATTACAGGAAGGTAAGCTGTACATGTTTAAGTTTTGTCCATGAAGGATCTTTGGCTTTTTTTTAAATTCAATTAAGCATTACTGGAAGAATACTTCCTAAAAGTAAAATCTTAAAGGAATGTGTCTGAGTCAGTGCTGTCTGACTCTGCTGTTATGTAAAATCTGACCCCAGAGGTCACTGGCCGTCTAGGCTGGAACACGCTGTCCATCAGCCTCTTGGAACAGACGGCAGCTTTGTTCCAGGAGGCTGGGAAAATAGGTGCTCACATTCAATATCAAATGGATTGACTTGTAGCTTCAAATCTTATCCACGGCTACAGTTTTGATTGAAATTCCTATATCTTGGCAAGCCGATGTGTTTGTCTTGTCACGACGGAAGAGCTTCTCAAGCACGCTGCAATTTATCAGTGTCCTCTGGCGGAACGAGTTGCGAAACGCTCGCATGCAAAGAGCAGCTTATTTAGTCACATTATATTTGTGATGTGAATATATCTCACTGAATCAAACAAATCAATTTCCAGTAGCGTTGCTGCATTCCTTATCTCTGGCAAATTAATTTGGCTACAAGTCAGACTTTTATTGACAGACCTCTTCCCTTCCTCACTTTTGTCTCCCGATGAGAATATCAGAGATCAGCAGTATTGTGTAAGCGTGTAAAAAGAGAAATCACTTAACGTAAGTGTTACTGTATGGCTTGGACTTGGGCCAGCAGACACCATCATGGTAAAAGTTCAAATTTTTGCTAATATTTCTAATGCTAAAATGTTAACCTCTGTGGCTGTTAACTGAAGCCACTTAAGAAGTGTCAAAAATTAGGCGTCCTGGTAGTACGTCACTTTATTTAGCGTTTTTTTAAAAGAGAGTTTTCAGCCCCCTCTAGCCACTCTTTTAAAAAAAGCCACTAGCGACAAATCTAGCAACTTTTTCTAGTGTACTGGAGACTTTTGGCCTGCACGTCCAGACTGCAAATGAATCGCGCAAAGACACATTTTAGACAAAAGTAAGTTTGTTTGTAGTTCTAAACATATTTAGGGTGTTTGTTTTTTTAACTCTCTCTTACATTATTCATCTCTACTACAGTGTCCATTACAACATATGCATTGCCAATTATGCAAATTAGGTGATGATGTCATTGAGCGTCTTCTAGTGACTTTTAGAACAGCCAATAGCTACTTTCCTTACTGAGCAGATGGCAACATTGTGCAGACCGTGTGCCTCAGGCAGAAGCCTTGTTGGAGCAAGCTGCGTTCGATCCCTTCTTGTAATCAGATGCCCCCAAAAAATGATTTAAAAAAAATATTGCAGTTCCTCAAACGGTCACTTCAGGCTGCATACAGGACAAGTCAATCTCCATAAGTCGCTATGTTTCCATATTCTTGACAACTGTAGTGAGGCTGAATTTCTTTGTAACTCACCCTTTAAAATTATATTAAAACTTAAAGTTATGCATAATTAACTGCGTGGCTGCTTTGATTAACAGAGGATGATGCCGTTACTGGTGGCCACTTTGAGCAGACTTCATTCAGCCTGCTACAGGCCCAGCCATTATCACCCATATCTTTGCCTATTTTTAGATTAGCCGTGAGGCGGTAGAGACAGGACTGCCAAGATGGCGGCAGCCAGAGCCATGTTCAGAAACCTATGGGTGACATCACATATGAAACATCCATGTTTTATACTGTTTACAGCTCTGTAAGTGGAACTGGTAGAAATTAAGATTCACTCATTCACCCACATTTCACAAAAGCTACTTGAATACAGCCTTAATGCCTCTCAGATGTTACGTAAAGCAGAGGATGTTTTACATGCATCATTACATCTGAGAAGCTGAAAATAGCATTATGCTATTTTCACTAAATTAAACTACTGGTAACTCAAATTGATTGACTAATCAACTAATTGTTTTAGTTCTTGAGCAGAGCATTCATCACTCATAATATGTTTTAAGTGTCACAGTCTACATCACAATTCACTGCACTCCCATTGATGGACACTGTTCTTGTGTAAAAAAAATACTCAATTTTAGCCCACAGATAAAACTCATAGTGAACATCAGAGGTGTTCACTAACTTGCTGACCACTCACTTTTATAGCCCCTTTTTTCACTCTGGAATGGAGGCATGTGTTTTGTTGGAAGCTATAAATACTTTGTATATGTGACAGCTGGACTTTCCCAAACCATGGGATAGATTTGGGGCCTGGCTTTAAATTTAGGCTTAGGCCTTGACTGAGGCCTTGCTGGGTATAAGGCCGCTCTTTGATATTAGCAAACACTATGGAATTGGATGCCGGGCAATCAGTAGCATTGTGCCGATGGTTTAGATGCCATAAATGTGTGTGGGCATTGTGGCGGGTTAGGGTAGAGCTCAGAGTAAAAGCTTATTGTCTGCCAGCTCTCCTGAATTTTCCATAAAGACAACTGGGAATGTTGCATGTCTGACTGGAATGCAGGCCACGTGGCTTTGGAATCTCCATTTGCTGCTCTGGAGAATTCACCACAGTCAAGCCCGTAGTAACCAGTCGGGGTAGATCAAAGACTTGTCACCAATAGGCGTTGATGACAAGCAGAATTTGATGATTAAGACTTGTCATCAAAGAGCCTGTGAAATTGTAATGTTTATTACTATCTCCTTAAGCTGTCAAGCGAGTGTTTTGTATGAATCTGTGCAACTTATGAAAAGTCAAACATGTTTAACTGAGCCCTTTTGATGCTGCTGCTGCTACTGCATGATAAACTGCTAAAATCAATATTTTTAAGCGACAGCCTGAAGTGGAGCCAATCCATAAAGCCCAACTTCACAGCAGAAATAAACATGTTGCTGGACCCGTTCAAATTATATCAGGGCTTAAAGTCAGCACCACACCAATGACAGTATAAAGAATAGACAGACCCTGAGTGACGTCATCCATAGGTTTCCGAAGCGCTGCTGTGATGCCGAAAATATGCAGTGCTGGCTGCCACCATGTTGGATCTACTGCTTCTTTCGCCTCCCGGTTAATCTAAATATTGGCAAAGACGTGGATCATCAGTGGACCCAAGGTGGGCTGAATGACGCCTGGGTGCTCTAAGAAGCCATCTGTAACGGCACTTACCTGTCAATTAAAGCGGTCACGCTGTTATTTATGCGTAACTTTAGGTTTTAATATGATCTAAATGGGAGAGTTGAAAGAGTGACTCACTTATGCAGCCTGTCTCAAGTGACCGCTCGAGGAATTACAGTTTTTAAGACTTCCACATTGGCTTCATTTCCCAGTACAATCCACGTTTTTGCCCATTTTTGGATTAGCAGGGAGGCGGCAGTAGCGGAACTGCCAAGAATGCCAGCGGCCAGAGCCAACACACTCTGAGCTTCACAACGGCTCTTCAAAAAAACCTCACGGATATGACGTCCGTGTTTTATACTGTCAGTGATTAATGCTGGAAACAATGACTCTAAGAAGAGAATTATCACCAACATCTTAGATCTTCCCCAGCATCTTTCAGCTCACTGTTTCGGTTTTAAAGTTTGCTACTTTACTAGCTTGATTCACTCTCGCTCTCATAAGCATTTTTTTTTAATGCAACAGGCAGCTGTAGTCAGCCAAAAAGCTCTAAAATCGGACTATACAGCAGCACCATCAATGTCAAGAAAACAAAGTTAGTGGCTGATGCATTTAGTGGAACATTTGGCAACTGAAGAGAAAGATATTTCCCTCAGGAGTTGGTTGAGACCAAACCAGAGGTGTTAATGTAAACAACTAATATAAAGTATAACAACTTAACATAACAAAAATATCAAAAACAAAATTTGTGATTAGATTTTCAGAGATATGGTTCTTTTGCCAATGTTTGTTCCTCTTTACTTTACTGACCTTTACTACTCTGCTATTTGTGTTTTTAATGCATTTACATGGTGAGTTCCTCTATGCTTATTTAATTCCTGTTTTTATAACTTTTTGTAGTTGTTTGGCTCTCTGCTATAACTGCACACACTCTCCTGCTTACTCTCTTGACCTGGAGTGACCCCACAAAACGAGGCGTTACATTGGCTTCTCAGGACTTTCATGGCACGAGCCCAGAGATTAAAAATAAACCAGCGAGTGCCTAACTCGTCAGCGTCAACCATTTTGTCTTATTTAGAAACTCTGCCTCGAGTAATTTACAGTACTGCACATGTTTCTATGTTTCATCACTCATGCCCTCAATAGTTTTTATGCCCTCCACTGCTGGGCATTTATCTGGTCATTTAAACTCCCTGGCACTGCTTGACTGGTGGGCTGAAGACTGTAGGCACTAGTAGATGCTGCTGTGCTGCGACATTTGACTGAATGACAGCGAGCCCACAGCTGAAACTAATAGTTATGGACAGGAAAGAAGGCACTGCTATTAATCTCCAGTTAAGAACTAGCTCTCCTCTGAGCCAATGTGGACTCAATGAACTCCCAGAACTAAGATAAGGAATGTACTTAATGTGTTGGTTCGTCTGTTTTTTTTTTTCTTTTCTGTTTGAACCCAACATGCATTTGCTGTTATCTTGCACTCTTCCTTCTCATGAGCTTGAGTCTTTTTCTTGGAAACAGGTGGGATTCAAAGAGACTGGTTTCATGCATCATTAGATTTCACTGCAGCCTTAACTTCTATGACCACTATTACAGACGAAGATAAACATTTTGCTTGATGTGAAGCGAAACCTTTGATAGACTCACTCTCAAAACCTCAAGACATTGCATATGGAAAGCCTCTTCTAAACCTACCCATTCATTTTCCCTGCCTTGTTTTAATCTAGTTACACTGATTAAACAAGTGTTGATGTTTTACACTGAGCCTCCCGGCATAGTTGTGTGTACATATAGTCCACATGCACAGTGTGCATGCACAGTTTATGTGTTTTGCGTATGCTATCGCATGCATCCAATCCTGTGCTTAAGAGGGAAGTGACAAGTTGGCAAGCTTACTCAGGATGTCTCAATGCATGATTCAGAGGTCAGGGCGATATGACATCACCAGGGTGCTAGGGTGGGGATTTTGTGGGCTGGGGATTGGCGGTTTCTGTTTGTAATTAAAAATGATGTCATATCTGCAATCAATCACAAAGAGTGCACTTGCTCAGTGTATCAAGGCTGTTGTTAGAGAGCTTATGCACACAAACACGTTAATAAATAGAGGCAAAACGCCTAATTTCTAACAGTGCACCTTTGACCATTTTATTACAAAAGAATAATAACTTTAATAATATGTTTCCACCCATTTGTGTTGACGAGATTAAATAAACTAAATAGCATTACAAACTAGGCAGGTGTTAACACCGGAACACCATGTGTCGCCATTGAGAATGCATGAAAACTAGTTAGCAAGCAGAAAAGTTAAAAAGTTATAAAAGTCATGAATAAACAGCTGAAACAATTAGATAAAAACAATGGATAGTCCAAACAGCTAGTTAAAATTGCAGATTAACTTAGCTAAAATAGCTAGTGTAGACTTTAAAATTGCAGATTAACTTAGCTAAAATAGCTAGTGTAGACTTTGGATAAACGGCTAAAATAGATTAGATGGATTAAAAGCTGAAATTTTTAGATAAAAGTGAAGAATAAACAGTAGGAACTGGTTACTAAAAACAATGAATTAACTGAAACAATAATCTAGCTAAGGCTTTGGATTACAGTTGAAACGGTTAGCTTCATGAAAGAATAAACAGTGGAAAAATTTAGCAATGTATAAATAAGGTCATCAAAGCGACTTTATCAATTGTATAAAAAAAATCATAGCAATATCCACTTTCATATATGTAAATATTGAAATATCTTTGCGTGAACAATAAATAAACTCAAAGTTATTCTCCCAGCTCACTGCATGTTTAAGTAATTAAGGTTACAAAACAAGCATGCCACAGGCCACCACAGCATGACTTGTGTCGTTACAAATGATTAATGCAGTGAAATTAAATTTAGAGTCTGTCATCAACGGATTTATTTTCAAGATCTGGATAAAATGTTTGTCTCAGACTTTTAATGTGGCCAGAAAAGGTTAAAGCACCCAGGAGTGTCACAAATGTGCTTCCAGAATGTCAACTCTCAGCATGAGATACGCAACCCTTGTGAGAGAACGGGATGTGTCAGGAATGCACATGCCGCCATACAACACAAACATACACACAGTTCTGGGTAATTATGAATCTTTATTCCAGATTAGGAATGTTACATGTCGTCCAATTGTAGTCCTGTGTGTGTACAGTAAATAAAAGTTGGTTAGCATGGTAATGAATGGGAAGTGAAGAAATGGTCAAGGCCTCTGTCATAGTGCTCACTGTAAATTACAACAACATACATTAATTCAGAGGACAACTTTTGTAATTAAAAGACTGAAATTGGATAACTAAACATTATTGGTAATTTGATTTAACACAGCGTCTCTCTCCTTGGTGCAGGAAGAGGATGAGATCCAAAAGCAGCGGGGTGGAGAGCCCGGCCAGTGGGGTACTCGGGGTTCCACAGGGCGACCACGACATCAGCCAAGAACAGGAAGTGGGTCTACCTGTGAAGAGCCTGATGGCTAAAGTTCAGCAGAAAGAGGGTGAGGACAATGTGGACGTAGACGTGATCTCTGACAAGGAGAAGCTACTGATTGTTTCACCTGAGGTTGGAGAAAAAAGAGAGGACATCATGGATCTGTCCAAAAAGGATCTGCTGAAACTGCTGGGGATCATGGAAGGAGAGGTTCAGGTGGGTTGTTTCTCACCATTGTATTTGATCTTTGACCTGTGGTCAAAGTAGGGTGGGTGAACTTATGAAGGAAAACAAACATACTTGTGAAAGGCATTGTGTATCAGTTTGAATAGAATGTAATCTTGTTGCACAATAGCTCTATCTTGTGGTTGGAAATGGCAGTTTAAGATGCCAGAGAAAACAGGCAGACGTGCCATGTGTTTGTGAAGTGACTATTCTGGAGAAATCTGGAATTCATTAAGGTCTGTGTAAAGTAAGAATAAATATGTGTCCTGAGTTTGTCAGACCAAAGAAGAAAGTGTTACTAACCACTCAGATAAATTTGAATGATTAAAAATATTAATAAGTTTATAAAATTAGGTGTCAAAATCAGGTAAAAATGAGCAGTGTTCTCAGCTCCAGGACTGTGGGGGCGTGTCCGCTGAATGTGCTGAAGCCACGCCCACTTGTGAGAGCAGCGAAGCAGCAATTTTGAAGCGACTAAAACGTGTCAGATGAGTTCAGGAAATGACATGACTAACATTGAAACACTCTGAGTGAGATGAATTAATCTCCGTTTCTCTGCTAGGGGTGCAGGGGTATGCTCAGGGTGGCCTCAGTGTGTCATCGAGCCACCCTTTAGGACCGCCCACAAAATCCTGGACTGAAAACTGGTGAAAAACTGTTTAAACCTCCAACTCCACATTTCACCAATATATCTTTCAAAGTCTTTTCACGTGTTTTCAGCAACAATTTTACAACATATTTAATGTATTTTGAAAGAAATCTCAGAATTACACAGACTTTAAACAGGGCTGCAGGGCTTTAAACACCATCATAACATTGGATGTGCAATGTGTTCAAAGCCATTTTTAATGCACTATTTCTCTTCTATATGTCTGACAAAGAAGTCTACATCTCTTCAAACTCTTTCTCCTCTTCGTCAGGTGTATTTGTATATCTTTTATTTTTTTTCTATATTCAGGCCAGAGAAGATGTTATCTGCATGCTAAAATCCAAACCGACTGTCCCAGAGGCCCTTGAATCAAGTTACAGCTCAGGTTCGGCCCTGCAGGCTCTGCAGAGGGACGGCTTCATCACTGGCACTGAGACGAACAACCACAGTGTCTACCAAAAGCCTATGGCTGAGGTCAGTCAGCAGATCTCTCAGTCACAGCAGTGTTTGAGATCAGGACATTGAAATCTTTCAATATTTTAAGTGTTGAACCCATGTTTGTGTTGTGTTATATGAGCTACTTTTTCGATTCGAAAAGTGAAGCGTTTAAATTTAATAGTCGTTGGAAATGTAAATGTTTTTCTTTTACAGCTCACTTACATGCTGAAAATCAGCTGCATAAATATCCCAGAGCAGTTTAAGAGTCAAATATGACATCCCTGAACACCTTGCAGGATGTTAATGCTATGAAAGTCTTTGGCATGGCTATGTTTCTCCTGTCATGTGTTTCCCTGGGTGAATGTGATGGCCTGTCTTCGCCTTTTTTCAGCTGGACCGTCTGCAGGAGAAGCACAAGGAGACGTACAGGAGGATGTTAGGTCAGTTGCTGCTCGCTGAGAAGTGCCACCGCCGCACCGTTCATGAACTGGACACAGAGAAACGCAAACACGCAGACTACATGAACAAGAGCGACGACTTCACCAACCTACTGGAGCAGGAGAGAGAAAGGTGAGGAGGAGAGCACAGGGAGCATGTCTGATTACTTTGGTAACTATAAAAAATGATTTAAAAAGGTCACCAAAGTAATGTTTTATGAGATGCATATTGTAACATTAGTCCATGTTTTGATCCCCGTGAACTCCTGATGAAATTTTTTTTGCTATACTAAAACAAACAGTATATGTTTTGCATATGGGAAATTTGCTGGCAATCGAAGAAAGAAGTAGATGGAGTAAATGTGAAGGGGAAACAGGTGAAAGCAGTGGGGGAGGAGGAGAAGGCGGGGTGAGAAAGAGAGGAGTGAGAAACTAAAAAAACATGAATTTGAGGAGCCAACATGGATTTAAAATCAGCGTGGAACATATAAAATGTGGCGAGGCGAGAGAATCCGAAGAGAAATGTGTGAACGGCGGGTCTAATCAGCCGAGTGAATCACAAAAGAGGGAAGAGGAAAGGCGAGGAGAGGGTGGTGGTGATGTGATAACCTTACATACCTTCATTTCACAGTGAGCTTGTAGAGGAGAGGAGGAGGAGTAGGTGGAGTGGAACTAGTTGGTGAGGAAAGGGTCAGGCTCTTTGCTGTGGGAAAGAGACAAGTCAGGGGCAGAGAGAGTGGAGGAGACGAGGCCACTGGGTGGGGGGAGCCGGACGTTAGACAAACGAAGCAATAAAGGCCTTTGAGAGGAGCAAATCTCCCATGACATCATCTGTGAAATGAAGTCATCGCCAAGGTTGCGACCCGATTTGTTGGTCAAGAGGAGACGAGGCATGGCAAGTTGGGTGGCGAGGGAAAGAGGGGTCTCTAGCATCAGAGCTACATCACGTGTGTGTGGGGGGCCTCACAGAGATCAAACAAGCTTAGCTGTGAGTGTGTAGCACTGAATCTGTATAAGAGAAGAGGCCCTACTAATTAACATACATCCAGATGAAAGAGTTTAATTGGCCGTTGCTTGTTGGGGGATGTAATTCACGGCAATTCCCATCACACATCACTGTCCATTCTCACACAATAACCTAGAGAGATGAGGACATGTGTGTGAGAGACAGAGTAAGAAAGACAACATCTGTAATGTTCTGTATAGTATATATACAGTATAGTCATCTGTAGAGCAGACTACACCACGTATATGCTGCATTTCATGAACTGTCAAAACTTCAAACAGTTCATTTGCAGTACTGACCCAGCGGAGGTACTTTTTTTTTCCAGGAGCTTTTACTGCGGGACTCAGGAAACAGACCATGGAAGCTAAATCACAGTAATGACAGCTGAGTTGCCATCACAAACTGAGGAGAGGGCTGGGAAATGAGCAGCAGACTTAGTGTTATAGCAATTCCATCGGCAGGTTTCTAAGACAGGGAAATATGATAGGCATGATTCAAAACCTTTCAATGAAGAATATGTTCTCGAAACACACATAAATTAAGTTATCGAGAGTAAATTTAGGTGTTTAATATAGAAGTTATATTGTGTGTGCAACTTACACAACTTGGATTTTCTAAGGTAAAATACAGTGCAGTTTTGTAAGGCTGTTGAGGACTTTGTTTGACTGACATCCTACTGACCTTAAAAACATATTTAACCTGAAGCCAAATGTATGCATGAATGAGTACAGAAGTAGAAGAGATAAAACCACGAGATGAAAGTCATTTTTTTTTTGTTCTCACTTTGATGCACATTTACCATATTAACAAAAGTAGATGTGACAGTACAGGTGGGCCTTGAAGAGGTAGTCAATAGAATAGTCTATAGCCATGCTAGCAGGTCTGTGAAGCTGGTGATGCTTTGATGTCAACATGCTAACATGCTTACAACATGGTGAAATCTAGCAGGCATAATGTTTACTAAACTAAACACAAAAAGGGAAAGGAAATGTGTGTCTTGTTGTGGGTAGATTATTTCTTTGTTGTAACAATGTTTCTTAGCAATAAATCTTATACCATTGGAAAGTGTGAATATTTTCCTTTTAAATTGGTGCCACGTTTGTAAGAAACATCCATTTGAGGGATGAGCAGCAGAGCTGAGTATGTGGGTTGCGCCCGTGAAAAATTTGCCAAATCTTCTCAGACAATGCCAAACGTCTTTTTTCTGCTGTTGACTCTTGTTTGATGATTGGATGATTGAAGTCTGAAGAAACAAGACATATTAGGAATTTAACAGTTTATTCATTTAACAAACATTGATTTAAATTAATCATTCATTTAACAAACAGGAGCCTCCGTAGCGTGTGGAAGAACCATACACATCACAACAGCCTGGACCAAAAATGTTACCAAATTGTAATCCATTCAAAAGTTAAATGTCCAGTTTGTGAGATTTGTTGGCAGGGATGGAATATAATATTCATTATTATGTTTCCATTAGTGTATAATCACCAGAAAACAAGGAAGCGTGGGAGAGTATTCATTTGGTTGCAATCTGCAACTTCACCTCTAGGTGATCCCAGGTAAATCCTACAGACTAGACGTTTAAGTCAGTGCTTAAAAGTCAACCTCATGATGGCACTAAAAGAAATGTTGATGATCACCAAATGCTTCTTCTGGCGCCTTCAGTCTGGATCAAAGTGGTGGATCAACTCACTGACCTGCCTCCCATGCTGTTGGCACATCCAATAAAATAATCACTGAATGTATCATAATCAAAACCTTTAAACATTGGGAACAGTAACACGAGACTTCAGTTTGAGGCATATGGCACAAATCACAAGTGATCTTTCACTTGATCCTTGGTTTGCATGCAAAAAAGAGACGACCTCCTTCTTATGCCAGGTGGTTTCCAGCAGGTTCCTTGGCTCGCGCACAGGTCGGCCTCTGTCACCTCACAAGAAGAGTGAAAGGGATGAGCTCTGCTGTCAGCACCTACAGAGCCCAGATTCTTGTATCTGTTTCCATAGAAGTGACTAAGTCATGAAAACACACAGAAAAATGTAACTAAATATAGAATGATGGAAAAACGGACACCAACACATGAAGTACAGACTAGCACATAGTGTGTAAAAACAGAGTCGATGACAACACAACTTTCTTTGCACAAACACATTAGCGCCAACACCTACGCAGAAACACGCATATATCTGTTATGTCTGGTGCTGCTCTGTTTTGACATTCTCTTGGGTGAGATGGAAGCATGTCATCATCTCATCTCTGTCAATGTTGTCTCCTGCAGCCATCTGGGTGAGAGTGAAGAGAGAAAAGTCAAGGGTCTTGTGCCAAACATCTGCAGGAATGCAGAGGATGGGTAAAGAGAAAGCAGTTTCTGACTGTGAGCCCTTAACACCCTCTCAGACAACAGAGCAATTTATATGTCAAGAAGTTAGAATATTCAAGTGGCACGATGGTATGTGTAATGATTAACGGAAGACAAGGTGCCCATTCCTGACGCGTTTCAGAAAGAAAGAAAGAAAGTCACGCACACAAAATGAAAATACACACCTTAAATGGAAAACCAGAATGATTGTGCTGTTAGAATTTTACAGGCTTGCGACAAAAACACCAGCGCTCCATCATCTGTCAGCAGATCCTGTACATACAGTATGCATTGACCTGTTGTGGTTGTCTTTAAAAAAATCCACTTCTGATTTCCCTCTTTTAACACCATGTCAGTCTTATGTACTTCACACTATCACTGACTCTCTTTCTTAACACTTAATGCTTTTTCTCTGTCAAGAGAAGTCATTACTGTACAACATAATGTTTTGACAGCTTTTTGGCAGTTCATGTCTGCTTCAGTCCTCGGCCTCCTGACACAAAGGGGCCGCAGTGCCTCTGAGCAAAATTCCCCAGGACGCATAGTATGAGATGAAAAAAAAATGTTGAGGTTGGCTTATGGATTGCACCTGTGTATTTGCTTAAGAAATGTGTTTTCATTTCGCCAACACACACTAACAAGCTTGAACCCTTATTTAAACAACTTTCTTAAACCTACCATGCATTTAAAAAACAAGAAAATGTATCTTAGAGCATTGGCATTAGCATTGGAATTCATAGCTTTCAGCAAAGCATTAGTATTTGCCACTTAAGACTACACTGTAAACAGCCACTATGTCCAGTTATTTCTACCCTAGTAACAGAGCCGTGCATCGTAAGCTATGCTTTACATGACATGAGCACTCGAGCCAAATACCACTGACATCATGACTTTGACCTTTGCGTGAAAGTAATTTGAGAGTGCCAATTTCTAGGCTATCAATGACATCTGTCTGTGTAAGTATAAATTTTAAGAGCTGCACTCTGAGATTTGGATGGCTCCTTTGTACAGTAGCCAGACCTACTTATGCCACTTGGCAATGAATACTGTTGATAATGTGAATCAATGTAGATGTTTGCTGTCATTTACAAAATGAGGATCAACATTTAGATTCACAGTAATGTTGGGTTGTGAAAACTTTTGTTTGTTATACAATTCTCCATGCTGTATCTGTCTATATCAAATAAACATAAAATAAATACAGTTTAATGCAAAGTTCAGAGCATAGCACTTCATAAACCCATTGTCATGGTAATGTATCCTCCAAGATCTTTCTCATCTCAAGGGAGACATCCAGCTCATCCATCTGGTTTCCTCATCATATGTAGACTTTTCAAGGAATCACATTTGCTCCTGTCTCCTGTACCAGGGAGATTAAGGCTTCCGGTCTGCAAAGGCAATATCCTGTGCACATTGGAAAATGGAGTTTAACTGAACTTAATTTTGTCTGAGAAAAATGCAAACATTTTTTCATTCTTTGTAGTACCTTTGTAAGCTTTCCAAAAAAAGAGAAGTCTTTAGTTATGTTATAGTATATGTTTTTACTCTCAAACATGCCATGTTTTATGAAAACATGAAAGTTGGGGGGAGCTTTGCATGCAAAACACTCCTCCTGTTGCCAAGGTCCTCCCCCTTCACAGCGTCCACAGCAAAGCAGCACACACACTCTCATACACACAGTATTGCCTTATATGGATGAGGTGACATCATTTACTAGAGGTCCGGTGGTGCTTCACTGTATTTATTCACCTTTCATTGTACTGATACCATGCCTGGAATGTGACGGTGGAGGATCTGTGGAAGAGGAGGCTCCTGTTACTTCTTATGCATTCTCAGTGGATTTTGTATAATGCCAAAAAATACATACGTGGCGATTGTAGTGCATCCATAGTGGGTAAGTTTTAAATGGGGTTTTGGGAAGTTTCTGAGATGTTCTGTCCACAGTAATAGATATGTTTTGAACTAGGCTCAGTTAAAACATGTAAGGGTTGTTTAAGCTGTAGATCAGCAATCTTCCTTGTTGTGCTGATGCTTGTATTCATTATTTTATTTTTTTTGCAATGCAAAAATGTTGAATAGTGTATTAGCATATCCCTGGGAGTGTACAAGGAGAGGATGCAACTTTGCATTCAATCTGCTTTGCATGTATTTTGTTGGAGCCGGAGATGAGTTTGGGCATGAGCAGCATAGAAAGAGGCTAAGAGAAAAGAAGACCACTTGGTGAGGGGGTGTTAGTTGAACTGTCACTAGTAGTTTGTATTCTTAGTCTATATCCCTCTTACTGCTTGCTGTGCATAGTAACATAGTATGTATGATCTTTTTTTTGTATAGTGGATAGGTTAGCAAATTCTGTTTCTGTCTCAGAGAGATAGAAATTGCTTGGAAAAGTTTTGATTCGGCAGCCAAATATAATATTTTGTGTGGCAAAATAGTCAATTACTGGATTTCTGTGAATAGTAGTTTAAATATATTCAATGAAAACTTGTATCCTGGGTTTGTATCTTGGCGTGGGTTTTGAGATGATCATATTCGTAAAGATACACACTTTGACTCACTTATTTTCACAATCATTGAAACATTAACTGGGAATAAACATTCAAACCTTGGAATATACATTGTTTATATTCCATAACACTAAAGCAAACAATAATACATACTGTAGTTACTGACTTTAAACCAATAAAACTCCAAACTAATCCAATTAATACTGTTTTTTCTCTTTTAGACTGAAGAGGTTGCTTGAGAACGAGAAGGCCTACCAAGTAAGAAAGGAGAAGGAGCACACAAAACGTCTGGACAAGGTGCGAGAGGAGCTGGTCAAGCTGAAGTCTTTTGCCCTGATGTTAGTCAATGAACGCCAGCAGCACCTGGAGCAAATGGACCAACAGAGCCAGCGGGTCCAGGAACTCAGCCAGCAGCTCCAACAACGGGAACAAGCACTGAGTGAAGCCAAGGAGCGTGCTCAGGAGGATGGACACAGGGTACTGAGCCTGGAGGCTGATCTTAAGGAGAAATCTGCCAAACTCACACAACAACATGAGGAAATGAGTGCCAAGCTAGCCAGTCAGGAAATCCACAACCGTCAACTTAATGCCAAACTTTTAGGGCTTACGCATAAAGTAGAGGAGCTAGAGGAGAGCAACAAGTCCTTGAGGAAATCTGAGGAGGAACTCCAGGAGCTGAGGGAGAAGATCGGCAAAGGGGAGTGTGGAAACTCCAACTTGATTGCTGAGTTGGAGAACTTGCGGAAACGGGTGCTGGAGATGGAGGGAAAGGATGAGGAGATTACCAAGACTGAAAATCAGTGTAAGGAGCTCAGAAAGAGGCTACAAGAAGAAGATAGTAAGAGTAAAGACCTCAGGCTGGAAGTTGAGAAGCTCCAGAAAAGAATGGTGGAGTTAGAGAAACTCGAGGGTGCCTTCAACATAAGCAAGACCGAGTGTGCGCAGTTACACACTGCTCTAGAGCGAGAGAAGGGTCTGACCAAAGAGCTCTCAGATGAAGTTGTAGCTCTCAGGATCCGTATGAAAGAGCTTGAGTCTTCTGAACTCAAGTTAGAAAAGTCTGAGCTGAACCTTAAGGATGACTTGAGCAAGCTGAAGTCACTGACTGTTGCTTTGATGGAAGAACGAAAGACCCTGATGGAAAAAATGAAATCAGATGATAAGAAAAATGAGGACTTGAGTAAAGTGGTCAAAGTCGAGCAGGGTAAAGTTATGGAGGTGACTGAAAAATTGATAGAGGAAAGCAAAAAACTCTTGAAGTTGAAATCAGAGATGGAAACCAAAGTAGAGACTCTAACCATAGAGAAGGGGGAACTAAGCACTAAGCTAGCCTACGAAATTGATAAAACCAAGGACCTTAATTCAAAAGTCAGTCAAATGAAAAAGAGGTTAGATGGTTTTGAGCAAGCAGAAAAGCTATCAGCGAAGAATTCAGTGAAATGTGAACTGGGAAGAACGCCTGAACCTGTTAAAAGAGAAGATAACAAAGTTAAAGAGCTGACATTCGAAATTGAGCGCCTGAAAAATCGTCTCAAACAACTTGAAGTAGTTGAGGGAGATTTGATCAAGACAGAGGATCAGTATGACATGTTGGAGAAAAGGTTCATGACTGAACAAGACAAAGCCAACATCCTTTCCCAACAGGTGGAGGAAATGAGAAGTCAGATAGCACGAAACAAAGCAATTGAGAAAGGAGAGGAGGAAAGCCAGGAAGACGACCTCCGACAACAATGCAAGAGAGAAGAGGTTAAAACCAGGGAACTTCAGGCTGATGTTGTAGCCCTCAAGGAGAAGATCCATGAACTAATGCACAAAGAAGACCAGCTTTCTCAGCTCCAAGTGGATTACTCTATTCTGCAGCAAAGGTTCTTGGAAGAGGAGGAGAAAGCCAAGAACATGAGCACTGAAGTTTTCCATCTCACCAAAGAACTGGAAATAGCAAAGCGTCATAGTCGAGCACTAAGGCCCAGTTTAAATGGGAGGAGAATGGTGGACGTTGCTGTGACATCCACAGGGGTGCAGACCGAGGCAGCGTCCACTGGTCCAACAGAGGAAGACACCCCGGCTGTGTTTATCAGGAAGTCTGTTCAAGAAGAGAATCACATCATGAGCAACCTCAGACAGAAGTGCCTGAAGAAGCCAACTGAAAAGAGTACTGCTATTGAGCGTTGCCCTTCATCTGGCAGCGACCTAGGCATGAAGAAATCCTGGATTCCCTGGATGAGGAAAAAGGACAACACCCCTCAAGAGACCAACTTGGAAAAGCCTCTGCACATTAATGGAAATCATTTACCTTCTGAACTGACCATGTCCCAAAAGCAAGGGCAGCCTTTACACATACGAGTAACACCCGACCACCAAAACAACATGGCTACTCTTGAGATCAGCAGCCCCACTGCTGAGGACTTTTTTTCTAGCTCAGCTCCCCTCAGTCCTAACCCATCTCAACCTAAATCCAGAATCACCATCATTCCCACCTACTCTGCACCAACCCACAAGAGAAAGTCCACTACTGGACCTCAGGGCCCTGAAAGAGCCAAGTCTCCAGTCACCATCACAACGATATCCAGAGCCAAATCTCCAGAAAGCACCCGAGCTCCCTCCACTGCTTCAGGAAGGCCCTTGTCCCCTGTCTCTATTATGACAGTGAGCACTGCTATAGTGCCCGAAGCCTCTGCCTCCCCAGAACCTCAGGAAATGACCATGGGTCGAGCTGTGTTCAAGGTTACCCCTGAGAAGCAGATGGTCCCAATGCCTATACGGAAGGGCCACAACAACACTAGCATCATCACCACCACTGACGACAACAAGATCCATATTCATCTAGGCAACACCATAACCCCAAAGATGGTAGTCAGGCCAGTGTCTGCTGTAACAGAGGGCAAGGATATGACCTTATCAACTGGGACAGTTTTACGCTCCCCCCGCCAAATAACCACCACTACTACCAGGAGCACACAGAGCAAAGTGATGAGCAGTATCACAATTTCCCCTGTTACGTCTACGACTTCCAGACCCACTCAAAGCACGGTAAGTTTTGCCTAAAGGTTGCATTCACCCAAATTACAAACTAACATATTTTCCTAGAGATAGCTTCGGTTCATTTTGTCCATTTTTGAGATAACTGCCCAACAGCAATTTACTGTCCATAATCCACAGATATTGCTGTGAACAGTATATTCACCTCCATTGTATTGAATTGAATTGATTCATACTGACCTTTCTTATTCTAGGTGAATATCTTAAAACCTGGGAAAATAAAACCAAACTATCTGCATTTTGGGATATACGGTTATTTACTTTTTGTGGGGAATTATATTACAAGGCTTCAGTCAGTAGCCTGTTAGCTCAGCTTGGAACAAAGATCAAGAGCTGAACTATCTTACCTGGCTCTGTAATTTGCCAGTCTACAGTGACAATACCAGATACCCAAACAAGATATTATGTGTTGCAGATTTAGAAGTGATGGTAGGAGGATTTTGTAACCGTTGTATATTTAGTGTACAAACATGAGAGAGGTATTAATCTTCTTGTGTAATTCTCAGACAAAGGGGTGAATAAGCTTCTTTAATGTCCTGCAATGGTTATATATTCTTTATTACACATATATTGTTTCATAAGTACATATGTTCACAAACAGCTTCATCTCACACTATGAGAATCAAACACTGTGTTGGTGTTTCAGTGGGCCGTATAATATGCTCTTTGTGGATGAGATGGATGGCGTGACAGATATGGCCCTTTGGGCAGGCCTCAGAACGGCAGAGCTAATGATGTGGCATTTTGCCACTTTGCTACAGTCATGCTGTAATTTATAGTTGTTACTCAGTGTTTACATTCACAAACAGCTATGCAGGGCTCAGTGCTCTATGGCTGACACAAAACAGCCTAGCACAGCACACTGAAACTTAGCTTGGACAAGTGGTCACCTACTGGGATTGAAGTTAAAGAATGCATAAATGTTTACATTTTTCTTTCCTATAGCACACACGCTCAGTTACATTGTTTAGAAATTCAGAATTCCTTTTCCCCTATAGTGGGTTTTACCCCTTTTCCACATTTACTCCTCATGTTTCCCTCAAGTTCTGCCCTGTCTTTATTTTCCTTCCTTAAACTGTACTCTCTCTCCCTATTGTCAACAGCCTGGGCATGATGCCCAGCCACCTCGCACAGGGCTGACCCGCATCCCAATGTCCAAGAGCCTGAAGACAGGAAAGGCTGTGCTGGGATCCCTGGGGATCTCGGGTGGAGTGAAGATGGAGTCACGAGCTGAGAGTCAGTCTATGAGGATAGAAGTTAAAAAAACCACTGTGAATAGCAGTACTTTACAAAATGGAGGAAAAGCCTGATTGACATGATAGTATCAAGAAAGTACTTGTTTGTAGATATTTAATTTAGAGGTGATTAAGAGAACAGTCAGAAAAAAAGCTCTGTCCGTGTACAACTCAGCTAGATAATACAAGGCACAGAGGCATTTTTTAAAATGAAATATTAATTTGTCATTTTTGTAAAACCTTTTGTACTTCTTATATTAGTTCCTGCCAGATAGATATAACCATATTCACTGTATTTACAGTGTGTATTGTGATGGGCATTTGGGTTAAATATTATATCAGACTTTGCTGCTACTAACTGCTTCTTGCTTTGAGTGTTTGTCTCACATATAAGGAGTTTGTTGATAATATTTTATAGGGACAAGTTAAAAGTCAAAATACCTGTTTTCATGTAAATTATGTTTATTTTTTTCTGTAAAGTATTTGTACTGAAAAGTATTTTAAATAAATGTGACTTTAAAGGGTAGAGTGATATGCTTATTTATGTAGGAAAATAAGAAACACAAGGGAACTGTTAAATGTGAGCCCCAGTTATTTTCATTTTGTTCCATAAAATAAAGCTTCTATGTTTATTTATGGAAGCAACTAAATGCCACAATAATCTTGAGCCTTACAAAGAACTATAAATTATAAAACAAAAACAAATAGATAAATAAGTGATACAATTAAACATTTAAGGAGACTAGAACATAGTATTTTTTAAATATTTATGTTTATTCTTTGAAAACCATTTATCTCAGTTTATATTAAAATCTATTTGTATTTATATAATATAATATAAGAAGTTTCCAGAAGGTATTTTTAAGTTGTACAAAATTAAACAACTGGATTTGTCTACATTTTTTTCTATTTCTTGTTGCTGTTTTTTTTATATTGATAGTTTCAAGTCTCTTTATTTATATCGATACAATTCTATGGCAATGTGCAGATCAATTCAATTCAGGGTCAGCTGCATAAACTTGATAATAAATATACAGTAAATATTTAAATTTATGCATTAAATTTTCTGTCAACTTTTAATGCCTGAATGATATTTACTTGAATATTTATTTTGAATAATGGATACCTGAATTTTCTGTCTGAATTTGTTCAAACAAAATAATTGAGTATTAATGAAGTATATTATTTAAACAAGAAAGGTCCCATTGAGATTGAAAATCTCCCTTTTTTAAAGGGAGTCCTGGCCAAGACAGGCAGCAGTACAGATAAGTAAATTATAACAGATACAAAACAAAACAGAATTAAAACACATCAGATCTCTAAAAAAAATAAAAGTGCAAGGACAACCACACGATTCTGTTTGCAGGTCTTTCAAAATAAAAGCATCCAAAAATAACTGTCATTAACGGACCTTTCGCGTCACGTGACGAAGGGGCGACGACGTAACGGCTACGTGTCATCATCCAATTGGCTCGAAAGCTTCCGGCTTCTTCCTCTTGGACGGGATTAAGTAGACAGATCAAATCAATACTACAATGAGTAGATATTTGGATTAGATACAGGCTGAATGTCACTCCTCACACAGTTTTACGCCTCGCTTTGACGTCTCGCCTCTTGTTCGTCGTGTTGAATTAACCGGGAGCCGTCGTCTGACAGCCGCAGTAGATTATTGTTGCTCGGAGCGGATCGCAGCCATGATGGCGTCAAGCTACAACGCTAAGGAAGAGGACGGACATCACTCCGGCGCTTCGAGTCACGGAGCCGCCGGGGCTGTGAAGAGCAAGAAGCCGGACAACACGGCGTTCAAACAGCAGAGACTACCAGCCTGGCAGCCCATCCTGACGGCAGGCACCGTGCTGCCTGCTTTCTTCGTTATCGGTCTCATTTTCATCCCCATCGGCATCGGCCTGTTCGTCTCCTCAAACAACATTAAAGAGTTCCAGGTACAGTCACGTCTGCCTGTCTTTCAACCAGCTGGTTAACAATGTAACCACCGCCGACAAGCTTTGTCCGGGTGTGTCCACACTTTGTAAATAAAAACATTTAACCTGTTGTGCTAAACAGGAACTAGAGACACTGTGTTGGTTAGTCTGAACACTGACAGTCTCAGCTGATCTGTGCTCAGTTTATTAAGCAGCTAAAACTGATATATGACTAATATAAGAGCACTGTGATGACAGGTTATGATGAAACTGTTTTTAGTAAGATGTTAAATGAACTTTATGGTCGTTTGGAGGCTGCAGCTAATGAAAAATAGTTTGTTTTCTAGTATTTGGTCCACATTTATATGAAAATGTTTGAAACCTCTTAGTATGACAATAAGTTAACAATTGACAATTTATATGAACCCTCCTCTGTCACTGTGGGCGTTTTTGTTTCTCTTTTATCTGGTCATCATTTCGGCTGTTTTGGTGCAAATGGCACTCATGGTCTCTTTCTTGACAAGTTTTGGAGTTTTAATTTTTTTTTTTTAAAATAGATCAGTAGAACACAGTGAAAAAAAATTTACCATCCTCTTAAGTCATTAAGGACAACAATGTCCGCTTTCAGAAAAGCTGCCGTAAAAACTTTACAAATTCATATTTTTTCTGCATAAATCTTAACTTAAACTTAAGCCCTACTTGAAAACTACCAAACATTTCATCGTTTTGACAATTTTATCCCTTTAAATGCCAGTTTGATTACTACTTATGAGATGTTTATTAATGAGAAAAAGGGAAATTAACTCATACGTCAAGCAGTCAAACAGGTATTGATAGGGTTAAAACCCCTTGGTAGTTTTGAGCAGGGCTGAAATTGAGATATATGCAGAAGAAAAGCAGGAACAAATGTTAATTTGCAAAGTTATTATAGCAGCTTTTTTGGAAGAGGATATTTTTGTCCTTAATGGTTAGTAAACTAAACTTGGCGTGTTCAGATCTGTCTAGCCTCATTAACACTCATGACGCAAGAGTGTTAATGTTAATGATTTGAACACGCCATTAATATCAGTGAGAGTAGACGAAATGTTACAAAGACGTATGTATGTAGAGTTAGAGTTTCATCAAGTCAAGTCAATTTTATTGTCAGCACTGCTATATGTACAGGACATACAGAGAATTTAAATTCTGTTTCTGTCATATCCTCGGTACAAAACAAAGTTAACATTAAATAGAAAACATAAAGTGTACAGAAATCTAAAAAATATAGCAATGTAAAAAAATATAAACAGTTTTAAATGTAGATGGCAAAAAATAAAAAAATACATCAATGTTACTGTACAATAAAAGCAGCAGCTTGTTTGTATTTCAGCTTGTACTGCATACATTTGCCACAAAGTGTTTATAAAAGAATCTCAAGTGTGTACATATGTCATAATACTAATTGAGCTCTCATTTTACAGATTGATTACACCGGTGTCGACATCTCCAGTCCATGCTACAGCTGTGCCAAGAACTTCAGCTGGAACAGCACAACACCGTGCGTCTGCTACGTGCCCTTCACATTAAATCAGTCATTTGAGGTGAGCACCATCTTACAGTGTGGTGGCCCTGTGAATAATGCATGCTTTCACCTTCAAAATTGATAGTGTTGCTTGTAGTGCAATAAAAGAAGAAGAAGAAGAAGAGGAAAAAGCCCTCCTGACACTAAATGTCCATTAAGATCTATTTTAAGTCCAAAGGAAGGCACACTCAAGGTTTGTTTGGGGCCGTCATTATCATCGATCATTCCAGTCTGAAAATAAACAGCCTTGCAACTTTCAGAAGGTTTCTATTGACTACTTATAAAAAGCTCTCTGCCAGTTGTATTTCCAAATCAACAGTGTCACTAAATTTTACTTTTAAGAGCAACTAAAATAATTAAAAATTACATTTATCTCATGAACACGGAGACACCTTTGATAGATGTGAACCTTTAGTTGAAATTATCTTAACAAATGCTTTGTGTTCTTTGTATGCTGAACTATGCACAGATGCCTTGCCTTGTACACTGTCTATAACCTGATCTCTCCTCCTCTGCAGAGCAATGTCTTTATGTACTACGGCTTATCCAACTTCTATCAGAACCACAGACGCTATGTGAAGTCCAGGGATGACAGCCAACTGAATGGTGACCGGTCTGCTTTGACGGTACGATCTTGGAAATAAACTGTTATAACATGCAGAGATTTTAATGAATGCTCTTTGCATTGCTTCAACATTGGCTGTTTTTTTTTTTTTACAGAACCCCAGCAAGGAATGTGAACCATACCGTACAAGTGATGGACTGCCCATCGCTCCATGTGGGGCTATAGCTAACAGCCTTTTCAATGGTAAGTAAGACATGAGGAATAGCTTTGCATTTTTGTAAAGGATTGTTGCAGTCTTTTCTGACCATTGAACCTCTACTAAAAGCTTTGTACATAGCAGAACTCCGGCATCAGCTCATTTGTTGCACTTAACTTAATGCAACATTATTGAATGTAATGTTTCGTTGTTTCAGACACTTTGGAGCTGTATCACATTGATTCCAATGGCACCAGTAATCCTATTCCTCTGGCAAAGAAGGGCATTGCGTGGTGGACAGACAAGCATGTGAAGTTCAGGAATCCTGGTGGAAACAACAACCTCAGTGTAGCTTTCCATGGTGATTTTCTTTCTTTTTCAAACTGTGCACAGGATCTCATAAACACCTAAGTTGCAGTGACTAGCTTGGTTTTGTCTTGTTCTTTCTCAGGCACAAATAAGCCGGTGAACTGGAGGAATCCGGTGTACGAGTTGGACCCATCAGATCCTGAGAACAACGGCTTTATCAACGAGGACTTCATTGTGTGGATGCGCACAGCTGCGCTGCCCACCTTCCGCAAGCTCTATCGCATCATCCAGAAGAAGCCCAACACGACCCCCACACTACCCAGTGGCAAATACTTGTTGACCATCACTTACAGTATCCTTTATGAATCGAATTACTCAGCAAAGTTTCCAGATGTATTGGTAAACCATTTTCTTAAAAGAGAGTCCAAGTGTAAGTTTGTGTGTCATGGTTAGAGGATTGGATTGGGTGATAATTAAATTTAAATGAGTGGTCATCTCATGACTTGATTACTGTAATGGGCCTCCCAGCCTGCACAGTGAAAGCTCTCCACATGATGGGTTACCCCGCTGCTCATGCAGCCTGCATTAAATTCAGATTGCTCTAGCTCGCCTGTAGAGTAGTCTCTGCTTCTGCACCCACCTACTTGGATGCCCTGATACAGGCATATGCTACACTAACATGTCCTAGTCGCACTGTACCATGATTGTTTCCCTTTTTTGTAAGTCACTTTGGATAAAAGCGTCGGCTAAATGAATAAAACTAAATGTAAAATATACAAACATAAACATTTATAAATGTAGTTCAAATCAAGGCAAGGGGAGGTTCATAGGTTAAAAGTAGCTCAGATAAATAGGTGGGACCATAAAGAGTTTTATAAACCAGTAAAAGAATCGATTCTGAAATGCACAGACAGCCAATGCAGTTGCAATAAAATTCTGCTCTCTCTCTGGTCTTCGTCAACAGACAAGCAGCTGAGTGTGCATTAATGTCTCTGTGCTTGCTTGAGAGAGAAACGGTCGTACTTTAGCAAGCTAAAAAAAGCTGTTTTAGTTATATTTTTAATATGGGGTTCAAAAGATCACAATCTATGATAACTCCTTGTTTTTTTTACTCTTTGACAGACACTTTTTTTAGGCTCCGTGCTTGTAGTTTCATATTTAGTTTCTATCTCTGTACCTTAGTATCATTAATTAAACTTTTTGTCCTGGTTCAGCTGTAAAAAATTCCCTGCCATCTAAGATGCAGTTTAAAACGAGCATCTATTGGCCCTGAGTCATTAGGGGACGTTGTGTGTCATCAGTCAGTTTAAATGTAATTATCTCTCAATCTAGAAGCTGCAGTCATTTTTTTCTTTAACCACGTGTAATCAGATTACCCTGTGCTCAGTTTTGACGGTCGCAAGCGGATGATCCTGAGTACCATCTCCTGGATGGGAGGGAAGAACCCCTTCCTCGGCATTGCCTACATCACAGTGGGCTCCATCTGCTTCTTCCTGGGTGTGGTTCTGCTCATCATCCACCATAAATATGACACCCGCAACAACAGCGCAGATATCCCAAACTAAACTATTCTTGTATCACCTTTTCCTGCCTCTGCATGCATGGGTGACCCGGAAGGGTCTGTTCTGGACTGCTTGTTGGTCTTAGCGTGATTACACTGGTCTCTAATCGTCTGTTGTGTGTTTGTGTAAGGACAGCACTGTCTCAGGTGTGTCATCAAAAGCTGTGTTTATGTGTAGGTCAACTAATGCAAAAGAAGGATGCTGGGGATCTGTCTCTCTGTGCATATATCTTCAAGTCAGCTGCTGAGAATGTCATTTCCTGTCTTCAAAAGAAAGTTTTTATCTTCTATTTATCTATACATTATCAAAGTATCTGTGTTTTTATTTTATTTTAGCAGTGCTTTGCGAATGGCTTAATTCTTGAAGGATGTATGTATTTTTAATGCAAGTTTTTGTCAATACTGTGTACTGTAATATGTCCTGCTGATGAATGTACCATTATATTTCCTTGACATACCTCTGTAGTTCTTTTGAGTTACCTTGAATATATGATAATCACTGCTCGTGTGCTGTTTATTATATTAAGCATTGATGTTTAACGAGAAGTATTTTAACCATTTGAAAGACAGAATACTCATGACGAGTAGTACCAAAAGTGTGGCTATCTCCCCTCTGCTGTGACTGGTTGTATAAAGAGATTGAGCCAGTCGTGAATCACCTTTAAAAAATTATAATATCAACAATGGAAACATTTTAATCTTACACCACTATATCCAGTATTCCGTCTTCTAAAACTGAGCAGCGTCTCCGACTCATCATCATCGTTTTCACAGTTTGGCCTGCGTGTTGAGTTATCTTGAGTTCTTTAATGTTTGACCAAATAATATGCACTTTAAAAGTGTTGCATTTGTTAGTTTACTCGCCCCCCTCTTGTTTCAACTTCTGTTAAAATGTGGCGTTGTTGAATTTATTATTAATCATGAGTTCGTTGTCTAAATTGGAAATTTTATGGGTTTTTATAAGATTTATAGGGTCCAAATAAACAACTTGCTGAATGTAATGGTGTTATTTGTGATGTTTTTGCACATATAAGAATAATTAATGAATACTAATTATAACAACCTCGACCGACCGGATGTGACCTGCACACCGAAGGATAGTGGGTAGACATATTGGCAGTGTCCGTCCTTGTGCTGGTGTTTTTATTTTAAATTATTTTTTATCTCTGAGCTCCAGACAGAAGTTTGACAAAATGTACAGACAGCTCATGGTGAGAGATGTGTTTAATATTTTGTATTTAACACGAAACGTTCCGGTTTTGTTGTTACAATGTTGTAGTTGTGTTATTGAGAACTGTGACCGTTTGTCAGTTAGCGAGTAACGGTCACCGCGGCTAAACCTTTCAAACGTAACTTAGCAACCCGGCTAAAGTCAAACTTAATGTGAAGTTAAGTCGTTTAAGAGCACGATATGAATATATATATGTACATATAAACATGATATGATGTGTGCGTGTTTATAACTTTATAACATGGCTTCGGTGGTTTGACAGCCACCTGTTAGGTTAAGCAACAAGTCATGTCACGTTCGTCAGCCGTCATGTAGCTATATCCAAGAAGTTGAATACTCGACAAACATCGATTTAACTCAACGTGAAACACTTATATTACACTATTAACATGTAATATTATATAATTACACATATCAGGGACGTGCTTCTCAGTCTCCCACAGCGTCAACACACATTTGGTGAACGTATAGCTACACGTTGAGGACAGTCAGAGGACAAAGGTTTGAGGAAGGTAAAGTTTGATGTATCAGGTAAGGGCAGTTCTTAATAAATGATAGGATTTGATAAAAGAAGTAGGTAGACAGGCAACTTTTAGACAGACAACCTAAAAACTAAAACTTATACTATATAAAGTATAAATATATATGATATATAAAGTATCATGAAATATTTTGGACATATGTGAATTGACTGTGTGTGTTTTATTATCTTTATTGAACTATGTAATCAAAGATGATAACAGTGATTTGACATCTGACATTTTGAGTCTTAAATGCAATACATGTATTTGGCCAATAGATGTCACCATTTTATTACAGCTGTCAAATGCTTTGCAACGAGTAATATAACTATTTTTAGCACTTCAGTGTGGTTCAGTACTTCCTAAATTGTTATTTCTTGTTTAAGTTAGCTTTGTTCAGCTGTCATTGCTGACTTTGTATCATTTGTGTCACATTGCGTCCTCACTCAGTTTTAGTGTTATTTTCTTGTCCACACCATTATCCACAGTTTGTTCATTAAAATGATAAACATTAGAACTGTGTACACTATAAAATCCTCACTCCTCAAAGTGTTTATACCACCAGGGACTTCGGCAGCTTTCCAGGCGGACCATCGCGAGCAGTGCACGCAGGCAGGTTGAAAACACTGTGAAGGAAAAACAAAAACTGTTTCAGGTATGATCGTACCATCCCATTAGTGTCACATCTGATGTTTGTCTCAGAAGAAGATGCCAAAAGTGTAGTCTAGTCTTATGAATAACTTTCTTTCTGATGCAACTTTGTATATGTTGTATATATTCACTTTGAACAGCTGATTTGTGGGTCTGTTTTCAGCAGAAGTCACAATCTTAATCTTTCGTAATGAAATGCCTGTTTGAAGAAAACTGTGAGAACAAGAATGAGATCTTTATGTACTGATAATGATAACGTTAAAGTTTCTACTTTATTCCCAGGTTCTGGAGACAGAATCTAATTTTATCATCTTTGTAGCCTGACAGATAAGTATCGGTGGATCCCCCACAATGTTTAAATGACCTTCGACTGTAGCTGGGGCTGGAGTTATACTAATTATGTTTGCCAGCTGCTAATCAAAATCCATTGCAAAATCAGCGTTCCAGTGTGGCAGGCTTTGCTGATCCTTGCATAGCGCTAGAAATTACTGTAGCCCTAGTTGACAAATGACCTACCCTCGCTTCTGAATCCCAGAGCAAGCACTGCTTCATTGCGTAGTGTACTATACGCCACCACATAATTGCTGTGGTTAACCAGAGATGAGCACTAAACAAATTTGAAACAGAAAAACTGAAGCTAAAAGTCCATCACATACCTGCAAAGTAAGGCTGTCTTTTTAAAAAATAACTATATGCCTTCATTCTTGGTCTGCTCTTTGCACAGGAGGACAACGGTATGCCTATCCATCTGAAGGGCGGGTCAAAGGACGCTGTGCTCTACAGAGCCACAATGGCTCTCACTGTGTTTGGTATGTCGGCAATTGTCTGAGATTTGATGATTCAGGCTTGCGCCAGATGTCTCAGTCTGTATCTTAGTGAAAACATGTTTTCATACCAGTGACTTGACCCCGATGTTATCACTGAAACTGACCTTGAAAATCAAAATATTGCAATTTGACAATGCATCATCTGGAATTGTTTGAAGTCAAGATAAATAACTTTTGTTCAAGCTTGTTATATCTCTGTATCTCTGTCACATCTGTGATTCTTGTCCCATCTCTTTGCAGGGACTGGATATGTCGTGTACTCACTGCTCTCTGCTTCAATGCCCAAGAAGCCATAGTGAAACAGGAGTGGGCTTTATCATCTAATGAAACAATCATGCACATGCTGTGTGTAATTCATCAACTCTGTTGTGCAGATTGGTAATCTGGGAGATTATTTGTCCTATCAATAATATCAGTATTTATAATGTTTAAAGGGAATATTTATTGACTGTACAAATCGTGTGCTGAAGACAATAAAAGTATATCTATCTCATTCAACTGTGTCACTTTTTTGATGTTTGAGTTTATAATGTAAAGCAAATTTAATTCTCCATCCAGAATCTGAGTTGACTTTGAGACTACAGTCTGTTTGCAACTGTGCTCATCTAGTGTAAGTTTCTGGTCTGAACGCTAGAGGGCACCAAAAACCATCAAATCAATTAGAGGTTTCTTCATTGTGGATACGAGCAGCAGAGAGACTGTTTCTGAAATACTTCTCCTTTCCCCCGCATAAACTCATTTTCCATTGATTTCCACATTATAAATACACTTATGAAATAACAACACACCTGTTTTTGTTTCTTTAAGCATCCTGAACGCGCTATGAGAAACCTTCACGCACTGATATACCAAACGTGAAGAGGTTTCTGTTCACAAATCGATAAATTAAACTTTTATTTCAGTGAGTAAATAGGATGCCTGCTGCGCACTTAAAATCCCCCCCTCAGTATTGTCTGGTTAACTGTGGCCCTGCAGTAAAATCACATTGGCACTGGAAACTCATTAAATCACCAGACCAAAGGAATGCAGGAAAAAAATGTAATTTCCAAACAGTGGATCGGTCTTAGCGGGGGACATACATCAACTGGAAGGCAGGGGTTTCGTAAGAAGCCCATATGATGGTAAACTGAGAGTTGGGAACTGCCCCCCTATTAAGTAGCCGATGGTGGAAAGATTCTTCCCACTTGGAAAGAGGCTTTTCCTTCTTGGACATCTGCTGGTGGAGCTTCCAGTAGCCAGAGAGAGGAGAGGGTCCAGCAGCAGCTCCTGAAATTTTCTCTTACTTTCCAGAGGGGGAGGCTTCAAGCAGGCTGCTCATTTTTTGGGGGGATTGAATAGGTGAGTACATAGACTTTTTATTTATTGTAAATTATTTATGTTTCGCATTTTAAATCATTTTATATTTGAGAGAATATCGCCATTTTGCCGCAGTTTTGTGTGTTTTGAAACAACTTGCGTTACATTTACATTTTAAATATACAATTTTATTGACTTCATTGTAAAATATAGAGTTTCAGTAGAAAGGCTTTTTTTTAAATTGTGCTTTATGTGTAATTCATAAATTTTAATTATATGAGCTCTTATTGTATCCGAGGGACCATGAACCTCATTTCAGCCCCTGTATCTGCAGTTTTCGTTCTTGTGCACCAGGCGGGGCGCACAGCCTGTGGTAAAGATCTCATACTGTGGGGATGTAGTCTACTTATCCTTTAGAGATGAAAAAAAACAAACAAAAAAAAAAAACAGCAACCACATCGCATGAGATTATTCCATTACAGATAAACTGCATAATAAGAATCTATTTAAGTCCGGTATGAGATGAGTGCCTGTTAAAGCCATAGTCCCTCATGTCCCTCATGTCATTGAATTTAAACCATTCTTAAAGAAGGAGAAGAGTTAGAGAGGAAAATCTGAAAAACAGAAATGCGTGGTTTGTTTCTATAAAGATGCCCCATAATATGTTATAGGTTCGAATACATCAAAATATCATCAAGGTGCTTATAAGACCTCATAATGTTCCCCAAACCTCATCCCTGAAGGACTAAAGAGAGTGAGAATTATAGGTAAGACTATGCTGCGTGTAGAGCTGTATACTACAAAGATCAGGACAGCAAGAGGGCATTTCCAAATCATGCATATGAGGATCAAACAAAAGAGCATGTGATAAAAAAAATTCCTACTAAATTCCTACACCTCATGGTGCAGGCACCAATGGGACGCAGCAAGGTGCGGCTCTTATGTTATCTAAGGGAGTCTAGATGGATTTTGCAGTTTTTGAGTAATGGAAAGCAATGATTCTCTAACAGCTATCAATATTAAGTCCATACATCACCAAAAATACATAATACAGAATCTGACCATGTTGACGCAGCAGTAAATTACACATTCATTCATCCTTTGCTTGCGATGTCACTAAAAAAAGTGAGCTGTGTCATAGATCTGCAGTTTCAACACATTTTCTCTGTTTGTCCTCAGACTGGTTCATGCGCTGGTGACCCTTAAGGGCCAAACATGAAGATAGGGCTGTCTCTGGCCACGGCTGCCTTTGTGGCAGCCCTGTTATCCTCCATAGATGCTCAAGGTAAATCCAACTACCTCGCTTCAGTCCACTTACATACACTATCCCCCTCTGTCTCTATCCTCTGCTCTTCTTCTTTCACTCAAACATCTCCACTGGATGTCTGTGTTACAGGGATAAGTCATTTGATTTAATGTCAGAGAGAGAGAGTCATCACATAGACAGTGAACTCTTTGTATTGATAAACTGAATAAAGTTATTCTTATTTCCTGTGTATGCTATTTGACTATGTAACTTTTGGACTACTGACTGATTCCTTGATAATTGTCATGCTTTTATCTCTCATTTGTACTGTATTATGTCTGATTTATCTGTCAGGACTCATTACAGGCTTTGGTGTAAAGTCCAAATCTCATTTACTTGTATTTAGGCTGCAATTTAGATGGTTTTAAACCAGGAACAATTTTCTCATTCAGATTTGGCAAATATAAGAAACCGAGCGCACTTCAGTTTATTTCATTTCCAGTTTCTAATTAAATACATTAAACAGCTGGGCACAGAGAAGAACAAAAGTAATTTCATGGCTAAATGTTTCCCTGTAAATGTTTTAGCAGAGCTGTTGCTGTTTGAGTTTTATGACAGTGGACCTCTGCACTTTTTCTAAAGCAAAACTTGGAAGATTGTCAAGTCTTTCATAATTAGGCATTGAAATGTCAGACAATTTCTTTTAAGTTATTATGATTATGCCATGGTTGTAGTTGGATCTTGTAAACCTGTAAATCTCTTTGCCATGGTTTTAGTGGCTGCAGTAGTAAGTAAATGCAGTGTTTTAAGTCATTAAATGACTTGTGAAACAACACAATAGAGTGCAATGCTTTGAAATAGATGAAAAAGTTCAAAACTAAAACTAAAAAAGCATTAAAATGCGTAAAAAGTAATGAAATGCATTTACGTTAAGTAACAAAAGTATTAATTTAGAACAATTGTCCTTTTCATGGTGTTGCATCATAGAGGCAGTATTGTAATTTTACTGGCAGAAAGTCTAACAAATGGAAATGTCCAAGAAATATGGAGTGCTTAAAACTGTACTTGAATGCCATACTCAAATTACTTTACTTTCCAGCTTTGATTTTGTGCTTATATATTACGGTTTTAGTAACTGTTAAATACTTTGTGCTATACATGTCACAAGAGCTAACATATCATAGACTGTTAACAACCTGTCAGTTGCTTTGACAGAAAATGACTCAAAGTAATTTAATATGCAAACGTTTCAGTCCAAAATAATGGCAAATATGGAAATATGGTATGGAAACCCTGATTTTTTCCCCTCTGAAGGCTCTCTGGTGGGGGAGAGGAGTCTAACGTCTACTCTCACATATCTCCACTAACGGAATGGAAAGATGAAATACGAGAACAGCAAATTAATCCTCAGACAGCACAAAGACAAAGAGCCTTTCTAGGGCTTCTTTGTGGGCATTCGCAAAAACGCTGAGTTGCAATACATATGGAAAGTTAATATGCAGTAATGTTTAATGTCAGCACATGTTGTGGAATTACTTTGGCATCTGTCCTGCCTCTTTGGGAGAGTCAGTGTTCTTTCCTCCTCTTCTTGGTCTCTCCTCCTGGCAGTAGCCCAAGCCAGGATAGCTGGCTGGCTGGAGACTGAGGTTACTAAGAGAACAGTAGCCAGACTCTGGCCCCTGGGAGCCAGAGATGTCCTTTATTAGGAACTGATGGGACAGACACCCATATAACAAGAGCAACCACAATAACATACCAGAAATTGTTATTTTGACAAAACCGCCTTTGTTCCTAATGTATATTTTAAAACCAGAAAGACGTATGGTCGAAGAAATTGTAACAAATTGAAACAACATGCTCACACCGTCTTGAACAAACGTGGGAGTGGCAGGTGTGTAGCTCATGCGAGTGTAGACTCACTTAAAACTTTTTTTATCAGAATTTTTCAATCCAGCAACCATTGCTTTGCTACTTGCTACCCACCCCCCAATTCTACACACCATACATACCACACCCATATACACTTCCATACCCATTACCATTTGGTGTTGGAGATACTCGCGGAGAAATCAGGGGGAACGCAGTCCATCGGGACTCCTTGAATTGATATGTCAGGTTGGTGATCCTCCAATCCCAGTTTTTAATTATTTGGTGGGCTCCTGTTTGTCATCTGCCTGTGCATTCAGTGTGTCCCAAGCTATGGCTTCCTCCTCAACGTGTATTTTACAATGATATTCTTGCCTCCGATGGCACTCATTCTTACTCAACAGCTAGCATGCAACCCTCATGGCGAAACTCTTTGCTGATGCCTTACAGCCTAATGCATGCTCACTTACCATATATCATCCCCATCATGGTACTGCCACTGTTGGCTAGCACTGCAAGTCAGTGCAAATTACATCATGCTAACTTCGTTCACGTCTTGAATGTTCTCACAAAATGTGTTTTATTCATTTGTGTCTTCTTGTCTTTCAGTTGTTCATTTTGTCACTATGAAGAAATTCTCATGGAACACTAATTCTATATACTAGCATAACTTCTTGACCCAACTCGCATGAAATAATCTCGCATCATAAGAATGAATTATATAATGAATGAAGAAAATAGTACAACTAAAACTAACTGTATGACACTTCAAATATTAACATTATATAAAAGAAAACTCTTCAAATACTTTGATACTTTGAACTTGAACTTTTATGCATGTAAGTGCTAAATGTACTAAATGTTAATGAAATGTTAACGAATTTCCACTAATTAACGTTAGCCCTTTTTCTCAACTGGTAGCCTTGAAGCTGTAAGAAAGAATATCATTTTAAAATATGTTTGTCATCTCTGTCTGTGTGGTCCCAACTGTACATGGAAATTACCCTCAAGTCAATCAAAGTTGTTGAGCCAAACAACTTTCTCATGTACATGATGCATGAAGCTGTGATCAAGTCAAGTGTAAAGGCGCGTGGTCTTGTCACACTGTATATGTTTTCCTGTATTTATTTTAATGTACATACTTTCTCTTTGATAGTACATCAGAAAAATCTTTTTAGTGTTTCGAGTTAATTTGTTCTCTCATGCCTTCATATGCACTATGCTGTCAATGAAAAAGTACACAAGGGTCTCCGGTGACGAATTGTGTATTCTTTTAAAAGGTTTGCAATGGATGTGTGCCACTCACTTGTGTAAAGAGTTTTAACCAAATAAACACAAACCACTTTTTGTCCTTGAAATATGTTTATATACAATGTATATATAACATATGGTTGTTCAATTTTGTCAAGAGTTACTTCAACAACCTTAACATGGCAACCTTGATTCCATTGTATAATCGGTAACTTGTGAATGAAGTCACATGGTGAATGTTATATTTTTGTAATGCTGAGATCAACTCCATCATAAAAGCAGTTTAGTATGCGGTCGGGGCATGCTTTGTAATGACTGCACTTAGCATGTTGTTGGATGGTTAATTCAGTGTTTGCACTTTGGTAGAGTTATGTCGTGCACATGTTGTGTATGCCAGTGCTTGAGTTGCTGGCCATCTTGGTTGAGCAACTCAAACAAATGCCATTTTACTCCAAAATGGCTTCTCACACTTTTTCAATGTTGTCGTGTTCTTTACTTGTCACCCTCACAAATGGACATCAGTGTTATGTGTCTGTCCCCAACAATGAACAAGTCTACTTCAGTCATGAAGTGTTTGTTGTTGGGATCAATGTGAATGCTTGATTGAAAATACATTACTTTGATATGAGCGTACATATACCATATTCATACATATGTTTATGTTTGTTGTGATTTAACAGTGTTTCACCTCTTATTTGCAGTGGAACCCCCCTCAGACTTGAAATTTAAAATTATAAATGAAAACACAGTGGAAATGACATGGGCAAGACCCCCGTCAAGGATAGATGGCTTCAGAATACAAGTTGTATCAGATGCAGGTCAGTATGAAGTCAGCGCTTACAGTGTGTTGATTTATACATTCATTGCATCCTCACAGTTGATTTACTGTTAAATTCCCCCTCCTAGATGAAGCAGTCAGAGATTTTACCCTTGATCCATATACCACTATGACCTCAATCACTGACCTGACCCCTGACTTGGACTACTCAGTGTCCATAAACTCCTTTGAAGGGTCAGATGAAAGCATTCCCATCTTTGGACAACTGACCAGTGAGTATATAATCATACTGGGTAATTTAAATTGTTTGGAAAAAGTTAGACCTTAAAATGTTCAATTATTTTTGTATAGGACGTGGCTACAAGGTCAGTTTTTAATGCATTATTGTAGTTTTTACAGTTTCTGAACTGTTATAGTCAAAATCATTTAAGCAAAAAAGTTGCACTTGCCTCCAGAAATTATTCTTTAAATAGTCAGTAAACCTTTAGAGTGTCTACTTATTATATGTGGTGATTAATGATGTGACATAAAGAATAAATGATGTTCACTAATATCGAGGCAAGCAGACCATCTCCTCCTGCAACATAAAGATAATATTTGGCTGCTAGTGATATGCGTATTCCCTTTTAATAAGAGAATAACTTGTTCCATGTAGCATTTTTATTCAATCTGTTTACTGACTCTTGAATTACCCATTGTCTGTAGCCAATGCAGCATAAAGCTATGTGCTTATGTGCATGTGGTTTTGATCCTGTCAAACAGCTTTTATGATGTGTTGATTTTCTTTCCTTTTTCCACTGTGTAAAGACCCACAGTGAGGCAGGGGTGTCAATGTGTGGTGCTAACTCACTGAGTGTTTCCTGTGTTTCAGTCCAGTCCAGTAACGCTAGTGAACGAGTCAAGAGGCCACAGTCAGATGCAATCAGTGAGTATGTTTACTCTGGTGTCAACCAAAATCTGAACAGGGCCTGCCCTCCACACAGCTTTCCTTTTTTTTTTATTATTCGTTTTTTCCCTTCATAACTGTCATCGTAATTTTTTTCCCCCATGGAATAATTTGGTCAGGCATACTTTTTACCTCCTGTTAGGGTTGTCAGCGGGTAAGCAGACAGGGATCTGACAGTGACTGGAAGGGCATACATTGGTTCCTTTAATTGAAACCAGTGTGCACATCAAGAAAAAAGGAAAGGAAGGCATGTAAGACATGGGCTCTGTTATATGCCATTGAGTGGATGAGAGCAGGAAGGGATTGTAAAGCAATTATGTATATTAATTGCGCCATCACAAGGCAAGTGCTGTCCCTTGAAACCGTTAAAAGAGGCCAAACTATCCTCCGCTCATGTCATGAGACCAATCCTTATAGATTTACTGGAGGACATGCTCACTTTCCCCCCACCTATAGATTCTTCTGGAAACTATACTTACTTCTCCAGATTGTCCTAAACCCAGCAATTCCTTCACAGCTACCCAAATTGTTTGACTAAACCCCTACTTTGAGGCCATCATTTTCTACATTAGGTCAGGGAATTTTGAGAAAATATATGCGCTTCTAAGAATAAGACTTGTGAGATGCGAATAACAAAATTTAAAGTCAATGAGACCAAGGGGAATGAGGATTAAGGTCCATCCAGCTAAGTCCTGCCAATTATTTTAATAGAGTCATAAATGTTCCAGAGAATTTCATCTATGATATAAAGCCCTGTAGGATTTGAAAGAGAATGTTGCTAGTGGAACTTCTGCTAAATGTTTAGTCTATAAAGCCACTTTTTCTTTTTCACATCTCTGTCTGCTGGAATGACTATACCAGCCCACTGTTTGGCACTGCCTAATGTTTCTTTTGATGTCAGAATGCATATCTCTGAGCCATCCAACTAAGTGTCAGTGATTTTATTTTCCTTAGACAGACAGGAGAAGAAATGAGCCAGTGTAAAAATATTGTTCCAAGACCAAGTTGTTGCTGCCATACGTTTATTTGCACATTTCTGGCTTGGAAATAGTTTTAATTTGAGACATGAAGGATGTGCTTTTCTGCATCTTAAGTTTTGACACCAATTAGTAACCTGCAGTGAAACTTCAACTTTTTCCTAATATGGATCAATCAAAACATGCAACATAATTTTTTTAACTGACTGACTCTTATTTCTCCACTGTCTTTGCCCAGAGTGTTCGGTCAGTGCAATAGCAGATTTGGTTTTCCTGGTGGACGGCTCATGGAGTGTCGGCAGAGAAAACTTTAAGTACATTCGCAGTTTCATCGCCTCACTGGCAGGGGCCTTTGACATTGGCGAGGACAAGACCCGGGTGGCTGTGGTTCAGTACAGTACAGACACCCGCACAGAGTTCCCTCTCACCCGTTACACCAGAAGGGGAGACCTGCTCCAAGCCATCAACTCCTTGCCATACAAAGGGGGAAATACTATGACAGGTATTTTATCGTTACTATGGATTTGCATGTTTTTTTAAGATAGTGATTTAAGTGTCTTTTTTATGTTAAACATTGAGTGCAACACAGATATTTAAAAATACACGTACATTTCTCTCTTAAGGTGATGCCATAGATTATCTCCTGCAAAACATCTTTACGGAGGCAGCCGGATCCAGGAAAGGTTTTCCGAAGGTGGCCATGATCATCACTGATGGAAAATCTCAGGACCCAGTGGAGGAGTATTCTAGAAGGCTTAGGAACATTGGAGTGGAAATATTTGTCCTAGGTATGGTTTATTATTCAGTGTTTTGTTGAATATTGCTCTCCCATGTGAAAGTCTGCCTGTTCTTGGAAGCTGTTTGATTTTCCACTGATTGCAATATTCATATTTGACTTCGTAAAAGTCAAGTCTTGTTTTTTCTAACATACGCAATACTCCAAAACCATCAACAGTCTACCACATCTGTCTCGCAGCCTCTGACTAAAGGACATATGAGTTTATGATGTTGTATTTCACATTTTCCCACTCAGGTATCAAAGGAGCAGATGAGGATGAGCTAAGGGAAATGGCCTCCACACCTCACAGCAAACATGTGTACAATGTTCCAAACTTTGACATGATCCAAGAGGTAGAGAAAAAGATCATCACAGCGGTGTGCTCTGGGGTTGATGAGCAGCTCAGCTCTCTGGTTAGCGGAGAAGAAAGTAAGTCAAAAGATGCTAATCAAATTAGTTTCACATTTCATTGGATTTGCATTATATTGGTTTTATGGTTTTGACACAGAATGATCCTAATAGTGCTGTGGACAGTCCAGCAAACAAATTTTGATGCTGAATACATGTTGAAAGCCCATGTAATAATACATTTCCTGCAAATTTTTCCCAGTGGTGGAGCCAGCCTATAACCTGCAAGTCACAGAAATTGCATCTAAGTCAATGAGGGTGACATGGGATGCCTCCCCGGGTGAGATCACTGGCTACAAGGTCACCCTCATCCCTATGCTAGCTGGAATGAAACGCCAGGAGTTGTACATGGGGCCCACCCAGACATCCATCAATGTCCGTGACCTTTCTCCTGAGACCGAATATGAGATCAGCCTGTATGCCCTCAAAGGTCTGACTCCCAGTGAGCCCATCATGGCAATGGAGAAGACCCAGCCTGTCAAGGTGTCAACAGGTAAGAAGACTTATTGTGCACGATATGTCATCTTTCCTTGACTATGCTTACTTTTGATACACTTATTTCTGCACGGAAGCCATGCAAGGATTTTAACCTATTATGTCTTGTCTTTTTCAAGAGTGCTCTTTGGGAGTGGATGTGCAGGCTGATGTGGTCCTACTGGTTGATGGCTCGTACAGTATTGGATTACAAAACTTTGCCAAAGTCCGTGCCTTCTTGGAGGTCCTGGTCAATTCCTTTGATATTGGACCACACAAGGTCCAGATTAGCTTGGTCCAGTACAGTCGTGATCCACACACTGAATTTGCCCTCAACACCCACCATGACCTTAGTGCCGTTGTTAAAGCTGTGCGCACTTTCCCCTACCGTGGAGGCTCCACTAACACTGGCAAGGCCATGACATATGTCAGGGAGAAGATCTTTGTTTCTAACCGTGGAGCAAGACAAAATGTCCCCCGTGTCATGGTCCTGATCACAGATGGAAAGTCATCAGACTCATTTAAGAATGCTGCAACCAACCTGAGGAATATTGATGTGGAGATCTTTGCTGTTGGTGTGAAGGATGCAGTGAGGTCAGAGCTGGAGGCCATTGCTAATCCCCCCTCCGACAGTCATGTCTTCGAGGTCGAGGACTTTGATGCCTTCCAGAGGATCTCCAAGGAGCTGACTCAGTCCATCTGTTTGAGGATTGAACAGGAGCTTCTCAACATCAAAAAGAGGAGTAAGTTGGAGTATAGAATATCTAAAGCCAATAATTTTGACCAGCAGTGTAGCCACATAATATGCAAATAACTTCTAAGCATCAGTTTTGGGTAGCTGCCATTTGCTAAATATGTTAGTGCCATCATCTTTGTCCACTGTGTCTTTATTAGACACTGTACCATTGAACTATCAGTTAACCTGGTCTTTAGGAGTTGGGGTAAAGGCAAAAAGCCAATGCAATTATGAGAAAGCAAAATACAGCAGTATATTACTGTATAAATATCTGAAAGATGAGGCACAGGCAAAATTTATTCAACTTACTTGACCATAGCCTGCCAATAACCCTACCACAAAACCACATACATGCTTCATAAATGAGTTCTATCACACCATTTGTTATCACCAAGTGTTTGAAAACTCTATGGTGACAGGAACAACTGTGATATTTTTACTTGACCATAATTTTGACTTATAAGGCCACCCGAACTCTAAGCTGTGGCTGTTCCACCTGGTGTGACACCACACAATGTGCTTGATACTGAAGCCTGTAGTCTCAAAACACACACCACTTAGTGTGTGTAGCATTCCATGCTTGGCAACTTAATTTTTTTTTCCAACCTTGTTGGCTGAACAAGGGTACAGCAACACCTTGCTTTTCAATTCTGACATTACTGGTAGTAATTATGGTCAAGGCAATGGACGGAGAGAAGAAAGGAATAAATCATAGCTACAGTAGCCCCATAAATCTCACAGATTTATATGATTGTGGGATTGATTGCAATGATTTTGAGTGACAGATATTTCTAACAAGTAATCTTTTATTTTCAGGTCTGCTTCCACCCACTAACTTGGAGTTCTCTGAGATTACCTCTAGAAGCTTTCGTACCACCTGGACAGCTCCTGTTGCCAATGTCATGTCTTACCTAGTGCGTTTCCGCAAGGCTGAAGATGTTACTGGTGACTACATTTCCTTGGCAGTGCCAGGTGACACCACCACAGCTGTTCTTCCCCACCTTTACCCCCTCACCGCCTACGAGGTCAATGTCTTTGCTCAGTATGAAAAAGGAGACAGTTTCCCTTTGACTGGCGAAGAGACCACTCTAGAAGGTAGGAGAGATTTACTTGAACTTGACCCAGCACTCATCAAAAGTGAGAAAATTTAGGTTCTAAAATATTCTTTCCTTTTCAGAGCAAGGGACTGTACGAAATCTACGAGTTACAGAGGAGACAACAAACAGTTTCAGGGTGTCATGGCAAGCTGCTCCAGGTTCAGTGATCAGATATCGACTGTCCTATATCCCACTGAGTGGTGCTGGGGAAATACTGGAAGCCCAAACCATTGGACCGGAGACTACCATAGTTCTCCAGGAGCTTTTTCCCATTACCACCTACCGTGTGTCTGTGTCTGCTGAGTACTCTACAGGCATAGGGGATGAGATGCAAATAGATGGCACCACCAAGGAACGTGAGTCAGGAACATTGTTTTTAAGAAGTTTTTAACTACAAGCGAATATGAATAAAAATAAGAATTAGTATCTGAACCATTTTTGGTTGCTTTCAGTCCGTGGCTCTCCTCGTGACCTTCGTGTCTTTGATGAAACCATATCTACAATGAAACTGGCATGGCAGGCTGCTCCAGGAAATGTCCTCCAGTACCGTGTTGCCTTCAAACCTACTGAGGGTGGTGAGAGGAAGGAGATATCCGTCAAGGGAGATACTACCCAGGCTATGTTGAAGAACCTCCAACCGGCCACTGAATATGAGCTGTTTGTTAGTGCTCGCTACTCTTCTGGTTTGGGTGATCCTCTTCTGGGCACAGGAACCACCTTAGAAGGTAAGGGAGAATGTCACATTGTTATAGTCCAAATTAGAAATGGTTGGATTATTTTTATAGCCTATGTGTGGCAGAAATGTAAAGCATGTTTTGTGGTTGTGGCCTCAGCGAGTGGCTACTGCTGGGTAGACAAATTAATTATTGTTCAGCTTCTTTTCACGATGCAAGGAAACGCCAAGATATAGGCATGTATGGTTGTTGTTTCTTGATTACTGTCTATCTTTTATTAATTTGATGAGAGCCTGCATGGCGTAAAACTACTGAAATTAGTTCAGCTGTCTTCCTTTAAGTCCCTTTAAGGGTGTACCATCTGGTATTCCTCATCGGTGACTACATCAGAGTTAAGGAAATTGAGCTCCTACTTTGCAAGGTTGGTTGAGTATATGGGCTGTGGTTGGAGAGGAAAAGACAGGAATGTCGCACTTGATGTAATTCTTTTGGCATAGACTGTAGGTTAGGGTGGCTTTGCCGCCCATGAAGGCAATGAGATGGAAATGGGTGGGGGATGCTTGTAAACTTTCAGAACCTATGAAATGGTTTGGAACAGACGTTGACAGCCAGATGCCTTCATGGTAATACATATACATGTATGTCTGAGTTTGAATTTGTTGTCTTACAGTAGTTCTTAAGACATATGTGGAATATTTGGCAATGAATGGCAGATACCATTCTGTTTTTTAATGTGAAATCAGTCACTGGGGATCATCTCAAGTTTAGTTAATTAACAGTTAGTTAACTGAAGGCAATGATACAAATATGTGTTTGAGCATCTTTTTCCTGTCTATAGATGACACAGCAGGGGTCAGGTTTTCTGTTGATGTCACACAGACCACAAGAAAGGAAGTTAAAGAGATCTGTTTTGAGAGAGAAAGGAGAAGGGCATAGCTCTGGGAGGGACAAAACACCAATCATGGTACTGAATCCCACAGAGGAAAATATCTCTGGCTTTCAATCAGTTCCACTTATGGCTGCAAAACCAGTAAACTATTTATGAAATAAGAAGAGCTTACTTGGGTGGACATTTAATTATAGTGGGGAGTTAGCACAACAACATTGTACTGTATAGATTGGTCTTTAGTAGTCTAGTCTATGCAATATGCATTGTTGTAATGTTGCTAAAACAACTTTGTTTTTTTCAACTTTTCGTTTGCCAAGATGAAAACAAAACAAAACAGTGCCTGTTAGTCCATACTTAGTTCAATTGAGTTGAGCCTAGGTACACATCAAAGCTATTCTATTCATCATAACACCAAGAGTGGAGTCCTTGTTCTTTAATATCGCCTCCTTACACTCCTGGCATCAGTGAGGTCCTCAGTACTGGGCATGTCCCCATTTAACAGAGACATTTATTGCCGACACACATGGACCTGTGTGCTAAATTGATTAGAGAACTTGGGCTCATGCTGTGGCCGATAGAAATGATGTTGATTTCAACTTGCCTTCCTCTTTTTTCTCTGTTCCCACGTTGACTGAAAGGCTTGGTTTTGATTATTGACTTTCCACAGTTCAAATCTGTGCTGTCATCAACCATACACCCCCACAGGAAAAAGCTCCATGACAAAGCACTTTGTTTAGGCAGCTCTATTAAGCTGTCATGACGTCAGCATGCCTCAACACTGATCTCATTGTTTTGAGTGCCACTCACTTTGAGTGACCCTCTGTGAAGTCCATGTAGGCGAGAACTGGAAGAGAGTGGCTTCTACAAAGCTATCCCTTGTGGCAAACAGTGTATGGTAGCCAATACAGAAGCCTTGAGTAGGACATAATTATAACATCTTGAGATGACTCAGAAGGTAGACAGAGAAGGTGTCACAGCAAATGCTTAGACGAATGTCCCAAATGTGGATATTATACACAAACACAGGGAAATTATTTACTTAAGAAGAGGGAGTCTTATCCAGCATGTGGAAGACGTTACCTAAGAGGACCTTCAAGCTGTGTGAGATGTCTGTCTGTGACTAGACAGAACTGTCTGTTTCTTTTTCTCAAGGAACAGACAGTTCTCACCCTCTCTCTCTGCCTCTGCCTGTCCTTTACAGGCAGAGGCAGAGAGAGAGGGTGAGGATGAGTAGAAAAAAAGGGCACTTCAGATTGTGAACCTTCAGGGTGGCCCTGTGGATAAACCATAACTGAAAGGTCATGTGTTCAGCCTCTGAAACAGCCATTATACCAATCTCAAATAATTGACTACTTGGATGATATAGCAAATGTGCCTGAGGGATTCCTTTACTTGGAGAGCAATAGGTGAAATTGAAGCATCTTGATTTTATTTCCTCCTAATCTGATGTCTTTTAGGCAGTGCCAAGTTCTTGCCAGACGGTTTTCCTCCACTACTCTAGAGGTTCTTTGGGGTAAAAGGCCAGAGACAGGCAACCTTGGCACAAAGACACTTAAGGCTTCATATTTGTGGCTCAGATGTATGCCTTAGTGGACCAAAAGTAATAAAGAAAAGGGAAGTGTTCCAGTGCTGAGATGGCACTTTAAAGAGACAATGTATTTCCTGCAGTGATTTTGGAAGAGCTTACAAAGAAATCAAGATAAAAAAAAAATAGGGGTTAGGCTGAGTAACTTGTATTATACTCAGATCCTGATAACTATTATCTAATACAAAAGATGTGAATGAAAATTTCCAGTGATGATAATAGAGTTCCAACAGCTATATATAAAATCAACAAGGGGTCTCGTCTACTGACATAATGTTTTTGTGCAGCTATTGGTATTTTCATTATTAGTATGTATTCAGAAGTGAAGGTTATGTCAGGACATGCTATGAAGGAAATCTCTTAGATGATCTTCAGTTGTGTCATATGTGGTTTTCTTGAGTGGGTGAGGCTTCATTGTGAATATGCTTTGGTCTTGTTAAAGGTCTTAATTTGAGAGTGTTTAGGGGGTTGAAAAAAGAAATGCAGAATATTTTTATTAGCATAAAGTGGCATGTATTTGCTTGTATACACATCTCTCTTCATATATATAGAAGCCACTCCCACTGTAATTCTTTTACTTTGTATACTTGTAACAACCAAAAACATGCTTTTTGTAGCAAATATAAAACATAAAAACCGTTGAATTCAATATATTGGTATTGTGTAAATGCATATATAACATGCAAACTGAAGCTTTGCTGGGTTTGTGGACCATGTGTTTCATGTATGTGTGCTTTCCTTCTTGGAGTGGCCGATGTACAGATAAAAAAGTCAGCCACTATCTGCAAAAGTCATTATCCTGTGATTCTTCTGCCCTTGGTTCACACATGGCCGGAAAAGTCAGTCAAGTTCATCCTCTGCTGTTGGCAATGATAAACCCATTTTGATGGAATGATCTGGGTATTTAAAAGTGGCCCACACTGTTTTCATGGTCTGTGAAAATCTGGAACTCTTCATTAGTTTGTGGTTGTGGCTATTACTCTTCATATCTGGCCTCTGGTCTCAAGGTGCAGATCGGTCTGCTTGGCAGGCAGGGCTGCTGCTGTTATTTCTGTTCAGATTACTTTCCAGTTTGTCTTTAATAGATGGATCCTGAAAAATACTCATATGGTGACAGATAGACACAGTGGCTGCCTTTTCTGCTGCACGCTCGCTTAACATTTCTAAAATGAAAGTGCATTACACTTGTGGTAGGTTTGTGATGCATCTTATTCTTTGCATTGGCTTTTTCTTTTATTAGAACTCATTTTGTGAGGTTTGATAAATGAGGTTTGAGAGAGACCACCCAGCTGCACATCTCTGTCTGTGATTATATTGTCATTAGGTGCTGGCATGTATGGGCTTAGGGGCTTGAATCGGGATCAGGATCCCGGAGGTTGTGTGGGAGGCTATGTGCGGTAGATACAGACTGGAGGCAGCCAGACCAGAGTGTTGAGAGTCTGTACTCGACATGGGCATCCCTCTCAGCCATGCATGTGCTGGCTGCTCATCACCAAACCTCACCACAATATTCTCTCCTCTGTATTTCTATGCCTTTCTCCTTTCATGATGGTCTGTCAGGAAAAGTGAGTGAAGCAGGGAAAGCGAGAGCGTAACATCTGCAATTGTAGCAAACGCAGTTTTGTGGATCGGGTTTCCTCTGTTTCGATGGAAAATTAAAGTGCTGCCAGGAGAGGCGCTGAGAATATGTGATTTGTGATTAGTTTTGCAGAGATTTTTCCAACAGTCTCTGATTACGAAGGGAGAAAATCAAGTTGTTCAAACAGATCCTTAGGGGTTAAAGTAGAGACAGATGAGTGATTGTCAGTGGTTTATCACTGTGGTCCATTTTGTGTCCTGCTCATTTCCTCAAACCTCCATATATCTGCATTAGAAATCAACACCACCTGGATAAAGCCATCACTGGGCTTAGCGTTGTACCTTTATACTAACACTGCCATCTTAGTCCAATTTTACAAAGAAGAAGCTAAGAAAATACTTTAGGTAAACAAAAGTAAAAGTGCAGTGCTAATAATTTTCTATTTCCACATCCATTATGCATAGAGTGATGCTATTATTCTTCTACCTCTGTTTCTAATGCTGTTCTTTTTTGTTTATCCACAGAGCTTGGTTCACCCAGAGACCTTGTGACAAGTGATGTCACAGACACCAGCTTTTTAGTTAGTTGGGTTGCTGCCCCAGGTAATGTCCGTCATTACCGGATCGTGTGGAAATCTCTGTTCACTCACGAGACTGGGGAAAAGACAATACCAGGACACATCACTTCCACAGTTCTGGAGGGTCTCACCCCAGAGACACGTTATCAGGTCTCTGTGTTTGCTGGCTATGGCCGTGGAGAGGGCCAGCCATTGGTTGGAGAGGAAACCACAGATGGTAAGTTACTTTAACTGCTTTAACTCTTTAACTCTTTGACCAAACACTTAATTCTCTTTGCTCTACTTCTCTCCTTTTCTTTTTTTTTGTTTGATTCTTTCTTTTTCTTGGTATTTTTTCAATGCTTTCCTCCTCTCTTGTACGAACATTTTTTTTTTGGTTTCTGAAAGTCTTACCTCGAAAGTGTGAAGCTAAGGTAAGTGTGATGTAACCCTACGACCATAAAAGCCATTAAAGTTCTATGACCACAAAGCTGAATGTTTTTTTTTCATGTGTAACTGTTAAAGCGAGATCGTTTTTAAGGCCAAGAATGCTAGACACTTTTATCATAAACACATCTGAAGCCTTAAAGTTTCATATGCCCGTTAAGTTAGATTTATAGGAGATCATCACTGAGAAATATGGGGCTGTGACGCAAATTTAAAAATGAGCCAGGGAACACAGTTGGGCTGTAAGCACCATTTTCTTGGGTGTTATGTAGAAATCTCTGTAGAAAGATGTGTCAGCGACACTTCAGTTCTGTTGAGCTAAGAGATAACGTCATAGCTGTTGGCATTCACCTGAGCCAGTCTTCGCGTGCACATCTTTAAGCATGTGTGTGTGCGTGTGTTATATGTATGTACAGAAGTGACGTTATGTCCTGCACACCTGCAGCGGGTTTTCATGGAAGATGCAGGACAGATAGACACTGGCCTCTCCCTTGTTAGACTGCGCGTATGCTCGGATGAGAAAAGCACATTGAGCGGAAACTCGCACCAGTTGGGAGGGAATTTGTCCACCAGTTAGTGAAATGGAATGTGCTTAAGGAAAAATATTTCCAGCCATCATTAATGTTTATTGATTCTGGCAAGCAAGAAAGGGGCATACATAAACCCTAAACACAACCATGAGGCTGCTTTGTAGACTTAAATGTTCACTTTGCTCATTCCTTCCTTCACTTCACTCCCACTATCTGCTGCTTTCTTTACTTGTGCACCACACAAATCATAGGTCTCGTTGGGCTGAGCCACACACGGCAAACTTGGATGTGCTGATTTTTTCCGTTAATAAAAGTCCTCTCTCTGAAGTAAAGCATTCTGAATATTTTCCTCAGCTCGTTTCGAGACCTCTGATAATTCACACTTGCCCTTCCTACTCTGAAAATAAGAAACACTCTACGGACGCACAATGGAAAAATTAAAACTATGGCTTCCCTCAAATTCACAAGACATCTGAGCCAGGCTTCCAAAACCCACCGACTAAACATGATCAATCATGTAAATTTGGGCCTGTTTAATGTATACTTCTAAAAATCAGATGTCTTTTGGTAGGTTTTGTCCACACGCATGTGGAAACTGAACAGATATCCGGATGAAAGACTGTGAGGTAGCCAAGCGTGTTACTGTTTAGTTTACTTACCAGCAGGAAAGCCATGCTGCTTATATTTCCAAAGGTATATTGGAAACATAGGCGGTTAAGCACACATTTAGCACAGATTCCCATCTGAACAAGGCCCAAAATCTACATTTTCCTTTAGACCATCCATTCATCATTTATCCTCTTTCAACCTTTCTTCCTTTTTTCCCTCCATGCAGTCTCAGCTGCTGGCAGAGTCATTGCTGTCTCAGAGGAGACAGAGAAAACCATGAAGGTGACGTGGCAACCTGCACCTGGAAATGTGCTAAACTACCGTGTTACCTACAAACCAAAAGTAGGAGGACGCCAGCTGGCAGCCAAGGTGCCTGGAGGCAACACCACAACCGTGCTGAGACGCCTTACTCCCCTCACCACTTACGAGATCACTGTTCTGCCAGTCTACCGTTCTGGAGAGGGCAAACTAAGGCTAGGAGAAGGAACAACATGTGCGTTGGTTTATCATTCACCACACTACAAATGTTGCCCATCATAATCACAATCATCTCACACTAAATGACTAAAGCAAGATTATGGTTAATGTACATTTTTGTTCTTAATCTTCATTATGTGGTGCTCTTCTCTCCTTAGTGACACCTTACAAAGGTCCCAGGAACCTTCAGACTTCAGAGCCTTCCAAGACCAGTTTCCGTGTAACCTGGGACCATGCTCCTGGTGATGTTAGAGGCTACAAAGTTACTTTCCACCCTGTTGGGGAAGACATTGACCTGGGAGAACTTCGGGTTGGTCCCTATGACAACACTGTGGTGCTGGAGGAGCTAAGGTGTGTCTTCAGTCTCATTTTTATTCTTAGTTTTGAGCAATGTTCTTCAATACATCATGCAAAATAAATGTTTTTGGATCTACAGAGCTGGAACCAAATACTCAGTGAGTGTGTTTGGTATGTTTGATGGAGGAGAGAGTATGCCATTGGCTGGAGAGGAGAAAACCACTCTCTCTGATGAACCTGAGCCTCCCCCTTTTGTAGCATCAGGTAAAGTTGTCCAAAATTCCACTAAATATATATGACAAGGTTTTACTACATCATCAAATGAATAACAAGGAAAACATGTTGTATGCTAAAACTAACTACAACGCGAAGAACTTAAACGCTTTTAGTCACTTTGTTACTGCGTCTGTCAACACCATTAAGGCAACGTCTCCAGTATGTTATGTCTCTGGGCAGCAACAGTCAAACATTGGAGACTGTATCACATAGTAAAATTTTGCTTAGGAAAATACACTCTAAATCCATGCCTCATAAAAGCTAAAGAGTTTCTCTAAATACCTTTCCTCAGAGCTAATTGTCTCACGAAATAACAGATGTAATAGCTATTCCATCTGTCTGCCCTTTTCTCGCTTTCCTCATTGTGTCACTTTGGGCTTCCGCTTTTTATGTCCAGTCCAAGTACAGTCTGTATAGGTTCGAGCCATACGCATATAACCTGTTTGCAGTTATAAAATGTTTTTTACTACCTTGTGAGTCAGAGAACATCAAGCAGCAGGAGAGGGAAAAATGTTGTGTTAGCTGGAAGGAGCAGTAAAGGTCAGCTTGACCGCTCAGCTGCAGGCCCCGTTCCTAATGAGGATGCAGCTCCCAAGTCCAGGAGATAAAATAGAAGAGGTGCGAGAATCTCACTCCCCCTTGTACCACCTACTGACTACAGGTCAGTTCTTAACAAGCCTGTGGAGCTTGGGGGCAAAGAAAGCTATGGGTGTGGCAAAACTCATGAGGTCTTAAGAGACATCCTCATTCATTCCTGTCCTAGTTACTTACTTTAAGAACTGTTTTAAATTACATTTAAACATACATTTTCACCACAATGAACCTTTTTAATTTTGATCATAGCCAATGGACAGTCAGCAGTCGTATTAAGTCTCAGGTATTCATACTTTTTAGTGGATATACCTAAACAGATCTCCCTGTTGGATATGTTTTTGTACCTCTTTCCTTTCTTTCCTTGGATTTTCTGTGTGAGCAAACCAATCTGTAAATCGATTATATAACCTGTTTTCAGTTGCAGAAAGTGGCATTTAGTGCTACATCTGCCTATTTCCAGTGCACATCTGCAGCCCTCTTTTAGGTGCCGAGGATCGGATGCCTTCCTTGTCATCTCACAGGTTTTTGGAAACAGGATCTGAATATTGCCTTGCTGCTCTGGAGGGCCCAGTAATGCCGTCAGTGGAGGCCTTTGATATGTTCCATGTCCTCTCCTGATTTGCCCTTGGGACTATCTTGAGGATCCAAAAAGAACAACTGAGAGAAATACTGCCTCGACATGCCTCAAGAGAAGAAGTTAATGATTATAACACCTGGAAAATAAAACTGATTATAAATCCCCAGCATAAGAAGGAAATGTTTTACTACTTGCTTGTAAATATGTTATCTGTTTGGTTCAATGCCAAAAATTAATTTCATGGAACTTTTCTCTCTTTCTTTCCTTTACCTCACAACTCTCTGAGCACCTCTTACACCATTACAATTCACCACACAGACCGTCTTTTGTACATAACAATTGAACTTCTTCTTTCTTGTATATATAGTTTGAAACTTTAACTTTGTTCAATTAAGACATTAACATTTTGCCCTCAGATGTGATGTGCAAAACCACTGCACAGGCTGACATTGTGTTGCTGGTGGATGGCTCCTGGAGTATTGGACGTCTCAACTTCAAGACCATTCGTTCCTTTATCGGCCGTATGGTGGGAGTCTTTGAAATTGGTCCTGAAAGAGTTCAAATCGGTTGGTCTAAACAACTCATTATTGCTAATAAAACAAAAAGTGGTGTCTTCGGCATAACCTCATTGGCATAACAAATATTTCTGGTGTCTTCAGGTCTTGCTCAGTACAGTGGAGACCCAAAGACTGAATGGCACTTGGATGCTCATCGAACTCGGGAATCTCTCCTGGAGGCTGTGGGTAACCTGCCCTACAAAGGAGGAAACACCCTGACTGGTACTTTAATCTGTTTATTTAATGTTTTGCTGAGGGAAACAGTACCGCTTCCACTCCTGTAGGCACATTAATACATTTTATCCATCAGGATAATAAATTAACTTTGATGTCTTCAATATAGGTTTGGCTTTGAACTACATCCTTCAGAACAATTTCAAAGAGAATGTTGGAATGCGGCCCAAGGCTAGAAAGATCGGTGTGTTGATTACTGATGGCAAATCCCAGGACGATGTCATTGCCAACTCTCAGAACTTGCGTGATCAGGGCATCGAGCTCTATGCCATTGGTAAGAAATCACACAAGAATCACAAATCAAATTGTCATATACTGTATATCTAAAGTGCTAATGAGTTCCTTATTGCACTTTAGGTGTGAAGAATGCTGATGAGAATGAGTTGAGGTCCATTGCCACCGATCCAGATAGTATTCACATGTACAACGTGGCTGACTTTTCCTTCCTGCTGGAGATCGTTGACAACCTTACTGACAACCTCTGTAACAGTGTCAAGGGACCAGGTATGTATAAGTTTACATCAAAATGTGCTCACAGCTGACTGATCAAGGTAAACTGAGAATAGTACACTGGATTGTTAGAAGAGAAACCGTCTAGTTCCCAAACTTCCCAGACATTCGATAAGCAATATCACACACCCACAGACAGTTACACATCTTGCCCACCATGGAAAGCAACTCTAGAAGCAAAGAACCGGCCAAGCTCTTGGAAATTATTACAGATATATGATTTTCTCATTCCCCTAATATTCTGTCTGCCTCCTTGGAATAGGAAATAGTCTGCTCCTTAATCAAATTAAAGAGCTGGTAATTGATACTGTAGGGGAGCTCCTTGGAGAGGATCTGGCTTGAGTCTCAATAAGTACTGTGGTGTGTACATGGTTCTGTTAGGACTTGTAACTAAATAGGAATGCTTTAATGTGATCCCATTTATCCCTTCCAGCTTAAATCAGTGATTACCATCTTAATTAAAGGTAGAAAGTAATCAGTCTTGAAGAAACATAATGTTCACTGTGACATATTTACAGTTTCTGTCTTTTTATGCTTTTTACTTGAATAGGAGGTGCACCCGATGCTCCCACTAACCTGGTGACATCAGAGGTGACTCACCGCTCTTTCAGAGCCACTTGGACCGGCCCTGAAGACCCAGTGGACAAGTACCGTGTGGAGTACATGACTTTAACAGGACAGCCACAGCAGGTATGCCTGCCACATACTGTAAGAAAGTACTTCCACTAATTGTGTGTGTTAAAAGTGAAGCTAATCTCCCTGTGACGGCGTTGAGGGGATGTTGGCTTTAATGTATCCTGTTTCTGAGATCAATGGGAAACTCCATTCAAACTTCTATTTCCAGCCTCCTGTTTGTGTTGGACTCTTGTTGTTTGGATGTCTACATTACAGTCTGATACAGGGCAATGGAACAAAAACACACAGTTTTCAGTTAGAGAATTAGAAAACAACTATTTGCTTGATAGCTCAGTTGACCGGCAGGGTCCTGGCTCCAAAATGTGTGGAATAGATGGATTTTTGGTGTCTGAATCTAACTATGTGTTGTGGGATGTTTGTTTTTGTTCCATGGCTTTGTTTAATAGTTAACATAGTTTTATTTTTGTTTATGGATTTGGAGTTTTAGTCCAGTAAAGATTTGTTACAATAAACTGGAAAGCTTTACAACATGCTCAAGTCCAAGCCAGTAAATAATAATAAATGTTTCTAAATATATATACATGTTTATGTAAAGTAATGTAAATGTTTTACAGACACTCAAACCTCACTGGATGAAGACTCTTATGGCTCTTCTTCTAACTTTCCCCCTCTGTATTAGGTGTTTGTAGATGGTACTCAGACCACACTGGTTCTCGAGAGCCTCAACCCCCTGACTGAGTACATGGTCAACGTCTACTCCGTGGTGGGAGAGGAGAGCAGCGAGCCTCTCAAAGGAACTGAGACTACACGTATGTCTCCATTTTTGCTCATATTGAGGCCTTTATCATTTTTGATATAAAGAGATCCACTTATAAAAATCCATATATGGTAAAAGTTGTCAGGAGGAATGCAAATGACTTAAACTGTCAAAAAAAAAAAGTCTCATTAGATCATTGGTTATAGATGTGAACATTTATGTTGAACTCAAGCACGCTCTCTAAATCACAGAGACTTTTCCACTTTAGGAAACCCTGTTAAATTGGGTTGTCCAAAAAATAACAGTTTAAATTTCAGCAGGCTCTGGACCGCTCATGAACCTACAGCCTTTTACTTTTATGAACGGTAGTCAGCTTCAATCAACTGAAGATCTCTGGCTCAGTAGCACAATTTTAATGTGCTCATTAACTGTAATTCCTGTGTGGTCCTCATGAATCAAATGCTCAAAGGTAATACACAGTTTATGTCTTGGCCTTGTTTATAAAACCATATGTGGCTGCAAAGAGATAGCAACAATAAATCCTAATTAGATGCAAATTCAAAAGCAATTTATGTGATTACACTGAGGTTCAAGTGCAATTTTGACTTCTTTCTTTGTTTCTTTTAAGATGCTGTTAAGTGCAGTTTTATTTGGGCTCTCTAGAATAGCAGAGATTTAATAGCGTTAATTAGTATCTATAAAAGCACATATAAAAGAGCACTGACTGTTTAATTTCCACAATGTGAATGGCATACGAAAGCCTGAGAAACTCCCTCTGCAATCAAAGAAACACTCAAAAAATGCACAGATGTATACTTGCTATAATAGATATATATGTATTTGTGTGCGCATTCACAAGTGCCGGAAATTGTCAGTTTCACTGTGTCAACTATCGCCTTTAACATTATTCCATGTTGTTATCTAGTGCCCTTGAGTGCTGTGAGGAGGATGGACATTTATGATGAGCAGACCACCACCATGCGGGTGAGATGGGAGGAGGCTGATGGTGCTACTGGCTACATGCTGCTCTACAGCGCCATCAATGCCACTCAGCCCACCGTCGAGCAGGAGGTGAGAGACATTCCCGGAAAGCACTGAGAACACAGTGTAACCGAACGAAACGGGCATACAGCCAATCAGCTGCGTATACGACAGTTTTGGACAAGGAAAAAATGAACGCATGCACATGTGTTTATGGGTGGACATGATCGCACAAGTTTGCATGCGTTCAAATGCACCAAACACACTGCTGAACACTAGAAGTGACCAAACACTTTAATGTACTGTCAGCACTTCTTGACAAAACACAGATGTCACGCACTGAAATGACATTTTACAAAGCCACCAGTGTTTGGCTCGTCATTCAGCAGACAAGGCAAAAGGGAAAATACAGAGAAACATTGTTAGTCAAAAAGGGGTGGGTGAACCATGAGCTCATACTGCCAAGGGAACATCATCATTTGTTCATGAGGTGTCGAACCCAGTGGGTAAGAACCGGAATCGGCAGATGTGCCGCAACCAGAATATTTCTCCCACTGTTCTTTTCCAAATGTCTCACTTTATGTCACTGAGGAGTCCCTGTCATCCGCTTCCCCTCTGACCTTATGTTGTTTCTTTGGTCTGGGCCCCTTGCAGATCAGAGTGGGAAGTGATACAACTGATGCCCAGCTGTTGAAGTTACTCCCCAACACAGCCTACTCACTCTCCCTCTTCGCCCTACATGGAGAGTCAGCTAGTGAACCACTGACCAAACAGGGAGTCACCAGTATGTATCTGCTAAAAGTTGATTTTATTAAGCACATAATATTTATTTATATCCTGCCCTGAAACTAACACTAAACTTCTGCCACTTGTTCAGAGCCCCTGCCACCTGCGGGCAAACTGAAGGTTCGTGACATCACCCACAGCACCATGAGGCTTTTCTGGGATGCTGCTCCTGGTCCTGTTCGCAAGTACCTCATCAGCTACAGGCCTGAGGATGGAGATGCTAAAGAAGTGAGCTTGGTTCCAGTCCTTTCCTTTCTGACATTGCTAAAACCAGTTAGCAGCCTATGTTTGTACAAGTCCTATACTCTTCTGGTTTTCTTAGAAACTTTACCTTGCATCTGTTTGAGCCATTAGGTTTGATGGCGTTGAATTTATATAGATATTTTTGACTCATCCTTTAATATTATTGGCTGAGACAACCTAATGGAGACTGCAGCTGGTTGGGTGCACATTAGGGAATGTCCAATGTCCAATGAAATGGTTATGAAACTATCAGAACATGGTTTTGCGGGGGTTAAAAGGTAGTTCAGGTGCTGGGGATTGGACGAATACTTTATGGTTCCATGTCCCCTTTTGGGACTTCTTGGGCTACAGCAGCAAACCTTGTGGTCTGCCTTTTGCTACTTCCTCAGCCATAAATCAGGTGGAGGTGATCCTCAAAGCTCCTCTGATGGAAACACACATGTGAAAGTAACTCGTGGGCTGAGCATGTGACTATCATAAATGTAGTGCATGGGAAGGAAGAGCTTACTGCACAGAAAGTAGCAGAATGTCATGTTTGACCTTATGGATTATGTTATAGAGGTGATTATTTGACAGTATGGCACTGCAGGGCATGTTTCCTCCTATTGAAGCCATTTGCATGTTTTTCTGGCCCAGACAAACAAATACTGTGCTCAGACTTATAACTCAAATTAAAATATGAAGAATCTGACAAACACACAGCAGCTGTTCAATCTAATTGGTATTCAGAATTAATTTCTTATGTTTGTTGAGATTGAGCTAATAAAACCTAATTGAATCAAGGGTAGTTAAACCAACATAGTGTTTCCTGTAAGTATTCCAGGTGTTCAGTTGTTGTTGGATGTGTGTCTTGTTTGTTCCCATTTTCCTGTGGAAACAAGCAGTTTTGTACCTTTAAGTTTCCTACTAGTCTAAGGTGCGCATTCCTGCCGGTGTTCCTGGAAACGCTTTCTGTGAATGGAATTAGAGTTTCACAAGACTTGGCTTGGCTTGGCTGAAGAGAAAAACATCTGAAGTGCTTTTTGCTTTCAAACATCAAAGCTCTATATATTTGCATTATTTATTTAGTTTGATTATAGTTAACAAGTTTTATTGTTCTACAGCTGGAAGTCGGAGGACGTGTGACCACCGAACAGTTGGAGAACCTGATGTCACAGACCGAATACGCTTTGGCTGTTACTCCGATCTATGATGAGGGACCTGGTCAGACAATGTTGGGAGAAGCAGTCACTGGTAAGAATGGATAATTACTTTAATGACATTGTGGATAATGGCAGTGGACCTCGCCTGTTTCTCACTGAGATAGAGATCACGCTTTACTTCCCTCCCTCTCTTCTGTAGATGTCGTTCCTGCCCCAAAGAACCTGCGATTCTCAGAAGTCACCCAGACCAGCTTCAGAGCCACCTGGGAGCATGGAGCCCCTGATGTGGCTCTGTACCGCATCGGATGGACTAAAAAGGGAGAAACCAACTTCCAATACGTAAGAGAAAACCATCTGTCACAGATGTTTACATTTCTGATAATTCATGGTGGTACCTCTTGCTGAATCCCATGAAAAGCTCTTTGGCACTGCTTTGAAAAAGACCTTCAGTAAGAACATAGAAAAAACAGACTTTTGCACAAATCCAATTATTATATCTCTAAAATGGATCATGTGTCACTTCTCTTTGGTTTGTATTGGCTAAAATCTTTTGTGTCAAGCACCATCCCACATGTCCTGTTTGTGTTTCCCTCATCAGGCCATTCTGAACAACGATGAGACAACCCACGTTCTGGAGAACTTGGAGCCAGACACACCCTATGATGTGTCTGTCACTGCAATCTATCCAGATGAATCAGAGAGCGAGGATCTGATGGGCACTGAGAAAACATGTAAGATGCACATCCCAGCAGCTCTGTGGTGACGATTTAACAATCGCTTTAGTTAACTCTGTTTTGCTTAAGTTTCTTGACAGAATCTCTGTTGGATCTTGACCAAAGGCTTGAATAATGATTAACTTTTTGATTTTACCGTCTGGAAAAATATGCTGAGTAAAATGTTCAGCGAAGGTTACGCCCATTATACCTTTCTATTTTTGCCTCTATAGTGTCCAGGCAAGGTGGTGTCACATGTAAGTATTTAAGTGGTAAAGCAAGAGGACGCTGAAAGCATGTTTTATTACTTCAATCAGTCATCAGCACTTTTGTTCGATGGACAACCATCATTCCATCATCAAGCAAGGCCCTTAACCCATCCACCACGCCAGTGGTGCTGTGCTGCAGCTGACAAAGCCAGTTTTTATTATATGTTTGCCTGTCCCATTATTCATATCCATTCATCCATCCCATGGTCATCTCCATCAAATGCCAAACTGAATAGTTGAAAATGGATTTCAACTATGCATGCCATGCAAAACGGGGATTTGAAAATCCTTGTTTTTAAAGTCCATTCCATCATCCATCGTCTATTCATCCATCCATTTCTTCATCGCATTTTTCATGCATTTATGAATCCATCCATTATCATCTTTCCATCAATCCATCCTGTTCAAGAGAAACCATACCTGCTTCAGAAAAGACAAAAACCCAGAGGAGGATTGTCTTTTCTTCTTTAAAGCCACAATCCTTGATACAAATCAGTGCTATATCTGCTAAAGTAAACAAAGTACACCATCTAGAAGTAAATGAACTGATATTTTGATGACAAACTAGTCACTCAAGACTTCTTAACATGAGCTGATCAAGACATCAAGGACTGTGTCTTTAAGAGATAATAAGAACTTCATGGAGTGCTTGCAACATATAATGAAAGCACTTATTGACATGGTTGTAACTGCGACGTGTGTGTGTGTGCACGTTCTCCAGCACCTAATGCACCTCCCACCGACTTGGTTGTGTTCAATGAAACCACTACCAGTATGAACGCGAGGTGGAATCCCGCCCAAGGTCGTGTCCAGAACTACAGGATCACTTACGTCCCCACATCTGGAGGCAGGAGCCAGACGGTAAGTCGCACAACAGGCTATCACACCATACCCACAATGCACCATGTGTTCATATTACTTTGTGTAGCGATTGTGTTTCATAAAATTAACACAAAACATGTAGCATTTATCTACAAAGTGACTTTGTCTCTCATGCAAGGAATCCCTGAATACCCAAAAGCAGACTGAAGTTTTAATAAAATAAGTATTTCTCAAAGGGAGAGATGTTCCGGTACTTTAAAGACAATGGATAAACACAAGTTGGAATTTAAACTTATCTTATATAATAGATGACCAAAATCGACATGCAACAGAGACAGTTAATAAACCTATAGTAATAGTGCAATAGTCTAGTATCCAGGTATTAAAAATCTACTTACTCTTTACTCTCTCCTTCTTTACTGCATTTCAGCATTACTTAACCAACAGACTGTCATTCATGGCTCTCTGAGCTTTAAATGAGTCACTGGATTTGTTTCTTCCTCTAGAAGAAGTAAACTAAAGCTAAAACTCTGCCACTGGTGTTGCATTATTTTTGTTTATTTTAAATCAGATCTCCTAATCTGTTGTTTGGATATGGCAGCATTAATGTGAACAAAACTCTTCCTAGCTTTTCTCAATATTTCCTGACGCTGCAGACTGTCTCCCGCTGGTCATGCATTTTTGGCAGCCGTAACTGAATGTGCAAAAGTCTATTTGGAACACAGTCAAATGTTTGGTTTCCATTTGCCTTCAGACATTTCTCATTGCCTCCACAAGCGAGACTCAATCATGCTAAGTGGTGCTTGTGCACACAGTCATACACGACAGAGTGATGGTCACACTGATAAGCTACGAAACAACCTCTTAAATCAACTCTAACCGTTCCAACAAAGTTTGAAAATATTTCATCCTCACTACTTGGCTTTTAGGAGCTGTGAGGAGTTTCTGAAAAAAAGATACAAATTTAAATCTTGTAAAAACTGCACATGATGCATTTAACAGCTCTAAGGGGAGACAGTAAAAAGATGCTTCAGAGATTAAACATTTAACTGCATCAGTGCTTTGATGGTTCACATGCAATGTGTGGTATTTGGCCATCTGCAAGTGTGTGTGTGTGTGCGTGTGTGTGTGTATACTGTCAGGTGTGTATGCTTGCGTAATGAGAGAGGACCGTGTGACAGATGTATTATACAGTGGATTGTGTTTTGAGTGCTGCACAAACCTGACTATTAGTTCACTGTTTTCACCTATGTTAATAAGGCCCAGATGGCATCCAACATTTGTCATCCTGGACGGCGCAGCTAAAGGTTGAAGCTAATTTTCTCTCCTCATAATTTACCCTGTTGTACCAAATTTTACTTCAGCTCACTTGCTATTAACATAGTTCACAAGTTGACCATTAGTTTCCTTTTTAACACAAGGCGATATATTTGCCTCTTTAGTGCTTGATGACATTTAGTTGTGCTGATTGCCTTGGTGATATCACACTGAGAGGTTGATGGAAAACTGGAAGCTAACAAGCTATTATCAGCCAAGTCATCTTGAGTCAGGGTCAGGATTTCAAGTATAACTACCCTAGGGAGTTTTGAAGTATTTAGTCTGGGACAATAAGTTTGTTTTCGGAAATGGATGACACATTTTGCACGTGTGTACAAGAATACTTCTCCAGTGCCAAATTATAAAATAGTAGGTTTGGAGACAGAGCTTCACAGTGATTAAAGAAATCCAGAGAGGTTTAAAGCAAACATAAAAGCACAGGTGCATACATTATCTTACACAAGATCCACGTTGCAAACACACTCTCCTGGGTCGCTTAAAATGACTGTGTCTCCCCTCCTTCAAGCTACGGCCAAAAGTAATGTAGTAAATTCATCATGAGTCACGGCTGATATGACAAGACATCCGACTGTTTCAGCCATCAGCGTACAGATTTACCTTGGCCGGTGTGCTGTGTATTAAGCATGTCCAAGAAGACTTGAGTGGTCTCTGGAGAGATGTAAAATCTTTTATCCCATTCTAGACACAGATCTAATATATTTTCCCCCTCTTGGAGTGGCTCATGGTTGTTAAAAGCTTAAGCAAGACAGACGTATTTTGTAGAAAATGCTCTCCGAAAGAATGAATATCTAAGTTGACTTTCACTGTAAACAACTGATGTAGTAAATTGACTAAATAGCTAAATTCACCATGATTACATAGGGTTTACAAACTTTTGGCAGCTTCAGTGACTGAAAAGTCATAATAGTTTTTTAAAGAAGATATTAGCTAAAGAAGCTAACATTTGTTCTTCCCCAACTAGACCCAGGTTGGAGGAAAGAAAACTACTGTCCTGCTTCCCAAGCTGACCCCTGACACTGAATACTCCATCAGCGTGGTGGCAGTGTACGCCAGAGGAGTCAGTGAAGAGCTGAATGGCCTTGGAAAGACCAGTAAGTGCTCCAAAACGACAAAGTGATAACAGTCATACCTATAAATGTATACAGTTGGAATGTTATTAATTATGTCATACCTCTTTCTTGCCCCAGAGCCTTTGGGTGGTGTTAGGAACCTTCGGGTCACCGACCCCACTACCAGCACCCTGAATGTCCAGTGGGAGGCTGCTGAGGGCAACGTTCGTCAGTATAGGATCTTCTATGTGCCTGCAGCTGGAGGAGAGGAAGAGATGGTAAGCTAGGAAATACTTCTAGAGCATTACACCATTGGGGAAATGTTCTTCTCTTTATGATCACAATGAGGTCAGAGCATGACCTGATGTCTGTATGTCTTGTTATACAGGCCCAGGTATCAGGCAGCACCTACAGCACTGTGCTGAAGAACCTGCAGTCTGACACAGTTTACACTGTAACTGTGGTTCCTGTCTACTCGGCTGGAGAGGGTCAACGCATGTCTGAGAATGGCAAAACATGTAAGCACTGCATGCATATAATAATTGCTGTAAATCATAAGTTACAACGTTGATACATGCATGGTTGTTTTAGTCATGACGTCCTTGGAAGACAGCTTTCAGGGTTTAGAAAAGCCCATAAAGACTGAAAAGAGGACCTCTGAGAATGTCGTGAAGGCTGTGGGATTTTTTTCCCGAAGTCAGGAACCCATTCATGTCCGTCCAGAATGAACTTATTGGCCTCAGTTGTTGGCTTGCTGTAAGTGTATGTCAGGAACCTTCAATAAGGCAGCCAGTTGTAGCTGATGTGTTTCATCATCTAAATTTAAAAAAAAACCCTGCAAGCTAAGAAACCAATCATTTGTTTCTTGAAAGATTAGTTAAATGCACACTTTGCATGTAAAAACTCGAACATGTAACATAACGTGAAATGACAGTGTTAAGCACAGTCAGCTCAGTTTGAACTTGGTCAAAGAAGCAAGATTTTTCCAGTTTCTCCCACAATTTCAAACCACCAATCTCTGCTGGGAATGAGTCAGCATTTTGCGGGGTGATTGCGTAGGAAGGAATTCCTCCGGATTGGCAGCATTATAATGATGTCTCCTCTCTTTTTACCGTAATATTGTCCATTTATAGGATGGAATGAAGGGTAGTGGTCAGGATAATAGTGGGGCTGGGGAATGGGGGAGGGGATATACTGGGTAATTGGCTCTCCTTTGGGAAAAAGAAACAGAAGTGGGGTTAGAAATGAATGGAGAGCATTATATGTTTTATGGCTCTCAACTCACTTGGCTAAGGTCATGCTCCATGCATGCTACTGTTACCCCAATTTTCCCTCCTGTAGCAATGTTGCTTCATGTTTTTGTGGCTTTTTCCTAGACATGTTAACCAAACTTTTATACAGTATATCAGATCTTTAGTGCTATTCCTTGGAACTTCATCTCTGTTCAAACTGCAGTACCTCAGTTTGTCTTACTCTTTTCAAGCAGTATAAGGACAGATCTGCTCTCACTACAGTATGTGAGCTACCTTTGCTCTTCACTGATAATTGTGCCCTTAAAATTCGAAGCAGCTTTCTAGGCAACAGGATTTGGTCTGTGAAACGTTAAAGTACGGAAGCTCTTTCACTGTGTTTTCCCCCTGCATTTATGAGGTTATAATGGGGAGCGGCACAAAGCCTCTAAACATCTGCTCTGTTTTTTTTATGCGGAAAGCTTCACACAAGGCTGCACAGTTGCCTTGTATACCCTTTAGGGCACTGAAAGGAAGTTTCCTGTTGATAGCACTATTGTTAAATAATGTCTTAAACCTGTCCCTGTTGGTTGCTGGGCAGTAGTCTTCACATTTTATTGAAATGTTCTCATGTAGTCATTGAACTGCTCCGGCTGTCCACAAAAAGTAGTCTGGACCGTGTTACGTTAAATGAAACAAGGAGAGAATGACAAAGGTGTTAACACTTGTAAATAACTCCCATTACCCACAGGGTAAAACTTGCACTGGTGCATTTGTGTAGCAATATTATGGGTGCTGTTTCTGTGTAATTGATGGCTTTACCTTCTAATTTAATAACCTGCCCAGCCCCTACTTGAGTGCCTGACCTAAACAATCTCTCTGTTCTTGTCTCATCCGCCTTACCTCTCCCTCTATCTCTACCTCTCATCTATTCTAATCCCTTGACTTACTGGCCTTTAACCTCACTCTGTCTTCACTTCTCATTACTCTTTGTACCTTCTTTTTTGTTTTATCTCACCCTGACCCTCCTTTTAACCTTTAACCTCTAACCCCTCCTCCTGTCATCTACAATCCAATTTCTGGCTTGGCAGTGGAGCGCAGCCCCGTCAGGAACATCCAGGTTTACAACCCTACTACCAACACTCTGAACGTTCGCTGGGAGGCTGCCACAGGCCCAGTCCAGCAGTACCGGGTGGTCTATGCTCCTGTCACTGGCGCCAGGCCTGCTGAGTCGGTGAGTTTCCATATGCATACAAAGAACATATACATCGGCACAAAAGGTTAATCTTTTTGTTAATGTCAATTACATTACACACACACAAACAGTGAGGGTTTTTCAAGAAAGAGGAGAACTCGGTGGAGGTGTGAACACATGCTGCCCAAGCAGCAAGCAATACATTTCTTTGACCAACATTTAAAGTATACCATATGTCATCAGGAATGAAACAGCCACATCCTCATTGGGGCGGCTGTGGCTTGGAGGTAGAACGGGTCGTCCACTAGACAGATGATCGGCAGTTTGATTTCCCGGTTCAATCCCCTCCAGTGGTAGTGTCAAGTGTCCTTGATACTGAACTGATGAGCAATTGCATGCCATGTATAGATAATGGTGAATGAGATATGTCCTCTAAAAGCGCTTTAAGTGGTCAGAAGACTAGAAAGGTGCTATAAAAGTACAGTCCATTTACCATCCTTAACTTTGAAAAGAAAACATTAGTCTGTTCAACAAATGGCCCAAGTGAATGTGTCTGTATGCAGGCATGTGTGGAATTAGTGCCAGATGAATTTTATTTTTCACACAAACTGTTCAAGATTTTAACCACGACTGTGTTGATTAAAGCATTGCAACTCCCGTTCTCTACATGATATGTGGCATCTGGCACACATCTTCATGTGTAAAGGAATTCTTGGTCGCTTAAAAAATCCACAAGCACCTTTTGAAGTGTTACTTGACATTGTTGAATCATTAGCTGTCTCCAGAATCTAGACAGACAGATTGCCCTATTAAAATTGGTTTCTGCGCTGTAACTGTAATAACATAGTCTTTGAGTGTGGTGTATTCCAGTTTGTTGATAGAGGTGAACTCTGCCTTCATCCCGATTTGTTAGCACATTCATGGCAGGCTCAGGCCTTTTCCGTGGCCAGATCCAATGATGTGCGTCAGTGGCAATGTGGCCTTTTTCAGCCAGCACCATCAAATTTAACACAAGCTGGAGATTTCTAGCACAAATTACCAGCTTTACCGGTGTGATATTATTTTCATATTGAGCCTTTAAAGCAACTCAGTAAATCTTTGAGCAGGAGAGATTTGAGCAGACTGTAAGTGACGCAATTGGAGAGCAGACCACGGGACATTGTTGGTGCATTTACATGTGACGTAAAGAGGCAGTAAGGAACTTATTTGCTGGTCTAACACTCACACATAACTCTCTTCATCACACAGTTTCACTATTTCCATTGAAAGCACCAGCTTTCTCACTCACTGACAGAGGTTATCACCAGGCCAGAGCCCTTGAGGAACACTGACCTAACCTTTTCTAGCTAACTAACCCACATACAGAGAGAGAGAGTGAGAAAGGGGGTGGACCCTGTATAATTAGCTGTTGTCACTGTCGGACTGGACTAAACAGGTGCTAGCTATAAATCATCAAAGGTGAGCAAGGGGCTTTTGAGTGAAAGGGAAGGTGTTAGAGGGAGTGCACAACACAAGAAGATAAGAGAAAGGACTTTGTCTGTGCATGTGTTGAGCGAGGGGTGTGTCTGTATCATGTCTGAGCAACCCTTCACAGTTTTCTTAGAAAATAACCACATCTACTAATATGATTGATTGATTTTACTGATTGGTTTGGGACTAAAGTCTACACATGCTGCACTGAAACTCTCAAAACTCAAGACTCTCCTGACATGCTCTGTGTCTCTACACAGGTTGTGGTACCAGGGACCACCACCACGGCCCTGCTGGAGCAGCTGCTCCCGGACACCGGTTACAATGTTGGAGTGGTGGCCCTGTATAGCGATGGTGAAGGACCCGCCATCAGTGATATTGGAAAGACAAGTGAGAATATATTTTAGTTGGAAAAACAATCTATCTAAACAATTTGTCTTATTACTGAAAAACGCGTCTAAGACATAGAGATGTTTAGACTGCGTAACACAAACAAATAAAACATTTTTTCCATCTTGCTTTTCTTCCTCAGTGCCCCGTAGTGGCCCAAGGAACATGCGTGTATATGACCCTACCACCAGTACTCTCTCTGTGAGCTGGGAACATGCCGATGGTCCCGTCATGCAATACCGCATCACCTATGCCCAGACCACCGGAGACCCCATCGAGGAATATGTAAGCACGTTTGTAATTCTACATAATTCCTGATCTTGTCTTTCTTTTTCTCTTTTTTAATGATCCAGTCTTAAGAAATAAACTCATTGATGTTGCATGTCTTATGTCTTGTAGACTACAGTGCCAGGGAACAGAAACAATGTGATCCTGCAGAACCTCGATCCAGACACTCCTTATAATATCAAAGTAACTGCCATCTATAGTGATGGACCAGGAGGAGAGCTGGAAGGAGATGGACGCACGGGTATGAACGATTAAATCTCTGCAACCTATGTGTAGCTTTTTTAACTGAAGCAGAGATCATTTAAGGACATGACACTAAGATTATTGATAGATGTATTAAAAATAGCATACACACACAAGTGAGGGATCCACAGCAGAAAATCTGAATAGACTGATCCATTAATTGGGAATGATTGTAGCAAAAAGGGAAATTCTTAACTTTTCATGAAAGCGCCAAAATCATTTGCCAGAGAATAATGAACTGGCTGTACTCCAGTGAGGGGGTTCTCACGCTTGCTGTGCTGCACGTGTCTTGCCTTTGTCTCTCAAACAAAAAAAAAGACCCTATTACGTATCGAAACACCACAGCGCACCTCGAGGTGGCTCAGTTTTTTTCTGATGTGGTTGAAGATATCATCCCCTTGAGCACACGTTGAGATGATTCACTCATAATTCAAAAGACATAATAAACATAATAATATAGAAATTACTGTGCTGACAGTTCACCAACACTGAATTAACTGGATTCCATCTCACTCTAATGAGCCGGAGCTTGTATTCACTGTGCTGTCCTGTCTTGTTTCCACACAGTGGGTATGCTTGGCCCGAGGAACCTCCGTGTCTCTGATGAGTGGTACACGCGCTTCAGGGTGTCCTGGGACGCCGCCCCCTCTAGAGTTAATGGATACAAGCTTATCTACCAGCCTGAAGGTATGGACGTGTTGTAATAGGAATAAAACAGCATTAGCTGATAACAGTAATAATTATAAAATCATTATTATGTTCATGTCTCTGTTTTTAGGCTCTGATGAGTCATTGGAGGTGCTCGTTGGAGATGTGACCTCCTACCAACTGCATAACCTGAAACCTGGAACCACTTATGACCTGAAGGTGCTGGCAGTGTACAACACAGGCCTCAGTGGACCTCTGATTGGACAAGGCACCACATGTAAGTTAATGATGCAATTATTTATTGGTTGACAGGTTTATCTATGCAAAATTAAATTTGCAGTTTTGACTGCCAAGCCATTCTTGTGAAAGAGGAACATGTGCTAAGAATAATGCTTCCCCCCTTAGTGTATCTGAATGTGACCGACCTGAACACCTACAATGTTAACTATGACTCCTACTGCGTCCGATGGGCCCCTCACAGAGCAGCCACCTCCTACAGACTCAGAGTCCATCCTATTGACCGTAAGTGTTGTTGTCATTTTCATGCCAGATTTGTTAGATTACAGCAACCTCAACCTAATCTGGATTCTCTTTTCATTTAGCCTCCAAGAGTGGAGCTCAGGAGATCACTGTCAGAGGATCGGAGAGCACTTACTGCTTTGATGGTTTGACCCCTGACACTCTCTACAACACCATAGTGTATGCCCAAACCCCCAACCTGGAGGGACCTGGAGTCAGTGTTAAGGAGAGAACATGTAAGACAATATCCTGTTTGGCAGTTTAAAGACATTGACATTAGATATGTTGGAAAATAGTTGCTGAAAACATGTGAAAAGATTTTGAAAGATAAATTCAAATGTGAAATGTGAAAAGACCTAATTTTATGAACTTGTCGATAATTTTAATCATTCAAATTAGGCTAGGTGGTTAGTAACACTTTCTTTGGTCTGACAAACCCACAACACATATTATTCTTATTTTACACAGACTTTAATGCTAATGGATGAGAGGACAATGCATTCACATCCATCAGTAAAAGCTACTGGAGCTTCCAGTTTGTTTTGTGTTATGTGTCATGAATATGCCTTCACCAGCCACAGTACAGTATGTCACATTCTGTTTCTGTTTCTGTCTGCAGTGGTCAAACCCACAGAAGTGCCAACTGAACCTCCCACACCTCCTGCTCCAGCAACAGTCCCCCCTGCGCTAGATGGTGAGGAGAGCTTTAGCGTCTGTGTGCTAAAATAATCGTTCTCATGGCTCTTTGCTGAGAACAGGCTTTACATTAACATCACTCTACCTTCACCACAGTGTGCAAAGGTGCCAAAGCAGATCTGGTCTTCCTTATTGATGGTTCCTGGAGTATTGGAGACGAGAGCTTCAATAAGGTCATCCAGTTTGTCACGAGCATGACTGGAGCCTTTGATGTCATCAGTCCCAATGGCATGCAGGTCAGCATAAAACTTTAATTGTTCATCACAATCCCATTCGAGTTCTATATAAGTTTTATTATATATAACATTATTTGTTCTCTTTGAACAGGTTTCATTTGTGCAGTACAGTGATGACGCCAAGACTGAGTTCAAGCTGAACACCTACCACGACAAGGGCATAGTGATATCTGCCATACAGAATGTGCGCTACAGAGGAGGCAACACCAAGACAGGTACACTGCTGAAAAAAAACAGTGGTATCTTTGCAAAAGCAAAATGTTCTAAAGAGGATGGACTCTTCAGATTGGATGCTCTCTGTCCACTATCCTTCATCCAGGCGTCTCTTTGAAGCATGTCTATGAGAAGGTCTTCACCTCAGACAGTGGCATGAGGAGGAATGTCCCGAAGGTGCTGGTGGTCGTTACTGATGGACGCTCCCAGGATGATGTGAAGAAGAGCGCAGAGAAACTGCAGCATTCCGGTATGCGTGGCATTATTAATCACCGTGATTTTTGTAAAGCACATACAGTACTGGAGACTGTAGAGCTGTTCGGAATCATCCGTTTTCTCCCAAACTCTGATTACTTCACCAGAGCCAAAAGTTTTTTCTCTCATTTACTTAATATTCCCTACAGTGATGAAACAGTTCTCAACTATCTGTTGCTTAACAATGGTCTTTTTTTTGTGTGTGTTTTCTCCCCTTTAGGCTACAGTGTGTTTGTGGTTGGAGTGGCCGATGTTGACATGACAGAGTTGAGACTTATCGGCAGCAAGCCAAGTGAGAGACATGTGTTTGTGGTAGACGACTATGATGCTTTCGCCAAGATCCAGGACAACCTGATCACCTTCATCTGTGAAACGGCCACTTCTAGTAAGGCAGACATTAATATATAATTAAAACACCATTACAGTTTACTATTTCTGCATTCCAACTTTGATTTCATAATGACTATTGTGGTTAATTTGTGCACCTGCAGTAGGCTCACCCACTGCCACACATTTCTACTAATCTGCTGGCAGGAAATGTATAAACAGACATAAACCCTAGTCTGTTTTTCCAACCTTCTAAAATGTTTTATCCTGTTTCAGCCTGTCCTCTGATCTACATCAATGGGTTCACAACACCTGGTAAGAATGCAGCACCACCATGCATGAACTCATTTCGCTAGTTTCGCTATTTAGATTTCCATTCTCTCAACGTGGCCCCTGTTTTATCCCTTCCAGGTTTCAGGATGCTGGAAGCTTTCAACATCACAGACCGGACATTTGGTGCCATGAACGGTTTGTCCATGGAGCCGGGCTCCTTCAACAGCTTCATTGCCTACAGGCTGCACAAGGATGCCTTCATAAACCAGCCCACCAAGTAAGAGCTTAGGCTAATTAGTATTTGTGGTGGAGGACTAACAAAGAGAGTGTGAGCCTCACTATGTGAATATTCCCAGCCTACTGGCCTTATCTCCTGTGCACTATAATCCTGCCCAGCCCACAGTCATTATTCATAATGATGTTCAATAGCCTCAGTCTTAGGGCTTTCCCCAGTGGCCTTTGGCAATAAGCCCAAAGCCTTATTGTTGTTGCAGCTTGTGTAAAATGAGGTGTTAGCAGGAACAACAAAACTTGGTCGAGGAATTATAAAGTTCCTGGAGCAGACCCACCTCCTCCCACCTATGTCATACTGGGAGCAAAAAAATCACCCCAGGGTCAAGAGCTTTGTCTCTTAATTAAGGCACGTTTAAGCGTTATTAGGCAATTGCAGAACTGCTGGAGTACCGAAACCTCTTCAGCATACTTTGTTAATATGTTTATAATGATGCAAATTTTGCGTGCGTGGGTGCAGTCATTGACTTAATATGCACAAATGGAAACACTTCAAACTCAAGCAAAGGAGAGGGGACAGAAAATGCTTTCAATATGTGGGCAATTTCTTCAAGGCCGGATGGGAAAACTGGCAATCATTTACAGGCTCTGCAGCCTATGTGACAGACTGGATGCTGTATCATTGTAGCTGAAGATTTAATGGTCTCTGTGTTCACTTCTAACGTGTGTAATGAGGGAACAAGTCTGACTCATCATGATGTATGCTTTTAACACTAACAGGGAGATCCATCCGGACGGTCTTCCCCCATCCTACACCATCATCATGCTCTTCCGTCTGCTGCCTGACACACCTTCTGAACCTTTTGATATCTGGCAGATTGCCAACAAAAACAACAACCCCGAGGTCGGGGTCACCATCAACCGTAAGCCTCCCATCCTGTTTTAGCCTCTCAGCTGGAGGGGGAATGCTGCTGTAGCTGACCCAACATATACACAGCTGCACACTCTTTATTAAGAACTTAAGCTCCTGTTTTCCTCCCTCTTACCTCTTACCGTCAGACAGCCAAAGCCTATTTGATCTTTGTCAGGCATGGTAGGGCAGTGGAAGCATATTATAAGTATAAGTATGACTGACTTTAATCTACTACTCTGAATCAGATTCTGATTTTGGATTTGGCTTGACTTGTTTATTCTCTCATAGAAAACCTTTATTTTTAAATAAGTATATTTTACTAATATGCACACACGTGGTGATTGCATGCAAATGATTACAGACATGGACCTAATCCCTCCTAGCCTTCTCTTTAGCCCTCTCCTTTCCCTACAACCATGTGTTCTCTATAGTCCTGTCTGTGCTTTGCGTGCCACCGCATCGTAACACACTGTCAGGGATTCATCAAAGGCTCTTGTCTTTTCAGCTTCCAGCAAAACAATTTCATTCTACAACAAGGACACCCGAGGAGAGATCCAGAAAGCCACGTTTAATGAGGAGCAAGTGAAGCGGGTTTTCCATGGAAGCTTCCATAAGGTAAACACAATACATGATTCTTAAAGAGTGGAGAACTGTGCACACACACATGGTGATATTGTTAAAGTTTGGCTTTGATAGGACAGACTGAGAATCTTTTGCGGTCACCTGTGGGTTGATTATCTTTTTCCAACCCAATTCCAAAGAATTCATTCCTTTGACTTCCTTTCACATAGTTTGTTCTTAAATCCTTTCACATGTCTCTGTTGGCTGACTAACCTAACAGCTAATATCATGTTACCTGCTATCCATCTTGGAGTGTTGGTCTGCTGTCAGAGTGGTCTTTAGGCCTTTTTTATGATTTGACATTAAGTTTTGTTTTTTTACCACGGGTAGTTAATGTGATAAATGGATGGTGGTGGCTATAAATACATGCAAAGAGAGGTTGGAGGGAAATTCTGATACCTCACTGGCACAGCATAATGTGCAAACTGTTAGACTTAACCGTGGAGGTCTGACCACATCAAGACTGGAGAGTGAATTCCAAACCAGTCTGCTCCGACCTGCTGCAGCACCAGTCGCACGACTGGGTTGCTTTTTATTTGTCTGTATATTCTTCACAGACGTTATGGCGTTTCAGACGTTGTGCTATTTCATTAAAGGAGTTTGGGAGCTGCAACCCGAGAAATCCTGATTTTTAGTCCCTAGCATAGGTCAACGTCCAAAAGTACTCGATCCCACATAATACAATGCATCTTTTGTTAGACTTCCCATGCCATGTATTTGACAGAAAAATGCAAGACTTGCAAGCAATAGTTTAAAAGGTTGAATTCAGAACTTTGAAACTGATCCTTGCCTTCACCTGCCCTATGTTTCATGCACGCACTTGTTGAAAGATTCATTAACATCAACTACTCTTCAAACAATCTGTCAAAATGTCTCATCTAACTTTCAAATAACCATCCACAATGGTATTATTGTTTTGCAAACTCTTTGTTCCTCTTAAGTGGTTTAACCGCTATATCAACCCCACATGCCAAACTTACAGTTGTGATAAACAGCATTTTTATAGTATGGTGTCTCCTGGGGGTAAGAGCAAATGAGGTAAAGTCCAACTTAAAGCAGCAGCAATGAATATAAAACATCCTCTGTTATGTTCAACCGCAGTAGGGTGTAAAGACGAGGACAATGAGAGACAGTATATTTTCAGACTGACCTGAAATGACTTAAGATGTGAGATTCATCAGTGTAGGAAAAACTCAAACTCAAACTGCATTTGAGTTTGTTCCCAAGGTCAGCATGGCCCTTATTTGGTACGCAGGTTTCTTTTCCCCCACTAAATTTGAGATAATAAAAATGAATGACCCTATTTAATATACTAGGGTCTTATCTGACATCAAAGACTGTCCACTTCCTATACAGTTTTTTGAACTAAGGGTACTCATGAGAGCGATATTTTGGCCCTCAGATCAGAGAGAGAGAAAATCGCTTTTGTAAATGGCTTTCAGTTTGACCATTTAGCATCCACACAAGTAATTGAAGGGTAACTGCATGAAAGAATTGGACCCTGGAAAATGTTGGGTCAGAACTGGATGTTAATGACATCACTGCTGGTCCAGTTGGACAGCGGCCTGATCTGTGTGTTTGTATGTGTGTGTTCTCTCTGTCTGTGGCCATGGTGGAGACTGTAGTCTGACTGTACATTAGGTGGCCAGTTTGTGGTGAGAGCAGTTGTTGCTCCATGAGCTTGGTGAGTCTGCAGTGGTCTACCTACCTGCTCATTTACTGGTCTGCTGAGTAAGTGCCACTGCCGTCTGCTGTGGTGGTGTGTGTTTACATGCTGTCAGTGGCTTCCCAACAATGTCCGTAACTATTACAGAGTGACCTCAGCGTGTGCGTCTGTGTTGAAAGTGACCATGAGGGTTGTTAGTGTGGCAGTCAAGTTTATTGTTAAGATAAACAGAACGAAACCCAATAAAATCACATTAAGTTCTTTTTTGTAATGTAGTAGAGGTATTAGGTATTGAATAATTATTTTCATTAGCGATGAATCTGCAGATTATTTTCTCCATTAACTGATAGTTTAGTCTAGATAGTTAAGTACAAGATGCCCATCACATGCTCCCAAAGGCCATGGTGGTGTCTTAAAATGACTTATTCTAACAGTCCAAAACACAAAGATGATCAGTTTATTATTAGAGAACACAATGAAAACCAAAATATATTCACATTTGAGAAGCTGGAACCAGTGACAGAATTGTGTTAAATGTGTTAATTTCGTTGAGAATTTGTGTCAAAAGCGTCATAAATCTCCATCTCCACGAACCAGTGTTTTCTTTCTTTGAACTGCAGTTTCCTTTTCTGTCAAGTGTTATATACACTTTATGTGCCACAGTGCTGGGTCACAGACTGCTTGCAGATTTGGTTTACCTCCTCAGGCTAGTTAATAAAGAGTAACTCAGGCTGGAGGGGTCTTGGTCTACCGCTAGTTGAACATGTGGGAAAGCTCTCAGAGATGACTTAAGCAGATGCTAGCCACTCACTAGCCCACTGGGGAATCCCCTCCCACACTCAAAGGGTGGGAGTCCGCAGAGGGAACTTTCCCGCTAAGAGGACATTTTCCACGAGTCGTAGTGACTAGTCACAGACTGTTTACTCATGAGTAACACCGGAAGAATTTTGAGTTTGTAAGTAGTTGTAGTGAGTGAACAGTTCACTGTACTTTAACCTCAATGCTGAAAAAAAAACATATTGTTTTTTGTCTTGAACTCAACTTTCAAACTTTCCTTTCAGGGACATTGTTAGGAAGGTTGTGCCAATATATGCATAGTCTAATCAAGACAGAGAGTGAGGTTTTTGGCCAAATTCTTCTCTGACTGCACTGCATTGTGCTCTTCATTTATGACAACTTTCTTCTAGACATAAAGACGTCGTCTTTGTGTGACCTGGGCAAGTAGACTTACTGACCCGAAAAACCACACTGAAAATACAGGAAATTATATATTAACTTCTCGTTCCAAAGAAATCACAATGCCTTGACTGTTCACACGTGCCAGATCAGACGTGGGAGGTTCCTAGCTACAGTGATACAATGATCAGGCCAACTGGAGATTTCATGATCAGTTAAAGCATTGTTTGCACTAAAACACCAATTTAATTTAGATTTATACTGATTATTTATTTTTACTTTACCCTCAATAAAAGCAAACTTGGATGCATTTTTAGCACAGTGGAGGTTAGGGTCAACGACGATGATAAAAATAAAGGAGCAGAGCAAACAACAATAAAATCTAATCTATTAGAAATCATAGAAATATGTCAGGTGTACTGGAGCAGAGATGGTCCCAGCTCGAAATCTTACCATATCCACCTTAACTGTAGAGCATTGACATAGCAAATCACATTGAAACTGTATGTGTTAACAACTGGTGAATGGAAGTTGTTCCTCTGTCAACACTTTGATGCAGCATGACCAGATCACTTATCAGCAAATACCTTCAACTGAGGGAGCAGTGGTCACTAGAACGCTAGTTTTTCGGAGGCCTCATTTTCCAGTGACTGGAGTGTTTTTATTATGTTTACTTATTGGTCAGTGAGGTAATATATACATGCTTATTATTTGCATTCCCAGTATATCATCCAAAACTGTTTTGGTAAGCCCTCAGGAGCATCATCGCATAATATATCCATGCCAGGATCCTGGGATAAACGACACCCCTCTCTCTTTGCGGTCCTCCAGATAGTTTGTTCTGTCGCCAAGGAAGTCAACTATAATTTTGTGATTGGTTGCCAAGACCTGTGGCCTGGTCTGTGGTTGGTATGGCTTTGTAGAGAGAAATGGTAGCTTGCTTTTCCTGACATAAAGAAAGCTTGTCTGACTGTTGAGCGGGGGAAAATTTGCAACTGTGAGGGAAAACTATGGAAAGTGTAGGACTTTTGATGGCGCACCGCAAATGATATTGTTTCAAGATGTGGAGCAGGGTTCTCTGGACAGGAAACTTCCAAATCTGGCACTTTGTCATTTTGTGTTGTTATACAATCACTGACTACAGCTCTAAAGCTGCATTGAAACACCAACTGTTGTATATTTCCTTATTTTATGGTCCATTCATCTGTAGAGGCATCAAAAGCAGCCCCATGCCAAATCGGTAACCACTCTGGGGTAATATCAGAATCTATAATCAACATCTTCTGCAAAGTTTAAACAATTCCCTCAGTCTTGCAATTATATGGAATACAGTATCAGCTCCCTTTTTAAGCTCGTGACAAGATGTTTTGAAAAGGTTCAGTGAGGTTGTTCCTAGCCTTATGGTTGCACTTTCTTAAAGAATTTCCCATCTATTTAAAAAGTGTAATCATGCCACTGCCAAATAGAAATAAATGCCAAACCCAAACTCAAAAGCTTCACTGTTCTTAGTACTCTTTGCCAAGCAATTGTGTTGCAACAAAGTTGGCAGCTGTGAAATATTGAGAAGACAAGAATGTTTTGTTTAATTGTGCCCTCTCTCCATCACCTGCAGCTCCACATCACCATCTCTCCAGAGAAAGTCAAGCTGAACGTGGACTGCCAAGAGGTGGCAGAGAAGCCCATCAAGGAGGCCAACAACATCTCACTGGATGGTTATGAAGTGCTTGGCAAGATGGTCAAGTCTGGAGGCGCAAAGAGGCAGTCTGCAACAGTAAGTGAAAAAGAAAGCCTTTGAGTTAAAAACGCAAAGGCTTGGAAAAAACACACGTTTGGAAACGCGTTTCACAAGTTTCCAGAGAATCAATATCCAAAAACCTCTTGTGTGCGTAGAAGCACAATTAAGTTTTAACTGCTCCCAGTGACGGCTGGAAGGATGAAAGCTTGCATCTTTCTGTTTCACTGAGGGACTCATTGTTGTCTGTTTTGAACAGTGTGCTTTTTTATCACAAATGGGAGCCATTTGTAACACCCTTCTTCTCCATCTTTTCCCTTCTTCTGTTGTCTAGTTCCAGCTCCAAATGTTCGATATTATCTGCAGCTTGAGTTGGATCAGCCGAGACAAATGCTGCGACCTGCCCGCCACAGTAAGAACAAGTGTCATTTTAAGAATCATTACATAACAGAGTCAAGTCAAAAGGCCAACTATAGATGCACTAGGGTGGCTGATCGCTCACATGTTTGAATGTACATGATTGACTAGTTACATTTGTAAATAAATCGGACCAATTTTGTAGAAGGGTCCTTGCCATGGTATTTAACTGTATATAATGTACGCATGCATACCGTCTCAGAGGGTTATGTGTGTTTGTATGTAGTTGTTAGGCTGATGACGAGATTGCTGTTTAAAAAGTGTCTCAGTTGAACTGAATAGGATCTTGTATCCTGTGTAATTGTGCTAATCAGACTGTTGCCAGCATGAAACAAGTGTTCCTTTAGATCAGAGCGGGCAGTAAATCTCATTTATTTTGTTACAGTATGGTAAATACCGGATGAATGCACATTTATCCAATTATCAGTAATTCATCTATAATTTGCATCAGATATTAATACATGAAGTCAATGACTACAGTGTTATAGAACTCATTATGTCAGAGACTCATTTCCAAAAATGTAGACAAACTTTGCCGCTGTCACTAGGCATCTGGTCTTAAAGCCCCGCACCGACTTTTGCTGATTTGCAGTTATGTTTACACATGAGCCTCTGTTCCACCATGACCTTTGGGGGGTTTCTAAACTCTCTTAAACTCTAAGTAAAGTCAAAAAGATACTCTCAGCCCTTGCAAAGTTTCTTTCCTCTAATTTCTTTATCTTCTGTCTTCCTTTTCAGAGAGATGAGGCCAAGTGTCCATCCCTCCCACACTCTTGCACATGCACACAAGACAGCATTGGCCCTCAGGGGCCTCCTGGACCTTCGGTAAAGACGCTGTCATCACTTCTCGTCTTCTGTTATCTGTCTGTTGTCACCTGATAAAATGATTTTCTCAGAAGTCATACATGTTTTGATGATGATGAGGATGATGATAAAGCCATGCCTTGTGTTTTAACGACTGCACAGCTGTAATGAGCTACTAGATATTTGCCTGCTATGCAATTTGAACTGAGTAGTCTGAGGAAGTCCCTCGCATCAGGAGTGGTATTTTCTTTTCCTTTGGAAAGAGCAGTTGAGGATGAGACCAGTGGCATGCAATGAAATGTGGGCTTAGGGAGAAGTGTCAAAAGATAAATGCCTGTCGGAAAAACAACAGTGTCTTGAGGAAAAGTCTGGAATATGAGTGCTCGGTAGCCTCGCTAAGCTCCGGTGAGGATTTCGAAGGACTTTAGGGCTTTTGGAATCCACTCCTGTTGTTACACTCCCTCTGTGTTTTTGGCGCCTCGTTTTTCCAGGGAAGCCCCGGTTCTAAGGGACCACGAGGAGATAGAGGAGACCACGGCAAACCTGTGAGTAACACCTTACATAACTTTGAGTACTTACTTTGTTGCAGATTTTGAATTCGTAACTCATTTTATTGTAAAAATCGACCAGCTCATTTCTACTGAAGCCTGCTGACATTATCAATAATGCTAAATCCACACATGATAATGGACAGCGTCTCACAGCCATGGTACTTCAGAAGCTGTTACTGCTCTGCTACTGCCTTACATCTGCTTGCACGACCAGACGAACCAAATTGCACACATCTGAATTCATTTACCGACTGTATATGTTTTCTTAACTCAATCTGCCAACTATCTAAAAGGCCCATTTCCACTGTTAATATTCATTGTCTATACGTGTACATTAAAAAGTCTTTCATAACTTTGTTTTTGTTTGGTTAATGTTATAGGGTGCAATGGGTCCACGTGGTGAGCCAGGACTTCCAGGCTCTATGGGACCAGCGGGTCCACAGGGCCCTAATGGACTGTCTCTACCCGGAGAACCTGTAAGTTAACCCGACACTATAAAAGTCCAGTAAGGGTAGAAATAGTTAAGTATCTATGGTAGATGGAGTTTAATGTATATGACAGACACAATCATTTATGATTAGTACGCCTGCTGTGTTTGTGGGAAAATTGCTGCAGGTCCACAAGTGAGTGGGATTTACAGCTAAAGCCAAAACACATTACACTCCTGTGCTACCTCTAGCCAGGCAGCTAGACTGCTTCTTTATTTTTCTTACCTTCAGATGTTCTTGGCAAAACATGAAATAAATCACAATCACAGACTAAAAAAGATGAAACAAAGACCAAAGCTTCTTCTCTTTTCTTCTCCTCCTCCATCTTCAGGGTCGCCCAGGACCAAAGGGAGATCCTGGAGACCCCGGCATGACTGGTCTGCAAGTAAGTACTCCCCCTCTCATTTTGTGGTTTATGAGCAGGAAACAGGAGACTATCCATAGAGAGCAGCGCTGCTACTGGAGCCTGGATTCAGTCCACATGGACTGATTGAAACCACACTCGGAGTGGGAGGTTTACCATGCCATCCTCAGGGAGACCCACACTCTCAAATCAGCCCGTTGATTGACAAACAGTAGAAGGCCAGTGATGCAGTTAAATTATTATGGAGCACAGACTCGTGTTACCAAAGGGAAAATAGGGAATGGAACATGTTCTTCCCCAGCCTTGTAATTGAAGATGATCGAGAGTTGGTGAAGACTTACAGTATGTCTAAAGCTTAAGCGCCTTTGACTTACAGTAGATGTCATTTTGGGGGTTCTAGGATGAAAATAAAAGTCAAATAAAACTAGACTTAACATTACCATAACACTCAAAGTTCTTCAAAAAACTCAATACTGTTTTATCAAGTCAGAAATAGATTTGAAGTTCAACCCATTACAGGGGAACTTTTTGGCAGAAGGGCATTTTTGAGTGGGCTGGTATTACATAGCAATCTCTTGGCCAAGCCACCGTTCATTCATCCATCTGAGGTCATTCAGCCAACTCCCACCATTCAACTGGAGAGAACATCATCACTGGTTATCCTGGCCTCTGAATATGCGATTTTAGACACGGGAGAAAGTCCTATTCTATTATCTTCAGCGTTTATTGGCAGCATTGTGTCGGTTACTTTACACAATAACGTTTATTATAGCAGCGCTGTCTCTGCAGATGTCTCACACACATCATGTGTCATCAGACCACAAGGAAATTGTTCCAGTTTTTAGTAACAAGATGATATATTATATTTGGCTAAATAACTGGGAAACTGCAGGATTTTTTTTCCCTCCTGTAGTTTCTAGTTCAGCAGAGGCATTAGGGAGCTGTATAAATGTGTTGTTCTTGATCATTAGCATTTGATTAAGTGTGTCTCCTTTTTTCCCAGGGTACTCCCGGGCCACGTGGTCCTCTGGGTCCCGTTGGACCAAGCGGAGCGCGGGTAAGATTTGCCTCCAGGTCTGCTTAGTGTACACACTGTTCAAAGCCTACAAATGGATCCAACACTTAGTTGAGCTAATGTTTGCATGTGATCACCCACTTAGCTCAGCGTGTAAAGAAGTACTGTCGTTTAGTCTTTTGCAGTTACACTACATGTTCTCACTTGCGTCAGTCAGAAAAATTGAGCCACTACTTGTAAATGTAATTAAAAAAGACAGATTCAAGGCTGAAACCAATATAAAGTCATGACACTGGTGTATTGCATGAATGGGGTCCCCAGTGTGCTGTAAACCACGTGTGATTGTATGTTGTTTCTACATAGGGGCCACCAGGAAAGGAGGGACAATCTGGACCCAGAGGCCCACCAGGACCTATGGTGAGTGTGTGTGTGTTTGTTTCTGTGTCTTTGTGTTGTGCAGTTGAGGGCAAAATAAATACTCCTCGGAGTGTGCTTTATTTCCTGATATATCTGCGACAATTACTCCACTGGCTCCACACTTGCACTCTGCTGGAACGGCACATAAAAAAGAAGACTGTAGGCCCCTCACTTAAGAGGAGGGTGCATGCATCTGTGGTTTTGGGGAGGTCTGAATCTACTTAATCCAGCCATCATGCCAACGGGCAACATGCCAGTATAGAATTCACATGCACTATACCAATAGGACTCATTAGTGTCTGGTGTGAATTTGTGTGTGTGTGTGTGTGTGTGTGCATCCTTTTCCTGTTGGCTGTTTCCGTCTCCTCTTTGTGTGTTCTTGGCATCTTGTGCCACATGATTACCCCCCTCCCTCACTGCAGATGTCAAAGCATGGATCGCAAATTGAAGCTCGCTACCAACCGTACCAACAGAGAGCAGGAGTTAAAAGTTTGCATTTATGTTTACTGTGCAGTGATTTAAAATAAACATTTCTGTTTTCTTTCAGGGAAGCCCTGGAAATCAGGGTGTACCAGGAATTACTGGAAAACCAGGGAAACCAGGAGACACCGGAAACCCAGTATGTGCTGAACAACAGGACACAAATAATCACAAATAGTCACATGAGAATGTGTACGGGAAGTCGAGGTTGTTCTAACGCTGTTCTTGTCGTTAACAGGGGCCTGTTGGCATTAAAGGAGAGAAAGGAGAGAGGGTGTGTATGTTTGATGAAATTACCATACAGCATTGATGAGAAAAGCATTGCACTATCTTCATGTTAACGTGTCTTTGTTTTCCAGGGAGACTTTGCATCCCAGAACATGATGCGCTCCATTGCCAGACAAGTCTGTGAACAGCTTGTGAACAGTGAGCAAAACAAAGTCTTAAATCTCAATTTAATTAAGTCATTAAAGTGTAAACATGATCCAAACCCAAATCATTTTTGTTTTCTTTTCTTGCAGGTCAGATGAGCAGAATCGACATGATGCTCAACCAGATTCCTTCTGGATATCGTAGCAACTCTCCCGGGCCCGCCGGTCCTCCTGGCCCTCCTGGCAACAATGGACCCCGCGGAGAGCCTGGACAACCTGGACGGGCTGGTTTCCCTGGAAACCCAGGTTTACCTGGAAGTCAAGGAGAAAGAGGTGCTTTCTTCTTTTTCTGAATGTTTTGTTGTCTTACAAAATATATAAGCAAACGCTAAGCAATGAATTAATTAAGGCCATGGCGACATGGACTCTTCTGGAAAAACAAAACTACATTAACTTGTGTAAACACGATTCAAGTTAGCATTGTCTTGTTTCAAGCATGCCTTTTAGATTTGTACTCTTGTCCAGATAAACTTGCTTTATTTAACGTGATTTCTGCTCTTCCCTCTGTAGGTGTGCCAGGAGAGAAGGGAGAGAGAGGATCTCCAGGAACTGGTATCAGAGGCCAAAGAGGCCCGAATGGGCCACAAGGTAACACAGTTGTATTTTTTCTCCCTTTTAATGAGTGAAAAATGCCATGTTTTCACATGCACGTTGTTCTTCAGCAGCTGCAAATAACCTGGAGGTCTCCCACTGTTCTCTTACAACTTTATTTCAACACTTAAACACAGTTTCATGGTGACAGCTTTTTCACCGTTTCTGTGGAGCTTTTCAAGGGCACAGACCCACTCCCGTTAGTCCAATTAAAACACACATTCCAGCCAGAAGCCAAAATTTATCTACAATATATATGTGTCTCAGGCACCTTCGTTTGGGCAGCTGCACTGCATAAATTCTTTGGAAGTTTCCCAAACATATTCCCAATTCTTTCCTTTCTTAAAGATTTATGTCTCGTGTAAATTATGCTTCTCCGAACACTGTGCACATCAGAAATGGTATACTTAATGGAAGGTATTCACATCCCATCATGGAGAAAAAAATTTAGACTGTGTTGAATCAGTTTTCAGTGAACGCTGTGTTGCCGTTTTAAAAAACACTCGTTAAAAAATTTTTTTGGCTTATTTGTCTGTTTGAAAAAGGCCGTAGCCTTTGCTCAGTTCCCATTTGATATGCAATATGTTTCTCTGGCAAGCTCACCACTTCAGACAATTTCCTTTCCCTTGGGAATCTTTTGCAAAACAACAGCAACCTATTGATGTCTACCCCCAAAACACCAAACAGTGACATGTCTGTTTCTGTGAATGAAGCGGGAAAGAACTGACGACCACTCGGTGGAAGTCCGCACTGATGACTCACTTTGTGTGTGTGTGTGTGTGAGCTGTATATGTTAGTGTGTGTCAGTGAGTGTGGGGGATTGGATTGTTATACAATGAGCTTTCTTTGGTGGCTTCATTGACAACACATGGGCTCACTTAAGAGAGAGAAAAAGAGAGAGGGGGGAAAATTCCATCCTGAGTTTTTACCGTCTAGACAGACGGTGGGGAGGGAGGGCAACTCCACACAGCCCCAGACTTTTTTTCTTGGTCAAGCTTTTTAATTGAGCCATTGAAAAATGAAAATTACAGTGCTGCAGCCCTGTGTTAACCCCACTATTTTCACTAAGGATTTATGGGTGATGTGTTTTTGTGCTGAGAGACTTTTACTCACCTTCTCTTCTCTCCCCTCTACAGGGCCACCAGGAGAGTCAAGAACAGGACCCCCTGGTCCTTCTGGCTCCTCTGGGGCTCGTGGCCCTCCAGGTCGCCAGGGTAATGCAGGAGTGAGGGGACCACCAGGACCCCCTGGATATTGCGACTCCTCTCAGTGTGTTGGAATTCCTTACAATGGACAAGGATACACAGGTACACTCAACACTTTCTAGGTCCTGCATGGTACTACATTAGATAAGAGACTAAGTGTATGCACACTAATTACATTTGCAACTCAGTGCACTACTTCTTTCTTTTAAATGTATGGAGTTATGAATATAAGTGTTTGAGAGCATTGATTTGTAAAAAGAAAGCAACTTATTTCCATAAGAAGTTCAGACTGTTCGCTAAGCCCCACTTTGCTGTTGCTCTTGCTATTTCCAGCCTGCAGCCATTAATTTTGACGCCTGAAACTGCAGCTGACGCTCAAAGATTTTATCAACTGTAGCTACCTAGATAGCTAAGTAAGCTAACATTAGCTCCATGAGTTGGTTATGCACTCTCACTGGCTGACTTTTATTGTTTTATTGTCTAAAATGAGAAGGCTGTAAAATGTTATCTTAAACCTACATACAAGAAAAGCTATGTGGTCAATGCATTCTCACCAGATGATGTACAAGGAAAAAAATATATAAAAAAAACTACTATACTATTTAGTACCAGCATTAAAAATATAAAATATATAAGGAAGCCCGTTCTAATGCTCTCTTGGACGAGGTAATGTGCAGTGACTGTAGGTAGCAAGCCAGTTAGCGAAGCCTGATAATGTTTGCAAATTACATTAACGAACATAAATCACTTTTACTTTTATATTTTTGTTTTTGTAAAATGTGTATGTGGTGCTCACTACAGCTGCACTTCAAAATCCCCCAAAATTAGCCATGTTTAGTTACTGTTGCTAAACTAAGATTGACCAATCACTGTTGAGGGGAGGGGTTTAGCGAACAGTCTGTTAAGAGCCACTATATTTCAATACCTCCATACATTTGATGTACATTTTGAAAACTGGCATGTAAAGCATTGTAGAGTGGTGAATGATAACTTGCATTAAATCAAATAAGATGCATTTTGTTCCACAGAGAAAACTCACACCCTCTTTGAACTATTTTCAGGTTTGGCATAGTAAACGTTCTAAGTCACCTGTGCCGCTTACACTTTGAAGTCCTGTTTCTGAGATGTTTGCCCATTTGCTATGGGGCATGTAAGGATAATCACCATGGACATAAATTGAACATAAAAACAAACAAACATTACGAAATCCAAAAAAAAAAAAAAAGAACAGAAAAAAAGAAAAGAAACAGAACGGAGCAGACTGGCACTAACATCATCTCACAGCTACAAGCTACAGTGATGGCAACCTGCTGGCCTGTTTGCATCTTGAACCACAAACCGCTGGGAGATAAAAAAACAAAACAAAAAAACAGAGACTGAGCATTTCCACGAAGGAAGGAGCATGTACAAATACCACCCAAAACAACTACTAACAAAGAGGATTTCATAACTGAAAGCAATGTTAATGTAGAGGTGATGTGTGTAAATAAAACTAATTTTTGTGCCTTGTAAATGATTGTATGAACCAGGACATGTCACTAAAAATCAAGTTAACATCTGTATTGAGCTTGTGCCTCATAACCCTCTGCTTACTTACCACCAGCATAACCTCTGTTTACGACGCCTTAAGTGCCTTAAACAGCTCTGGTCCAGACTGAAGCATGTTCCATTTGTACTCTTATTCATCATGTTCTTTGTGTACGTTGACCAAATCAGTGCTAAATGTTGCTCTCCTACCATTTCTGTGTGTCCTTTGTAGTATGAGCTGGTTATTTTACTACGTTGTATTATCCAATAGCTTGATGGATTTTATTGTAAATGTCATCACAGAATTTTGTTTTTTTTATTTAGCTTTTTTTTCTTTTTGGTACTTTAGGAAGCAATAGTTTGACACAGGGAATTTTTGGGGGAATTCCATAGTGCAATATAATTTAAAATTGTGCATGTGAACAGTTTTAGATGAAACCATTTTTTTTGATTGGCCGTCCCAAATATTTTTCTAGCCAACCGCTACCAGCCTGAACCTGAGGTAGAGTCTATACCTGCGGAGCCAGCTGGAGAATTTGAGACAATACAATCACCCGGTTACTCACGAAACCTACGAGGAAAAAGATCACTACCACAAGACAAAACAGAAATACTAGCATCATAGCTGCGATAAGAAGTTTTCAGAAAGTGTAATATTGAAATAACCTTCATGATCACTTATGTGAGGATGAAGTGAATTTCAGAACAAAACTAATACTTATATGGGTTTGATACCCCTGGCTATATTGAACATATATTTTTTTGACAACAGAAAGTTTAGCAAGATAAATACAAACCTACATGTTCGTTCATTACAAACCTGTGTGCTTGCTAAGTGTTCCCCTTTAAGTGTCGTTGCTTGTAATATAACTGCAAGTGTTTATCGGACTCCATTGTGTAATGCACTAATCATGTGAAAACCAGCAGAAAGTATGTCGAGGGAAGTACAGTATGTATGTTTTTGAACACTTTTTTTTGTCAAACTTCAGTATGTAAAGCTGTTTCAGATTCTCCATCCGTAAAAAAAATAAATAAATACAATTAATTTGATGATGTTTTGTTAGGCCTGTAAACCAAATGATAATCGGACTCATTGTAACAAACCAAAACTTCTTCTTTTTTTTCCTTTTTGTTTTGTTACCAAAGGTGGAATTGCATGTTTGTGTTGTATATTTACTGAGGAAGTCAGAATATAGTTGTTGTTTTCTATCAATGCAGTTTGGATTTGGTTGCAAGACTATGGACATAGAATTGCTTTTCTCATGTTGTAACTGCACATTTTTGTGAATTCCACACAGCCTTATTTTCTTATTTATTTCTGAAACAGAAGAGGCATTTTTCAATAAAACTACTGAAAATGTAGCATCTGTTTCTGCTCTCCATTCATTAACTTCTCACACTTATACCCACTACACAACGAGAAAACCTTGAAAAGACTTCAGTTTGTCACCTTCTCACATCTAAAGACGCTACGTCAAATGTTTTTTAGGTTTTGGAAAGATTGAGAATCTTCCAGGCTTACTATTTACAAGATTACAACTAGATTCAATTTGAGATTATTTTCCATCATTCACCTTGGTAGCAATTTCTGTACACTTTTTTTCCCCTTTACAACTCGATGATGGTACAAAGGGAGGACACGTCGCAGACATGCTCATGCTTACTTCACAACTCGACCAATTTCTCCTTCTTCCACAGTTCAAGAGAACCCTGAGTCCCTACATGTTTACTACTACATAGCCAGCTGTTCCTGATGGTGTTAAAGATAGTGCACCTATTGATGGATGAGACTGCTCACATGATTGAACGTTTGAGACTAAAAACCTAAAATTGAACATGCTGAGAAAACATGAGAAAAAGACCAACTTAAGACAGCCCTGATTGAGGTTTATGACCATTCTACACCAAACAATCAAGATGACAGAAGCGCACCACAAACTGAACAAAACTTTTATACTGAAATTGATAATTTGGTCACAACAGTGAAAGTCTTCTGATGAAAGGCCATTATTATCTGTACATTAAGACAGTACCCTTAGGAGTACCGATGAAATACTTCTTATATTATTACTTATTCCATTACTTCCATTACTTTTTACTTAACCATTATTTGTTGGTTAACTATTCTTTTTTTAATTTAACACATTGTAGGAGCTCACATAAATACATTTCATCATGATTGTACCTGTATGATAATATGTGACAATTAAACTTAACTTGAACTCATGTTCACAGCCCAAATTATCATTATCGTGTCAAATCAAAGGTCAGATCCTCAGCTGCAGACTAATGACACCTCAGCATGCAACCATTTTCCTTTTTCACAGTTTATTTGATCTTGAGTGACAAAGCTGGTTCTTCCCAGTATAAGGCCCTCGAGATATATGCTTTGAAGTCTAAACCTTTATTTATTTTGACAGCTAAAGCTATTTTGTGCCGTCCAGAATGTCAGTTCATGTCAGGGCAACAAGAAGAGAAGGCAAGAAGAGTGTGAAAACGAGCAGTCCACAAATATTTTCCTATTTTCAACGTGAACTGCTTCACAGTGTTTTACATGCACCCAGTTGGCTTTTGTCCTTTCAGTTTGTAATGACTGTGCAGAGATTTCCATGAAGAAAGATAGGGAGGATCCAAGCCTGGGAAAAATCACAGATTTCCACCCATTAAGAATATCCAAAGGTGAAATAAGAGATGTATGAGGTAAGGAACAACTGACGCCATGACTCCCCATATCTTGTTTATTGTGATGGGAAAACATGTCTGAGGAGGAGTTCTGCCCAAATGCCAGAGATAACAACCTGGGGGGGTTGAGGTATTGAGGTCGAGAACACCACCACAAAGTGACATGGAAGAAGTCCACTAAGGAAAGCCTTTAATTTGTTACTCTTATTTTCTAAAGCCCTCCAATTAGTCTTGGAAGCGCAGTTAGATTTAATAGAAATATTTTATAAGAGAAACTCTTGCAGGTACTCTTGTTTGAACAGCTGGTGCATGTTAGTTATAAAGGAGGTGGAGGTGGTGTCTGCAAAATCATTTACTGCAAAGCACTTACATGAGAACAAATGTAGAGAACACTGTCTGACATGTAAATCTGTCCAGTGCATCATAGCGTGGAAGAACATGACGAAAACACACTGTCTGATGTGGCTTTTCTATAGAGGCCCTCTTCTTTACAATTACCTGACTGCAACACACACTGTCCTTGTTGAAATATGCTCACACCTGCTACAAGTGATCATACTATTTCTCAACTCCAGGTTCGGATTTCATCAGTCCAAGAGAACGCTGTAGCAATCTCCCCCGACCCCCCTCACCAATCATACTGTGTTTTTCTCTAAACTACAAAACTAAACAAACTGTCTTCAGTGATGCCTAATACCATCCTCATCATAACCCTGTCTGGTTCCTGTCTGGTGATTTATTCGAGTTTGTTGACAATCCAGCGTGCATCTGTGTTCACTTTGTGGCAAGATTTTCAAGTGGGTTGTTCCAGGGTCTGTGGTCGATACAGATTTTAACGAACTCCTGCTTTATCTCCAGGTGTCCCCTCGCAAACAGCAGACAAAGTGTCTCTCCTCTATTGGTGCCCTTATGTACTATTTCATTTCCATATTAAAGTTTAAACCTGTATTAACTGATTTTTTTGGCCGCTCAGGAGCAATGGAAACAAAACTGACATATGATTCCTTTACTAAGTTGATATGGCGAACGCATTAGCTTGCCTGCAATTTCCACATCCAGCTGACACAGAGCAACATTAGTATTTAGTTGGTTTAGACTTGGAAAATATTTGGCCTTTTAAGCTGCTAAACACTTCACTAATTCACCAGCTAGTGGCTAACTTTGCTTGCCTGCTGTTTAGTGCTAGGTGGGTTGCATACAATTAGTGTATTTAGAGATATTGTACTGGAAATGGCACCGATACAGTGCAAGAGTATTGTTTTGACCCTGTTTTGACTGCTGGTTGGGTGATAATTGTCTGCAGATTCATCACTACAAGCAACAACTTCCACATTACATCAGTCATTTGATCTATAGTTCATGTAAAAATATCAATTAGAGCAGCTTTAAACTGATATTTTGATATTTGCTAATCAATCAGTATATGTGAATGTGCAGACATACGATTGTTAAACCATATTGTCAGCATTGGATTCAATGCCATTACAGAGATGGAACCATAGGAAATGGGCAGCAGATGAGATGAATGAGTCTGATATTGAAAAGTAATCATAAGTGATTAAAAAGTAGAATTTTATATGGATTTTTATGACCACTATGAAGGCACTAGTATGGGAATTGGTCAGGTGACAGCTAAATGGAGATCAGATGCCATGGAACACAGTCAAAGCATCTCACAGCTCTGCTCATAACAGAACCTGCTGCACAGCACGTCAGTGATTATAATGCAGAGATACACAGAGGCAGAGACATAGAGGACACATCTGGCAAGGGAAGACACATACAGTAAATAAGCTAAATGTTGCTCTGATGTGCCAACATAGACAGTATGAATATGGACGTTGTATCCATGACGTCATCCGCAGTTTCTGAAGAGCCGTTTCGAAGCTCAGAGTGTCTTATAAAGTTACCCATAGAGACCATGTTTACCTTGTCCTTGCTTCTGATTGGTTAGACACTGATAACACTCAGTAAAGATGACCATCACCTTTAACGCTCACTAATTAATACATATTTTCTTAATCACAGTACTTATTTTTTTTAGAGTTGGTGATGAATGCTAGTTTATTGTATTTAAACAGAGGCTAGCTGTTGCCCCACTTAGCTGTAGGTTGATTTTTTTAGCACACAGACGCAGATGAAGGTGGTGTCAGTTAACTCGTCTAACAAGGCAAAGTGTACTTCCAAAAATGTTCCCAGAAGAGTAATTTTAGTCTCTGCAGGAGAAAGATTTTCTTAAGGACACTTGGGCAGGCTGTCACACAAGCTTCACCTGGCTCTTGTTCAACATAAACTGACTTATTACAGACAAGAGAGTGTCTTCACACAAGAGCTGAACTGAGGTTTCAAACTTACAATGGGATAACGAGAGAGGTTGACCATTATGTGGTTTTGATGACCAATAATAACAAAGCTTTTTATTGGATGGTCTTTCCGACAAACCAAAACTCTGTTCTGATTTACTTTTACTTTTATTGATCCAGCATTTAGACTATGCGACACTCCAAGTTTCCAGTAAAGTGACGCATCATCATTTATCCTTGTGGATACTTTTATGGAATCTCATCAAAATCTCAATAAAACCAATTTACAGTAAGTTTCCTGTAAACGTATCATACTGTATCTCAGCTTTGCTTTAATGTGGTTTAGACACTGCACAAAGGGAAGCAGACACAAATGTATATGAATATTTTCAATCAGAGGCATCCACTCATTAGCACGGAGTGGCTTTGATTCTTGATTTGCCAACCAAAACTTGAGGAAGGAATGAAGCATTCCCTTTGAACTTGAAGGGGGATTGACTCCTCAGAGGGCAAATATTCAGTCAGCATGTAGACAGTAGGTTTCCACTGACTGAGATGCCAAAAGCAACAGCAAGCAGCACTCCCCTTTGAATACGGGAAGTGGAGAGCCAACAAGTCTTCAGCTGACCTTGTGAAAATAAAGCTTTGATTGTGAACTGAGGTTCACAATCAAAAGCTTTATTAAAAAACCCATGTCCTCATTTAGCATGTTACCTGTCTCCAAAACTCTGTCCAGACAGGAAGCAAAACAAGTAACTATGCAGTGTTTCATAGATACAAATCACACTTCATCCCGCCGAGCAGTCCCTAAATCACAAATAAACTTTGAAAGTGCAAATTTAGAATCCAACGATTGATCAGACTGTTTATATAACGCTGGTGTTATATAAAGGCTTGTGTTTTAGCCTTTTTTTGTCTCTGAAGATCTCAGTATTTCTTGATTTGGCAGATCATATAGCTACATTGTGAGAAATACAAAAGCCAGTAGTGTTTTTTGTTTTTTTTAAACAGTGCGGCCAAACAAACTCACATTGTTCTAATAAAGAAGTCAGTCCAAAATAATTCCTACCACGATCAGATTTTATGCTGCACACGACATGAGTAATTTTCCACACAACAACAACAACAGAGCAATGCACTGTGTGCTGAGAAGGCTTCAAGTCTTCGTCAATTTGTTACCCCGGTGCACAAATCTAAATTGATGCACTGATTTTAAAAAAATGTTTTAAACTGATGACTCTGAAGAGCCACCTTGTGTTGTCTAGTCGCTTTTAATGTGAAGCAGCAGCAGGATTGTTAATGCAGCTCTGGTATGGCTGTGGATGGCTGATATCATTTAGATAAAATCTGCTTAGCATCAAGGGCCACTAAAAGTAAAAAAAACACATTATATCGTGAGATCTTTCCATCCATCCCTCCATTTTCCATAACTGCTTATTGTTATCAGGCTCACTGGGGCTGGAGCTGATCCCAGCTGCCATTGGGAGAGGTGGGGTACAACTCTGGACAAGTCAACCAGTTCATCGCAGGACTGACACATAGACAACCACTCATGGTCATATTCACACCTTCAGGTAATTTAGAGTGAACAATTAAGCTGCCATGTCTTTGGACTGTGGGAGGAAGCTGGAGTCCGAACCAGGAACTTTCCTGCTGACCACTGCACCACCACATTACATTATGTAAATATACCGAATGACAGCACTATAACTTTAAGCTCCCATGTGTAATATGTAATATTTTGCAAAGCAGAAGACTCTCTGAAAGTCCTCCACCCAGTTCAGAGCTCTGCCCACTGATGCAGGAAGCAACACATGGTGAGCACAGCTGTTGAGATCACTGGTTGAAGGCCAACACGTGTTTTGATTCCTCTGCCTGTCCCACAAAAGGTTGTACTGGTGTTTATGAAATGTCTGACCTTCTTGCAGAGTGAGCTTTGGTGGTATATTTATTGAGAGATGAGGGTGGTCTCAGATGCTCTGTTGTTGTGACTAGGGGGCTAATGAGGTGAAACTCATCCAGGGGATGTTTTGCAAACACACAATAGCAGCTGAATGTTGTAGGCAGGCACATTGTCATATGAAAATCAACATCATTTCAATTCATCCAAGAGTGTAGGTATGGATGAGTTTATTCTTCTACATGCATTTCGTCCAACTGTTAACCTGTTTACATGTTTATTCTTTCCTTTTGAGGGTGTTTTAATGCTCCCAGGCAACTGTGAAATATTTTATTGGAATAAGTCATCCCAATTTTCGACATGGTCCATTAACTTCTATTAGACCTCAGTCTTATTTTCCAGTGCTTTCAGCCCAGTAAGGTTTTAAAGGTTGCAAACCAAATGATGCTGAAATCAAGTGGGTTGTGGCAGCAGACAGTGCCTCTAGTTATCATGTTTCTCTAAAGATTTTAGACATCCTAAATGCGGCAGCTTGTCAGAGTGATGTAGCTCAAGTCAAAAATGAAGTGTGACAAACATGGAGGGAAGATGTCATCTGTGCCATCTTGCATTGATTAAGTCACAACCACTTGTAAATACAGAAAGAGTGATTTCATGGGAGGACTGAGGAAAGGTTTTAGTTGTTGCTTAGGTTTAAGTCATGCTGTCGTCTGAAGTGGTCTGGAACAGGACACATGGATTCATGCAATCAGTTGTTGACTGTAAAATAAGAAGAGATACAATTAACAACATGCCTCAGAGGATGGTGTACATTCTGGGGACAGCCTGACTTCATACAGTTCAGCTGAGCTGAGACAGGATGCTCCGATAAACAAGCTCTAAATGATGAATGGATAACTGTTAGTAGATGTTCCACATCTCTTTTCTAAGATGGGCACACTGGTATGAAAATGGCGCATAAATACTGGGCTGAAGTTATTACAGACTGGCCAAAATCTCACTAGTAATGATATCTAAATAAGCGGTTTGTAAACCCTTAAACTGTTCAGTGTCTACTTGTGACCTGGCAAGATAAGGGCCTAGTGTCATCCTCCTTGGATTTGTTTCATATGAAGGATATTCAGAAGTGGTGAAGACATCTACTGTAAAAGATTTTTTTTTTTTTTTAAAGTACTGTAGTCCGGGGGACTGGGTTCAACTGGGCAGAAGGTGATGAAAAATTTCACACTGTCATTTGGTTTGGTTCACTTTCATACTGCACTTTTATGGCCCAAACCGTCTGGTCAATGTCATGCAGTTACAACAGCTGCTCGTTTGGGGCAGTATTTTTTTTAGTATTTAAAAAAAACATAAGGAAGAAGAAAACCTGGCTCAAAAAAGACGGCGGAGGGCAAGAGACTAGGGACCAGGGTTCACTTGCAAGAGAGCTGAGACCCACGTTTTCAGGCGGACCAGAGTGTTTCCTAGGTGTGTGTGTCTGCCAATAGTGTGATTGTCCACTTGGTTCCTACCACAGATCATAATAGTGTTAGAAACAGCCAATGTACAGTTTCGTCTTTCATCAGTCTAATGTTTTTTAATGCATATGAGAGTAATTGTGAGCAGAGATTTCACAGCTGCTGCTTTGCCTGGTCTGGACTTTTATTGTACTCTAAGTACTCATTCAACTTTTACTATTTTGTATTCATTGTTTTATGTTACTTTTTATTGAATTTTAGCCTGTTTATTTAACAACCTTTTGATAGCTTTATTTGACATTTTATTGTATTAATATTGAGTTTTAGTAGTTTGGTTTGTTAATTTGGTTTTACTTTGAGAGGGCTATTAACTCAAGACATAAATTTTAAGAATATCCTTAGAGAGGTGGTTGTAGCATGCAGGAGTGTGCAGAGTGTGCAAAAAACATAATTACAAAGTTAGCTTTAGCTCCTCTCCAGCTCAGTATTATTTTTAGTTATTTATTTACTTGCCTGTTTTGAAAGCAAACTGAGTTTGAACTAAAATGATTGGATTTGATCTTTGGGTATTTGGGCAAAAGTCCCAAGGTGGTGTTGACAATTTACTTGTAATAAAATGTAGCCATCCTCCGGTCATTGGCCCATGCAGTTACATGTACAAAACCTGAAGCATAAAAACAACATGTGGTTTCACAGGCGGTCAAATCCCAGACTATTTCTTGGCCTGAAGCAGCGACTCCCTGGAGTCAATACTGTAGCTTAGTCCTACTACTGTACTTTTCTCAACTTTTTAAGCTTTTGACAGAGCGAGGCTGACCATTTCCATGTTTCCAGCCTTTTCTGCATGCTAAGCGAACTGTTTCTTAGATATATCGTCATATTTACCAGACAGAGAGAAGTTTTGATCTTCTCAGCTAACTCTTGATAAGAAAGCGAATAAGCATATTTCCCAAAGTAACTTTTTCTTTGAGGCATTAAGAGAGTAAAGTATCCAGTATTTCAATTATTTTATTTGAATCTTTAGTTAAGTAACCAGAATTTAAATAATCTTTATTTTATGCCGTTTTAGGGGCCTTAAGGATTTAAAGTAGCCAACAAATCACAAAGTGGAGAACAGTTAGAAACCCATAAAATATTTTTAATGATTTTTTCCTTTATCCCATCAGTCACATAGTGACCCTTATGATTCATCACAGTTTGGGAGGACTGATCCCTGAGATCAAAATTTAGTCATGGAATGGACCTGGAGCTGACCTGGAGAAAACCCCTTAAATAGGCATGAAAACCAAAAATCCACAATAGCGGGAATAGAGCTGGATATTGTAACCAGACATTACACTCATTCAGATGTTTGTGTGGGTGATGGTGTGGGGGTCTGATTATGTGGCCCTGGGCCATCACTGCTAGCTCCCTGGAGGGCAGTGAGGAAAATCGCTTACTGGGGTCAGAGTAATGCTGTGTCACTCTTTCCTTGCTGAGCAATTTCGAGAAACTTCTCTCCAGTTTCCTCTCCAGGCTAAAGCAGCTGGCAGTAGTCGTCATGATGACCTGTGAACCCCCAATGGAGAAGGAGTCTCCGTGACTCAATTCCCAGAGGTGTCTGTGAATGTCAATAAGAAAAAAAACGAGGCCTGCTGTTCTTGGGAACACCAGAAAAAGAACGGAAGTATGGAAATATGTGTCAGCATGGGCTGTGTTTTCATTTACTCCTTTTTTTGCTGAGAGAAAATTTGCGTAAAGAATGAATTGTTCTTAAGATTTATGGATGATCACAAACCGTTTTAAAAAGAACAGAGTGGTATCTCTGGAGTTATAGGGTAATTACAAAACCTCCATTAAATTATAGCAGGATTCTTATGTGTTAATATGACCACAAGTACTTTAAATTTATAGTCATGGACTTACTTAATCTAAAAAAGGATGGAACATTTGGATGTATTATTTCCTATTTTCTATTATGACAACTTGAGTTTTTAAATTCATGTGAATTTCCTGTCTTATGTATTTGGTAATGATTTGGGTCAAGTTGATAGTTTGGTTTAGCTCAGCATAGATTGAGGTCAGATCTTCATTTGTAGATGCAGTTAAATTGGACCCTCCTTTAAATGTAGTTGAGAGCTCAGTTTTTTAAATTATTATCATGGGCTTTTTATGCCTTTATTGAGATAGTGACAGACAGGAAACACACACACAAAGGATCAAAGGTTCAGCATTATACAGATAATGCACTGTCAAATCTGTTTTAGTAGTAGACTAATTGTTGCAGCTGTGAAACCCTCATTAGTAGGGGACCAAAAAGTTTAAAGTTTGCTAGAAGAAAGGCAAGTTTGTCCCGCTATGAGAATGAATACAAATATTATTGGGATTTGACTATGAAATCTTGTAAACATATCTTGTAAAGATACCTTCTGAAATATATATTTTGGCTTTAGTAAAGGGTGGAAGGTAACAAAAAGTTTAATTCTCAGGTAATTTTGTGGAAATCTATCAGTAGTGTTTGATGTCTTAGAAACAAAATTGACACTCATTTGAGTGTGAAGGGGTCATTTTTCAGGGACCATGACTCTTCTCTTCTCTGCTCTTTATTTTTTTTGGATATTTTGAAGGTGAAGGTATCTTTGGATGTTGTATACAAGGTAGGAAGGAATTCAAGGCTGACGACAGATAGGTGTTGCATCAGTTCATACTTGTGGTCCTCAGTTAAGGTAACGAGCAAAAGAATGAGATAACGGATAAAAATGCCAGGAATGAGTTTCATAGGTTACCCGGGCTTACCCATAGACACAGGGTAAAGAGTTCAGACAGACCTTAAAAAAGAACTGCTCCTTGTCAAGATAATCCAGTTGAGATGCTTCAGGCCTCTGATAAGGATGCCTCTTGGTTTTCCATTATGTCCAACTGGGAAGACTGTAAATTTTTCTAACTAACAATTGTCAACTGATCACTCACTGAGTAGACGATAACTAAATAAAAACAAGTTTATGTTGATAAAAACTTTGATGAAATCGACCAATAAACCAATGGGTGGTGTACGGTTATATGAGAACCTGAGCTGGTTTGTTTTCAATTAATGTACAATACAATACAAGCCACAAGAGCTGTCTTTTAAGCTGAAATAGATGTTTCCTCCAGGTGTGTATGATGAGTTTGAAAATTCTTCAAAAAAAGTTTAAATGCATTTCCATTTCCTTTCACTAAACCCATTGTATTTGACAAAATGTTAAGTGGTAATACCACTAAGTGGTATTTTGGTCAAAAGACTATGACTAAAACTTGAGAAGACTACAGGGCAGACCCACAACACACTGCTGGGATTATTTGTCCCATGTGACCTGGAAATACCCTGGGGTATTCTTGGGAAAGCTGGAGGATGTGGCTAGGCAAAAGGAGGTGTGGGCTACCATGCTGAGCTTGCGGGCACTGTGACTTAGACCTCAGATAAGCGTCATAAAATGGATGGTTTGTTGGTTTCAAGGGGAAAGGGTCAGCAAATCACCAGAACAAAGATTTCTCCTTTGGGAGACCTACAAAACCTACAGGATTTCAGGCTATTAAGTTGTATTATGTAGCAGTGCAACAATACTTGTATCTGTATTGAAAGGTTCAATACAATGGTCTTGGACCTTGAAATCTAATTTAAAAACTGTTAAAAACAAATGTTGGTAATTTCAATAAACTACAAGTTAAAAAAGGGCATGGAAATGTCTCTTTTTTGTATCGAAAACATATCAAACTGTGACACCAAAGTACCAAACCGAACCGTGAATTTTGTGTATCGTTGCACCCCTAGTTTTATGAGCGGAATCAGTCGAGGGTAAACTCAAATATCAAGAATATCTTCTGAAAACCATAACTCATTCAAACCTTATTTCATGATAATCTGACGTGTTGGATAGATCAATTTATTGGACAACAATGGCATCTTTGGCCAGAGCCACTGGTTCAAGTGTAGAGCAAGATAAGGATAGAGTAGAGTTTCTTTGGTTTCAATTATTCTGTTTAAGTGTTGCTGTTGATTTTTGTGTCGGAAATTTAAGGCTTTTATTTGAAGCTTAAATCCAACTCAAACAGAAGCCAAGTCTAAGTTGATTCATCACCTATTTCCTGCCACGTCAATAAGCTCAAGAGAGAGTCTTGACACAATGACATAATGGAGAACTAAGCAGTTTCTATCCACAAGAACTGGACCAGAATACTTGAATGGCTTCACATTAACAGAGAAAACAGGCCTAATTCCGTCCATACTGTTAACAAGTAGTGAACAGCCAGCAAAATAAAACTACAGACACAGCAGCCACCCCATGTGTCCCTAGCTGGTCATTTGGAGGCATTTTACAGCTTCACACTGAAGTAATTGTCGCACGTCTTGGTGGAACGTGTTAGTTTAAGGTTACAGGACATACAGTACTTCATGAATCGATGCACTGAGGTGGTGTTTCCATCACGGCCTTTAAAGTTGTCATTGTGATGAAATGCAGCTACAGCAACTCGTATTCTAATGATGAAAAGTGTCTTTGGAGGAGGTTTATCTGTAAGTTATTATCATAGATGAAACTCATGAAATAATAACATGAATTATTATGTTTCTTTTTTGTTTCCTCTTTTGAACTCACCCGCAGGGTGACATGAGTAATTTCTTGCTCTGGCTTTAAATGAAGGGGGTAACATGATGGAGGCGCTGTGAAGCCTGATGGTCTTCAACCGTGTGGGAGGGACATTCCAAGCGGATGATAGTGGGGGTTTTATAATCTTGTTCCTATCAGTGATGGATTTCACAGGCGATCTCAGTCTGCTGTGAAAACTTCTGTGTTACAGAGGAACCGGATGACAACTGTACTGTAGGAGTTGTGGTCTTTGCTTTTCCACCCCCTGATCGGTTCCCCTAAGAACCATATGTCATCACTGAATAATTTGTGGCGGCAGTTGGTTCTGCTTTGAATTGAACAATTTTTTAGTGCATTAGTTTTAATGTAAAAAAAGATGCTGTGTGTATTGTGTGGAGCTTAAAGAGCCTGTACATTCACATTTAAATATGTTGAACAACATATGCATAACAATGATAACTCATAACTGTAGCATATCTTCCACTTGAAATTCTTATTTCTTTGAGTAAACCATGATTGGCTTCTCATTTCTAGCTAATGCTGGCAGATTACCAGCTCATTTAAAAGAAGAATCTTGAAAAGGGTCTTATGCTACATACATGATGTAATACTAAAAGACAGAGGCTAAAGCCATCCTAAACTGAGCCAATTAATCCATAGCTACATGTATGTTTTAACTTTTTTTTAACTGGCAAACATAACTCTGGTATCCATCGCTCAGGTTGCTGGAGAGTCTTTTTTTAAAATTATCTTATCCTCTAGGATCTTAGAAGAAATACTTTCATCTCTGATCCCTACTGTGCAGACTTTGGCTCCAAATGAAATCTTCAGTGTAAGTGGCTGTATCTTTTTTTTGGACAGTGGGGCACATCGTCCATCTTTATATACAGTACATCAATGAAATCAACAATCCTCTTGTATTTTAGGCTTGGAAAGGTTTTGTGAAGAAATACAAAACTCAACAGATCTGTTTAGCTGTTACTAGACTATGACTGAACAATTATTGTTTTAGGGAGGGGTTTAGGGCACAGTCAGTCAGCAAATCCAACCCTCACTTATTCAATAGTTCATCTGATACTCTGGCTTTTGGCCACAGTCTGATTCATAATGATCTTTGCTTGTCTTGTTTCAACATGAGGTGAGCAGCCGTACCCAAACACTACATAATATCCCTGTAATTTACTCTTAACGACTGCAATTAGAGACAGATTTTTTTTGAAAGAAGATTAATCGTTATTCCTTAATGGTCTAATAACTGAACAACAGAGTCTTGTCTTCTCAAGGTTTTACTGCTCGGAAGACATCCCAGTTTGAGAGAAGCACACACCAGATGAAGAACTGCAAGTCTGTTAAAACTATTTGCAGTTATGGTAATAATAAACTAGATTAATCCAATCAGTTTGATTAACGAAATCCTGCTGTAGCTTAATAAAAAACTGACAAACATTTTGTCATTTTACGACTTCTGAGAGCTAAGAAGTGCAGCTTCATGTTCCTCTTCCGACATTAAGATATAGAGGTATGTAGTGTAAAAGTGCTTTGAGTGGTCTGAAGACTAGAAAGGCGCTGCACTATATAAGTACAGTACATTTACCATTAAGCACGGTGTTCTAGTTTCTTTTTTAGAAAATCACATGCTGACGTTTTTGCATGATTCTGGGAAAAACGCCGCCTAGTTATCTAATGGAAACCTAATCAGTGGTTTAAGCTGATTATAGCTGAGAGCCCTCTGTCATTTTCAGTGTCAGGTTGACCATTTTGCCAGAGTGAATCAAATTTTCTGTTAATTTTATATATTTTTTGCACTGCTGCTGAATAAAATAGTTGAATCATTGTGTGCTCTCATGATGCTTTTGGAATGAATCATAAATGGGAGGTTTTGATGTCTGATGAAGTTTGTAATTTTGGGCTTCATCTCTAGCCGTAGATGTCAACTGACTCGTGATTATGAGGCTGTTTTGGCGGTTTTGGTTTTGCCCTTAAATATATTCAAACTGCACCACTCAACCACTCAAATACTGTAAAACGAATGGACTTGGAGTTGCTTCCAGATTTGGACATCTCCACAGAAATGTGTGCCTCAGTCAGTTTTATTCTGCTCTAACTTTTTTGTTAGATGAAAAGAAAATAGTGGTTGTACTTTCTGTTTGACCCAGGCGTACTTAAAGGATAAGTCTGGTAAAATTATGGTTTTTACTTACAGTCATTGAATCCCATGTAACAAAAACCGTGTGTTGTCTGACTTGATCCAAGTATTGTCTGTACAGCCAAACCCTGATATATACAGTATATCTTATGCCTCTGGAAACACCCACAGTTACGTTACACCATTAACATTGACGCTGTAGTTTATTTTGAGTCCATCCCGCATGCACCACCTAGCTGCCATAAATAGTCACCAAACGTGTATTAATCCAAATAGTCCCATCCCATGCAATTTATGTCTATTTGAGTATTGGTTAAAAACTGCAAAGCTCAGATGTTTTTGGAAATGACTGAGCTCTTTTTTAAAATATGAAACTAGATATTTGTAATCCATTTTTAAGGATTTACGTCTTTGGTAGGAATAAATGGGTTTGGGCCACAGACATAGTGGGTAAGTCAGAAATAATTGAGAGATGAAGAAACACATTGTTGGTTTTGGGTTTTTTTTATGGGATTTAGTGACAATAAGAAAAATATAAACTAATAAACTAAGCTTTACCCTATATGTGTGTGTATTCTCTGACATGAATCATTTGTTTTACATTTATATTCTTTGCATTTCTGCACCTTCAAGAATCCCTTTCAGCAGCACCTTAAATCATCTCGCTTTTTAATTTAGCAGGTCAGTTCCAGATTTAATGTTCACTCCTAGTGTGTAGGTGGCTATGATGTAGTGTAAAGGCATTTACTATGCAGACAGTTCATCCAACTATCACTTGAAGCATGATCTCGTTTAAATTAAAAATGGTTGTCATCGGTCTCTCCGGCAGATCTTCACTCACTGGCACCAAATGACAGGTAAGATAATAACCTGGTGGTCTTCCATCCCTAAACCACTGATATTCACTTTGTACATCTGTTATGACTTGAACTGTTTAGGTTCATGAGGTTCATTCATTGCTTTCTCTTTCTATATTTTCCCTTTGTACTTTTAGAACTTAAAGGTCCAAACTTTCCTACACTCATGCAGAATTTTGTTACAGGCAGGAAACACCAGAGACTTAGAGACTAACAGTGGAGGCGATTTTCTTGTCTGCAAACCTCCCATTTTCTTCTGTTTAGCTTTTGGGTTTAACGCTTCCTTCTGGGCTGTATTCAGTGCAATTCTGTCAGAGAGGTTTGTTTCACAACTTGCCCACTGAAACTGATCCTGACTCATTTAACATGTCCTGGTGACGTTGTGGTTTAAGGTGTTCATAATGTCAAATCTGGCTCTGAGCCTACAGTGTAACATATTTCCTTCCAATTTCTTGTTTCTCTCTCTACTTTGGCCTGTGTAATAATTGGAAAATTATGAAAAGAAACATAACCACTGATTATTTTTGTAGAGATATCTTCATGTGCATGTAACAACAGAGCTGCACTCAGTGGTTAGGTAACTTGGACTGAGCATTTTCATGGGTCTGAACTTCTTCCTCCACAAAGTTTATTTTGCGGTTGGCCTGTTTGACTGCTACTTGTAGCAGCACGAGTCAGTCTACAGCTACAACCTTCTGCTGTATTGTTGTCATGAGTCAATGAAGCCAAAGCGAGCTCTTCCTGGGGAACCCCAGGCATTCCCAGGCTTAATGGGCTATGAAGTCCCCCCACCAGGTTCTCTGTCTGCCCTGGGGTCTTCTAGTCCAGGAGGCATCCCAATCAGATGCCCAAACTGACTTGTTTTGATGCAACAGAGCAGTAGCTCTACTCCAAGCTCCCTCCAGATGTCCGAGCTCCTCACCCATAAGGTGATGTAAAGTATTTTGAGAGCAAGCTAAGCTAACTTTCTCTTGGCAGAGAAGGATAGTGATATCGATCCTCTAACGTTTGTCAGCAGTTGACATTATGTGTTACATTATCAAACACACCCTACATAGATTTTTCATGTACAGGCTTGGTGATTGGCTTTAGCAGTTAACGATGTCGTCAGTGTAAAAACAGTAATTACATTGAACAAGGGTGTGTGTTTGAATCTCTGTCCTTTGGAAAAGATGACTCAGCTTTGGGCTTTGGTTTTTTTGGTAACAGCAAAAACATTAAAGATTGAGCATCATCAGATGGTGCTCTGGTCCTGGTCACGTTGTACACAGGCAGGCGACACAGTGCTAATACATGGCATTGTCCCATTCATCATTCCATTCATGTACTGTCATATTTACTTCACCTATCTATGAAAACACACCACTGCCCATGTGTTCTCCATTACCCCATTCTAGCTGTAGTATTTCTGTGATGTGACAGAAAGTCCGGCCAGAATTCAGCAGATGTCTCTGGTTTTGTTTCTTAGTTTCCTCCACCCCATGAGGGTTTACAGTGTACACCAGCTTGGATTAGATCGGAAAGAATACGATGGAAGTGGAAGTGCGTGATTCGAAGGTAGTTTCAGGCTAATCCTGGGGATTCCTCTAAGATAACCTGCCTCCTGTATTATTTTACAAGGACATCTGCAAACAGACTCAGCTTCAGGACAAGGTGATTTAATTTTCCTGTCTACAGATTATCATAATACTTTCCTATAGGACTTTTTTCATCTTCCTAGAAACACATCATACCCTCATGAAGACAGAGTGAAAGATTTTGCCTTCAAAACTGTCAAGTTGTCAGTTTCAGAGAAGATCCTGGGTCTCATGTTTGAATGATGACGGTCTTAGTTTACTATCAGCAGCATCTGTTTAAGTCTATCTTAAAGAAGTATGTGATGTGACGGCATATAACGTGATATATTACTGTGCTTAAAGACATTTCAGTGGACTGCCGGCTAACAGGGATTTCTAGGAGAGCGTGTCTTCCTCTAATCAATCCAATATCCCCCTCTGTCTCTGTGGGACTACCACGAACTTTTCCAGATTTAGGCTAAATGACATCTACTGAACCGTGACAGGGCTGGACACATCAACACTAACTACCCAGATCTACTTCAGAACTTCAGAACTTCAGAAGTTCATAAGTTCATAAAAACATACAGTATCCAAAATATCATGATAATGACATGGATGCTAATATTAACCTTTGATGGAAAGGTAATTGATAACAAATGTTTGGATATTATTGTAATGCCAAGATTTATAGCAGTTAGGTAGCAGTAATTTGACAGGACATTATGGGCAATTTTCTTTTTTAAATGATTTTTGGAGCACAGATTGATATTAAACAACAAAAGAACAACAAGTTCATTAAATATAAATCAATAATCTCTTGGGAGTGTGAACATTTAGTCAATGTGTACTGTAAATTAGGAATGACCTAAAGTCAGATCCTTGGATGCACTACACCGTCCAGACATCCTCAATGTAGAGCACTTTATTATTATTAATTTGTGCAGCTGTTTTCTTTGGACGCTAACATGGATATAGAAAGACCCCTTGGTTGGTTTTGTCTGTGAGTCAATGCTGAAAGTTTCTCTTAGTGTCCTTCTGCAGTGAGTCAGCAGACGGACTTCCACCAAAGCATGAGATCCTCTGGCTGTGAGCCACACTGTTTGGGCCACTGTGGCCAAGTTTATGATGACGGCCACTCAGACGTTGCTTGTTAGAGGAACAGTGCTGCCTCCAAGCGCTTGGGAAAGTCCAGTCAGTCAGTCTCTCTCTGTATGTGTGTGTATGTCTAAGAAAGTACCACCTCTTTTGACCAGCATAACCATCTCCACACCTCACAGGATCATTAGAGCCTTAGCTGTGACTTGTACGAAACTAGGGCAAGAAATCTAAAACACAGCATAGTATTTTAACTTTTAACTTTAAGTATAAAGTACATAATCTGAATGTTTCTACGGTACTTGCGGTTAGACATCTGTTCCCAAATCTCATCACTTTCAGGAGCAAATAGGTGCCTTTCATCCACATGTTTTTATGCATGTTCATATTAAGTTTATGAGCCACTATCCATTAAAAGGTACCCTGTAGAGTTTTGAGCACTAGTAGAGCAATGTTTTAATGAGAGTTTCCTGATTTTGTTGATTTTTGTATTGCACATACACACAAGGACAAAGGTGAGGCAATGTACATTTATGTAAGCCGTTTTACCATAAGCTCCTTGGTCACTTAGTCTGCAGAGTGTATCTTCTGATTCAATCTTGAGAAAATCCGATGTAATCATTATGAAATAATAACTTAGAGCATCATAAAAGGTGATCCAAAATTCTCAATTCTCAACCTAGTCCTATTACCAACTTGATGCTGTACCTTACAAAAACTTGGATTGATCCATAACTCTGCTAACCTGTTCGCGTATTATATCACCATGGTCCATACCTTTTTCTGTGTCTATCTGCACTCAAAATCTGCCTTTTGGCATTACCAAGCCTGTCATAAACTGCAACAAACTTTGTCACAATGACTTAGAACAACCTAACCTCCGATACCGATACTGATATCGGAGGTTTAGTATCGTCTGATACCGATCCGATACAATACAGAAAAACAGAGCAGAATCACGGTAACAAACGGTATGTCTCATTGTGTGGAAAAGACTGGGATCAACATCAGACTTGACTTAAACATTTCTTTCCTATTTTTATAAACAAATAAACAGTCACAAATGTACTGAATTACTTATTTATTTAATAACTGTGCACCAGTACAGCAATCTTTAAAAAAAAAACAATTTAATTCTATATTGGGACCGATACCGATACCAATTTCGGATCAGTGCAGACCCACTATTCAACATATACATTGATTTACACATAAATAATAGCAGAACATAAAAAAACATGTCACAACAACATTTTCTGTAACTTAAGTGGCTCTTACAATATTCCTCCTTAAAGTTTACAAAGAAGCATAGACATGCAACATGGATGTAAACAATGTAGGTTTCAAATATTCAAAGTGTTTTGTGAGGAAGCATGAGGTGTATTGTGTTTGTTAGATCCCAAGGACACACACAATGCATTCTGGTTAGAAAAGCTTTGTTGTTTTACGAGGAAACTCTACAGGCCAGCGTTAAATGTGGGTCTCTTTTAGTGGGTGGTGCTTGAAGGCAGGGTTGGTGTAATGACAGTAGATATTTGAACATGATACATCAAAGTAGAAAAATCACACACAATGTTACTGAATTTCAATTAGCTGCTTTAGTTGTGCATGCTGACTCACCGTCACACTGTCATGTCTTACTGGGACAGTTGAAACAAGCAGAGACGCTGTTAATGTTATTAGTAACACCTGTGCTATTCCCACTATGACAAGACAAAATGTCTGCTGTGGGAAAGGCCTCTTGTGTTTGTATACTGTACAACAGCAAACTTAAAACTTCAGCTTGAGCTGCTGCCTTGCTGTAATGCTGGGTGTAATGTGTGACATCTGCAATCGTTCATCACAAAAAAATAAATAAATAAAAAAATAATACTTCATGAATGTGTGGCACATACAAGTGTTGGGCTCCTTTGCTGATCAGCAGTTTTTGTTGGAAAAGTGAGTGTTTTTGGAAAGTATCAAGTAAGACTGAAATCTCTCCAGTGCAAATAAAAAGAGGTCTTGTAAAGCAGGTTTTAACATCAGGTATCATTGATGCAAAAAATCAGCTGTTCCAAACTGTTTTAGTCACTTTAATCAAAGTAAATAATTTTCATGGCAATTTGAGAAGGCTGAATTGTGCATTTAGGTAAAGTAAATTAAGTTTTAAACCAACTGATGCTTAAAATAATTCTGTTTTGTGGTCAAAACATTGCAGCAAAAAGCAGTCCTTATATTCGTCTGCACTGGAACACTTTTGTGAAGACGGTACAAAATTGTGAATGATGGAAAGAATTATGATGATATAAAAACAGATTACATGAGAGTAAGGAAAGCTCAAGGCAAGAAAAACAAACCTGGCTCATCTGGAATGAAGGGAAGACTTGTGAAGAGACATAAGGGACATCTTTGAATGTTCTCACACGTTTTGTTTGTCACTGAGCCAAATAACATCCCATAAGGCCACAGGAACAACAGAGATGTTCCGTTAATTTAGTACTGTATTTAATAAGACTCAAATGTAAGGTCTGCTTTCTGTTAAACAAGGTAGCTGTGAAAAGTCTGCCTTGGCACTCTGCGGAGGTTTCACACTTTTAAGTGGTTATTGATTTATTTATCCATGGCCTGAAAGTCTCTCATGCCTGCTGTGAAGTATGTACAGAAAATGGGATCCTTGTCTGTGCAGTCAGGCACTGTCTGCTTCAATTAGAAATGTTCAAACCATAGCCGGAACTTTTTCCACTGTTTGCTCTTCATTCACTCACATTTTCCATCTGCTATGAAAGTTTAAGTTCCAGCGTTTTGGGAGCAGGGAGTCTTTTTCTTTTTGCTCTTTATTTAGGTAGAAGGGGAAAAAAAGGCCAGACAATCTGTCAGTTGATATAATGATGCTGTATTCACTTTTGCGTCTCACATATCAGACTGAATGTAATAACATATTAATATCAAAATGCCGGGAAGGTCTGGTGCTTGATTAGAACTACCTTAGATTGTGAGCTTTTGTTGGATTTTGCAATGTCTTTCTGTTACTTTAATTAAAAAAAATAAAGTAACATTTTCTTGGACCAAATTTGCACACATCCTTCCCTATCCCTATTAGGCACAGCTGTGCATCTCACATTTTTATAGCATTTGTCCCCTCTTTCCACGCTCTTAAACCATCTCCTAACTTGTCATTTATAGACGCTTTGTAATTACAATCTATTACATAAGCTTAAGAAAAAAATCATGAATCATTGGAAACCTTTAAGACGTCTTCTTGTGTCATTTTCCACAATCATTCCAGTAAAACCTCTTTTTTTGGGAAACAAGAAATAGCAGAACAGTGAATGTTTCTTTGGCAAATATCTTATGTAATGATGTCAAACCAGGCTGGTGTGCTTTTTATCATGTGGGGTTTTGGTTTTGGTGAAGCGTTTCACCAAGTGAACCAAGAGGTATAATAGCCTTCATTCATTCTGCTCTTTTGGTGCCTTTAACTATCACTCTCATATAGAAATCACATACATTTACTTTTTCCGGGCTTGTTTTATTTCTTTTTGGGGCAAATTTAGGTGTATTTTAAATTACATGATTTCTGTCAGAGAGACTTATGTCAGATGATATATGAGTATTTGCTACATAAATGGTCATATATACTTTTATTTGACAGAATGATTTTAAGAAAACACAGCTGGTAAAAGATGTAGTGGGTAACAGAAGCCAATTTATACAAACATGTTTGACAAAAAGTGAAACCCAGTTTTGTCTAGTTCACTTCCTCCTGTTGGTAAGTTCCACAATGTCAGTTTGACCTGTACAGTAGATGATTAATGCTGTACTCAAATGTCTGGGAACATGGCGACGATGCAAAAGAAGAGAGACTGAACTTTCCTGTGGGTAATTACATGCAAACCAATTCCTGTTTCATGCAATGGGCCTGGACATTTGGGGTTTCTTTTTGATGGAAAATTAAAAGGCTCACCCCAGCATTACACCATAAACGAAGAGGCTATAATACCCACATTCCCAGAAACACTGCCAGGAATCAGGATTATATATTTTTTTGTTTCAAACCATAATGCGCTTGCTATTCTTCTTCACAAATTAGCTGAAGCAGTATTGAACAGAGGGTAAAAGATCACATTCTTCCAAGCCAATACCGTTTAATAGCTGCACACAGAAGCAAGAGACAAACCAGAATTTTTTCCTAATTACTTTAAACCTCTTTTTGAAGGATGACGCAGGCGGGGGGACTGAGGTTGCTCTGGCGCTCCGAAATGGAAGGAAGAGGAAGGACCTCCTCTGGACAAGATCGTAATCATTTTCCTTAAATCCAAGGTTCGACTCGTGCTTGTATGCTTTGATTCCTTCAATAAAACAGACAGCCCCTGTCTAAATGGTCCCATCATATAATTAGAGTCATGTAAAACTATTAACCACTTACTCAGACTTAATGACAAGTTGGGTTTTTGGGAGCAAAAGTGGTTAAACTAAAGTCGTCTTCATCCTGGATATTTTTAATCTCTATATATATATATATAATGTAACTATTCATTCATTCACTTTATTCATAAGTAGCTGATCACAGCTGACATTGGCTGGGTACACCCTTGACAGGTCAGCAGTTAATCACAGGGCACATTGAGACAAATAACCAGTCACACTTAAATTCACACCTACGGGAAATTTAGAGTCATAAGTAGTCATAAGTTATCTGGCAACACCCATGGTTACCTTTAGGTCTAGGTTCTTTCAAAATGACACACATATCGACCATTTGGAGGAGCAAACATGTCTCAAACACCAAGTCTGTCAAAAATGTAACAGAAGAGGAGTGACTCATGCAGCCAAACAAACCTGAAGTGACACGATTTAATGCATCATCTTATTTGTTATCCAGCATGTTTATACAGAACTCACAACTGATCACGTCCAGTACGTGCATGCATCATTTTATCTAAATGGGTATGTCATTTAACTACAAGGGAAAGGTGGAATCTGCCAGTAACAAAAGAGACTAACGGAGTAACATAAGTTATAAAGAGAGCGAGGCACTATGAACAGACCCGGAAGTGTGCTTGAGGTTTACTTCAGAAAAAGAAGAAAGTTTTAGTGGTTTGAGTGGTCATTTGAAATTGATTGACAATGACCAATCTTAAGCATATTTATTTATTCAAAATGTACATTCTCTGCATTAGGGACAGCTTCTACCTTTGTAAGGCCCAAAAAGGACAGATATATTGAACGGCTGTTGCTGATCCTTACAACAGTATACAATAGTTTGTCCACCAACTGTCACATCTATTTACTTCACATAGCTTGAGCATAAGAACTGAATTAAATAGCTCAAGAAAAAAATCCTACTTTTGAATCATAAATCCTCCACATGCAACTATTTCATAGCCTGAGGATTATTGGGAAACTGACTCAAGAGCAACATGCTTTCTAGTTTAACAAGAGTCAGCTAAGGGAACCTAAACACTCTTATTTCCTGTGTCCCACCACGCATGTATGACTCCCTCAGAAGAAAGTAGCACATTTTTGCCCTAGGTTACATGCATTATTTTGTGCTGAGTTTTTCCAGACAGTCATTTGTTAGCTTGAACATTTAACATTTAAACAATAGGAACATTTGTCACGAACGCAATTACGGGCTATTACAACAGTAGTTAACAATGAGAACCATTGCACCTTGGATGGAGGAATCCCTGGTGTTTTGGCTCCAACACAGAGAATGAGAACCATGACCAATCCTCTCTTTTTTTTTTCTGAACACTGTCTGCCCATTAACCACAACCACAAAAGTGCCACTCAGCAACATGTGAGTTTTAGGCCAGTTGTAGCTCATTTTCAGAGTTTAATGGTTATGGTGGCCACAAAGGTTACTCAACCAAACAAAGAACAGCTTCTCTGTTGGTGGTCTGAGTCCAATTCTTCTTTGACCTTTTGACTCTCTCCCCTGGAGTATGAGGTCATCTTACATTACTAAAATGGGTCTGCTTCTTTTATTATTATTTTTTTCTAAAAGTCTCAAAAATCTGAGATACTTCAATAACAGGAAACTTGGATAAAACACAACAGACTAACTTGATCAGTTGACATCTGATCGTTCTGTTTAAGTGACCGGCATGACAACCATGCAATTATAGGTTTTGCAAAAATGTCAGCACCTCATTGCACTTGTATCCTGCGACGAGGATAAGGAGTTTGCAACTCTCCCTGGCGTCGGAGAGATCTCCTTCAGTATTGTACACGGACTGAATGTCACAGGCAGTAAAATCTAATACTTCTCCTGTTATCGCTATTACGGAGGATTACTGCGCATTGTAATTGTGGTTCACATGCTTGATCGGCCTCACCGACCAAATGTTTCATCTGTTCAAAGGCTGCAGGAGCAGTGTTGAAGCATCAGAGGCTGAATATTATATCCGTCCCCACATGATGTCATGTGTACATTCAGAGCGCGGTTAGCAGTCTGCTGGCTTTCAGACAGCTACAGTGTGAGTATGCTTCTCATTACCCCGTGTAAATAGCACATCCTGACTCACTCTTTAATTTAACATTAGGAAGGAGCTTGTAATGCTGAAAATAGCACACATTGGTCAGATTTGTACTTACGTCGAGGGCAAACACTACCAGCTTCCTTGCCCTGAGTTGTGGTTTTAGAGTTTTTAGCTTGATTTCTTAATTCAGTTTTACACAGGCTGGTCTTTGAGGGTTATCTAAACATCTGTTGTGCTGAAGCCAGAGCTAAATGTTCTGTTGTGCACTCAGTAAGACATAGATGTTAAAGGAAAAATACTCCATCAGACCTCAAACAGCAACGGTTAGTGTGTTTGATCAGTTTGTAATGTTTAGTGCATTACAGGAAATGGCTTTCTGATGAAGTGCTGTAATTTAGTTTGATAAAAGGTTTACCCTTTATCCTTTACAGTACTCAAACTTAATGTTTCCCTACATTTCCCACAAGATGTTTGCTTTGAATCATGCACTTAGTACAAGATATGATATATAGCCCTGACTCTTACTTAGATAAGTTTAGGTTTACGCAATGGATTCCTTCTTTTATGTCCTTGATAGAACGTGAGAGGAGATAACATGCAAAGACTGTCAGGCCACCAGGATGCATTTTTATGTTCTTAATTTAGAAGAGAAAGTTAATTACGGTGACTCTAAAACATTCTATCGAGAGCCAGTATTTGGTTTGTTCATTCTGGGCTACTGTAGAAGCATAAAAACTATACGCAAATGAAAACATTTCCATTTCTGCCATATTCTGTAAATAGAACCCCCTAAATCTTAGATACTTGACCTTTAAAGCTTTTCTTCCTTCTAAGTTACATAGTCTCTCTTTAAATGTCTGCTACCAAACCAGTTGCACTGTCTGTGCTTAGTTAATTATACATAATAATAAGACACAAGACAACACCACATATTTAACATGGCCAAGAAAATACTTTTATTGTGCGTCATTGCTCAGTATAGCACAGTGTCTGGTGATTATTACTGATGTTAAATGCAGAGCAATCACTAATATTGGTCTAATTATTACTTCATGTACAGCAGTAAAACAAGAGTAACTGTCTGACAATCCTGTGAAAACACAGAGACTGGCCTAAGTACCCTGAGCTCTGGGGAAAATTTGAACAGGATATAGCCTCTAAACTCGATCTTTAAAAAGAGGACAAAATAAATACAGTAGTCACATGAAGTAGGTAAATGATGAGAGCTGCCATAGTTGGTCTTATTGCTAAAGGATGATTTCAATTAGTGCAGGCGACAGATTTCTGCAGTGACCTAATATCAGGCTGTAAGGACTCACGGGAATCTAAGGTTTCATAACACTAATGTCTTTCATTAGAAAGAAAACAAATGTAGCTTGCACTGTGAAATGATGAACTGCACCTCTCATTGCATTTTCATGAAATTCCTTTGTAGACATAACAACACTCCTATGGTGTATTGTATGACATGTAAATACTATAACACATGGATGTTAAAAGGAATATATTTCACTGGTCATCATTGTGCATTAATATTTACTTCACTTTGGTCAGATTTCCATGAGAGGGTGCGCAGCCTTGTAAAGTCTCATATTCCACTGATTCATTGACTCCAAACAATGCTTTTGTTTCCTGGAACCTGTTTTTATAGATGGAAATTGTTTCATAAAAAAAAAGAAATGAGAGCTTGTGCGCAATGGCTCATTTCTTTGTTGTCTGGTGCTAACTTTATGGTGGCAAGCATGACCACTTTCACTCCTTCATCCAGAGAGCGATCACATAAACATTTTACTTGATGTATTTAAATTAAAACACCACAGAGCTTTAAAAACACCAACTTAATCTCAACTGCAGTGCATAAATGATAATACATTTGTTTTTCTATAGACACCCAATTCAAAATCCAAGGTGTTTTTTAGACGCTAATATTGATTGTAGTGTAATTTTGCTACTATAGATCATTCTGTGCCTTAAACACCTTGGTTAACTAGTTCATACACTAACATTACATGACCAGAATCAAAGACTATGTATGAAATCTATCAGACTATCAAAACATCCAAAAGTCTGAGGGGTTTCCAGGTCAAAGATGCTCAGACTTCTCCTGTGTTCTGTAACCAAAGCTGCAGTAAAACTAAAGGTGCCTTTGTTGGCATTGCCCTGTTGTCCTTTCAAATGAACCACAAAACCACACTTTCCATGGTGCCGTTCTCCCAGACAGTGCTGCCACTGCAGGGCCCCACTACCTGTAGAGGCAGGATCTGAGGGCCATCTGGGCTTTGTGACTCATAATGTCCACAGCTGAGATGCCTTCCACACACATTCATAGCTGGAGCAGTAAATCATTATGCACATGCTTTACAGCACCTACAGTACAAGAGGCCTTTAAAGCTGCAGCTTGTATATGAATAGTTTGAAATAACATGTATACCAACATCCATATACTGCCAGCTTTCTAAGGCCATTATTCATCCAAGGACAGGATTATATATTTAAATAAATAATTAGTGACAGATGATTTAAAACACCTTCTTAACATTCAAGCTATTTTGTCTTTTTAAATGAACCATTTTCCATGGTGTCGACCTTCCAGACAGTCATGTTCAGCTGCACCATTAATATTTCTATTCAACCAAATAGTTTACTGTAATAAAACACACAATCACAACACCAGATTTGCCGGTAAAGGGTCATATTGTGGTACCCAACCTAAGGACCAATGCAGTGAAAAAGACTGAGCTACAACAAATTGGAAAACCTTACCTACGCCTAACATCCGCCTATCACTAATAAATCATCCTTTAAAAAGAATACACAGAGGCATTTGTTGGCATGCAGATGACAGACCAAAAACAGTAGTAGGTGTGTTTTTTAACATCTGTGTTTCCTTTCATATGAGTTGTATAACTCTCATTCTTTTCTATGTAAAGTAAAAATAAAAATGTGTTCTGAGTTTGTCAGACCAAAGAAGAAAGTGTTATTAACCACCTAGCCAAATTTGAATGATTAAAAATATCAAGTTTATGAAATTAACATGTCTGCTGAAGCCCCACCCACTTATTGGAGCAGTCAAGCAGCAATTTTGAAGTGACTGAAACGTGTCAGATGAGTTCAGAAAATGACATGACTAACTTTGAAACAATTAATTAATAAATATGTATCTCTCTGCTAGGGGTGCAGGGGTATGCTCAGGGTGGCCTCAGCATGTCATCGAGCCACCCTTTAGGACCGCCCACATAATCCGATAGACTGAAACCATTTTGACCTCTAACTCCACATTTCTACAATATATTGTTCAAAGTCTTTTTACATTTCAGCAACTATTTTCCAACAATTGTTCAAAGTCTTTTTACATTTCAGCAACTATTTTCCAACATATTTAGTGTGTTTTGAAAGAACTGAGTTTACACAGACTTTAAAGCATAATCTGTATAGATTTTCTCTTTTATTAGTTAGGGAAGTACATAATTTGTATATGGTTGTAAGTTTTGTTAATCATCATCGTATAATGTGTCATGTATTATATGTTTGGTGTGGACCCCAGGAACAATAGCTGATGAATATGGCTTTAAATAAACAGCTACACCGCTGATTAGCAGGAGATCAGAGTTTAAACAGCAACTAAACCTAAAGAGTTGAAGCACTTGCCAACAGGCTCAGGCAAACTATTATTTACTCTACAGCATGGTATTAATTTAACATCTGAATATCGTTGATGACATTGGCAGGCATGAACACCACAATGAAAACTGTATAACCAGCTCCAGCTCTAAATAAAAATCCTCTCTCTTTCTCATCATAACATTTACAGGACAGTTAATATTTTTATTGTTATTATTTATATGTGATAAAAAACCTCAATGCAAGTGCCAGACAAACTCATTTTAACCTCAGTTCATGAGGAAAATCTTAGATGATGTTATTTAGTTCACATCGTCGCAACGAGCATGTTTTTGTGTATCCAAAAAAAATATCTACCTCATAGCATTTTTTCCTTTCTTTAATGTCACGCCTTGTTTACTGACCTTTACTGTCAAGAGAGATGGTCATTTGGTCCACTGACTTGGTGGTTTTTCATGACTCATCATTCTTCCACCTGTCTAAAAAGCTAAAAACTGGAAAAGTTCATCATCGACTGTGACATACAGACATCAGCAATTGTTATGTCCTGCCATAATACAGAACATGGTCCTGTAAGATTTACAGATGTCTTGCAGAAGAACGGTCAAATGACTGGCAGCAACAGCTGTCAAACAAAAACCATTAAAATAAAGTAAAAAAAAAAAAATCTTAATTCAAACGTCGAAGACTAGAAATAGAGGTTTTGCAGAGAAACACTCAAAACACCACTTTCACTAAATTATTATGAATTAAATTTAATTAAATTTGTTATATTGCTTTCAAGAATTAAAGCTCATTACAGAGCACATAGAGGCAAACAACATGTACCAATTAACCTATTAAGTGCATGTCTTTGGACTGTGGGAGGAAGCCAGAGTACCCAGAGAGAACCCACACAGACACAGGAGAGAACATACAAACTCCACACAGAAAGACCCAGCTGAAGTTCAAACCAGGAACCATCTTGCTGTGAGGCAAGAGTGCTAACCAGCCTTAACTTAGCCTTAAGCACTATACTTATTACTATACTATATATTAATATTATATTATCATTGATAGCTAAGCTGCACAGTCTGTGGACGCTGGTCTGCTAGGCTTTGAAGCTATGCTTCATGCTTGCTGCAATTACTGTATCTTTGAAAACAACCCATATTAAGAATACACAGGTTAGATTTCCATAATGTTTGGTAAGCCCTGGAACCTTGAACTCCATGAAGTGGAAAGAAAAAAAAAAATGCATGACAGATTCTCGCACCGGTGGAAAAAAAGATCTCTAAGTGTTGCCACATGTTCATGTAGACATCAAGCAACCATCATGTAACAGGAGAAATGCAGACAAGCACAGATAGTTTCTGCTTTGTGGTTTGCCATAAGATTCAGAAATGAAATTACCATACAGCTCACAGTGATTGCCAGGATGGATATTCTCAGCTGTCAAGAGTGAGGCAGTTAAGGAGACGTCTGGGATGGTCACAAACTGCAGAGTTTACATTCTGACATGATTGTACACATCTGATGTGTACCTTCTGCTGTCCTGACACGTGACCTGTTTGAGATGCATGTAATGTTTGGTTCTTTCTTTTGACAGACCAAACAAACATAAATTGTGACCATTAAACTGGTTAAAAACCTGAACTGAATTATGTCATTTTGTGAAGCAGAGAGCCTGCACATATATCTATATATCTGCACCTATATCTATTCATAAGATTTACAGGTTGGCACCCTGACATTTACAAGCCAACATGGAAGTCTCATGCCATCATTATCAGCCATGTTGAACCTCTGCATGTTGTTTTTACTGTAAAAGCGCCATAGGTTTGTCGTATATAGCAGGTGCAAGGGAGCAAAGAAAGTAAGCCATGTAAGAATTTTAACTTTTACCTTTGTCAGCTCAGGTAGATCTCTTGTTCAGCTCTCCAACTTAATACTTTCAGACACGTTGCCAGTATAACTACAGTCTGAGCTGATGACCACTGAGCAGCTCCACCACAGCAGTGGAAGGTTAAGGTCCTGCTCGTGGGCCTCAAAATGTTTCTAATAAGGAAAAGACAAACATCAAATCATCAAATTGTTTGTTCTATGAATTAACTATATAAAACATTTCTTGATTCAGTTTATTATCTCATTACCGCAACATAGCCAGGCCATGGTTCTTCATTTTCTTTTTTTTAAAAAGTGAAACATCTATGATTCAAATTGGACAACATTCATCTGTTTCCATACTATCAGTCCTGTCCTGATTGGACCAAATGGCTTCTTCAATTACAAATAACGTGACATAAAATACACCAATTGGCCCAAAGAAAAGTGAATTATTCTTGATTGCATTGTTTTCACATCATAGTTTGTATTTAATGCTTTCCATCGTCTTACTCCATTGGCTGGCTGTGGTCAGCTGTTAACTCTTCGAGTACATTCTGGCCAGTCGCACTTTAAAAATGCTGAAACAGCATGAGCAGGTGGGGCTATAATCATCTCTGGAAGCTGCAAAGAGCATTGGAAACAACCTTGGGTCCAAACGCACTTGAACATAATTCATCACTGACCTACTCATTTGCACATCTCACAACGTGTTCATAAAGCTGTCACTGGATTTTTAAGACACCCCATCACGCACCTCAGTGGCTCACAGATTATTGGAATGATTGGAAACACATGCTACAAGGAGGTCTTATTAACGAGCAGCTTTGACATACAGATCAGACAATCGTTAGACTGAAACTAACAAGAAAATAATACAGCTGTCACTAGTGTTGATAACCAGCTAGAGGTTAGCTTAATGGAATCAGATGAGGCAGTCTGTGTAAAGTGAAATATTCAGGCTCTCTTCTCCTCAAGCTGATGTACAATAACAGAGTTATTAATCGTGTCCTGATGTCAAGGTGGTACCATTGCTACTGACCTGTTTCCCCTTCTTATCACCCCCGGTCAGGTTTGTACTTTTGAGTGTTTTTACAGCATAACTGGACACAGACTTTCCACTAAGATCTGTCAACGGGGGATGAGTAAAAGTCTGCCTGGGCCTCGTCCATCGGAGGAAGACTCCAGATTACGGCTGTTGCCAACGGGCTAATTCACAACACATGTGCTTGAGAGTTAAGAGGAGGAAACCTGCGAGCTCGAGAGACAGAGACTAATGCGGCTACTGCATTTAATCCTGCTTTATTAAGTAAGGATTTAAAAACATTACCACAATGTGGCACCCTGGTGGAATGGCATGTGTGACATTGTGTATGAAGCCGAACGTCACAGCGCTTTCGTCATCCAATTTGTCTTTGCTGTCATTTAGTGTACTCTAGTATGTTCAAATAAAGCAGAAACAGCTGTATGTAAAAATAAATCTTTTAAAGTTTACTGCATCTAATACCTCTCATCCTCACTTTATTCCATGTTAAAACCTGTTTAAATTTGCAAACTCTTCTCATTATTAAAACCATAATTTCTCTGCGGCAGGCATATTATCTCCATTTCAACAATGACATCATTCTGCAGACACCGTGTTAACAACAGCTGTAGCTATTAGTGATAGCCATTGCGCCTGTAAGAATTACAGATGAATTATAGAGAGGCAGAGGCAGTTGTGAGTTATTTTTCCTCTGTTTGTCCATAAGTCACTGACAGTCCTAAGGTATTAGCTGAAAGATGTGCCCTGGCCACAGCTGACAGTCTGAATTACAGCCTGGTTGTTCCTGGCTACAAGCATGCTAATCTGTCCGACAGGGTGGTCATGCCACCACGCTGCATCCTCCCCAGAATAACTGCAGCCACACAGCTAACCCAAAGTGGACCCAAAACTAACAAAAAAAACCCTTGTACACCCCTGTAGTTATGCAAAAGATGACTGCGTTTGACGCGGTCAAAGGTGTTGATTCAACCATTGTAACTCATCATCTGTGCAGTCTTTGGCAGTATGTGAAACTTATGTAAACATTAATGTATGGCAGCAACTATGGTAGATCCCAACTCTTTCACACAAGGTGAACTTTGAAAGGTCTGATAGTTAGTGCAAAGCTTTAAATCTTTGAGTTGAGGAAAATTCTGATTTACAACATGAGGCAATTTAGCAGTAAACCTATGCCAGACAGTTGCTGCCTGAATTGATGAGGTACAAACACTGCAAAAAGGAAAAAGTTTCATGGAAACATATGCCATACACATGAAAAGTAGGTCCACACTAGCTGTGACACTAAACAGAATATCTGCATATCAGCACTACACAAACTACGGCCTAAAAAAAAAAGCTGACAGTCTCAACAAAAAACAGCATCACAAGTTTTTCCAAATCGTCATTCACTGCAGGGCGATTGTATTTGATTTAAGACATATTTCTTTTTACGTATCTCTCTTGATATATATTGAAAACAAACCAGACAAAGGGGCAGATGCATTATAAGGTAAATGCAATCCATCTGTCTACAGTTTTGTTGCATGAGAATGTTCTTAGATTAAAGGACTGTATTGATGAACCAGAGTGTAAAATTTAGAGGGATTTATTGCCTGAATATAAATTGAAATATAATATTTTAAAAGTATGTTTTCATAGTTTTGTTACCTTAGAATTAACCTTCTTTTTAATCTGCAAAGAGAGTAGAGTCAGTGGCAGGTTGCACTGCCATGTTTCTACAGCAGCCCAGAATGGACAGCGTGATTAGAAGAGAAGGGTGTGGCGAGGACTATTCAGTTGGCTGCAATCAACAAGCTCACCACTGAATGCCACACCCTAAATCTCAATTTAGTTATATAGCATCTTTCAAAATATTCGGTCTGCCACTTACTTTTTGGTGGTAGACACCAAAGTTGAAAAGTTTAAATGTAGTGTGTAAGTAAATGGATTATAAAGGGCACAGGATAAATCAATACAGAAGTCTTGTTTTTCCAAAATCGCAAGAATATGCTCCCGTATTCTCAGGAAAACAAAGTCTACCAATGCATGACTGCTTAGGGCTTCCGTAAATGAATGATAATATAAATCATGATAAATATCAACTGAAAAAAAGGGTGGCTGCAAAAGACTGAATTTGGCAACAGTCCCACAGGAATTTTCCATTGTGAAGTTTTCCTGTAAAATGTGACTGTAGTCGATACATAAGTCAAGCAGGTGTCCGACTGATGCTTCTAATTAGACAATCTGATCTGCACATCTTGGATAAAACAATGGAGAGTAATAGATTTTGTCAACTGTCCTGAGCAGTGTCCACGGTACAGTGATGACTCTTTTGCAAATGAGCATTGTAAGATAATGGAAGGGGATGAGAATTCCCTCTTACTGCACAGTTTACTTACAGCCCACTTTGTGCGAGTCTAACTAGAGTACCATTATCCAGTCCACTTATCTTTGATCGACAACAGTCACCACTTGTCATATTGCAAATCTGTTAATGGTTCTGAAAATGTTCTGCAGTTTAAATATTACAGGATAAGTATTTTTGTAAGCAGTAACATTAGTACAAAAAATCCACAGGGCTCAAAGAGATATTTCATTTTATTTAATTTTCAGCTGTCTCTTGTCCAGGGCGACTTGAAATAGGAAATAAAAAAAAAATAAATAAAGTTTTTATTCAGCAAAGAGAATTGAATTTAGTTAATTTGAGAGATGAGAACAGTGACTTGCAGAATGAAACATTGTAAACCGCAGCGTGGTATATTTAAAAATATTCTGACCTTCATCTACAACAATTTTTTTTTTACTTTCTTGTCTGTCTTACCCTGGCCTATTGTTGTATACAAAACAAAACAAACAAATCTGTGATGTTAGGCCTGATATATATACTGACAATAAAATTCTAAGACAGACAACACCCTTGGACAATCATTTCCTTCACCTTTAATCATCTTAGAGAAGAGTGAATGCATAATAACAGATCATTTTAATGACAGTTTCTGAGAAACAATCAACACTGATGCTATTTGACGGGTGTTGGTTCATGGAGCGTAAGCTAAAATCAAGGTTTATTAGCTGGTTGGCTCTGGTTGTTTTGTGCCAATTATGAGGTCATGTACAGCGAATAATGCGGATGATAAACAGACTGGAAACAAGATACATGTAAGGAACAAATCATCACCACAACCACATTAGCTGCAAATGAACTGCAGATTTTTGGAGAGAAAATGCAGGTATTTGATAAGTTTGATCTGCTCTTTCACTACAAAGATGTTGAACGTGTGGGAATGGAAACTCTATGACTGTTCTGTTCTTGTAAAAGGATGGAAGAATACTGGAGGTGGAGTGGACGGCTGCCATAATGAACCGTTAAGCAATCTCACTGCCTGGACTGTTGTTTTGGATAATTTGTAATATGCACTTTGCTCATTTACTTTATAATTACATTCAGGCATTTAGGGCTAAATTAAAGAGTAACTACACCCATGATAGTAATCTTGCATGTGCTGCCAACTAGTGGTGGCAACATGACCTCTCCAAACTCTGAGCATAAGACTTCACACTGGACTATAGTGAAATGCTACATCATATACAAACCACATCTAACCGCACCCACTTGTGGTCTTGTCCATTTTCATGCGCCTACCATTGACAGTATACATATGGATGTCAGACCCATGATGTCACCCACAGGTTTCTGAGGAGCTGTTGTGAAACTCAGAGTGTGGTGGCTCTGGCCGCCGCCATCTTGGCAGTCCTGCCTCTCCCGCCTCAGGGCTAATCTAAAAATGGGCAAAGATGTGGACCAGGCTGAATGAAGCCTGGTTGCTCAAACATGCCTCCTGTAATGACACCCGCCTGTCAATCAACGTGGCTACACAGTTAATTATGCATAACTTTAAGCCTTAATATAATCTGAATGGGCCTCAGTACAGTTGTCATGAACAGGGAAGTTTTTTTTTGTACCAGGCTGTAAACGTGTTTATTTCTGCTGTGAAGTTGGGCTTTTTAATATGGGGGCTTATGGACATTGACTCGTTCTGTAACCAGCCTCAAGTGAACTTTCGAGGAACTGCAATTTCTCGCACAGTCACGATTCCCTAAGCTTCGTTTTATTTTCAATGTACTGTTTTTTCTTTTATTCAGTGAACAAGCTAGTAAGCTCTTTGGCTCAGTTGCAAATTGGACCTGTTTGTACCATTGACTCACTGTCAGTTGTCCACCAACCACTGCTTTTTTGTGGAGCAGGTAGTACCATAAAAGTTGTTGGTTGTCTAATAAGATTCCCATGGCTTTCTTCATTGCAGACTCTCTGGCTTTCACTTTCCCCACAGACCAAAACTGCTATTATGGTTTGCTTTTGGTCAATGGCATACATTCACGAAGTTCATCAAAGTTTAATTTTATGCAGATTTACTTTGCCCCTATGCACAAATCCACTGATCACGATTATACAATTGGAATTTACTGGTTTCATCGACTCATGGAGGTTCTTTTCAATAAATAAACATACTTGATTTTTGCAATTCCCATGTTTATAAAAAGCCAATGCTTTTGTATCATATGGTTGATGCTGAGCCTAGAACATTGAGCTACAACCATTGAAACTGATGCAGTTTAATTGTCCAAAAGTACAAGGCTCCTGATTGTTCCTTCTTATCTCAGAATGCTTTTGTAATTGTGTTATCCACTTCAGCTGTGGTTGTCTCAGATTTGGTAATTTTCATTTTTAACACAATTATCATCCACTCAGCAGTCGTTTGTTCTTTGTTTTTGGTCTTCTTTCTTTCCTTTCCATGTCTCTTGGTGATGGAGTTTGCAATTTTGCGTGTGCTCTTTGCTTTTCCTGTTCAGCCATTGTGGCTATTACTTGTACTAACCACTTAATTCAACTGTTTATTCCAAAAATAAACAGACAATATACAGTACAACTTATTGCCAGAGGATTTGTTTTTCTGTGAGAGTCCAATCCAACAATAGATGGAACAGCAGATGTAAAAGCTTTGAACAACTGGAAAACTGTTTCCACAGAGTGAATTGGCGAGAGAGAGCAGCAAAGACTTTGTAGATTACTACAAGAGTTTCTGTGGCTTCATCACTTTATTAGCTGAGATTTTTTTTTTTAATCAGATTTTCACAGGGCAAATTATTTAACAGCTCTGCCCGCTTGGCAATCAATCAAATCAAATGTGTAGTACTTCCTCTTCTGGCATTGTGAGGACATTGTGCTCAGCTCATCTCATCTCATCATAAACTGTTCTGGCCAAGGAGAGTGAGGAGTCTGTGGGTTAGATGTGGTCAAATGTATGACGCCAGCTGAGTGGAGATCAAGGTGTGAGAAACTGGAACATCACAGCTACTCACATCTGTGCATTTGCTGAATAAGCAACCAGAAACAGGTCATGTCTATTCCAACACACCAACACATATATTAAAACACACACGCAAACACAAAATAAGTGGCCAGACCGTGTGATCTCTGAACTGGCAGTAGGCGCTGGACCAAAATCCCTGAGCTCTCCTACTCAGTCGTGCATCTGGCCATATCATTATACTCATGCACCAAATAGATATTAATGATGATAATAGAGGCAAGTACAATTACCATATTTCACTGAGATACTGCTGCCATGAAGATTACATCCCCAATTAAGATTTAAGAGACTGGATCTAATGGAAAATGTTGTTTTTTTCTCAGTGCTGTAACATAACATCTGGGAATTTTATGAGCTGCTGTTTAGCAGATGTTTGTTTGTTTATTTCTTTATTTGAGTTTATATTTTTTACATTTTAAGCAGAATCTATGGCACATATGGATGTTTTTGTTGCACGCTATTTGCTATTTTTACAGTGCCTCATAATGATGTCAGACAAAAATCTGTTGGAGATCCTATTAAATCTCAACAGGCATTGTCAATTATATTCTGCAACTAAAGCCATAGATATGATGTCTTCAGAGTAGCTACCAATAGCATTTTTACGTTTATTGTTTTTCAGTTTAGTTAGAGGTCCAGTGTGTAAGAGTGACTGGCCCCTAGCAGTGACAAATGAATACTCACCCTCTTCTTCCAAGCATGTAGGAAAAAGTGGCTACGAAATTCACATAAAAGGCAAAAGGCCATATCTAGGACTCCGTAGACGAGGACCCACTCTCACTGTAGATATAAAGGGCTCATTTTAAAGATGAAAACACAATAATTCATATATTCAGGTCATTATACGCAAATGAAAACATACTAATAAATATTGTATTCCATTCCTGCAAAGAAATACTCCTAAATCTTACACACATCTTGAGGCAAAGTTTTTGCTTTGGCAAACCACTTGTCCTACAACATTGACTGAAAATATGCCCCTCTGTGATCTCAGTGGATTTTTGTTTAACTCCTACCTCTAACAAAAACACACTACATTCCTGGGGATAAGAGTTTTTGCATGATGACTGTACCTTGTAGTACAGCTTAAGTCACTCACTGCTGAAACTGTTTTACAGTATCATAAACTCATTACATAAATCGCAGGCATTACAAGGCAGAAATACGTGTACAAGGACAGTCTTGCAGTAGGCTTACATAATATACATTTTTGTTGTTTAGTGGTTTCTGGCGGTGTCACCCAAACAGAGTATATATTACCGTCTGATCCTCTCCCATATCTCAAGCCAGCCATGTGCTGAAACATTTTCCTCCATTTTCTCTCTTGCGGTTTATGGGAAAGCTTGTATTTCCAGGAGATTTGTTTGAGGCTTCGAACAAACACTGGAAACACCTCAACTGGATTTGAAATTAAGCTGTAGTCTAATCACAGACCGGAGGGCGAATTCACACAATCAGCAGAAAGTTCCACCAACCAGAGGCAAAAAAAAAAGCTCGGGAGGAAGGAGATGTTTAGGCGCCACAAAGAATCCACAATACTATCACAATTTTACAGGCTGGTCCATTAACATTTTTGGTTTTGCGGCTTTTATCCGCACTAATAAAAGCAAAAGATCACAAATTCTAGGAATTTTTAACTTGTTTTGTTCTTGAACCATCACAGAAACCAATAAGTAGTGTTTTAATAGTAGTATTTTGTCCATGTTGTTGTCTCAGTTCAGGCCTTCCACTAGTTGTGAGTCATTCTGATAATACTGACAGAAGTTTTTTTGTACCATTACAGTCTCTGGCACTTTTTGTTGTTTATATTCCCACATAATTTATTGACCATCTCTTAATTTCAACCTTGATGCCACTGTAAACAAATTGGATGAAGTATGATAATATTATTTAAAGGATTTGCTGCTATGGAAGTCCCTGTTTATGTCTCCTGCCAGAATGGTAGGAAAGAGTTCCTCTGACTCTTCCAAAGTAAACAGGACGATTTAATGATCTTCCCAGGTAATTCTTTTGAAAGCAGCCCAGCTTAAAAGCACAGAAATATCAATGCCTTTCTGGCTTGAAGCCTCATCTTTTGAATAGTCTATTCTTGCCTGTATAAAAACTGAGCGTTGGAGTTTTAGTCCAGCTCAATAAATTACTCGATAAATTTTTAGAAATGAAGAACAGCCTGTGTGTTTTGTCTGGAAATGAAGAATACCAGGAATATAAGAATCGTTTGCCTAACCTTTAGAGAGAATTTCCTAGTGACGTTAGTAGCTGTCTTTGTCTGATTGGGGAGGGGAAAAAAACAACAAAATTCGTACAACTGGTCCTTTCTTTCTTGGCCTATGTTTCTTTTTCCATAAACATTTCTATTTGTATTTTAAATTTAGTTTTGAAACATGCTGAGACCATTGTTATTCTGACAAGTGTAAAGAATATGAATAAGGCAGGTAAAGAGGCATTTCACTGGTCACGTGGTATTAGAGTACATCAGAAAACACTTTTTTTCTCACGTCTGCACTTTCTATTTTATATCGGGCTTGTACGCCTGTTTTCCGGTTTGGCATTCTCGATTTTTTCCTGTTATTTCTCCAGCACAGGAGCATAAACTTAATAAGAGCTAATCTCGACATCTTTCTTTTTGACAGTGTGTTGGGGAAAATATTTCGTGAATTTTCCACCACAGAGATACAGACAGCACCTTTGGTCTACTAACTTTTGTTTTGCTCTCAGGCTGTAGATGTAGAACTGAAATTTATTCTGCCTGCCTATGTATTTTTGTACCATAATCTTTAAGGAATCCTCATCAGAACCTATGTTGAGGTGATCATATTGAACATAATATTCACAGTGTGGGGAACACAACACAACTAGATGGCTTAGTTTGGCCTCTGTGCTTGGGGACTCTGGAGGTTTCCAAAATGCTTGGTGCATGACCTGTTTTAAGAGTTTCTACAGATGTGTAAGATATATAATCCGCTTTTGGCTTCGGGCATCATGTCACTTACCTCCTATCAAAACACCCCGCGCACCTCAACACCGTTCAGCCAGCAGTCAAACCTGATCCTGACCAGAACAGAGCGCACCAAACTCCCTTGACCGTTTTCACACATTTCCGTCCGGGCTGAGATCACTCAGTCTGTGGGCAAGAAGACTCCCTGTTGATTTGTCTCATTGTCGCCAGGATTCTGCTGAATGGAGGATACAGGCGGCTCTCTTCATTCTCCAATGAAAAGTATCAGAGGAAATTGAACATCTCTTCACTTCTAACTGTGCGAAAAGCGAATAAGCTGCATGCAAATTCATTTAATATAAACACAAACAACTCACCAGAAAAATTTTCCATGTTTAGCAGAAGTGAGGAGTCATTGGTTGCAAGAACAAATAAAAAGAAAGAATAATGTTTTTAACAGATTTTCATGTGGACAGTTAATAGTTGCAGATGTTCCCAGTCCCTTTTCTTTTTTCCCCTTATTTGGCCGTCTATCCAAATTTGTTCTAGCCATGAATCGCGCATGTGTACATGTGTGTGTTATTGCGGCTGTGAGCAGAGGGAGGATAACGGGAAATGAAGCAACGATTTGTCAGCTTTCCTGTTCATCCTTATTCACAGTTTTAACAGGTGATGCTTAACAGAACTTTCTCCATTTGTAGAACATGCTCCTGGTGATTCAGCTGGTATGAATCTATGTTGTTCACTTCATATGGTCAAGCAGAAATATAACTACCAGTGATGAGCTGAGAGTTTGGCGGCTGTTGCCCATTATGAGCGTGGCCTCACTGGGTCTGTATTTTAGAAGTTGACATTCTGCAGGGATGAAAGACATTTTCTATTTCATACCAAAGACAGCTTGAAGTATTTTCAGAATTCATAAAATCCAGACTCACTTTTTATTTGAAATAAATCATCGGCAAACACAACTTTAGTGCTTCTTTTTCCTTTGGAATTCTGATAAACTGGATAAACGACTATTCTGCCCCCAAACATACATTCCCAGACACCAGCATGTTCTTCTAGATTGCAATATTTGATTATTTGGTTTGCTGGAGGACAATTAGTTTAGAACTGTAGAATATAAACCATCTAGTATAATACCAACCCAAATGTGACATATAACATAATTAGATCTTGAAGCTCCCTCTATAAGACCAAATAAAAAGGCAAACATAGCTCTATGAGTTGCAATTTTGGCTAGTACTACCTCTCCTGATCTAAAAATAGGTAAAGATCTAGATCAAACAAGCTACTTGTAATGGTATCCACCTGCCAATCGAAGCGGCCATGCTGTTAATTATGCATAACTTTAAGCTTTGATATAATTTGAATGGGATTCACTACAATTGTCATGAACATCAAAATTAGCTACAGAAACCAAACCTCATTGTTTATTTATGAGGTTAAGACGCTATAACAGCGAATAGCGATTGCCTCGATCTGTAGTCAGCCTTAAATGGATGTTTGAAGAACTGCAATTTTTTGGCACCTCCTCATTGGGTTCATTTCACAGCCACGGAGGTTGCCGCCTGGTCCACATATACTGTACACATTATATCTGCAAAACATCATTGTTAGCATTGTACCTGGGACCTCGAGGTTCCCGCAGAGTCTGCAGTAGTTGTCCACTTTGCCTCGATGGTAATCAAGTGTTTTCCAACATTAATGATCAAAATTATCAGTGTTTTAACCTCAACTGGATGATTACATGGAACTTTGCAGGTTTTCTCAGTTCCTGAAAAGGTATTTGCAAAAGGGCTTGTCAAACAAAGTCCTAAGAAGATATTGTGTTCATCTACAGCCTCTAGAGGAAATAAAAAGTAGTGCATCCATACTAGGCGAGAGACACAGAGAAGTGCAGGAAAGGCGTTTCCACAAAAGGGATTCCCTCCATTATAATGCTAACATGTGTTACTGTTTCACAACCTCCTGAGTTCTGGCACAGATGCCATGCACAGGTCACGGACAGTCAAAACCAAGATGGAGGAATGTGACAGCAGCCACTTTTATTGCTCATATCTTTGGATGCAGACGCTATGCATGATGGGGATTTTACAGCCTCTTCTAAAAGGTTAAAAAAATGTTCAAGAGTTGACATTTGGCGTTGAGGAAGCGGTTCATTGGAGAAAGGTGCTGACAAGGACACGTCATGTTTGAAGTGAACTGTGGCGGTGTAACATTCATGTTCTGGCAGGTGCACTCTATAGATGCTCGTGAAACTAAACCGAACTTTAAATTAAAGTCTAAATGTAATTATTGGTTTCTTTGCCTTTAATTTTCAGATGCTTATCGTGCGGTGAACTTCCCTGCAAAACTTTCCGATTGTTTTTCCTTCAGCTGCAGCTTGACGCATCTATTTCTGGCATCAGTCACAGAAACGGCCCTCCCAGCTTTCTCTGATTGCTGGCTGTCAATCATCTTGTGAGTTTAACAGCTTATCCGCGTGTGGATGTGGAGCTCCCACAACAAAGACTACTCTGCCTCGGCAGCTGAGACACAAAAGCAAATAAACGAGCTGGGAGTCAACCTTAGAAATGATTCAGGAGTTGTTAGCTGATTACAGTGTACTTAACTCTCAACGTGGCCCACACATTTGTACATGTTTGATTACACTTCCTCTTCTTTTTGCCTTTTTGTTTTTCCATAAGTGTAAGTTTTAAAACAATGACGTCAGTGCATTTTAGCACATACATACATTACTACAAACAACATTCAAACATTGTACAACTCCAGTAATGGAATCCAATTAAATCCTTTAATTTCCAACTTTGTGATTTTGGGAAATTTGCTCTCTTGCTGAGAATCAGCTGCAAAGACTGATACCACACTTGTGTCACTAAGGAGTTAGCAGCTGGTTAGCTTAGTCCAATGACTGGAAACATCAGTAACACAGCCTGCCTCAAAACAAACAAAACACGCCTACCACTTCCTTTAAAGCACATAAATGTGTCGTTTATAATCCTTTTTTGAAGGAAGTTATACTTGCGTGCCATTACTAACACATCCACATCATTCACACAGTAGAACCTGACTCCTTTAGAAGAAATCATTGCATCCTAGTCGTTTTGGACACTGCAGTGGAGTTATCCTTTCTGGCATGAGAATATCACTCTTTTCTGCTGCCAGCGGAGCAAAAGCATAAAAGAAATGGACTTTTACCAAAAAGGAAAATATAAAATCCTATTAATTCAAAGCACATTCCATGCCATATATTCATTGAAGGCCTAACAATCGTTAAATCAATATGAGCAGCTTCAGTCGGATCTGAAATGAAGCAGTGTGAAATTCTTTGGGTAAATATATATAAAATGTGGAAACTTGTGTTAATGAATGGACGAGTCTCCAGTGTGCTGAGATCTTAGATCTTAAGCTGCGTTTGCAGATTTCACGTTTCAATGTCTTATTGGTATTACTGTATGACAATGACACTTCAGCAAGGCCACCTCTCTACTTCTGCACTGCAGAAATGTATTATTCCATAGAGGCTGCTGGAAACAGTGTAACAGCAATGGACAGAAGCAGACAGATTAAGGTCTGGTCCCTTTACTAGATTTTGTAGAAGCTGTCAAGTGGAAAATTCTTTAGAGATGTGTTGAGACACTTAGACAAATCATTATAGCAGCTTTTTAATGAGGTCATTTTGCTCTAATCTATCAAATGCTGGTAACTTCTGGTCTTGGAGTTTGGCTACTTTTTGTGATCTATCCCCCAGACTGGTCAAAGGTGAGAAGTCCTATTTTAAATAGTCATAAGGGCCCACATTCTTTCTAAGAAACGAAAACGAAAAATTTCCCTTCCATGACAGGTTCACTACTATTCAAACAACTCTCGCATAATATTTGTCCAACAGAAACCATCATAAATAACTTTAAATGGCAGTGTTTTGTCATCTAAAACTCCCTTATTCTCAGTATGGTCTATACTAATCCATTTTGTTATGCAATAATATTAAGAGAGAAAGCCTCTGGTTATTTCAGCAACAGTTTCTCCTCTCTAGGTTGCACTGATGTCTGTTTAAGATAATGTTTTCTGATTGTTTAGCATCTAGCCAAGACTTCTTCCCATTCAATGCACATCACACATCAAGTGCAGATTTGATAAAAATGATTTTTCCTTGCACTGGTTACCTTTGCTGTCATAGAGCGTCATCTTTACTTGAACTACAAAGTGTGCATCATTTATAAATATAATTTAAAAATGCATATTTAATGATATTCTCCAGAAGATAAAGTTAGTTAACACCACTACTAATAAAAAATAGCCTCTAGAATATAGTTTCCCGCTTTAAAAAGGTAATTACCAATAACAAATAACTTCCTAAAACAGCTGGGTGGTGTATTTTGTACCAAATGTTTCTCAGACAGGTGGATTAATACATGTTTGGTGCTCAAGTGAATATTTACAGCAGCATGATGGTCTATGTGAGATAGGGGTGGAATGATTGTATGATTATAGTCTTATAATGCATCATCATGAACTGGTTTGATGCAGGTGAGGTGGTAAGTGAATTTAAACATAATAAATAAAAACCAATAAACAGAAGTACAAACAATGGAAAATCTGTATCTTGGACACAAGAACAAGGACACAGGGAGAAGCACAAAGACTAAAACAAGAACTAGGGAACAGAATACAGAGCTTGGGGACAGGTGAAACTAATCAGGCTGAAACAAATAATCAAAAGTGACGGGGAAACACAAAGGCAGGAAATAAAGTAACACAAGACACAGAGAGGGGAGAATCACAAAACAGGGAACACTGAAGATGACACTCAAACTGTTACGTCTTCACAGCACGGCGAATGTATGAAATCACTGATTTGTTGGCCTTGTTTTGGAGGTTTTATGAAAATAAAAGGAGGAACTGAACATCTCTTATAAAGGCACTACGCCATTTTGGGGATTACATGTCGCTTTGGTGCCTGTTAAACGACTCTTAACTCACTGATACTTCGACAGAAGTGACAGAAACACGGTGCAGTTGAGCCTTTACGGTTACGGAACCCTGACATTTAAAATCTGGCTTAATCCTGAAAACGGTTAAATGCTGCATCCCTAATGTGGGACTGAGTCAAAATAAACTACAGTGTGTAGTCTTATAATGAAATATGTGTCTCCCACTGCAGCAGTGCGGCTGATTCATGTGTTCTAATAGTTTTTGGACAACAGTTGCAGTCTGGCATGGAGGAATAAAATATATCACACTTAAAACACTTATCAGCACTTGTCAGTAATATCAAATCATTGTTGGTTTTGGTCTTTGGTCCACAACAAGAAAAATCACCATCCCTTTGTTTAAAAAGACCTCAACTGCCATGGCAAATAATGATGATGAAGTATTTACTTTTCTGGTCAAGAACGTGTATTCAAAATAAACACAACAGCACTCATCATGCACTTCTAGTTGGAAGAATACTCCAGGCATTAATTAGTCTATAAATCTACACTGTGCTGTCAATGTGGCTGCTCTGCCACGAAGATTCATGGCTGGATTTAGAGTTTGCTTTTCTTCCACATAGTTATGGATTGATTAATGACTCACCCACAGGCTTTTAAGGGAAATATCAATAAATCCCATCTTTGAAATTATAACAGGAAGTAGCAGGATATAGCTGGATTAAGATGATATCAGAATGTCAGACAGTGTTTGTAATAGCTCTTAGGTGGTAAATGCAGGTTTAATTTTCTAGTCTGGGACAAAAAGTCCTCTTTCAACCTCCATTAAACTGTCAACCACACACAGTTGCAGTTCTGCTCTTTAATATACATCTTTCTATCTCTATTTATATATTTTGTAGGTGTGCTGTGAATGTCTTGTTAGATTTTTTTGGTTTCACAGTTTTGGCTTTAGGAATTTACAAGGATCTTGATCTTGTTAAATAGGACTAAAACAACTGAGGACAAGATGCTAATTACATCTGACTCAATGTGGGAATAATAAAGAATGATTAATTCAATATTGAGTTATTTGCATGTGGAGTGTGTTGAGTATTTTGAAGGTTATCCAAATATAAACTCTCCCAGAGGGAGAACTAAATGATGAAAACTATTCGTTGAACTTGAGTGTGAGGAGAAGGCCCGAGTTTATAGCCAGACACAGTTCAACTTAACAACTTTGTTAAAAAATAATAAATATTCAGTGAAGTGATGCAACGAATTTGTGCTTGTTTCAGTGTACATTGAGTGTTTACTGATCTTCTCCTCTATTGTACGCAACTAGCAACAGATGAGTATTAGACTACATCTTGTGACTTCATAGACAAATGCCGAGAGGGGTACCACACTCCAAATGGTGAATTTGAACGTGCTAAATGTCCTTGTGCTTTGGTTACCCAACAAACCTCATATTTCAAAGGATTAATAATGAAATAAAATGCTTCATGCTGTGCTGTGTTAAATAGATCATTCTGCATCTGTTTCCATGTTCCACGGACCTCCATGGGTATTATTTCAGCACAACAGTGAACAGAATCATATGAAAGGCGGTGTACCTGCCCTTCCTGAATGGTACTTATTGAATGGACAAAGTTGATATGGACCTCAGTCCAGATGGTTTTTAAACAGTCACATCTGGATGGTTAAAAATACATTGTATACTACATCCTTACAGCTGTAGCAAACAGCGGAAGGGAGACATGCAAGATCAATTATTGTAGCATTTGTACAGTAGATAGATGGAAATGATTACACACATGTACACTTACAATATTGTATTGCCAGTTATTAAATTGAAGAGCCATGGTGTTGTGAAAACTGTATAATAATGTACAAATCTGTCTGTTGTACTCATGTCCAAACACAAACTTACTGACAGTGAGCTCCAACAAATGTAAAAAGATAAGTTGTTAAATCTGCTCATCATTTTTCCCTTCAAACAACAAAATAATAATAAATCTTTCATCTGCGTAATTAGGCACAGATGAAAAACAGTCTATGCTTCAGTGTTTGTCAGCTCAAGGGATTTGTAATTCTCTGTCTTTGTAAAATGACAACAGGCAGTCACAGTCTCATCTAGCTGAAGCAAGCCGTTGGGGATTGCAGGGTTTGTGTTGCCTTTTCCATGACCAACAACAGCAGCAGGCTTTGAATTTGTAACTGAGGATAGGCTCCATCCACTATAACGTGGAAAAGCTACTCTACAGGAATTTAAAATGTCGTGTCTGTTGCTTTGAATCCGGCGAGTGGCTGATTTATGATGATAAACATGTTGTGCATTCATGCGACATGACGTTTTTGGTCTCTCTGTCTCACTGACAAACATGCAAACAGCCATGGATCACAACCAAACAGCAAGCATGCGAGGAGGATACAAGCAGCTGAAACAACAAGATTCAGGTGTTTTCAGCAAGTCACACGACTGAATGTGCAGTTAAGGCATTTTATACAGTTGACATCTTCTCCATCCGGTTCATGTAGATGAGAGGAGTCCTGATCAAAACACACTAAAGGATAAGGGATGGAAACATCTCAGAGGACAAAGTGAAACCATGTTTTCCTTATTACATTCTCACATTATCCCATTCAATTTCTGCTGACAGAGGTATTGTGTTATACGCCAACATACAATTACTGAAGCACTGATAGAAATCACACGACGGGTTAGAGGTCTGGCATGTTTGTGGAGAAGACGCTCATGGTAGCACTGTGACGCTTTCTTTCCTATTATGTGGTAACTGTGTAAATTGTTTCTGTGGTGGATGTGGCATAAAAAGCAAAGTTTAAAAGTGAGTGAGATTATCAGAAAATGTATATTATCATATATGTTTAGCAGATGTGTTTCACTCCTACTGTAACTTTCTTTGGTCTCGGTCTACTTCAATTACAGTTGTACCATCTTACGTCCGGGACACACAGGAGGCAAAAGCGCCATGAAAGTGATTCATGCGTAAGTTGGATCTTGAAAGGTTTTCACCAGAGCAAGCAATTCTGCTCCTCTGCTGTTTTCTAATCACACGTAGATCTGATCTTTATAATAACCTCATGAATTATGTGTTCACGAATCAGCTCAGTGTCCAAATACGCAAGAAACAAACTAAGAAATGTAATTTATGGTCTAAAATGATAAGAGTACGCATCTAAAAAGCCTTAGAAATTAGTTTTTATTGTCATTTGAGTTTTTTCCTGATATTGAACTATGTGTGCTCATGCAAGGGAATTTGGGAAAAAAAGACAACAATGCAATTCATACTAAAAAAAAAAAAATCCATGTGCTCCACCAAACTTATGCGCCAACAATCGCCACTACCAAACGGACAACTGAACCCACACACAATCTGAATTCAGGTTTTTCTCTCCTTTCTTCTCTCTATTTATTAGAACATTTTTGCTTTACTAGACAGTTACAGCTGAAGGAATAGACAGGAAACCAGGGGAGAGAGAAAGGGGACAACATGTAGCCAAGGACCCAGGCTGAACCCGGGTTGCTGAGCCCTAAAACACGGGGTGCATGCACCAACAGGTGAGCACCCCTTTTACTGACCTGAGACCAGCTTAACTGCCTTGTAAACTCATAATGAAAACACTTCATTCAAACTGGACAGACAAAAAACAAAACATACAACATACCAAAACAGTCTTGGTTATCAACGACTCTGGTTTGGTCAAAACAAATCCTCAATTCAGTGAGTGAAAGAGTGAGTCTGGACTGCTGGCTTTAAAAAGAACAAACCATCTTGAATTGTCTAAACAGCTAAAGTTTTTTTTAACTTTTCTAATAGTTATGAACATTTATTTTCACTTAAATTGTTGTTAATGCTTAAAGAAAGACCTAACTTTAATAGGATACATGCGTTTTTACTATTTTAAGCCACATTTCCAGAGGCTTTAAGGACTGTAATGATCTGCAGAGCGTTTCTTCTCTCCTGCCTTCCTGCCTTGCCTGCTTGCATGCGTGTCTCTGCTTGTCTCTTGCTTTCCGTTTAGACACAATCAACAAATATTTGGAATAAGTGCGTAATTTAAAAAACACAATCCCAATTCCAAAAAGTCGGAACACTCTGTAAAAGGTACATGTAGCCCATGCAGAGGACACGTCGTCCGTGATTTACAAAATAAATTTAAAATGTGCACGCGTCAGACCACAGCACACTTTTCCATTTTCCTTAAGTCCATCTGAGACGAACTCGGGTCCAGAGAAGTCTGTGGTGTTTTTGGAAGTTCTTGATGCATTCTGTTTTTATTTATGTTTTACACATCCAACCTTCATGGACTCAGGGTTACAGTTATAGTAAATAGGTAGTGGGGAGATGCACAGCTGACAGAAAAATCAAAGGCTTGCAAGCATTGGATGCATATGTCATAATTTATCAGAAGAGATCATTTTATATAGTTCATTCAATACATTCAATAGATCATCAGTGTGTTATTCTCCATGTATGCACAAACAAAACAAAACAAAACCTGGATTTAAAAAGGATTAGCACTTATTTGATAAACTGTACTTTTTGGAAGTCATGCTATAGCTTGTGATGCTACAGTGACTTCCTGTTTGTAGTTGATTTGAAAGAGGAACACATTCCAACTTTCACTTCTGTAGCGAGCAATCTTCGCAGCATCATTTTCATTTTCTGCTACTCATGTAATAAACAAAAAAGTTTATGGTTCTATTTTCTGTATTCTACATATTAGTGGAAGAAATGTTGCCAAAGCCAAGTGTTTAAACCGGGGATTGATGTGTTATGACACACAATATTTAATGCATGTCCTGCCACTCTGCTGGATTTGGGATATTTTTACAAATGTGGTATCAATATGTCTAAAAAATCTCTCATGCTTTTTTTATTTTTTTCAAACAAGCTCAGAGCAGGAATGTTCCCTCAGGTCCATTGTTCCTTCCAAAGCATTCACTGTCTGTTCTGCTGTCAACACATGTGAATATCTGAAGGTAAATTAGGGTGAAATAGCAGCAGAGATATTCGATCTGACAATTACTGTATCATCCTTCTACAGAGACTCTTCTCTAGGGACTATTTTCAGTGCAACCCAACTGGCCCAGTCACACAATAAAAGCTTTGCAGGTGTTTCACATCTGCTCTGCAAAATGGCCTCTTAGGACATGGAGTTCTGCAGTGTGACTGTGAGATATGAGGAGAGAATTACTTGTCTATCATTTAAGAAGGAAATTGGAATCATAGATTGCATATTTGGGGTTAAAGGCATTTAAAATTCAATCTGATGAAATTAAATTATCAGACATCTTGTGCTCATCAAATTGACTGATCTGCTGTCATTTGCATGTTGCCATGTTTGAACGGATTAAAGCTGGATAGATACTTAATACTCCCACTGTTATCAAACTCTTTGACTTTGAGTGTCAGCTTTGATTACACCAGCTCCAAACATTTGGTGCATTTCAGCAAACGTAACAATATCTTGGATTACAACATGACAGTTGTATCATCTCCTGAGTTATTGCACTTACTTAATCCACTCATTGTCCTTTCATTCCCACAGCAGACTTCTACCCAGGCCGTGTGCCCAGATGTCACCAATTACAGTAAATACTGTTTATTATTCTTAAGAGTAAGCACTCAAATTTGTTTGTCCCTGTAGCAAAACCAGCTTTCATTATGTTTTATTTGCAATAAACAAGGCCTTCCCATATCGCTGTCCTCAGCTGCTAGTAAAAGAAAAATAAGAGCTCCCACGGGTTTAATGTGCGATAATATTCATTAAAACCACAACAATATGAGCAATAACAATATGCTTTATTTCTCTGAAAGGCCTACTAGCTGTAGAGACAGCTATATATCTCTGCATTGTGAAACAGTAATTGGTTGGAATTGAATAGCACAAGACCTTGGAGGCACATGCCCCTATTGTTTACACAAAGAACCACAAGTTTATTTTCTATAGCAAGTTATAAATCCTCTTGTGCTAAAATATTACTAGAGACCTTGAGAAACACTTGCCAGTAACGTGAGAACAATCTGCATAGCAATTACAATGTCTGTGGTATCCGCCACTATCACTAGGCCTACATTGTGTTAGTATATACAGTAACCAAATGTGTCATAATATAAAGGCGGCAAGCAAACTGAAAGTCAGCATATACATCTTAAATATTTACATTCCAGACCAGATGATTAAGCAAACATGGGGCACTTTGAATCATTGTTGATTAAACCCACTTGAAGAGCTAATGGTGTCGCTAGATTGTGTATAAGAGAGATCATTACAACATACATCCTGTTTCACAAACTCCCAGGGAACTCATTTTAGCATGAGCCATATTTATTTTTAGTTTGTGCATTTTATTTGATTTTAGCAATATCAGAACAGAAAATGACTGTATTCTTAAATCATCAGTCATTTACACTACAAGTGTAAACAAGATGCAAATACAACTTTGATATACAGTTGTCCCTCGCTATATCGCGGTTCACTTTTCGTGGACTCGCTGTTTCGCGGATTTTTATCAGTGTAATTTTGAATGCTTTTTTTTTACAGCATACTGTACAGTATGAGCGCGCATTGTGTTCTGTGTCCTAAATTGGCTAAGGGAGAACCGCACTGCGTCCTGATTAAGGAAGTACTGTACAAAATGCGTGTAAAAAGGTGTATAAAAGTGTGTGGTTAGGGGTTTTATGGCCTTAAAACATGTATAATAATTGTAAAACTTACTTCGCGGATTTCGTTTATTACGGGTTATTTTTAGAACGTATCCCCCGCGATAAACGAGGGACCACTGTACTGTATTATTATTATTATTATGTTCGTTTTATTGAGCTAACTTGTAGTTGCCTATTTTACACATGTAACAGAAGCATTATTTGGAGTGTTTCTGGCCACCTTACTAATCTAAATCTAAAAATATACACTTTCCCTTTAGCTCTCACTTTAGCTGTTTGCTCTCACCAGCTGGAATATGGCTAACAGTTAAATTTTACACTATGTTCACTACCTAGTTGCTAATGGCAGAAGGTGGGTAGTTGAAGTCTAGCATAGATTACAGTAAGGACTGGTAGCTAGCATGGTGCTAGTCCACCTTGTGGGCACTGTGAAGGTGCCCTTCAACAAGGCACTGAACCCCTAACCCCAAAACCCCATCTCTGTCACATGCAGCTGCAAAACTGTTTTGGTCCACCAGGAGCATTTCCATAGCCTGCCAGATTTTATTAACTTGCTCAAATTTGATCGTTTTCCTTGGTTTAGGTGCTACTGAATGCTTCTACATGTTTAATATAATATAATCTGCTACGTAGTTAAATTGTTTCTCTTCTGGCTGCTTTTAAGACCGTCAGTTTGTACAGCGCGTTTTATTTTGAAAATTGACCACATTCACTATGCTGTTTCTATGTCTGGCTTCCGGCCAGCTCTGTGCAGATTGACGCAAGCTGCTAGCCTGGCGTCCATCAAGAATAGAACAGCTGCATATTCCCCATGAAGCCGAGTGGAGGCCCGCTTCTGGGATGCTTTTGAACCGGACCACGGCGGAGCTATTTGAAACAGTGACTAAAATGGCTGGGTATAGCTCCACCGGCTGCAACGCAGTTCATGTCCTGATGGGATTTGGGGGTAGGTGTTTCCAAGGTGGTACTATATGGCTGCCCATCACTCCACTATTTCTCTACATTTGCATGTCACTGGACCATTTTCCCCTTCAGCGGTCACCATTTTGGGGAGAGGAGGGACCACCAGCATTGCAATTGCAGCAGAAGAGCTGACGCAATGACAGTGACTACTACAATATAAAAATGTAAGTTGTATATTTTTTTAGTCAAAATACTGATGCTAAGGCTGCACCTGGTTGCAATTCGGAAAAGACAAAGAAAAAAAGGCAAAATTTTGCAAACATCATTTTCAGTAAGTGAAGCACTACCCTGCCAAAATTAGCACACTACAACATTTAGAGCTTTTTTGCAGAAAACAGCTGCCTGCTGCAAACGTCATGCATGAGAGTGGTGAGAATGAAAATGGGGACACACATCCAAAACAATAAACTGAAAGAGACTGAAATGCTTGAAGTGTGGAGATGTGTAAAATATTTACTAGGGTAAAACAAAAGCGTGTATGCAAGTAAGATAACAGGCCTAACAGCAGATGGTACAGGAGGCAGAGCTTGTGCAGTCCAGAAATAAAATTTTAAAACACAAAACTTAGAGGGTGGTGGTGAGGCAGGCAAGGATAAAAAGTCCAAATGAAAAGACAAGGTCCAGAAAAGATCCAAAAACACAAGGGTAAAACACAAAACACCTGACAGAGAGTGAAAACTGAAACCAAGGAACACAAGGACTAAATACAAAAGAAAAGGCAGGATAACAAGACACAGGTGAAACCAATCAGGGTGGAATAGATAATCAAAACTGGCGGGAAATGCAACAAAGGCAGGAAGTAACATAAGATAGGGGAGAATTTCAAAATAAAACAGGAAACACTAAACAAGAAACATAAAACCATAACAAAATGAACACCACTGTTACTGGAATTTTAAAGAAAAACCCTTAAATAAGGAGGACCGGATTCAAAGTATCAAAGTTAAAGTTTAATTAATTGTTCTTGTACAAGAGGAGCGTTTCACAGTGCAACACACTAAGAAAAAAGAGAAAAAGGTTCCCTGACGAGCTCTGACAGTTGGTCCTTCCTAAAAAATGGGCTGTCTCAACCCCTGTAAATTGTTAACAGACAATTTGCATATATAGCATCTAAACAGTTTTCTTCAACAGATCCCCTAATCAGTAGCCAGTATGTTCCCAATCTAGATGTCACCTCTCTGACCTGTCCCTGGCCCTCATTCTGTTCTGGAGTTCCTCTATTTATACATTAACCTGAACTTTACCTTACCCTGCCAGTTTCAGTGAAACAGCAATAAAGGGAAGTGCCCTCAAGACATGTAATAAATAGGAACAAACATTGTATAAGTTAAAACATCTAAATAGCTGTGTAACCCAGATTTTTATGACAACCATCTTCATCCATCAGCTGCAGTTTTATTTAGGATAGACCCGAAAACCTTCATAAGCAAGAAAAAAAAAAGAAAAAGAAAAAATCTGGTTATCCAGATTGATCCATCCAGTCTGAGTACATGGAGAAATTAAACAAATGATTTTAGTCATAGTACCATAGACAGTATAAAACATGGATTTAGTATCTGTGATGTCACCCATAGGTTTCTGAGAGCAACTACTGATTGTATGAACGTTAAAGATCGATGGTGATCCACACAAAACAGTCTGTAAATTTAAAAAGTCAATTGTGGATGTAATAAAAATTAGCAACCTCAGATATAAAAATAGGTGATAAGTGCATACAGCAGCTATTGTTCCATTAAACACCTAATTATCACTCGAGCTACTTGCTAAATTTTGATTTTGAGGTTTCTCTTGGGATATAAAATGACCCAAAATCAAACATTTTATTGTGACTCCAAGGGTTTCATGGTTCGCTGAAAATGGTCTCAGCTTTTATGTGGGTTGGTGCTTCCTATATGAAGCAGTCAAAGGAGCAGCTGGACCTGCTGTGTCCAGAGGAATGGAAAATCTCTCTCTCGACAAGCCAAACCTCATGTATGGCCCGGATCCCCTGACTCCAATGTGAAGCTGTCTTTTGATATAGAGGATCAACTTATGTCCCCTCAATCCAAACCACAATCCTGATGAATGAAAATACAAAAACTGATCCAAGACCTAAAGGAACAACTTCTTTCCGTTCAATAAATGAACAGAACGTAAAGAATTTTACTTTCACATCCGAGTGTCTGCAGGCCACATGGAATCTGGTCTGTTGCCCTTCAAGCATCTGCAACAGTTAACAAAATTGCTGGGCAGACAGAAACAGGGAGGCATACATGGTGCAGGGTTTGTCTTCGTTCCGTTGATGAGGGATCCACTAAAACCCCTTCCAGTGCCACAACTGAGAGCTGCATGGCCACAGATCTCTTTTGGTTTGGTTGCTTGTGTGGATTGAAGTCCCATATATAAGCCAGTAAAGGAGGAGCACTGAGAGTAGGGGTTTCTCTTTGGCCATTATTATAGAGTTTGGTAAATAGTGGGCGTTTAACAAAATGCCATAGCACTGGTGTTTGGTTACTGGTATCATAACTCAGCACTGAGAAGGTATTGTTCCACGTGACACACTGCAATGGGAAATGAAAGAGTGGTACTGACATTACTCTATGAATTCCCTTCTGTGTAAAGTTTTTGGAAAACTCATCCAATACCAGTTTTTATTCTTCTTCACTCTCTGGGGGAAAAACACGTGAAAAAATGGACCTTCTCTCTCTGAGTAGACTTCTGGAAAATGTTACAACATCAAACATTTGATTGTTTAATTACATTCTAACAACCGTGTTGCCTCTTTTCTCAGCCTCAGCCTCAGGACTTGCTTAGCAGGGATTAATTAGACTGTTTCTTCTTGTTTACCGCCCAAGAGCAAGGAACAGATTTGAAACACACACAGTCTAATGTCAGTATTAGAGCTCAACCCGAAGAATTGACCATTGTAGTTATGTTCAATCATTAACCAACGGACCATTTTCCATTTGTGTTCAAGCATGCTATCTTGCAACTTGATGACATGCTGGTAAGCCCTCTGGCATACCCTGTACACAAGGAGCCGGGCAATTCGGAGCCATTATAGCTCTTTAAACTTAGCTTATCTTGTGACCATGTTGGGGGCTTTATCCAAGCTTTACAATGAGCTCGTAGGTATGTCGGGAATCTGGAGTCAAGGATTCCACTCATTAGGAAGATTTAAAGAAGACTGCAATAAGAAATCATATATGGGATTCCAGGAAAAGATAGAGATTTCCAAAAAGATGACAACATTTCTTAGAAACTGAGAACATTTTACTGGAATGTCCACATAAATATCAATACAAATCTATAGTCTATAAGGGCCTACCTATTCTTGTGTGTGTGTGTGTTCATGTACATGTGTTTGTGTGTACAAACATCTGTAAATGTGGGCATGAACCACTATTGGTGCATGTTGTATGTGTTTGTGTGAGTGTATCCTGTAGCATCCAGATGCCCCAGATGTGTTTCAAGGGCGCAGAGCTTCATGTGGCCTGTGGTTATGGGCCTGTAAGGATGAAGATGAAGAGAGACATTCATTTTTAAACAACACAGAGAGCAGTGCCCTACAGCCCCCCGAGAGACCAGATTAGAGGATTAGGAAAATAGTTCATAAAAGACCCTGAATCACAGGGAACAAATGATAAAAGGCTAATTATCCCCCAAAAGATTTGAGATGTTCTGATAGAAAACAATGAATGACTGTATGGCAACAGCATGAGATGAAAAGAGTGTGTGTGACTGGAACTTTTTGCATATAAACATGAGTCCAAATTTCTCCTCGCCAGGGGTCCAAGTAATGGTGAAAATGATTCATCCAAATGCCAGGTGATCACATCTGGAAGCAAGTCCACTCCAGAACAACAGTCTTTCCGAATTAACCCGCAATCATCATTTAGGATCTAATGGTTTCATAATGCATAAAGAATCCATGAGCATTTGTGTGAACTCTGTGTCAGCAGTTAGCTATTAAAGAGGCGTCCCTCAGTGTTTCGGTGATCTATCTTTCTGATAACCATGCTGACCCGGATTGCAGGCAGGGTCAATGCAAGGTGAAAGTGAGTAATGAAAAACACTACTAACTGAAAACATTTGATTGTGTTTGACTTTCACTATTTTGATATTGCTTTGTATAATTCAAAGTTTAACATATACTGCAATGAAATTAACACTTAAGACTGTCCACTGGTATCTCAAATGTGGCGATCGCATGCATCACCTGACAAGAATTTAGTTGCATTTCACTGTAATTTTTATTATGGCGGTGCAGCACGACAGTTGGTAGAGGAGCCCTGAATGCACTCAATTTTATTGTAGGTAATAAAAAGCAGTCAAGTAAAATTCAAATGAAACCAAATGACATAACTACCTCAAAAATGTTGGGAGGATTGAATCAGTTTCAGCCGAAGTGTTTACAACCCAGTATTTCCAGTAATTCTCTGGTATTAACAGGAACACATCTGTAAAAACGTAAAGACTTTAAAATAGCACTTCCACTTATCCCCATCTGTATGCATCCTTTGAATCGTCTAAGTCATGAATTTAAAAGTAACAATGCTATGGTTGTGCTTGCGTGATTGGAAAACATGATCAGCCATGTGATTAGAGGGGGATGAATGTTGGTCCATCTGTAGTTACTTTCATCTCCAAAGATGAGTTAGATGTATGTTCTTAAGAGGATATTTCAAAGTCTCATTCTCATTGCCATTAAATTTAAAATAATGTATTTATTATTTAATAACCCTCTTAGGGGACTCAGAAGTGACAGATTTTTTTTTAAAAGTCAAATATTTCTTCTTCATTAGAGACCCCTACTCTCATCGTCTAATCTGTACGCCTTCAGTTTTGTTACACACAAGTGTTGTCTATTGCGTTCACTGTCTAAAAAAAACAGATAACACAGATAAGAAATCTCAGATAACATGATGATATTTCCTCAGCGAACACCAAGAGAAATATTTAAATGGTTGACCATCAACACTAATCCTAACATACTCATTCCTTCTGATAGCGACCCAGTGTAAAACCACCATGACATCACCCATTGGTTTGAAGCCTTAAGTTAGGTATTTAGCCACCTTGAGCTTTGGGAGCTACAAATGTCCATATTTGGATGAGTTGTTTTTGGCTTTTTTTTTTCCATTTTCAGGAAAAATGTTGTTACAGCTAAACAGCATGTTAAAATATGTATTGAAGTGATATGAAAAGGCGAGAAATAGGTAATACTGTAATAGAATCTTGATTTGTATTTGTTTCGTAGAGTTTCTTGAGCTCTGTGTGTTGCACTTGACTGATTAATTGAGATGCATGTGCTGCTTTTATGCATGTCTATTTTAAATCTAAATGGGATCATCATTTACAAAATAAACATCATGCTACATAAAAGAAGACTTGAAACTAGTGATGGAGAACAAAATTGGTTTACTTAGGTCATAAATGGGTGAGGGAAGTAGGATCATTTCTATGACCATATTGTTGCAGCCAAAGGAGCTGCTCCCTGCTGGCCATAAGGAAGAATGCAGGTTTAAGACACTGCTGCATTAGCTTCACTTCACAGACGTGGAAGCTTTGTCCACTATCTATGTCTATGAAAGACAAAAGATAACCGCATCCACAGCACAATACAGTTACATTAGCTGACCTATTTAAAAAAAAAGTCAGCATGCTGCCTGCATGTTTTCATATTTGTCACATCTTTATCAAGATGGTCATTACTGACAGAGACATAATGTTACTGAATGTGCGATAGTGTTGGTAAATTGTCTAAATCAACTTTAGAACAAGAGATTTTTTGGAGCTAGGTGATTTCTGCAGATGCATGCAGGTTAATGAAGACTTGATTTGAACTTCATTTGTGCATTAATCTGTTTTGTTTTTTTACATTATCTTTTAGTTTAAATTTGATGTTTTTTTTTTTTATATATTACTGTAAGTCACATCCTCCATCCTCTCCCTTTTATTTATAGTGCTGTTTCCTGATGGCAACATCAGAGTTATTTAACCACTGGGAGACATTATGAAACTTTCAAGGCTGAGTAATACTCCCTGTGACGTAAGTAAACTGAAATCCATTTGTAAAATTGAGTGGCCCTTAAAAAGTATCCCAGACTGTGTTTATCTTATTTTGACTCAGTCATGAACATAGAGTACACACATCGGCAAATGTACAATACATATCAAGAACATCTGCATAAACAAGACTCAGGGGTCATTTTTGTGGGGCAGAGAAATGCCTTGCACCACATTTTCAAACAACAACAACAACAACAACATAAAAAACTGAATACCTCCTTTTGTCCCTCATGTTTAAACCAAAAACCTGAGGGGTCAGAATACAGTAAGATTGCCACAGTGTTTGTGTTAAAAGAAATACTTCAGATTTTCACACTTGGTATGTGATAAAGAACCTTGAAGCTATATCTAAGCACAGCAATGAGCATCTTCTTTCTTTCTTTCTTTCTTTCTTTCTTTCTTTCTTTCTTTCTTTCTTTCTTTCTTTCTTTCTTTCTTTCTTTCTTTTCCCCCACCACAGACACACACACCACCTGAAGGCTTACCATGTGTTGTCCTGATCCAGATTTCATGCTTTTGCACACAGAAAAGATAACAACACCGTTGACCTTATCGAGGACAACGTGTTTATACTGTAGCAAGAAAGACTTTGCAGAAAATATGTTAAAAATCAAAGGGGAAATATTTTGTTAAGTGTTAAGTGTTTTTGAAGATAAACTATGTATGGGAGAGAAGTTTACACGCACAAAAATGTAAATAAAAGTCCCTGGAATAACAAAACAGGAACTGTCTCTTTAGAAATCTGAGCACAGATTCTTGGGAAAGACACACATCTGTCCAATAACACTAACTCACTTAGGTGGGAAACATAATATATTTCTAAAACAAAACACAACTAAACTAAAACAGCATTGCATCACTGAGTGTGATATCTGGCACTAACAAATTCGATCCATGTTGAAACAAAACTAACCAGACAGCAATTCAGTTCAACGCAATCAAATGTTTTCAAAGTTGTTGTTAAATCTGTGATCTGTTTGCAGTTTTGTCGTGCCATATATCCATCCACACACTGACCTGCCTTGTGTTTCCTTACTGACATCATCCTTCACCACCATGGATCCTGTAACAAGATCCCGGTCCTCTCCTCCCTTCCCTGTGACGTCTCCTGGTTTCTCTGCGCTAAGCTGACACTGCCATCATGTTGTTTACTTTATCAATCAGCTACATCTCTCTCCTGGCTCTCTCTGTGACCCATGACCCCTTTAAAAGTTTAAGAAGCAAAGAATAACAAATAAAAGGCCTGTTAAGTAGCGCATTGGTGTTAGTGTTACCCTGCGTATGGGATGCAATCAGATGGAGTTACTGCTCTTTTTGGCTATATAAATAACTGAAGAGAGATGGAATGTGTTGTTAATAACTTCACCTCCTTTCTTGGACCACTATATATTCAGCAGAGGTTTTTATATGCAGGTATCACATTGAGAACTTGTACTGCAGCATTGACCCAAGGTGTGATATACATAGTTTTGCAGATTCCATCTTGAGTTCCTGCGTTCCCGCCACCCTGACAATATACTCAACATCTGTGTGTTGAACTTACGAGATCCTCCATAAAGTGCCTCTGAGCAGTTCCTCTGTCTGGCTTGACCAAAAGCTTCAGTGAGTTTATTGACATCCTGCCTTAAGAGAGAGAATAAAAGGGCTGAGCAGCTAAAATCTCTGCATGGAGGCAGGCAGACTGCAGACAGCCTCTGGTTACAGCTTACAAGTAATCCTCCACAGCTGAAATTATGGTGAACACACATTCTGACTGAGTGATGCTGATTGCTTTTCTGTTTGCAAAACTGCAAACAAATTGCTCTGACTTCAGGCATGGCTTTGTTGAAGACTTTGCACACAAGCTAGAGTTCCAGCTCCTGAGTTTTTTATTAGCTTTAAAAATATTGATGACTGGAAATTCAAGGTGTTAGTATTTTTCACAAGAAATCTTAAACCCAAATATAGTGGATAGATTAAATATGACAGCCTTTGTTGTTAAAACATCTCTGGCTTATGGGTGTCTACAATATGTGCTAAGGTTGAATCATAAACAGATGTCAAAAAACAATAAGTCCTTGAGATTTAATTAGTATTGTAGACAACCACTAATCCTGTAATAGACTTGAAGTTCTACTAGAGACCTGATCAAAGCATTTGCCGAAATCACTCTCCTCGTGAAACCATTCAACCAGTGCCATGTCATCCCCGCATGGCTTATGTAATTAACATTGTGTAAATAAGCAACCTCTACTTTCTCCCACAGTTTATGTGACATTATGCCAAGCTGGACTTTGTATCTGTAATCCTGGAGGCTGAGGACAAAGCAAAGAGGGATCAGTACAGTAATGATCTTCTCCTGCACAGATATACACACCAGGTAAAGAACAAACTTCCTGACCCACCTCCACTTCAGTACAGTGGAGCCATGGACTACACATGGTTGCTCCCCATCATGGGTCCTGGATCTTCATAGTGTTATTGATAAGATTACACAATGCTACTGTTTTCTTTAACCTGTGGGAAGTGGGGCAGTGGGTCAAAAATGCTTATGAGATGGTCAGGATGGGCGTGGGGCAAATTTCTTTGCATTTTTTTTAATAGTGTGCGGTTACCTGGTGCTGTAGGGTACACACTTTACAGAAGCCATTTATAATAGCAGCCTCTGGTTTGTTTCAGTTGGGAAGTTACACATCGTCTAGCCGGAGCCAAATGAGGTCATGCTTATAAGTAATGATCCAGCCCATTTCAGGCGACACCATTACCTGCTATACGGTCATTATTTCTACACATGCAATCACTGATGTCAAACATTCGTCTCACACCTCCATTTCACCCACAGAGTGTTAAGCAGCAAGTTTTTAGTTTCATCACCACCATAAAGAATGTCACAACTGAGAAATGAAACGGAAAAATTAAAAAAAATCATGATTAGTTGAGAAACGTTGATGAAAGCAACACGGGGTAACTCAACCTTACTGGTCAAGAGCATAAACTCCCAGACCATGGTGATGTAATGTATATTTCAGTGCATGTGTGTGTGTTTGTATATGATTCACCACCTGCAGCACCCATACCTCTGAACCTTCTCTCCAACAGTCAATAAAACAGTCCAGCCTGAGAACCAGGCGTCCTGCCGCAAAAAAAAAAAAAAAAAAAAAAACGTGGGAAGAGGAGAGGAAGTGCTGAGTCGACACACTGTTGTATTGTTTAAGTGGAGAAATGTGATGACCGGAGAGATTTGTCGTGCAGAACCGGAGTTTGAGGGCCTGTTTTTAATGAGTGGAAAATGAAGCCTGGGAGCTGAATTTGCATGAAAGGCTTGGAAACTAATCACGAAGCCCCGTGGGCGCTGGGAAAGACAGAATCCCTGTGCTGTCTATAGTCGACAGAGGCTCAGATTCCTAAGATTAGCTACTTTCAACACATGTCTAAATAAAGAAATGGTGACATGACTTCATTTGCTGGAGTTAATTTATCACTTTGCTTTTTTTTTTTTTTAGAAAAAGGCATTTTTATCATCTACACAATTGCTATCAGCACCTTCCATTAAGGTTTGTTCACCATGTGTTAAATTAAGCATGAGGTCACTCTTAAGGCAGACGGATTGTGTCAGAAGTAAAGATTGTTAATGGAGCAGACTGTGTCGAGCTGAACTGATGTCATCACTTCACTTTTTTCTTTCTTCTGCTGCTTTTTGCAAGTAACAGAAAATAATCTCATTATCACATTAAGATTATTAAGCCACATTTGGAGATAAGCAGCAGCTATTACTCACAGCAAATTAAAACCAGAAACTGTGTGACTCTTATACTTTGTGGCACAGCGAGGTGATGCATCTACTGAGTGGCCCATATGGTGCCTGCATCATTTAAAGGTGGTGACAACACTGTAAATAAAAAAATATTTAATATAAAATACTCTTTTTATAATTAGTCCAGATTTAGGTTATTTATAATGCATTCTAACTTAAATGGTAAACTAGTTTCTGTGATAAAGGACATATGGTAAACTACACATAGCAATCTTTAAATGGGCTGGAACGTGAAATGTGGAAAATAGATGGATTGTTTCCAGATCTTGAGGTTTGGAAATTGCACAAAAAGTCTGGAAAATGTATCAAAAACATTGTTATTCTTTGCTGACATGCAGCACATGCCACATTTTATGTTGCTTTATATCCGCTGCCATTTAATATAATACAATATTTCCTGTTGTGGAGAACAATCTGGCTATATAACCGCAATACCGATAAATATCAACATGTTGGGATGGATTAGAAAAAAGTAGATAAGTAATTTTATTTAAGCAGGAGTTTGTCATTAAAAAGCAGAGAATGTGGAATAATAAACCATCAAAACACTGATGCAGGTGACAATCTCCTAAATCGCCATATTACAGCAGAACAACATGATGTGTGGTTTAGTACTTTGAGATGTGTACAGTGTACTGTAGAGATCTGGATTTGATTCCTGCGAGGAAACTCTGTCATGTCATCACTTCACTCATGTCTCTTTATCAAATCAACAAAAATACAAAAAAAGGAAATGACAAGTTTGAATGAAATATAAAGTCTGCATTTGAATCTTTGAAATAGTTCTAGGGTGAAGGTTGGACAGTTTCAAATTACAGTAGTCCAATGACTTCCTATTACCTTACACATGTGAAATAAAAGCAGCAGCCTCTGTGGCTGTAAAGTTAAGCCAATGTGGAAGGGCCAACAACTGCAGTTCCTTGAACATCCACTTGAGGCTGGCTACATAATGAGTCAATCTCCATAAGCCTTCATGTTAAAATGTCCAGCTTCACAGCCAAAATAAACATGTTTACAGCCTGGTGCAAAAAATGGTTTTGGTCTTTGTAGCTAATTTCCCCATTCATGAGTACTGAGGTTTATTTTTTAAAACTCACCTCTTCAAACTATATTAATAAGAATTGTAGTATTCAAAACAGTTATTCAGAAACCTACAAGTGATGTCTTGGATATGACATTGGTTCTTCTACTGTCAATGGTGAAATATTATTATGCCCAATTTGAAAGTAGAAACCCTCAACACTCTGTATTTGTCCCTGCTGCAGCTCTCTGAAGCCAATTCAGCATTAAAGCAGTCAATCAATAGATGAATAGGTTCCAGTTCCAGTTTAACCATACTTTCTAAACCAGTAATCTGTAATTGAAAATGAATTTGATTAAACAAAACATTAAATTCATCAGAACAGTTTTCTGGTTTAAGCTATTTACTTGCTTCAGAGCCAAATAAACATCTGATAATACAGGATTTTACACATTATGAAACCAGAAATGAATGTCATAATGGTGGGAAAAAGATATGAAACTATTCAGCCTTGTTTATCCTTTCAGTTTAAAACATTACGCCTACCTATCATTCCCATAAAGTTAATGATTTTGAGCTATTTGTGGCTCTTATACACAAACACACATACTATGTTTCAAGCATCCTGTTTGTGTTTGAAGTTGGGAGCTGGTTCTGTTTAGTCTGGACATCACTAAGTAGTCTACAGTAGTTATAAACCCAGTATGGAACACAATCAACACGACTGTATTTTAATTATAGCTCACCTTTTCTCTTAATGCTTTTTATTTTGCCATTTAATGGGACTGTATTCCACAGACTTGATGGGTGCGGATAGTTTTGTCACCTTGTTTCCTAGAAGAGATGTTAATTTGTCAGCAGTAAAAGGACCACATCATTTCTCTCTGGAAATACTGAAAATGCAGTGCGACACTTTTATACCAAGAATAACGTTGTCTTGGCTTTTCTTTTCTGTGTTTTACAGTCTGCAGCATGATGACATTAAATGTGTCATTACCTATTTGAAATCCAAAGACTTATTATTACTGTCACGTTGACGTGACTATAAGAGTAATTGTGATTTTATGGGTAAGATTACTACTTCATGGAACCCATCGAGGTTCATCCAGCATTTCAATCAAAAAAAGGGTCAGTTAATGTCATTTGCCAGCATATGTGGTGAAGTATGTTAAAAACACATACAAATCTGAACAAAAACATTGGAGAAAGGTTAGGCTGCTGTCAAGTCAAGACCACAGTGAAGGAGAATCAAAATATTTTTCTATGAAATTAAGTCGTACGTGCTCTGGAAGGGCCTGCTCTCTGTCTGCAGCAGGTATTTCAATCTGTTGTTTAAAACAGAGACACAATAATGACATCAGCACCGACGTGTGTCATAACTCTTCTGGTCACTGACAGGGAGGGTAGAAATTTAGGAGAAGAGGAAATCCTTTGACTTGGTATGCATCTGTTCAACAGCTCAGCACCCGAGCCGAATAGATGAATGAGTGTGTTATCAGACGACCAAGGACTTGTAATAGTCTCATGGGACTAAATGAGAGTCACAGCAGGCTGGTTATATATAAAGAAATGAGAACTAGTAGTGAAAACCCTTCTCATGTTGGCACTGCACTACTTCTCTGTACATACAAAAAGATCCTCTATATAGAGAAGATCTAAAAACCATTCCTCTTGGCAAGCCTTACTCCTTGAGAACATCTTATAGCATGAGATCTCACAGGACAGTAAACTTGAATATTTCTCCTTTCTGTTCTGCGGTATTAGGGTGGCCCTAACTTCAGCCCTCTGGGTCTACTGATTTTCATAGCGCTTTAGCGCTCAAGTGGCATAACGACTTGGCCAGGAAAGGACCCTCACCTGGGTGTTCCACCAGAAAACCAAGCGCTGATGTTAAGATTACTGCAAATGCTGCAAAAGCGTGCCCCCTGAGAGCTGTGAATAACCCACGTTCTGTGGTGAAAAGTATATAGTGGGCTAATATTGGGCCAAACGTCTCTCTCTGGGTTTGTAAAAGCAAATGCAGGAAGTTTAAGGGTAATATGGTGCACTTTTAATGCTATTCTGGCATATATGACAAACAATTATATCAAAGGGTAGTGGAGAATGGTGATCCGACTGGTTTATAAGACAATATATGAAGGATTTATTACCTCTGACACTATAAAATCACAACCAGTAAGGACACACTGAAGTAAAACTGTTCTGATCGGTCTCGTTGCTCTTTGCTCATTAGAACCCATGTTTCACTTTTACTGCTCGTCAGTGGGCGGAGAAGCTGACAGTCCAACTCACCAGAGACAAGACACAAATCACCCCTCCCCAAACACACATCCACCCCCCCTCCCATCTGTGCCCTCCATGACCAACGTACCGGCATGTGCGCCTTGTGGTTTGAGGTGGAAAAAAATAGCTCTAAATCAGAGAACCACAAATCACAGACAGGCTGGAGTTCACTTCCAACAATCACCAGTAAGCACGTGCAGGCACACGTATGCGCACACACCTCTCAGACAGAGCTTTCTGGTTTATGTTCTCATCAATGCGTGCAGCTAGATAGGGAAAGAAAGACGAGAGAAATAGTTGAGGGAGTGAGGGTATCCAATTAGGCAATTACAAGCTTTGGGGCCCGGATTTTCCATGACTTTATCTTAGCAACTTCTGGAGTTCACCATGGAGGCTCCGTAGCGTCTCCTGGAAAGAGGCCTGAGACAGGGAGATGGTGGTTTCTGATACAGATGGATGTCCATTCCCCCCCATTGCCCCAGGGCTCGGTGGTCCAGGCTTCCATCATAGATCAGAGTGAGTCTAGACAACATACAGGCATGCTGAGGAGAAATAGTGCTCAATCAATCTTCACTTCTATCTTCTCTAGCCTTACGGTTCTTTCCTACACATCCTCAACTGTACCTTTCCTTTTTTTGCAGCAGTAATTTACTCTCTCTCTCAACGTTGTCTGCGGAGGTTACCTGGATCTACAAAGGGAAAGGGCAGGGCTTTAGGTCTGGAATACAGCCTGTCTGTGCAAGGTTATGTAAGACTTGGCATGACTGGCTCTCACAGCTCCTACCACAGTGTGCAGGCTGCAGCCCGCATGGCATTGAGTTTAACGCAACTATATTTTATGCCAGACTCTGCAAAGAGGAAGATAATGTCTGCTGCTGCTCACCTCTGCTTGATGTTTTCTGCATATGCTGGCTCCCCCAGCGTGGAAGGAGCGGCTGTAAAATCTATTTAGGTCAGAGCTATTACTTTCAAGCCTTGTTCCCTGTCTCAGCATTTTAGGGGGTTCACACTACCTTCACTCCATTTGTCTGTATCCAGTAGGTGTTTCTGCATTATGTATGGTGCATCGTTTACAGGAAACATGGGGGACAGTCCTTGCAACAAAATGGGCAATGTTTTTCTAACTTTTAAAATATGAAAGGGGGTTAGGTCAGCATGTGTGCTCTTTCCCGACAATAGTGTAGTTACACACAGCCACACTGTCTGCTTGTTGCTGTGAGGTACATCTCATAACTACAGTTCACACATTATTCACTACTCCTGTTTCTAGCCTCTTTTAGTCACATCATTTAAAGGTGACGTGTTAGATTCTGAGGTATTTTACACATTTCTTCTGCCTATGGGTTAACAAGTTGTAGCATAACTTTAAAAAATGAGCCCTCCACAACTTACAGTTTGCTCATAACAGCTTTATGTAAAGGACTCAAACTATTTTGGTGGGGGGAATCCAAAGGATTTTTCTGTCGTAACATCAACAAACAACTGTCACCCAACTCATAGAGCCCAACACGAAGTCCAAAATCAAACATTACTGCAAACTATGTGATATATTGTGGTTTTAGTTCTGTCTAACATTAGTCTACTTGCTATCATGGACAGACTGCCAGCTCGCTAATGTAGTATAATACTATCATGGGTGGATAACGTCAGCTAATTCACTGACTTTAACCAGACTCCAGGGGCTGGTCTGGCTGGTAAATCGCCTGGTCTGCACTCCTAATCTGAGTGCATATATTATGTATAACTCACTAACCTGATGATAGTATGAACATACTAACTTATGTATTACCACCAACAATGTAACTGCAACCGAATGTACGTAGCAAGAACATTCAAAGCCACAACTTTTTACTCTTTGTTTTTCTTTGTAGGGATTAGTGAGTTTGAGAGGGGCATGTAGGGTTTTTTTTGTTACCATAAGACAGAGCCAGGTTAGCTCTTTCGCTGTTTCCAGTCTTTTTATGATGCTTGGCGTTCTGCAAGAAAGCAAATAAACGTTTACCAAAATGTCCTATAAATGTATGATACATGTTTCTGGGCCTTTTGTGATTCTTTGTTTTTAGTGTCATCTTTGTTTTTTACTTACTACTAAGAAAGAAATGACATCATATACATAATAAATCCTAAATTTATTACAATTTACAGGCAAGTATATAATGCATCATATAACAAATCATCACTTACCGTAATTTGCCACGATAAAAAGAATACCGTCATGGATACCTTGTACCTAAGCACTGGACTGTAATGATTTCCATCTCACTTATTCCAAGGGAAATATCCTTTCAATGTGTCTGTGTGTATTTATATACAGTGTGCACTGAATCAAATCTATGCTGGACTGGACATGTTTCCAGGTACATAGGCAGCTACACAAAACCAGTTCTGGAGAACATCCATGGCAGCAGATGACCGACCAGACTCATGTGGCCCTCAGATGTTTGAAGTGAGCTGCTAGAAAAGGAAAGAATTCCACAGAGTACAAACTATAATTCAACAGCAGCAGACACTGCAGCTGCCTGACAGTGTATGGTATGGTATGAGCAGATCAGAAGGAGTCAATTGGGAACAAGAACAATATGGCTGACAGTTGTGCAAGTGAAGACTTCAGCAGACAGGTCATTTCAGAAGTGGGGGATGAGGGCAAAGAGAGGTTACAGTTCTATCGTAAATTTAGGACCATGCATCCTGCAAACAGAGAGATAGATGGTCTTAATTTAAGAGCGGACCCTCCTTGTCAACACAACAAGGCCTGAGACTGAGAATCTGAACACAGCATGCAACTGGCTAACAAGCATGCATGCAGTCATGATGACAATGATGGTGTTAAGGCCATGTCTAAATCTATGATGAGCACTCCAAATCATCCTTTCTTTTATGCTCCTAAGGTGGAGACAGAAGACAAAGCTCCCTGAAAATCAAGACAAGACAGATGTTGCACTTACAGTCTTTCAGTCAGATTGCCCTGCAGCTTCAAAGAGACAATACTAAATCTATATTCAAAGAACATAATGTATGTTATATATCAAAGTTTGACAGGAGACAGCAAGCATTTATCCTTAAATAGTTTGAATACATTTGGGGAAATATGATACATTTCTTGCCAAGAACTGGGTGTGGAGGAGGTGAATTTCTATGTTATATTTCTCCGAAACAGATGAGCTGGTTAGCTTACCATGGGATCGACAGACGACAAGAAGCAAAGGGAAAAAGAGCTAACTTGGTCATCTCCAAATGTGATGAACAATCTACAGGCGTGTCTGAAAATCAATAACGTGTTGTCTTAACACAGAGTCTCAGCTGGTTGCCTGGAAACTTCATGGTGACAGCAGGACTACAGGTATTTATTGGTCATGGCCAACAATAGAAATTGCTGCATTCACGCAATAATGAATGAAATAGTGCAACCCCCCATAAAACAAATTCCACCTAACCATCTCCTGACTCCAGCCTCATATTTAACAGAATGATATGAGTGCAGTATCAATCTTTTAATTTAACTTCTAAACAAAAAAACAAAAAAACAATTCTTTAAAGGACCATATTTGTGATCTCACACATTTTTAACAATACTTCTGTGTTTGAGAAATTACAATGTTTTTTTCCCCACTGTTACATTTCTCATTTTCCTGTGATATCAGCCTATTACCATTATGAGGCGACGCAGTGCAGACTTTTCCAGTCATTCCAGACAGATAAGTGTAACACACAGAGATAACTTCAATCAACAACTAATTCATTTTCTTATTACTCAACAGCAACAGGTCACCATTATTTCATTTTACATGCCAAGTATTACACAGCAGTGAAAACTAATCAAGTTGTGATGCACGCTGTGTACTGCAGCAGTACTGATAAAACAGAGCTTCTTGTTTTGGCTCTGCAGCTTACAGCGGCCCATTAGCTCCTGCTTGGTTTCCCTCCAGCTAGTCACATATGTCGTCCTGACAGACATTCCTGTTCTGTCCGTCTGCCACAGCAGGAGTCAAGCTTGTTTTGAAACAACACCAGATTGACAGGGGGGGGGGATTTGCAGTTAAGTGTAAAAAAATCAGGAGCAGATTGGGTGTGTTTCCCTGAGGTGTTTGATGTGTCAGCAGCCTCCATATGGGTGGGGTGCTTGTTCACTCATTCGAACAGTGCATGTACATGCAGATGTTGTCCGGAGCTGAAGTAAAGAAATAGGCAGCTGCACACCTTAAAAGAACAAAATAATGATTGACTCAGGTTCAGGCATTCCTTTATGACTGTATGGGTGCGTGACTGTACATCTAGGGCTACATCCAGCCATTGCAAGAACTGTCCTGTACTATACAGTATTCATCCTGCAAAAATACCAAACTATTCCCCACATTGCTTTAACAGAAGAAAAATGGGAAAGACATTATCCTCACAATAGCTATAGGACACAATACTTGGCATCTAAGATCAGTCAGAATCTTCCACAGATCAAGTGTTTATGCTGCCAATAAATAAAATTTAATGGGACAGAGAGGCAGAGCTGAGAAAATGGATTTCTTGAAATCATTACAAGCTCCATTAAGGTTGTAAAGAGAGAACTGGATGCACACTTTAGTTCACAATGCCAAAGGTTGTCACATAATCTGTTTTCTACAAATGAACTCTTTTCTTGCTGTTGCTGTTGGATGACATGACAAAAGGTGCAGTATGACCTCACCAACAGGGTCTGAGTTGTAAAATTTACGAGCCCTTGACTGTGAATGTGAACAACTTGAATTTCAGCTTGAGGAGAATGTACCGTAGAATGTAATTAGTGAATATAATTTGAAGCAATCGGATCATATAAAGATTACAAACCTATTGATAATTAGGTCTGTTCAAGGCTGTATGTCTTTCATGGTCTGGATTTATGACTTGGTGACAACATATCACATGTCCCAATGCCACTGCTGAGTACAAACATACAAATACATCCATTAATGGTAATAAAGTGGCAACATTTTACACCTGAAAGAGTTTTGATTATCTTGCCTATATGTCTACCCAGGGAGCCTCCCTATAACTCTGTCACGCACTATATTGTAATGGGCCTGAAGTGGCTCTCAGCCCAGTAGCAAAATGGAAATATTATGCTTCTGAGTTTTATACCATCTGCCCTCCTGCAAAACTCTTTAAACTGTGACAGGAAATATTTAGACAACAAGATCAGCTCTGCTGAAATCACAGGACAAATGGGACCAGACAGAACTGTGGACAGTGAGTAAGAAAGAGAAACAGACTTTTGCAAAGTAGTAGTTGAACTGTCTCATTGCGAAAATGTGAGGATGTTTTTCTGTGTATTGGCCAACTTAGTCTGCAAAACGATGGTTTACTTTTAAATAGATTTATTTATATCCTTCATAGGTATAATGTCTGCACCAAGACTAGTGTTGGTAATCTTCAGTGATTTACTACTGCACTTAGATAGCACTGTTTAAACAGCCAGTAACATATTTGTGTTTGCCTGGTAAATATCACTTCCACAGTTTATGCAGACTTTGTGTTTGTAGTCTTAAGGCCCAAGCTGAGATAGAGTCATATAGGGTCATATTTTCTTTTCAGCTTTTGGAAAGATCCTCCAGAGCTTCAGAAGACTCCCTTAGGTGCGTAAACTGATCTTGATGTGTAAAATTGAAGAGAATACCTCCTTCTTTTTGTACAGTCCATTTTCCACCATAAAAATCAGTCTCACAGCTTCGGCGTTCAGAATTATTTTCTTTTCAAATATGAAAAACAAATATCTGTGTTTATTCTAGCTGCAGTTTTAATATGAAACATGATTGATCACAGTAAGGAAATTAAGCTTATTTGCCTGGGGTTGAAGTCGGGAGCTTAACACCACCCCCGACTGTGACACTTGAGTTGTGTCCCAGTTTTTTTTTTTTTTACTACACGCTAATTCTTAGCAGGTTTTGAGTATGTAGTGTGTTCATGCTGGAAAGGTTACAAAGTAAGTATGCTCAAAGCACAAAGGAAACAAAGCAATAGCTGGTGAGATTGATAGAATGATTTCGGGAAATTTGGATTAAGATTACATATATGGGTAGCATGTTAAATCATATTAAATATTTAGACATACACTTTGGTGTTTAATTGTCACAGTTTGATTGACATCTGACAGTGCACAAGTTGTATTAAATGGTAAAGTAAGTACAGAACTATAAAGATGAGCTACTTTACACATACAGTGGTAATGGTACTCAGCTAGTGTGTTGCTCAAGGACACTTCAGCAAATGAAAAATCACTTATCCTCACTCAATATTACGTCTAAATGTTGGGTTGCACCATTTGATAAAATGTAATTCATGAACAGCTGCCAGACGATGAGGCAGAAACCCCCCCCTCTCAAAAAAAAAAAACATATATTATTTACTATTCTCCATCTCAACTGTAACTCAAGTATTTCCAGCAGCATTCAGGTCCACCATTTAAGTGTTCATTATCACCGAGCCATACGTCAGTGGAATAACAGTGCGGGAGAGTTTATTTTCTCAGCTCCCACCATTCATCAATTCTGTGATCCCTGCTACTGCATAAACCCTCACGTCACATACGTTTAACTCAGTTTGTGTGTTTCCTCTGCACAGAGTAATCAAAGCAGTTGATCACACAAAGACAGTCAGACCCAGACAGTGTTTTGGTCTCAGACTTCAGGAACCCCCTTCTATTTTTATGGTTTAGACACATATTAATACAATATAGATCAGGTATGTCTGTGCAAACACGCATGTGCTTCTGATTTTATAGGTCTCCCACTCCCTTTCACACATAAACAATCTTTGATTTCCTCTCTTCTTTTTTGTCTGTCAAACTCTGTCTTATGTCCACATATAGTACAAACACACGCACAATTGCACATACACATTCAGGAGCTGGAGCCGTGGGGTGAACCTATTTCCACCTGTTTCTGATTACTCTAATTGGCCAGTGAAGTTGAGGAAATGTGTGACAGCTGAATCCCGGGTAGCAAAAATGACCCTTGTGAAAAATGAGTGGAAAACTAGTTGAGTGCCTAAGTGAGAGAAGACATATCAGCATTTGGAGTCAGGGTCTGCTACCTTTGTGTGTGTGTGTTTAAGACCGGTTAAGTTTAGTCTGTCTTCTACTCTGAATCATTCATTCTCTCATGCGCTCTTTAGCACATACACACATACACTCAGATTTCACAGAAATCCAGGACCTGGCTGACTCACCACCAAATACGAGTATGAGGCCTGATAAATGGACCGCAGAGGTGATGAGTCAAGAAACCCTCTTGAGCCAGACAGGCTTAATCAATCACACCCAAAGGGCTGGCTGACTTTCACAATGATGCCCCATCACCACAATGAAAACAGCTTCAGTGGGGCTGCAAGTTGAAGTGGCCATTCACTCACACGTAAGGAAATATACATTGAAGTAGCTGCGAAATCTCTGAGGAAGAGAAATGAAGAGTGGTGGAGAAAACCAAGAGCTGTGTGCTATTTAGATCTTATCCACGACTGTATATGTCGTTTCACAGTCCTGCGTGGCTGTTTACCAGAACACTGGAGGTGAATATAACAAATACCTTTGTTGATTCAAACCATTCCTTTTGGACTTTTTAGTCACAAAAATACAAACTCAAGTATGTTTTCTGAGATGTCTATACAGGAAGCTGGGAAACAAGACAAAAAGTATACATACTGGTGTTGTCACACAGTTGTTGTGACATCCCATTATTCCGAAACGCCAACAGTACAAAACATGCCCCAAAAGCCCATTTGTTATTATCCCAAAAGCAAACAACCTTTTTTCCGAAGGCCAATTGCTGCAAGAATACTAGCCTGGTATAACATCGTAACATAAAGACTTATGTAGATAGACCGATAAAATTTGAACCTGATTACGCTATAGGACAAGGTATCACTACAGTGATAGGGAACCTGGATTTGTTAATCAAATTTAATGGCAGTAAATACAATTACAATGTAGACATTTAACTCAAAATGACAGTCATTGTTGTTCATTGTCTGGACATCATAAATGTCTGTCGCAAATTTCATGGCATTCCATCAAATAGTTGTTTTCTGCTTGGACTAAAGCTGACAGAACTAAAGCTGGTGAACTGACCGACAGACTAACTGGCACTGCCATCCCTAGAGAACGCAGCTAGCATGTTGAATTTGTATTTTAAACAGCTTTTATAAACAGATCTGTGACACAAATGTCGAAGCTTTATGAGATCATGGGTATCTCATGAACCATGATATGATTTTGGATCTTGGCAGTCATATGTCTGATTGGGCCAGTAGCAACTTATACTTGTACAAATATACAGACATAATAATTGCTGACACACTTAACAGACAGTGACTCACATAAGCAGCACACAGACACGAATCATCTTAACATTATCTTTGGTGGTGATGAAGAATGAACCAGATTAGTATCACCTCCACCTGAGAGGATCATACCATTGTGATAAGATCATGTATAGCTTCCCTCTAGCAAGCTCACCGAGTGGACCTTCAGCTCTGCTTTGTTTCTCTGTCTCCTCCGTCTGGGATGGATTTGTCTGTCTGGGCCGGCCTTTGCAGGGTCGCCTGGGGGTTGTGTAAATACACAATAACTCTGGGTGGGATGGAAGCTCAAAGGGATTTTCCATGACTCGCCCCGGTGAATGGAGCGTGCCTTGCCAAACAAACGCATCATCATCCTCCTCCCAATCGCAGTCGTTTAGGTAGCATCGCGAGGGAGCTGGAAGTTTTCCCTTCGATTCATCTTTGTTCTTGTTGCAACCCCCAATTTCTGTCACGACACCACCAGCTTTGGGTTTCCATATGATGTGGTTGTTTGTTGTGATGGTGATTCTTTCCTACTGATGTCATCTGGAGCACGGCCACCGGGAGCAATTTAGTATCTCTTTTTTTGAACTGAAATGAAACTGCAAACTTGCCAGAAGCACTACCTAACCACATTATCTTACACTAATTTCTTGCGGTTAGAAATGTAAATTATAGAGCCTTTATTATGCAATTTATTATTCTAATATTCTAATATATCATATCAGTCACTTCTTGGTATTCAAAGCAGCAAGGGGACTACACAATGGAGCACTGTCATCTCTCCTCTACTTTTTGATGAGTGTGTTTGGTACAGTCTGTTCAACAGGAAATTTCCCTAAGTTCCCTCATCTGCAAAATCTGCTATCAACGTGTACTAAACGCAGACTCCATCTTCCTCCTGTCACAGTCCAATAACAATATTGCATGTTTTTCTAATAGCTCCCATCAGGAGATGAAACTCATAAATAATCATCTCCTTCACTTTGTGTATCCCGTTTGCATCTCCTTGGTGACAGGCGTGTTGCCAGCATTAGTCCTCTCACTGCCACATTGATGGGAGTGAATATTAATAAATGTCACCAAACTGAATGGACCTGATTTATGAGCTTAGACCTCAGTGTCGTTCTGGGCACGATATGACCCAACCACAAGCTCCAGAAACGTCCGCAGGAATAGAGTGATTCCTGCAAAAGGCTTGGCATGGGAAATATTACATTTTGTTCTTTTTAATCTTACGTTGCTCTTCGATGACAAAGTGGTGACAGACTGATGCTCTGCAAACTCTCATAAATCTTTTTTCTCTCTCTGCCGTATACCGTTTTGTTAAGAAAGGCTTCCTGTAACTCATCTTAAACTCTTTCACTGCACTTAACCTAAAGTCTCTTTCAGTTAGGGCCACTACATTAGGACGTTATCTGACATAGTAAATGCATGACATCATGACCAGGGACTGCCACTGATTGATGTCTGTTTTTTTAAGCCTGACCCATAACAAGGCCGTGGTTGGTAAGGGTCATTTGTCTCGACCTTTACGTGTGTGGTGTTATCCTACATGAATATCTTTACAGCAGAAACACAGTATAGTAAATCAAACAACACTATTTTACAGGCAGTAAAGTTCTCAGAAACTTTCAGGATGCAACTGGCAATTTTTAATTATTCTATACATCACAAAAACTCTGTGAAACTCATCAAAGCTGTGCTGATAGCGGATAGCACAATGATGTCTCATGATATTTAGCAGTAAATCATAACTCATAAGGCAAAAGTATTTCCTGCTTGTGATAGCATCAGCTTATAAAGGCTTGGGAGCTCACATAAGTTTTGAAGCTGTTGCTATTATGATACCAATTCTGCCATCTAGTGTCAGTAAGTTTGGTACTGCAGCTTTTCAGCTTCATGTGAACCAAAGCACTTGGAAATTGCCAATAGGAATTAAATATACAGTTTATATTTCTATGGAAACTGTATGGAACTGTTTTATGTGTGTATTCAGGTAAATCTGGCATTGCACTTGCCAAATGTTTTCCATCTATCCATAATGTTTGTGTATGGGAATGTGTTTTCCTCTTTGCCTGAAGCTGCTTTAACTTCTGTAAAGTCAGAGCAACATGCTTATGTAAGGTAATGTCTTATACCAACAACATATGTGACTCACAGGGAGAAGAAGCACACGTCAGTGTGGTCACATATGGTCAAAATTTGGGATAGCCCAACATATTTACAGTAACATCACCTACGTCATCGGCTAAATATGGAGGTTCTACCCGACTTTGATGTCATTTTGTAGCATTTTCATGTCACACTAACACAGTAAGGATTGGATGGAGGAAAAAGAAGGAATTCTGGGAGGTTTTTCCTCACAAGTAGTAACCATTTATTACATCAGAATAAAGCCAAATATTGTTTGTCTGAGGTATGTGTTTGCTTTTTTGTGTACCAACTCATATTCTCAGCTTCATTCCATGTCTGCTTTTGCTTATGAACAAAAAGTTTTATTGCCCCTAGAGGGAAGCTGTTTTGCCAAATGAGCCTTTTAAAACATCTTACACATAAAAACCAGACATGCATTGCCATTAAAACACTGAATGTCAAGGCAGCAAATTTTGTTTAAAAAAAGCACAATGGCAGTACAGTGGGACTAACCTCCAAAGAAATTAAAGGTCAGGTTCGGCTACAAACCAGAAGAAAACCTCCCAGTGCTGGCTGACTTGACAGACACTTCAAGGACAGATGTTTGCTGAAACTTAACTTGAACACATTTAACCGAACAGTATTGTCTTTGGGGATTCACTAAGAGGTGACTACCAATATTATCCATATAACTGCCATTACTGGGTTTTTATTATGTTTCCATACACTGTATATGGAGACTTAACTTCAATATTATTGTTACCTCCAAAGTACAACGCTGTCAGAGTGACACGACTGATGAATAGGATGAATGTAAAAATGTAATCATGTTCAGACGAACATGGTGTGAAATATTTATGTTGTACAAAATGAAACATGCCATGCACACCTCTTAGAAATAACATTCATACTTCATGATACGTCAGTGATGCCAAACCTGATTACTCTCCAGTGATGACTTATGTGTGTGTGTGTGTGTTCCCTCTGCATACTGCTGCAGGTCAGTCTAAATTCCTTCGGCTCGGAGTTTCATGACGTGGCAGAGGGTGAAGTAGAGTTTACCTCGTTCCAAATGATTTTGCAGGGCATTTTTCCTCCTGGGTGGCATATTTAAACTCTAACTCAATGACATCTGGTTCAGTCAAGCGTGACTGTTATAAATCAACAAAAGTAAAATATAAGCTCAAATTATTTTATTCATTTTCTCATGTATCAAACCAAAAAATATAGTGAGTATATCAATGATATTTAACAGAAAGGTTTCCAAAGTCATTAATTACTCATTCACATTATGTCCGAACAATACAAAACACACCGTAAACAGCGGAAAGCCTGTGGACTGAGAAAAAGAGCAGCATGCAAATAGGCCTCTCTCTAAATATTACAATCATTTGTCAAGACATTAGAAAAGAACACTGGATCTAAAACATTTACATCCAGTGCATATCAGTGTGTGGACATGCTAAAAAATGATGTCAAAGTATATTTATCACACACGTTCCTTAGCTAATTAGACTACAATAAAAAAAGAAGCCACTCCAAGAAACAGGCAAATCAAACTGTAGGTGGCGCTGCTTATTGAGTGAGATGACAGCATGGAGGACACTGCGATAGCGATGCCTGGCCTGCAGCGATCACAGTTTTCACCACAAAAGAAGCAGGAGTTCATGTTGTGCAGGACATCTGAGCGGTATGTTCTTGTTGTTTTTCTCGCTGTGAGACAGGAAGAATGACCACATGATATTATGATACTCAGTGCATGACAGCACTGTGTAAATCACTGGCTAGTAAAATGATTTTAAGGCCATAATATCATCATAGCTTAAACAGCACTCTGTATTTAGTTTCAGGTTCATGGTTTTTGAAAAACTGTGCTTTCCTATGAACTTCCAGTAATGTTAACTCACAGTTTGCAACAATACTCACTAGGTTCATAGTAGTCGTAAACCTGCACCACAGCATCCTGTACGTGGGCCACTTTGTAATCTCGAAGGAGTGGAAGTGTGAAGCAAACCTCTGACTTGGTAAGCTGCAAATGGGACCAGAAAAGTGTCATAAAACATGATATACCTGACATAGGAAATTATTTATTCTTGTGGTGAAAGGAGAGAAGTCAGTGAGAAATGCAAAAAAACCAACCACGCAGAAACAAATACTGTCCTACAAAATGTAATGTGTGAAGTCTATTCTTACTTGATTATAAGAGGAACATCTGTTCAGTTGAAAACCTTGTTCTAATCCTTCGCTAAAGCTTTCAGTGCTGCTATAGAATACCAGCAAATGGCCACTGTGCATAAATATCTTTCTCTATTACACTTTAATTTGTATTTAACAAGAAATCAGTGGTTCTTTGCAGACCTTTAAGATACAATAATACAGTGTAGATACAGAAATCATGTTTTTCTGGGAATTTGAGGATTTAATGGCCCGAGGAGGAGTTTGCCTCCAGACATTGACACACAATAACACAATATGTTTTTTTATGCTTTCATGCAATAAGTAAGTATGATTTGTATGAAAGATATTTCTAAAAAAGTATTCCGTAATCCCTCACGGGAATGAGATTCTTGGTATTGTGGTGAAGGCTTGGAAACATAATTTTGAATCATCATGTAGGGAAATAAAAATTATGAGAAAAACCTCTCCATAATACTGAAAAAAATAGAAATTTCATTCCGCCAATGAGGGGTTTTAAGTTTGCAGTCAAAAATGACACACAGGCAAATTCTGAAGAGCCTAATCAACCTAAACAGCTTTCACTGCCATAAATAAATTCAATCGACGTAAAAGTATTAAGTAATCTCTCACTAGAATGATATTGTTGGCAGTGTGGCGAAAGCATCATTTAAATCATCATGTTTGGGAAGGAAAAATAAATTCATAATCGGATGAATAAAAAACAAAACAAAAGATGTTTGAGGAAACGTCATTTTCAAGCTGTTCTGTTTTGACAAAATGTTTGAATAACTAAATGTACAGTGTGGTCCAACTCAACTCATGACGACAAGATGAAACACTTACTGAATCCAGGTACAGGCTGACTTTCTCAGGCTCTACCTCCACCTTTTTGATGATATCTGCTGGTGTGGTAGCTCCAGGAGAAAGACTGAAACCACTGAGCATGCCCACTTCCAATATAGCCATGCCTGTTTGATTTATCGCCTGACTGTCCTTTAATCTAAAGAGGACAAATGCAAAAGGGTCACATTATTCCAGTTCCTTGTTTTACATAATATCTGACATGCATGACAAAAGGCATATCTTATGGTAAATGTTAAAAGAAAGTCAGCCTTACACACATGTCCACCTAAGTTATAGTAATTACCTTGTGCATATCGATACTCGCATGTGATTGTGGTCTACGTCCTCAGTGACTTTCACATCCAAAAGGAAAGCCTCTTCATCCATAGCGTGCCGGGCTTTCTGTGAAAATACTTTGCTCTCCAGGTTGTAAAAGACATTCATCTGGAAGGATTTATGGAGATGTTTAAAAATGTAAAAAACTTCTGCCTGATAGCACGGCCAGAGATTATATGAGTCTGTAATGTAATGATTAAGTGCAAAGGCCTCAAAGTCACAAAAACAATATCTCTTATAGTCTTGAGAAAACTTTCGTTTCCACAAAGCAAGAATGAAATAAAGATTTAATCTCTCCGTCTTCTCGTTTACTTGTTTCAGTGTTAAAGTATTGAATCATGGAGAGTTTAAAACTGGCGATATAGTATAACAGAGGGGGGCTTGAACAGAAGACAACAGGTTGTAATTTAACATAGTGGAAAGATTAACCTTTTACCAGAGTCCTCCTCTGAGTGATATTATCTGGACACGCTGAACACAGACAGGACTTCAAGTAGTAGAGTATTTGTTCCAGATGTTAATTGCTGAGTGTCTATTATCATGCTGCATTTGCATTTAGCTGTTTTGGTTTAGCATTTACAATGCAGTACATTGTGCTGGGTGAAGCTATCATGCACAGCTGCTGTGTTTAATGTATTCTGGTCATGCTCTGGTGGTTAAACTACTCTTTATGTTGAGGTGAATGTGCTGGAGGTATGAAAATATTCCAATATTGTGAGGGGTAGTTTGGAGTCATGTTGTTACATTTTCCTTACATAGGTTTAGCAGCCCTTGGAGATATTAAAGCTTTATTATCTTTTTTTTAATTTTTTATTTTTATTCTGTAGCGATTTCTTGTTTCTGTTTTGTGAATGTTTCCTGTCTTGAAATCTAAATGAGTCTGCCTTATTAAATAAGATATAATATGTACAGCACAGAGAAAGAAAAACATTAAAACTGTACCTGAAAGACTGCAAATCCTCGTCCTTCCATGTTTATAGTTAGGTTTACATCTTCGACATTAATCTAAAAAACAAAGTAAAAGTTGAAAAATAAAGAATGTTCTGAGTGGTACAGTAATATACAGCATCATATATCTTAAATCATATAGACATTATACAGAACGCATGGGTTTCCACCCAGATCTAGTACCTCTTTGCTGTGATACGTCCGATAGTTGTTGGAGTTGATGTGAAACTCTGAGACAAGCGAAGACGTTCGGGAAGATATATTGAGCCTGAGGTCGATGGCGATGGCACCACTGAAGGAAGAGAAGTAAGCAAGAGCCTGGAGTGCAATCACTGTGTCCTGAGGAAAGAGAACAAGAAAAAGGAAAAGGTCAAAGTACCTGCATCTGGATTATATCACCGAATATTTGATTTGGTGCAGAATTGGGGGGTAGTTTTGAAATATGGGACCACAATTGGAAATTGAATAGGTATAATTTGCATAAATTAAAAAAAAATATATATGAAATTGCCATTTTGAGATGAACAGAGACACTGACAAAAACTGGAAACTGAAAAATCAGACTAAATCCCCCCAAATCTTACAACTCAAAAGTACAAACTAACACTTTGGCTTCTCAAGTAACAGAAAAAGTGTCACCTGCGTTGTCCCAAAGCCTCCTAGATGGGTTCTCTGTCTGCACAACCATTTCATGAGCTCAATGCTCTCCAGCAAGCTGCCACGTCGAAAATTAGCTAGCAGCACGTAAGAGGCCATCTCGATCTGCGCTGAGCGCGGCTTCCCCTCATGTAAGTCCTGGCCAGCTGAGGAGCTCCACATCATGACCCCATCTTTGGTACAAAATGACAGTGTAGTCTTTAGGGTAATCATAGAAACATGTTTGACAATCAGGCCTCTAGTTCTTAAATCAGAGGTGGTAGGAAACATTCCCAAACTTCTAGTCATCCACAAATGTGACATGCATCATATCTTTATAATTAGAGCTGAAATTCCTTTGAAAGCTGTATTTTAGCCACCATGAACACACACATTATGGTGGCTCTAAAAATAAAAATCAAATATATGTAATTTGTAATAGTTTTCTCTGACATCTGTAACGTCATCATGGAACAAAACCTGCTCAGTTTCATTGGCAGTAATGCGCCATCTTTGATGGTAAGACATTAAAATAGGAATGTAACTGTTGCACTTTCCTGAACATAAAACAACAGAGTGCCTTCACTAAATTACCTCTGTAGTGTGCTCTCCTGCTGAGCTCAGTCAGGGCAGTGCCAGCCACAGGACTATTGGCCAGCGCTAAAGCATAGGCCACCAGACACAGGCTGTAGTTACTGGCCACTCCACTGGACACCTTGTCTTGCAGGTACCTCTGGGCCCGAGAGATATTGTCTGCGTACCTATCCTGCACACAGAAACCAGATTAAATATCATTAATGTCATTATTCCACATACACTTTATTCAGTATACAACACTTAAATATGATAAAGTCTGACTACCTAACTTCTCTCCTGACTCACCACATAGCTCTCGTCTTCCAGCAGCGCCATCAGTACATAAGCAGTGAGTGCCTCGGGACCATTATCTAGTCCTCCTTGCATCTCTGTGTGGATCAACCTGCCCACCTCATTGAACTCCCCCTGGGGCCCCTGGTGTTTTAAGAGCCACGTCACAGCCCTGGTCAGGACACTCTGGTCTATCTGCATGTAGGGCTGAGCCTGGAAGAAGCACCTCAGCACAAAGGCTGTCAACCTGGGACCAAAGAAAGGACTATTAGAGACAGAGCAATTAAAGCACCTTTTACCCGTCTTAAAGAACCAACATGGTGTCTACTCAAAAAAGACAAAGCTTAGCTTGGTGTCCTACCATATGCTACCAGGGGTGCTGGCTCCAAAAGCACTAAATGAACCATCATCTCGTTGGTAGGACAGCTGTTTCTGATATCCTTACAACAGAAAATATAACACAATACTCAAAAGATATCCTATTATATTCAAGTAACCATATAAAAATAACCCAAAGCACATTTACTGTATGCCAGTGACTCATATGAAGGCAGCTTACCTTCCATCATGTAGCCCAGAGCGCTGCTCCTGATCTCTTTATTGTCCTGGTTTGACTTATCCAGGTACTGGAGAACATAAACACTTGGAGCAAAGTGGATCATGTTCTGCTCCCCACAACCAAGAGGCATCTGAACCAGTGAATCCAGTTTGTTCATGGACAAGGCCAAGATATCACCTGTGTAAAACAATACAGGGACGGAGGGGGATTTAACTGTTACACAACATGTTCACTACTGGGCTTCAGACTGGACCTGAGGGAAGTGTTAGTACTGTGATTTTGGCATTGTTTGTGTGTTCTGGTGTGGTTTTACTGAAATGATACATGCTCAAAGGAAAACCCTAAAATGCTCCACCATAGCAGTTACATAGCGGCTACCTGAATTGAAAGAAAATAGCTGGAATGGCCGCTTGAGCAGTCACAGCAGCGATTTCAATTACAAAGTATGGAAGAATGTAGAAGAAACTATAAAAGGCAGTCACAAACAGAAAACTACTCCATCCTCCATCCACATTTGTCGGATGTTTAATGAAGCTCACTATCACAACAGAGTACAGATTCCATAAATTTGGCTCCAACTAAGGAAAATACTGAGTCTTGCCTTTCTACCATAACAAATGGTAGAACACAATTCAACCTGAATGGAGCCAAGCCAAACAGCAGACTGCTGTTCAGAATCTGCCCGCCATAAACATTCCTGATGTTTGATGTCCATCATTTCCATTTTTCAGCATTCAGTACCTAATGCAGGACAGTGCTGAGCTCGATGCACATATACCCGAGCTCAACATCTAAGCACAAAGGGAAAAAGTACAAGCATATATCACACATGCCTAATTGACTAAAAGTAAACACAAACAGCACTCAGATGCGACCAGCACAATAGGGAAACTGACAAATGTTTGACGTACCAACCAATGCCACATGGGCCCTCTGGCTACCGGGTACCACATCTGGTGGAAAGGAGAAGGAGATGGATCTGGAATGGTTGTATTTCACTGGTGCCAGCTCCAGGAACAGAGTCTCTGAGTGGAACTGTTCAACGCCCTGAGGCTTCAGGAACATGGAAGTGATTCACTGTTATCATAGGATTAACCATTTGCCACGTAGCACCATGTATTTCATACTGCATTCTTAAATCCAAATACATTTTTATATTATTGAATAGCCAGAAAAAAGAAGACGATTTGAGCCACAGCAGCCTCTTTGCCACAACCACACTATTTATACTAACTTTGATTTCCCACACTAAATTCATAGATATTATCGAGTGTTTCCATCATACCATACCTTCACAAGCACTCTCCAAACAAGGCTGTCTGATGCCTCCGCAGATACAGCGTCCACAGATATTTCCATCATGCCCAGAGCAACAGGCCTTATAGGGAACAGTGCTGAAGCAGACACATGACTCCCTAAGGTGAACTTTTGGGCATTTACCACAGAGACATCCCCTCTGTCTGCCAAAACAAACTCGAAGGCCTCACTCTGTGCTAGCAGCAGGATGACCTATGGAGAGAAACATATGGGAAGACAATCCTTTAAAATAAAGAAAGTATCACTTTCCGTGTGCCATAAATGACATGTTTATTATTAGAAGCCTCTAATCAATCATCAGTTGGGGAGTTTCTTGTTGCATCTAAAGAAAAAAGTAATACTTGTGGAAAAGGTCAGATAATTTCCTATTTTAGTCAAAATATTCCACGTGTTTTGTCCTTCTTACCTCTATGTCGTGCTCTAAATGGTTGATGATTTTCACCTCCAACACAATCTCCTCTCCTCTGATAAGGTGTGATGGGACATCCAGAGACAAGGAAAAATCTTTGGATACACTCAACTGCGAATGACAGAACGTAAAACAATTCAAAGGCTAACATGAGCAGTGGATATTAAAAGGTAAAGCTACTACTAGTTATCCCACAGCCTTAGTGAGATAGTACGACTGCCGTAAATGTGCGCTTTAGTTCTGTGAATTAGATTAGATTTATTCTTGTGTATTGTGTAGATGTATTCTTGTGTATTGTCACACTGAGATAAAGACCACTTTATTTATTTATCGGTCAACCATGACGTTATAATTGATTGCCATGGAATATAGCACACACATTCATGTTGGCTTCAGGATGAACTGTAATTATGTCCCAGACATTTTCTTGAGTGTGATCATCTGGTTAAAATGTCAGTATGCCTCTTTTGTTTATGACTAAATACCTGCAGAACTGATGAACCACCACCTTCAGCTGCAAATTAACAAATACTAGTATGCTAACATGCTGAATTAAGATGGTGAACATGGTAAGCATTTGACCTGTTTATCATCTACATGCTGGCATTGTTATTGTGATGCTAAAGTTGTGCTTCATACAGTATTTAAACCAGCAGTTCTAGATTTGAACAGACGGCCTGTGCATGTTAGGTAACGACTATCATGAAGGCATATTTGCCAGCTTTGCCCATCTGTGTACTACATTTTATCTCCAACAATCAGACCTATTCCAACACAAATCAGACACTTTGTCCAATCTAACACCAGCCTTCCCAAATATCCCTCTCCCCACAAGAACTGACCACCTTACACCACTGACGACAACGACAAACCGTCTTAATTCTTTTCTATACGACCTTATAACCCCAGACACACCCGCAGTAAAATGAACACAGAATGGGAAACAGAACTACGACATGTATCTATCTCAGACATGTTGTGGGAGCAGGCACTGAAAGAAATAAACACTTACTCGTCCTGCAAAACTTGAGCTTATTCAGTTTAAGATACTTCACAGGGTGTATTACTATTATTACAAATCCAGGTTATCAAATCTCTAGCTCTGATATTATTATATGACTCCTGTGAAAGATGCTCACAAACTTCCTGTAACCTTACCCACAGGTGTTGGTTATGTCTAAAACTGGCTGATTTCCTTTCGTTATTATTGTTACAAACTATGGTGAGCCAGCTCACAGGGGATTTGGTAATGGACGTTTGGGTAAATGTGTGTGTGTAAAATACTTCCTTGTGATACTAATATCTTTGTTGCTGCTCTACTGCAATAAAAATGAAGTTGGCACAACAGTAGCCTTTATGGTGACTAAACTATGAAGAGGAAGGCTTGAAAATCAAATGCAAAAATCACTTCCCATTCCCCTTTTTCAGTACCACAGAAAGCACAATATCCTCTTTGCAAAAGGAACAAACACGATATGTAGGAGATACAAATATCACTGGCATATAGAGGTGAGTAGTTAGTTACCTTTTGTGGCATAGGAGTGAAGCCCAAACCCAGATTGTCTGACATCACCAGTGCAACAGCTCTCAAAGAAATAACACCATCTGGCACTGTTATCTTCTCACTTGTCCAAGTGTGATTACTAGAAATGACAGGGAAAAAAACAATGTGTGTATATATCACTCATCACTTATTTGAATTACCTACCCACTTCCAGCACATGCACCTTTAAGCACTCACCCTACATTAGTGTCTAACCACAGCAAGGATTCTGTGGCTTCCATCAGGTGGCTCCAGTATTTCTTTAACATTAAGGAATCTTTTTCTACATAACCCAAAAGAACAAAGAGAAGAAATCAGATGAAGCTCAATCTGTCAAAAGTCCTGAAGAATGAAGACTGAACCCAGTAGTATTGAAATTGTGGGAACAATCCAGTACGCAACATGGCCACAAGAGGGACTCTAAATAGAAAGTAGATGTTATATTAAAGGGATCACATTAATTCAGTGTGATATTTATTATCATACCATTTTTAGGTCCATCGGGCTGCTTTTGATTTCTTATAAAAAGTCTGGCATTGGTCAGCATCCCTATATTACATTCCTGTGGTGTGAAAGACACAAAAAAGATGATAACAATAATAGATCTGTTATACTAGCTACTATAAATACAGCTATAAATACAAATATAATCAATTTCCTGAGTGTGGGATAATTAAAGTCTTTTTTTATCTTATCTCATACTGTGTAAACTAGCATAAAAGACTGCTCTGTGAGGTCTAATATCAGAGCATGCATCATTAGTGTGGCAACAAATGAAATATAGGTCAGGTTTTGGCAGGTGATGTAAGGTGTAAGGTGTCTCAACTTTGTAGACGCCTGAGGAGGTCTCACTTTTATGGATTTATTCAGACAATACACATCACCAGTGCTTTGGGGGAATGGTCAATTTGAGGCAGCTCACTGTGAAACCCATCTTGCATCTATCAGTTACCCTCAGGTCCTGCCCCCAACGCACTAAAGCTACCTGTTCTTAGAAACAGCAGTCGTCTCCTAACAAAGCAGACAGATATGTTACATCCAGACTAACTGGTTTAGTGGCCACACACTGGCTAAAGTATTTAACTAGGGAATCTGGATTCCCAGAATTAGGAGACTGTTGTTTTGTAATTAAACTGTGAAATGGACAAAGGAGAAATGCCAGTATCTAAATAAATTACTTTCCTAAGAGGTTTACAGAAGTTTAAGCCTCCTAAATTATATTTTACATACAGTAATAAACTTTTAGGCTTTGGCAAATCACGATGGTTGTCATACCTGCTCCACTGTTAAGTCGAGGTCAGTCTGCACAATGTCACCATGCGTCCCCAAAACCATGATTGCTACCTGTGACCTGGGTTCAAGAGCAGTCACAGTGAGCGAAACCTGCTCACCTGGCTGGGCTTTGTCACTGCTCCAGTTTAGAGATACCTGCAGAAAGCAAACACACAATCACAGTCATATCACAGATTATCATGCACTTACTGGAATAATATGATGGGTTACATTGAAAAAACAACAAACTAAAGTACATAGTTGTGTTGGTTGATAGGTATGCGCGCTGTGTCCGTGGTGACCTCTCCATCAGAAAAAATGCAGTAGACAGTGACACAGGCCTCGGGAGACCAGGACACTGTTGGTGTTAGAGAAAAGGAGGATGACGTCTTTGTCCCAGCCGCCACCACTTGACCTCTAGAGCGCACCTAGAAGGACAACAATAAAAGGGAAGTTTCTGTTCTCAAATTAAACCAGGAATTGTGGAATTACTTTGTTCAAAGAATAAAAAGTGCAGTGAGGTCCTTAAGTTCCCATAACAATCTCTTGTGTTGCATGTTTTGGCATAGTGATATCTATTGAAAACATCATCTCTGAATATTGGATAATACTGCAAAGATCACAAAGATTATAGTTCTCTATACATCAAAGTAAAATAGGAATCAGTTGTAAATGTGGATATATCAGAGCAGGATCTGAGAACACAACACACATCTGTGAATTTGGTTGGAATAATTGAATTTATTTTTTTTATCATACCTCACATTTAAAAGCAAAAGGTCCTTGTGTGGGCACATAAACATCCCCACATGTTCTTGTCATGTGAAAATGTTGATATATTTAAAGTTATTTGTATGGATAGTAGGGTATTGTGTCTTGGATTGATAACAGATGTAACAGATGATGTCATGTTGAGAAGCAACCTGCATATCTGTAAAACTTTACTGGTTGCCTAAAAAACAATAACTCAACATTGGTATGTATAAAATAGATGGACAAATATATACAATATGTGATTGAAAACTGATGCAAACAGTGAGAACAATATCATATCTGGACCTGAATAGGTTAAGTCAAGCTCTACATCATGATTTCTTGATGGTTCTCCATTTGCACATGCAATATATAATTGCTGTAGAATAAAAAATTCAGAACATGTGATATATTTAATCAAACATACCACAAAGTGAAGCTTAGTCAGTTGAAAAGTACTCTCCACATCTAGTTGAAGAGGCAATCCAACCTGAAAGTTAAAAATGTTCTTTTTAATTATGTCTTGGTTGCAAAAAGCATTTATGCATTTATCATCATTTTGGCATGTTTGTACCATAACAGAACAAATTGTATGTTTAGAGTTACCTGTGCAGGTAAGGTGTTGATTGGGGAGATCTGAATATATGCGCCTGTAGGAGAGGTGTAGTTGTAGACCGTCAGAGTCTCCTCACTGGATTGAAATTTTGCCTGAATGTAAACACAAGATAGAGAAAATATGAGCCTAAAATATCATCAGTCATTTGGGCAACATAAAAATAAATCATCATTTATTCTTTGATGTTCTTGATATTTTTTTTTTTTGTTTTTGTTTTTTTTTTACCTCAGATCAGTTTTGATGTATGTCCTGGGGTCATTTTAATGATAGATGTGAGTATAATCTGACTGTACTGAAACTACTCATCTTACGCACAACGAAACTGTTCTCCCCGGGGAACCACCATTCCAGGTACTGTAAATCAAAATACTTGCCAGAATAGAAAGTGTCACTACTTGATCCTGTAATTGAAACTTAATGTGGACATTCCCGTCCTCAGGCACTGGAAATGTCAGAGTTTTGGATTCGGTGTTCATCATGGATGTTCTCCATGTTCTCTGAGTGACTTCAATCACAGCAGACTGCTTCAGATCCTCTGAGCTGAGTGGCTTTCTGTCATATCTAGAGATCCTTAGCTGTGGAATAAAAGCGAAGAAGGTAACTCTTGGAAAAAATGGATTAATATAGATATCAAATTACCATAATAATAGTAAATTGCTCACTTTTGAAAAGAAGTGTAAAGATGGTTTTAGTGTAGGTGGAAAATCGTGGAAGGCAAGGACGAATGTGTTCTTCATAAAACGGACTTCAACTGTTTTGTTCACTTTAAGTCCTTTTGGGTGACAAGAGAAGATTAAACCGCATTGTGTGAGGATACAACTGAGATGCAAACTACGCTGATATTAATAATTTCCAAATATATTTCACCTGTGGAGATGTCAGTAATGCTGGCTGTAATATATGACTGGCCATCACTGCTGATTCCTGAAGTGTAAATGGCTTGAAACAGATCTTTGCTGAAGAAGAACTGTGTTGACCCATAGATCTGGAAAACAATGGTCAAATGTTAGCCAATGCTGTTTAGATAATCTAACTGTAAACCATTGGCTAAATGCACAAAGTTGACTTATGGCGCCTGTTCTTTCATAAATGAGCTGTGGGGACAATAAAACTCACCTCTTTAGTTTGTGTATGTACTAATGGTGCTAAGGCTGCCACACGGACTGAGACAGTTAGTGTTCCCTGTACAGGTTGTCCACTAGAGTAACTAGAGAGAAAAACAAAACAAAGTACTACTGTATACTTGCTTAGCATGTGTGTAAATGTGATATTATTAACTTGCTGAGCTAATTAAACTCACAGAGCTCTTACTGATCCTGAGATGCCATCACCAACGAGGACATGTGGAGGTGTCTTCAGCAGCACTTCAAAGGGAGGACGCTCTGCAGAAGCAGTCAGTAAAATTGTGGTTATGTAATTATATTGCTATATGCTAGCAGCTCTGTGGGGCTGTGGTAGGAGGTTGATAAAAGATGTTTGCCATGTTACAGTAGTTTAGTGCATGTGAAAATTAGCAGTAAACACAAAGAACACGGCTGGCTGGCATTAGTTTAGCAGATATTTGGTCATAAAGACAATAAAGAATTTTTGATAGTGGTGCTAGAGGAAAGGTCTGATAATCACAAAGTATTTGCTATCTACCCTCTTGTGACATTGAATATCTCCATGCAGAACTTGTTTGGAAATTTCAGTAAACATCTACATTGTCAATGTCATGGTGGCACTAGAGGAAATCAATTGAAGGATCACTAAAGTTAGTAGGAGTCATCCTCTGGGGACCATGAATATCTGTACCAAATTTCATGGCAATCCATACATACTTTTAGCCTTGACCAAAGTGGTGGACTGGCCAACTGACTGACCACAGTGCCTTACTTTAGAGCTGCTAGCATGACTAAAATATATTATTTTGATAAACTGATCTGTTACCATGATGCTCCACAATGAATGCTCTCTCATAACTGATGCCCTGTAGAGGAGAGGATGGGATAACGCTTCACTTAACCAATTCAAAAAACAGTCTTTTAAACAGTATGCTATTGAAACGTAAAAACATTTCTACATTTGATCCTTACATTCACTGTGGTTTTGATTGACCACTGTCCAAGGAGAACTGTCTGGGATAAAATGAAATCCTGCAACACAATCCCCAGAGTTCCTGTGGACTCCCAACTGTTGACAACTTTCCCAGTGGGATCCTGCATGTGACAAAAGAACGTCAGTCAAGTTTCGCCACAACCACCAGACAATAGCCGCCTAAAATCTTTTCATCTCCTCTGGCTTTGTTCTGAAGACTGATACCTACCTGTGCAGAAATATCCACTCTGCCTTTGTATGGATGGTTATCCAGCTGAACAGACACAATTCTGATTTTGACGGTGTCACCTGGTTGGTAGCTTGATCTGTCGGTTTGAATGAAGGTGGAGACATTCCTGGGGCTGAAACTGACGGTGGTCGTGTTGGAGAAAATGAGACTGTCTCCCTTGTAGCCCTTCACTGTCAAGTTAAAGAGGGAATCCTGGGCTATGGATCCAAGAATCTGGAGCGAAGCATTTTCATAAATGTTATATCAGGCTAAACATGTCATTCAAACATTTCCATTCTCATCTGTGAGAAAAACCAACAACAGAATTTTAAATGACGAAAGAACTAAGAATGAAAAAGGAAGAAGAAATTCATACTCACAGGAGGGAGCGTGACGACCGTGGTCAAACCTTAAAAAGCAGAATGATACTTTAGCCCTCCAACATTTAAGAAGTAATGATGCAAATCAACCCTAAATCTCTGTGTCATTTCTGTGTCACCTCCTATGAAGTCCTCCGTTTGGGCTACTTTGATATCGCCATGCGCTGCTTCAACCATCACTCTTCCAGGGAAGTCAGTAAGGACGGTGACAGCAAGAGGAGTGGGTGTCCCACCATGCAACGTCTCTGGACCCGAGACCAGAAACAATGTCCTTGTAGAAAAAGGAGGCATGGCTTGTTATTGATTGGTGAAACAAGTTGAATCATGACAAACAAAACATGTTAATATAGAAAATATGACTTCAGGTATTCAAAGAAATGACTGGATATTGACTGTATTAGGAAACCACATCTCTTACTTGGATGAATCCTGAGTCGAACCGGGGACGGCAGAACACACAACTCCCAAACACACAACCACTGTCCAGAACACATCCATGGTTCTGTCCCCCCACTTCACCACACGTTCACCTTTCAGTTCAGACACCTAAGCTGACCGCAACTGCTACAGTATGTGAAAGTGACCTGGACCTACGAGTTACAAAACCCCACCTCCAGTCCTCTCGCTCACGCCCCATTGGGCCACGCTCCCATGATCATTACAAACTGCTATACAGGCATATTATCACATAAATATTCTTTGTCATAAGCACAAAGGAGGAAGCGACGGAGGGTGTTCACGTAGTCCTAACGCCTTTGCCTAAGGGGATGCGTCTCGTCTGTCTATTCAGGGTTTAACAATTCCCAGTCCTGTCCAAAGCACAGAGAGACATTCTGGCGTTACTGCATCCATACTGAGACGAAAATTCATCTTAAATGTCAGCAGAAACACAACTCTGCAACCAAACACAAAACCACCTGGGAGTTTAAATCTTGGCATACTATCTAAAAATAGAGGCTGCAGTTTGAATCTGCAGTGTTTTTGGAAACATTTTGATACCTTATATAGCCTCCTTTAAAGTTTATATTAACACATTTTAATTACTTAAAATATTAAAATAATTTACTTTGTTCAAACAGTCGCCATCAGAAACTACTAGTCTTTTTTTAGTTTTAGTTTTTATCTTAATTTTAAATTGAAAAGGATGTCAAACATTGTGTCACTGTGTTTTGCACAAGTGTATCGCAAAAATACAGAAATACACAAAGAAACAAAAATAGCAGCATGGAGCTTACAACATGGGACTATGTTTTAACCACTAAACTGTAATTAAGAATTTCACTGAGGGACATCCAAGCGTAATAAAAAGCTGTATTAACTCTCCATTACCAGCAGGGAGTAGTAGAGTACAGGACAACTCATCACCTAATACTTGGGGCTTCTTCCAAACCGAATGAGAACCTTGACAAAAACCAGAAGAAATGGGAATACTTTACTTGGCTAGAGGCCCAAAAATGGATGCTCTGTGTTCAGTACAGTTCTTATGTCATCAAGTTTTTAATGTACTCAGTTTTCTTTTACACAATAACAACACACTACTATTTGCTTCATATTAATATTTTATTTCTTTGGTAGAGTATTTTTTTCCACACTAGTTACATATAAACATGTTTTACAATGGTTTCCACAAAAAGGATTATTTTTCCAACACTTGGCACTTACGACTTTGGCAACAAACTCAGCTTTAAACTTGTTGAAACAAAACCAGCTCATTAGTTTCTCAGGTGGCATATGAGGGTACATTTGTGCATCCGCGAGGATGCAGGTGCGACGTGAGATGATGTTGCAACCGGATGTGCGAGCCTAGGCTTGTATTTTTTTTTGTAATTTTACTCGATGTCACGCCTGTGATGCACATCCCTGAGCACCTAAACCGCACTGGCACACTCGCGATAACAGAGGCACTTCTTAAATTTTGATCATTGCCACACACTTGTTTGAGAAGACACCAACTGCTTTTCAAAAATTTGAACTTGATCAAATCTTCTAATTGGTCTGCAGCCTTGCCGCTGAATGTCTACTGAACCCTTCAAAGACTACAGCAGCTGTGTAACATCTGTACTATACATTATTACATTCATACACCAGCACAGTGCTGGCAAAAGTGCATATTTACAGTGAGTGCTAAAAGGTCCAGGAAAAAGTAGAATCTTTGCAGAGCATCACAGACAAAATTAAAAAGGCAAAATATGTTGGCAGATAAAAAAACAATGTGCAGTTTAAGGATTACTTACAGATTTTATCAAGGACATGATGTTGTGGAGTACTTTCGGCCAGTGAAGTACCAGTGTGGAGACATTTAGAGCAACTCTACCTGTACGTACATGCAATGCTAGAAAAAGATCCAGAAATTTTGAATCTCTGTGTTGATGAAATCTAGAATATCTAACTTTTTGGATTAAACAGTGATGTTTTGTTAATCTTTCCCCTCCTTCTCAGTTGGTCACATTCTCACCTCTGCACTTTTACTCAAACTAATAAGCTGTCTAATTTTGCTGCATCTGAATTCTTCCACACACATCAGTATGTACTGTGGAATGTCAGCTGATTAAGTACATGGATGATATAAGAATGCATATAACAACAAAAAATGAAATACTGACCATGGAGCCGATGGTAACAAACCAATCAAAACTGAATACTTTGCACCTCATCACTTCCACCTGGTCAAAGGACATTTTTCAAGTCCAATCCACAGAAGCAAAATACAGTTTTTTTTTTTAGGTTTCAAAAGATTTTCGTCCAGTGTTACAAACACATCTGCTTGCCTGTGAAAATTTGAATCATAACACAGGCTTCATTCTTCATACTGGATTGTATGCAACGATAGTATTTATTACTCAGTAAATATTTATAATATTATAATATAATATTATAAGTCTGTGCAGTGCAGTGACAATTAACACACTCTTTCTTGCCTGAGTCAGCATCTGTAACGTTACATTAAAAATGAGCGGGAAGAGCCAAAGTTTTTGCCATTGTTGTTTCTAAGATATTCTGAACTTAAATGCAAGCAAAAAAAAAAAAAAATGTGGCCGAAAAGCTTCAAATTGTCTTTTTTTGTTAACAGAAGAATCAATTTCTCCAGTTTCCAGACACCCAACAAAGGTATCGCATAATATTCAGGCAGCCATCTTTACAAACAACTTGTATTGTTTCTTTTGTAGAGTCCTTAAGGATCCACTATGATGGGATTGTCTGTCAGTACCTCCAGCAGTCACATTTCAAAGTGACGGTAGATGCTTTCCACGTAGCTCAGGACCCTTTGCCAGTCAGGGCCGCCTGCTCTCAGCATCTCCTCTACAGTCTGTGGAGCGAAGATTTCAAATAAGTTTATGTGCTTAAAATCGACATGGAATGTGTCTTTAGAGACTTTACAGCAAACTTATTTGTGTTATTTATAAAAAGACACCAAGGCTTACCAGAGTTTGTGCAATCCCAACACTCTCTCCTGTTTTGAATGCCAGGCTGAGATTCTCCCTCTACAATAGACAAGTCTGAATCGATAAGCTGTACACCATAAATCACTTGGTCGAATTCATTAAAACAGGCGTCGGGAACAGACCCTACCTTGTTCTCTGGAGTAAGAGTGCTGTAAGGGATGTGGGAGGGGAGGTAAGTGTGGTACACGGCACAGAATGCGAGACCGTCGGCCCAGCTACTGCTGAAGTTGGTGATGTCAATACTCTGCATAGAGAGAAAAGTCAGAAAAAAGTTATATGGTGGCACAAGAGAAGCAACTGTCTGAAAATTCCAGTGGTTTTTGAAGCAGGCATTTTTCACAGAATGGCTGAATTTCATTTAGCTGCTTCCCTTTCACTGGTCCTGCTACTGCATATGCTGACTCACTGTCATGGCTTACTGGGACACTTGAATAAAGCACAGCCATCAACAATTTTAACAAGTGTGCTTTTCCTACTATGACAAGTCAAAATGTCAGCTATGAAAAGGGCTTGCTGGGATATAAAATCAAAAAATCATGATGCATTCAAGAGATGTTGGAAAACTGGAATTCTGGCTTCAGATCAGCCTGATAATATAAATCATAATGCCTACATATGTGCATATAATCCTCACAACACACTATACAAAATGAAGCTGAAGGGTGATCATGAACGATAGTTCCAAAGACTATCCAATTATTCACATTACCCAATCACACTTTGTCACAACCTTTGTGAGCCAATCATCACGCTACTGTGAAATCTGTTCCCTTCATGATATAACACAGACCAACATCACATCTATGCAGAGGTCGTGGTCACGAAGCGTCAGAGGACAAAGAGTTGTTCCTAGTGATGAAATTCTCAGAAAGTTTTTTCATTTTAAATTTCATTCACAAAGCATCTTAGCTTTCAAGGTGAAAACTGTTAGGAGCAGAAAGGAGTTTTTTTTTAAAGAGGCTTAAGAGTTTCTTAAGCATAGGAGAAAATGGTGGAAAGACAAAGTGATAAGAGAAATATTCGACAAATGCTCAATGATGACTCGGGTCTGTCGCACCCTCTCATCAGCAGAGTGATCACACAAATATTTACAGCGCTTTCACTCAATGTCCACACCTGGCAGGCTCACAAAAGGACATTCATGGACATTAATTACCTCCGTGCGTTTCAGGAACTCTGCCACGTCCAGCTGTCTTGTCATCTCACCTAATTTTTGGATTATTATTTTTTTGCCTGCACCATTCCAGATCACCTTCACCCAGAATCCCTCCTGCTCTTCGCTACTTGTTTTTAATAAACTGTTTTTGTGTTTACATTCTGCTACTGTTCATCATACCAATTAGCTGTATTACAATATGAATTAGCCTTTTCAGACTGTCAGAGTGTGATTTTACATACAATATCACAGAGTGCTGATCATATCCAGGATCACCTTGTATCCTTGTGTTCGGCTCTGACACCAGCGAAGCAGTGAATTTCTCTTCGAGCCTCCATGGCGACGCAGCAGCAGGTTGAAACCATCCTGGGACCTGACGACAACAAGATACATACTGCTGAGAACTCATTTAAACATTGCAGCAGCTCCTGTTATTACAGTAATTGGGCTTATGTGTAGCTATAAAAAATCTTGCTATTGAAAAGAGACACATATTACCACACTGAACCAAGTTAGAGGGGTGTTTTGACCCTGTATTGAGCCTTATGAGTTCACCGGACAAACGTATTTGGGTCAAAACAGGTAATTACATTTACATAGGATGTAGCAACTGGGCTGGTTTCTTGGACACAAACTCACTTGATGGGAGGCAGCTCAGTGAGGGCAGAGTTGTACTTGTTTAGAGACTCCTCACGTTTTCCTGTAAAGACAAGCAACCATTCTTCATTCACTGTATTTAATAGTGCAGTAATAAGCCAACAACTGCCCATTTATACATCCTGCAGACACAGAGAACATTCATGTGGACTTGTTTTTCCGATATTCACTCTCCTTACAGCTCTGTTTTGGTCTCAGGCTCCTCAGAAAAATCTTGAGCAGATAACTATCCCACTATGTTACCCAGGTAGTAGCTAACTTTGTGTGTCTGTCCACACTAAAACACTGCAAAGTTAAAAGATGGGTAATAATTAGACTTTAGTTTAACATTATGCATAACCATTTGAGCAAATGTCTATATGAAAAAGTTGATTAGTGCGCCTTTAAGAAGCCCTGTGTTTTTCATTAATGCATTACATTGCACGTTGCATGTTGAATACATTTCCTTCCAACATATGTAAAGCTGATTTATTGAATATTTTATACACGACCTGTGTCAGTACTTGTCCTGCTGTCTTGCCAATCCAGACTTTTTCGCCCTCTTAGTTGCCCCAAGTTCTGTACAACAAGGAAGATTCATTCAAGTCACCTCAAAATCATTACATCAGCAAAACATGAATTAGGTGTGTAAGCATTTCCTCACGGATCTTTCTCAAGATAAACTATCTGACCTTGTTTGAAGGTCCAACTGTTGAGGCAGTATTGGACTGGGAAGTTCCGTTCTGCATGGCTGAGGAGTCGGAGGAAGCAGGTAATCTGGACAGGCTTCTGTAACATTACAATGCATAGTTAGGAGAACAGACCCAATAAAACCAAACCAACTGCTGTTCCCCTCTCTTCCAGCTAGAAATGAAGTGGTTCAAAACTGTCCTCAAATGACCCTGTGAAGGCTTGTGGGTTAACAAAAAAAAAAAAGAAACCACAATCACAGGCCTGACCAAATTTGGTGATTCGTATCCATTTGTGCCTGCTAAGTCACAGACAAAAAAATGTGGAAGACAAAAAAAAAGGGTGAGGTCAAATATCTGAACACAGTGCTACCTAAACAAAATGATCCTTTAGTCATGTGTTGCAAAAGTACTATTTGTTCCTGTGTATATTCCCAAAAAAAACACAAGGTCAAAGAGTTTCTCACCTCGACCTCTCTGTGATCACCGTCCTTTGTGTCTCACTGGAACGCGGCTCCTCTCCATTCCTGTCCTCATTGGTCACATTTCTCAGGTAACGCTTAGTCACTCCTTTACAGTCTGTCCTGGCCTCCTCGCTTGCAACATTCTTTGTCAATTCATTCTGACTCCTACTTTCCATCTCTTCTCGTCCCAACCTGTACAACCCCCTCTCTCTGCCTCTCTGGGTCCCTTCTTTGCTTTCAGAGATGTTGGCCTGTCCTCCATTGGGCTTTTCTGGTTCCTGACATGAAGCCTGGGTGTCTGCTTTGCTTTGAACCTGGGAGAGAGTAGCCAGTCTCTGCCTGCTCTCCTTCAACTCCCCTCTCAGGGTGACCAGTTGCATATCAGCCTCTTTCTGTCTCTGCTGGGAAGCAGACAGCTCCCTCTCAACATCCGTGTGGGCAGTTCGGAGCGCGTTCAGCTCTTCTTCCGCCTCAGCTCTCAGACGGTCTGCCACCGCCACCGCTACCTGCAGGTCAGCCTGGAATTGCAGCCATTCCCCACGCTCAGTCTGAAGGAAAAACAATAGAGTCGTTCACGTGTAGAACACATACAGGGTTCCTAAACACTTTCAAAGTATAAAATCCTTTTAAGATTAATTTGAAAGACTTCTCGGTAGATCTGTCAGACCTTTTTTGACATCTGAGTGCAAATATCTAGAGGTTTTTGTAAATAAATCCAACTGACAACATGTATGTTACATTCTGACTGATGTATTGTATGTATGCTATTATGTTGGCAAATAATTGCCAGAATATTGTTCGTTATTCGGGATTGTCAAGTGTGCTTCGGAACACACTCATTCTTCCTGAATCCACATGATCTACAAATGGTTAATTGGTGACTCTAAATTTCCGATACGTGTACACAGTGGTCCCTCGTTTATCGCGGGGGATACGTTCTAAAAATAACCCGCAATAAACGAAATCCGCAAAGTAAGTTTTACAATTATTATACATGTTTTAAGGCCGTAAAACCCCTAACCACACACTTTTATACACCTTTTTACACGCATTTTGTACAGTACTCCCTTAGTTAATCAGGACGCAGAACACATGTGCGGTTCTCCCTTAGCCAATTTAGGACGCAGAACACAACGCATGTTCATACATGTACATATATGTACAGTACGCTGTAAAAAAAAAAAAAAAAAAAGCATGCAAATTTACACAAAAAAAATCCACGAAACAGCGAGTCTGCGAAAAGTGAACCGCGTTATAGCGAGGGACAAATGTATATGTAAATATGAGTGTGAATGGTTGTTTGTCTCCATGTGTCAGCCCTTTGGTGAACTGGCGTTTAGACCAGGGTGTACCATGCCTCTCGACTAATACCAGCTGGGATAGGCTCCAGTGCCCCACAACCCTGATAAGGATAAGCTGTTACTGAAAATGTATGGATCAAAGGAGATTGGTTGTTGGTCATAAAACATTGTCGCATTAGATGACGTTAAAGGATCACCAACACTATTATAACTCACCCCGAGATGCAGGTATGGCCAAAAAATCACTACTACAAATGTCCTGAAAGGCAGTTTTTCCTATTCAAAGTGTACCTCATCAGTAATACATGCAGTTTGTGTTTTCAAGTCAGGCTGCTACATTTTGACAAGCATTATTCTTCTACAAAACATTTCCTACACTAACGGAATACAAAGCACCGCAAAAGGATTAAAACTGTTTTAAAACCCAAACTGGGTATGACTGCCAAAAACAAAACCCTCAGCAGACAGTGATTATAATCAAATGAACAATCAAATATCAATTTGGCCTTCATTAAGAGAAGTGAAGAGAAGTTCAACTGAACTGAGCAGCAAGCCTCAGCAAGCAGAGAGGAGTGGAGTCAACTCTAATGAGGCATAACTGAATTGTGAGCCAAAAGGTTTTTGCTCAGTGTTTTACTCATCTGAAATCAAAGCAAAAGGAACCCTAACAAGTCTGGACACAGACAGAAAACAAACAAAGATTTAAGCAATATTTTGGGAGCATTGTGTAACTGCCTTCTGTGTTATCAACGCTGTGGCAATGACTGATACAGACTCTGTCTCATATCTTTGAGGCCAAGTGAACTTCCAGTTTTCATTCTTTAAGAGTATTATTGCCTCAGACATGCACAAACACTGACCCTCAACTCGACTCAGTGAAGCCAGTAAACGATACCAGACCATAAAAAACACTATAATCACAGCAACCGTCATCATAAAAAGGAGAGAACGAAGGACAAGGAGAGAGGAAGGACATTAAAAGTGTTTGGAATCAGGCTCAGATTTAAAACTGCCCATGGAGAGATTTAAGCCAGAAAGAGATGTGAGGGGGTGCTGAGGAGCGGAAGAGGGGCTGGGAAGTTTGGTAATTAGATGAAGAATGGATGGAGATGTGGAGGAGGAGGTGATATCTGAGCCAAGTTGCTCCCTCATCTGACCAGTGACTCAAGACCACAGCTGGACCCGATTATACTGTATACACACACACATATACACACACCACACACATATCATATTCCCTTCTTCTCTCCCAGCCATACAACTCCCTTATTCGTTTACTTCACCACCAAATCACACTGTTAAGTTTTCTCACACACATTCAGGGTAAGTTATTGTGAATTCTGCCTGGCAACATGTGTCCAATGAATAGCTGAACAATTCTCTGTTGGGAAAAGTCCGACAATATGTAAGACTGGATGTGGTCTTCAGAGATCCTTTGTTATCTGGACGTGGGTACTCCAACTGGAGCATTTCTGTTTAAGGAAACAGGAAGGGGTGCTCCTCAGTCACACTGAGATAAGGGTGTGGACTGTCAGTCTTACGACACACACACACACACACACACCCACAAACTCCCTCAAGAGCTGACCTAGTGCCCCACCGCAAGACCAGATGTGGTATCCAGCATTCAAGGCAAACACACAGACACACTTGTCTATACTCTTGATTTCCTGACAATTCCTGGGAAAGGTCCAGCACACTTGCAGATTGTGTCAGTCCGTGTGTGTGTGTGTTTTCCAACAATCTGTCCCTAGTTCACCTCCACACCCAGTCTCCCTAATAAATACTTGGGGAAACATCCCAACTCTGTAATGGTTCTTCTCTCCAGTTTTCCGCAGCTCTGTGATGTCTATTTAAAAAAGTGGTTCAACACACTGTTACACCTATTAAGAGACTTTTTCACTCCCCCTTCAGAAGTCACACACACGTACAAAATGGCTAAATCCCCCCCGAATGGCACATAAAGATGACTTGGTGGAGGCTACAAGTTGCATATCTAAATATCCACAGACATCAAAGTAAAAGGGTCCCAAGACATTGCCATTTACTCTGTGCTGAAAATTCGACACAGTGCGCACATAAGCCCTCCCTCCTCTTCCTTCCTGCGAAACACACTAAATCTTCTACATGTGAACAGCCTCCGAGGCCTCCAGATACTCAGTCTTTTCTGAGTCTGGGTTGGTGAAGCAGCCTAGCGAGGAGAAAAGGGAGCAGAGGGAACCTGGAGATCATTCCTGGAAATCTACGGCAGCATTCACCTGGAACTGATTCCAAAGCAGGGCTTTGAGATAGACTAAAACTTCAAGAGGGAGGGAATGCAAATCTGACCCGACACACACAGACAGACACACACACACACAAGCCACGAATGGAGTGTTTTCATTTTTGTTGGTTAAGACAATTGAACACTGGTGGTGCACATAAGCACAGACAGATGGTACATTGGACAATATCCTTAAGTAGTTCGCTGCACATTGGGTGATCATGCGTCTCCTTTTCAGCATTCACTCTGCGAAACACACTGCCTGCAGATAGACAGGGAAAGAAGCGAATTTGAAAATGCAGGGATGAAGACAGATGAAGAGGCGTGGAGGAGAGGCTGACAGAACGTGACGAAGAATAATGGCTGCTTAAATTACATGGAAAGTCAAAAAACAAGAGGTCAGAAAAGGCATAAGAAACTTGGATGGAAGTAAAAGAACAGACTAAGAGCTGAAGAAGCGAGATAGAAGAGGGGTGAGGAGAAGACAGAGCGAGGAAGGGAGGGATGAGCTTGAGGCAAAAGTTGGAGGGTAATTATTTTGAGTTCTTGTGCTCAGGGAGGAGCGGTCAGTGCTCTGATGGGGAAAGAATAAGGGAATGAAGAAAAGGGAGTGAGGCACAGCGAGGGAAGGAGCTCCCCCACAAAAGCTTAAAACCTCTTACACCATCCCAAGACTTACAATGGATCTGTACGTGTTTGTGAGTCTTCACACAAAAAAACACATGGCCAGTCAGTCACTGCTAGCTGAAGGCCCCCCACCCCTCGTCACACAGCACAAAACAAAACAAGTTTTGTCTCCTGAACAGCCGAATGTGAACCCCCCTCCTCCGCACTGCACTCCCCTTCTCCAGCTCTCCACAAAAAGGCTCCCAGGACAGCAGAGCAGACTGAGAGGGTTCATAAAGTTGAGCTTTGCTAGCTTATATTGCCCCATCGAGGGCCCATGTAAACAGTGTTGGATTGGACCGATGTCTAATACACGGCTACCTCTCAGTGCTATACCACAGTCTCTTTGAGGTTTAGTTGGCCTGTGGAAGGCTTATATTTCCAGGTCCCTTATAGAGATGTGGGAAAGTGGAGAAAAGTGGAAGGAAAGGCAGGAGGGAGCAGGGATTAAATATCAAGTAGAGAAAGAGGTGACACCAAGGAAGTGTGAAGTAGAAGAGATGGAATTAAAATTATTCTGATACGATTCAAAATCAAAGAATAGAAGCAGGGGAAGAAAAAGAGGAGAAGGGGTGGAGGAAGGCATACCGTGGGTCATATTCCAGCTGTTGTAATCTGTGGCGGATCTAGAGGAAGCTGAGAGCCTCTGGCTACAATCCTCATAAGGGAGGGTCAGGAATTGGAACGAGCGACTGACAGGAAATTACCACAGCATATCACCATCCTCATAAGAGTATGGAACGCTTGAGCAAGAAGACTGGAGAAAGTCTGAAGAATATTTATTCTTATCATGTATAGGTTTTACTCAATCAATAATGGGTCGACCCAAAATAGCTGGTTGGTCCTTACTGGAAAGCATTACCTGATAAGAGTCAGAATTGTCAACTTGTTACACTCCATTTCCATCTTCAGTCTCTACTCTAACTGATTTCTAAAGGGTGGGGGATTGAATTTTCTCTAACTGGTCACTAGAGATCAACGTATCCGCTTGAAACAAACATCATTTTAAGTTGACACTGCTCTGTAGCCATGCCACATACTGCTTTTGCCGGGGGTTTTAAGAGTGAAGCGGAGTGGAGTGCAAACAAACTGCAATGAACAGCATCTATCTTGTCTGTAGCGGTCACTACTGTTGTTATTACTCCTCCTTAGTTGTGAAGCACAGCTTGAGAACAGTGTTAGTCCCCCTGTGGCGCTCACTGGATCGATAATTTTTCAACCAAGAAACCACCGTTTCATGTCATGATGCCAGACCCAAATCAGTCAACTCAATGGAGCGTATAAACTCAAAAAGGAAAGGACAAGCATCATTTGCTGGGGTCCAAGAAAGAGAAATAAATGCATGTGATAGAAACTTCATTCTTTTTAAAGTAATTCTATGACAAAGAACGTAACCAGTTGTCACAAAACGTGGTCACTTTTAAGAAGGAGTTACAACCATATGCAGCCATCTTTGATTGCTCTACAAGTCTGACCTACAAGGAACTTGAAGGAAGATTATCTCTACAGTTTTCCTATTTTGGGCCTCTCGGGAGAAGCAGAGGACAGGACAGGAAAATCTCAATCAACAAAGCTGCACCCAGGGGAACCCATTCCAAAGCCTATTGTGACAGGGGCGGGTGGAGCGTGACAGGGTGTGTTTTGGGGTTGTCTCCCGGCCAAAGGGTCACAACCACTACTTTGACTTATGTATAATTGGAGTCTGTGCCTTCCTGTTTACTATATTTATCCATTTCATTCTGTCATGTGTGGTGATAAAGAATAGGAGTAAAGATTTTAAGTGGGAAATGAAATCTGAGTACACCCAAACTACAATCTTTAGAAGCCTGAGGCATTTTCTCTGTCTGTGTGGTCCCTAATTGGCCCTTCTTAGTTAACATCAGTATGTCAAACATTCCAATTTTGCATGGCACACATGCAGTTACCCGTCTCCAAAATCATAGTAATCTTTCAAACAATGGGTATGTCATTCCAGACAGTGGTAGACAAAAGCAGGCTATTCATTTCTAATGTTTTCTTGCTGTTTGGAATGGTAATTGTCAATGCAGATTCTATCAGATAGCGAATTAGATGACTCATTTTAAAATGAGAACCCTGTAAAGGGATGCTGTGTCTCAATTCACATAATTCTGTATTTATTCTTGCTATTTTGAGAACAGTACATTCACCATGTCAATTATGGCAAAATACAGTGTTTTGCAAGTACCCGGATAGTGCACTCATAATTGTCAAAACGTTGAGTGTGGAACGCTGGACACTTCTCGCCTTCAGTGGTCGCCATTTTGGCTACATAGTGGAAGGGGAGGGACCACCAGCATTGTGAAATCGGGTTAAGTTATGGTCAATGCTGCCAATATACAAAAGTATATATGTTTTAGATTTGGGCAGTCAAATATAAGCACTAATGCTCTGCCTGGTTGCCATTCGGCGAAGACAAAGTGGTAAAATATTGCTATTGTCATTTCCAGTAAATGCACGTTGGCCTTACTTGAAATGAGACAAAACTACCTTGCTGAAATTAGTGCGTTACACCAGGAAGTACATAATATACTACATAGAAGTGTACTAGTTGAAGTAAAATTTAAAACAGCATAGTAAGGTTAAGGCTGGACAATTGCTGTTCAGAGGCAAATGGTCCCATACCCTTAGTATCATGCTGAGCACAATTGGTGAAGGAGAAACTGGCCAGAATAGATTTAAAAGCAAACAACCTTTCAAGCACAACTCACCTGCAGAGTACTCTTCAAACTCTTCACTTCTGTCAGTAGTTGCTTCAGTATCTCTGAGGGAAGGATATAGAAATGTCACAGGACATCCCATGCATATCAATTACAGAAAAAATGTCAAGGAAATGGATTTGCCCTTCATGTTATGACCACAATGAAATGAAATGTTTCAGTGATCAAACAAAAAGATTCTGTGGCCATGAATATTATTTATCGGCAGTATAAAGTATATTTAGGGGGAAACTAGTACTATGACAGACAAATGACTCTTGCCTGCTGTGTTCGTCCTCCCATCCTCACTGACAGTTACACCCAGTGTTGTCCGACACTCCTCCAGAAGCTTCTCCAGTTCCTCATTCTGGCTGTCCCCAGCTTCGTGACCTGGCAGTAAGGACTGACTCAGACCACTGTCCCTTTCTCTCCAGCTCTGCCCAGAAGAGCTGCCCACCACAGGTGAAGCACTACAGGGGGAAGAGGGGCTCTTTGTAGGGCTGATTGACACAGTCTTCCCCTGGGGAGTCCGAGGGGTGGAGGTTGGAGGACCCCCATTCCTCCCCAAAGGAGCTTGTCCTTTAACCAAAGTATTTCCTGGCTTGTTGTGCACCAGGCCTACTCCAGTACCAATGGTGAAGCTATTTGAGCTAACTGGTGGTGGATTTGGCCTCCAATCAGGAGGAGAACTGGAAGTGGTAGGGGTGGTGATGGATTGCACTTTTTTCACACTGGATGCAAGGCCTGGGACTGGAGGTGGAGATGAAGCTGGGGCTGCAGAAGAAGGTTGAGGTGAGGTAGGATGAAGGAATTGGGGGACACCAGGCATGTAAGGAGGCCCATCATTCTGTGGAGAAGCAGGAGGTGTGTGGAAAGTATCCCCATGGACCCCTGGAGAAAAAAAAACAAAACAATTTAAATGAAAGGCAAATAGATGTTTTAAGATATATGAAAGTACTCTGCTTTGACTAATGTGTACTGGACTGTGATCGGCCTGTTAGTTGATAAAATCTTACTTGTACATACACTAAAAACTCTCCCCATTCAACAGAGGAATGCACCTTCAGCTGCACATACATCATTCTACAAACTGGAGGTCAAACATCCAACGAACAAAACATATGTTGAGTGGATGGATACTTTAAAGTTATGAATAAGTGCAAGAGACAAAACAAAACAGCTGAATCGTGGACAGAATGAAGGAAAAATAACAGATAGTAGTCACTAGTCTGGTATGTTGACAATGAAAACACCATTCATTGAGGTGGCCGAAGCAGCAAGGCCCTCATTAGCCAGTAAACATCCAGGCCATGCCCCTGAAGATGAATGCTTTAATACAGACATTCCTTTTGGCCTGCTCATCCATAATGTTGCTGCGACACTCATTCTCCAAATTCAGGAACACACAGACATGGACAGAGGACAAAATGTTCCCTATACACAGACAAATAAATTTTCAAACTTGACGCTATAAACACAAGTGATTTTTACTTTTTGGCTTAGTGTTTCCTGCCCATAACAACATGCCACCAATAATAACTTAAACCCCCATGAGACTGCTGAACCCTGTCTCCTTTCTTTTCTTTCCTCCTTTACCTTGTTTGGACAAAAGCCTTACTGCAAGCAGAATGAATGCGTGTTTTTTCTTAAATGATGTAAGAGCAGCAGTTGAACATTTACAGAGCTATGCACCACCTGCTGTAAGGCCAAATCACCGGGAAAGAATGACGGGATTGTCTAATAACTTTCTCATGCCACCCCTGCTTTTTATTTCTTCATTCCAAACCTTAATGCGCTCATCCAACCATGTGCACGGGTGGCAGATTGTGTATGTGTGTGTGAGCATCTATTAAAGTCTGTGTGTGTGTGTGTGTGTGTGTGTGTGTGTCAGATAGCATTAGGCTTCCTATGATTAATCCGCTGCCCTTGTGCTGAGCCGGGGAATTCTGCCGATTCATCACAGCTGGCCCGGGGGGGCCAGAACGAATCACATAGAGACGCGAGGAGAATGACCACTCACTGAGCAACACACAGGAGGGCTGCCAAGATTCCTACTGCTGCTCAGCACACACACACACACACACACAGCCTTTCCGCTTGCTTCTCCTTTTGTTACCTTCAATTTCCTGATTACCCCTTATCCACCCTTCTTTCATACAGTCCAGCATCCTCACTCTTGCTGTATTTCTTTTCTTTTCCTTCTGCACCACACTCCTTCTACTACATGTTTCAGAGCTTTGAGGTCTGCCGGCATTATTCTCAAAACATGGAGGCACACACTCTCACAGCCAGGTCTCTGTGTGTACTTCTATTTCTGATTGCAGAGACAAAACTAAGGAGATTCAACAGAAATTATTCGATCAGAACTGCTTTGCATGCTAATTTGCAAACTAATATGTGTGTGTGTGTGTGTGTGTGTTGACCTACCTGTGGGTGAATGGCCGTCCTTGCTGGAAAAGTTGCCCATACTGCAGTAATGGGGTTTGTCCAGTGATGGGGCCCTGCAGGTGCTTGTTGCTCTTTCACTCAGCCCACACCAAAGTGGCACTGTGGAGGTGACCTACACACACACAACCACCTACCCCCCCACACACACAGAGGATATCCTGTAAGATGATAGATGAGGTCTTGCAATGTTGTCCAGCTGAGAAATAATTTGGTGACTACAGCTCTGAGCAAGAAACCTTGGATTTCTAGAGTTAGTGGTGAACTGAGGGGGAAACTCCTGCTGCTCATTTGAATGTTTTAAGTAAATCAGCTGGTTTACACAGTGAGGTTTGATCACAGGGATGAGATCAGCCGCAGAAACAGGACACTTCACTGAGACCACATGGGACAAACAAAGCTGTTGGCATGTCAGGTTTCAATGCATCTGCATGAGAGTAAAGTGTACACGCGAGAAATGCGCCAAACCTGACACATGGAAACAACTAAACCAAGTCAGCAAAACGAATCTGAGACACGTTGATTAAAAACGAAACATCATTTTGTTTCAACGCCACAGACTCGATCCAAACTTTGACACACAAGTGTGAAAACGCGCTCAGAAAAGTAACTTTTTACGCACTGCGTTAAAATCCACACTTTTGATTTGAAAAACAAATTTTAAAAAATGAACACAAACCTGTTCGATAGTGAACAAATAAATCCTAAATCCTTTTGTTCGGAGTTTGGTGAACTCTTCTTCTCCTCCACGCTTTGCTTCTTTGAGCGCTGCTCAGAGCGCACTGCCCTGCTGCGTCTTCACCGAGGAGGAGAGGGGATGGCGCATGGAAAGAAGCGGCTGCATTTCCTTAGAGCAAAGTTTAATCCGAACATTTTACTGCTGGGGACATCTTTGATAAGAAGCCAAACCCGGATGTAAAAGAGCTCAAAAAACAAACAACAAACTTGTGCATTGATCATTGGTGACCGATAGCGCCGATAACCGCTGGATGTGTCCACTGGAGGGCACAGTTAGGCTGTGTTAGGAAGAACCTGTTGCTTCTGGGAGGTGTGGTGGCCCTTCATATCTCTTCACTGATTATGAAGCTGACTCACACAGGCCTGTGACCCACTGACCTACCCGTGCCAGGCAACTCCACGTTCACAATTCCTACTTGAACTTTACTTATACCTGCATTTCCTCGATAAAATGTATTCAACCTTTGACCGTTGAGCGTTTGGCCTCTACAGCCCAGAGAGATATGAATTTTAAAATGCTGGCACTTTGTTTAGAGCTGTGAGTGCTTCAGACTAAATTTGCATGTTTAGACTCAATATGTGCTGGAGCTGTAGATTATAAAACTAAGCATCCGCACACTCACATCTATGCAGAAGTCTTCATTGAAGATGTTTGCACAGAATTTATTTCTATAGTGGTCTGCTGTGCATCTGCTAGATTACAGATTGAAATGAGTTGTGACTTGCAGATTTAACTAGATATTTCTCATTATACAATACATTATATTAATAAGTACATTCAATCTATCCTCTATTTACTTTAATAAAAAGTTTGTAGACCAATTTTTAAAACTAATAGATTGATTGCATATAATCTAGCAGACAGTACCAGATCTTGTCCACATACATTTGAGGAATTTTGACTGAATATTGAGAATTACTATAATACTTATGTTGGTCTTTAGTATGCTAGAACACCTGTACTGTACACAACACCTGTAGATGCTTAAATGGGCTCTTTTACTGCAATCAGAAATGTAATGTGTCATCTTATTTTGTACAATCTGTAAGCAGGCAGCACAGTTTGCTGCTTACTGAGGTGACATTCAGAAATCTAATTTCATAAAATAGATCATGCAAATAAATAATAGCACATATTTCTATATAGTCTATTTTATAAAGTCTCATCAGTTTCATATCAGTTTCTTCAAGTGCCCTTTGGACATGTCAGTAGAGGTTTGAGGGTCAGTGGTCTCCTGAATGTTCACTACTGACAACAAATCTGCTCCTGAGTTAAGTGTTTTTAAGAGTTTAAGTAAGTTTTTTTTACCTCACCATAATTCACTTTAGGTGTTTAACCTCTCTGAACTTTTTCATTTTGCCATATCTTTGATATTAGATATCAACAGGCTGATGTTCTGTAGTTCATAACTAAAAGATTCTGAGGTTTTGATGAAGGTTGTGATTTTCTGGTCTCTTTAAGCCTACTTACAGCAAACAGCGTGATTGAACTTTGACTAAAAACATTAATTTTTTTCATACAAAGACCATATGTTCATAATCATATATAAACAATCTGACAGACTGGTGTGAGTCAGTGCAACAATATGTTTGTCAAATGCTTTTATTTCATAAATCTCTTCCAACAACTTTTCATTAAACATTAATTATATTGCTAACAGAACAAATCTCTCCTTCAATGGGTGCAGCTGAACTAGAGTTTGTAGACCATAACAGACTGAAATGAATAAGCAGTGATGTGTGACACCATCAACAAGCCAACACATGAATACTGTGCCTTCAAACAATCCTTGTATTTCAGATATTCCCTTTTGTCAGTGTACTGTCTTGGCAGTTCCCCCTCATAAACTGTACAATGCTGAGCGAAACAGGAAGCTTGCTGCAGTGAGGAGACAAGCCCTCCCTCACTCTCTGATTGAGATCAATAGGTTTCCACAGTGCTCTGTGCTCACTGTGCACCACTGCAGTATAGAGAGAATCCATCAAAAGCAGCCAGGTGCATTACAACACCTCCAGCCCCCACCAACATTTTAAATTTCACACTCATGCAAGCGCAATGCCTGCATGTGACTTTAAAATGCAGTTCAGTGCCAGCATGGCAGAACTGATGAATATCATGTTAAGTACATACATGGATCTAAATCAGTTGTTCCTGAAAGATTTTATAACTAATAACTAATTTACCCTGTATTTTTCCTTCAGGCGTATATGACAGAGTATCCTGTTGTTTTAAGGCCATCACAACCCCATTATGAAATTGTTTATGGGTGTCAGTCCCTCTGTAGTAAGGTGACCAATTGTTCAGCACCTGATGCCAGTTGGAACCATTAGCCCCCTCTGCTGAATGGATTATGACCATTTTGTTGGCGACCTACTGTGCTAGCGTTCAGGAGGGCCACTACTGGGGCTCTAAAAACTCCCAACAACTAGCTGCTGATCCAATTTGGCAGACACACAGGGATGGCTCTTCAGTAATGAAAAACTGGATTACAAGGTCTGGCTGACCTCTACATGATTGAATACTTTCTTGCAATCCTCCAATTTCAAAACTTTCAGAAATTCTAGGGAACTTTCTCATCGTCTCGCCTGTCAACTGCTTGTGGAGAATATAAATTATTTCTGGTCACTTGTGTCACCATGATATCTGAAATGCAATCAGTTTGCAAATTTTCAGTCAAAATAAGAGGCTGTAAAGACAAAAACAGTATGACCCTGTGCCGTCAATAAGGCACAGCACGCATTCTCAACCACACTCAGTGTCTCGCCAAATCTCAAGTCCCTTTTCACTGCTACATTTTTAGTGTAAACACAAATGGAAACACTAATCCCATAAACTATAAAGTCATGGATCACAGTGGGATGAATGGTGGACACTGCAGGGGGAATGGTACAAAAATGGGATGCACAGAGACTGTTATGCCTCTCACGGGTCCTTGTCTCTTAATACCAGATTAGATGAATGACTATGTGTGCCAGGTATGATTCTCCACCTGGGGTAATCCCCACAGAGGACAACAGGCTGATCCAGGAGGAATCACCACTTTACGTTTCCTGCCTGCCACCCGCTGTGTCTGTAAATTAGGATTCATAATCCAGCAAGGTGTATTTGTGCAAGTGTTTAAATGACTTAGGTTCCAATGTTAACGTACCTAACTTTTAAGGGTTTTCCATGCACTCTCTCGTTCTGCTCTTCTTCCACCACTCTTACCCATGCAGAATTCAACTTTTATGAACACAGGAAGCACCAGTCACTGATTCAGCCACAAAGCCAACCTGTGTGTTCCGCCACTGTCACTTGATTGACAGTCAATGCCAGATCGCACCAGCAAACGCCAAGGCTCGTTGATAGATGGCACCTGCACCTCCTCAGAGGAAATCAATTGAAGTCATGGGCAAGGGTGGGCTGCTAAAGCATTTACACATGGCTGTCTGCCTGGGGAGGGAAGGGGAGAGAAGGGGAGGTGATTGGGAGGGAGGGAGGGAGGGCACAGAGAGAGGTTTGCCAACCATCTGTGTACGGAGGGGCACTGCCAAGCGTCAGTCCCATTTACGCTATCCCTCAAAAAGACACACAATGTCTCCAAATTAAACATGTTAGCTCCTTCAAAATACATTCAGCAACAGTCTTCGGGAAGTTCCAGCATCATTACATACTCATCCAATCATTCATATTGCTCAGCGCCCTCTCTAATATTCTATAGAGTCTAATATTAGTGAGTAATTGATAGTTGATGTTGTACAAGTTTCATGACTCATTATTACAGTAAGACATCCAACTTAATGCCAACACAAAGGTTGAGGTCCACACTTGCACATCATCAGAGAGCACATGGGCCACATTAGTGCAATGGGCCAGCATAGCTACAATCTTAAATGTGTATAAGTGTAGTTACCAGAACTCAACCTTTGATATTGGCCAAACTATACCCAATCTAGCATCACAGGTTATTTCAAGGAAATTTCTGGCCCACAAAGGAGGGAGGTGGGACCTCCTGGCAGCCACCAGCCCGGCGATTAACATCCAGGAAGGGGGCCTTATGAGCTGGTGTTCCCACCATGCTGGCATCAGTGTGTGAGCCAATCAACTGCAGCACACGTGCAGAGGGCCTGTGGTGGAGAGCCAACTGCCTGGAGCTGTAGCCACACATCCCGATTCCCACAGCCCCCAGCAGCATAGCCATGCCGGGCATGGTCTTCTCAACTGGAGGCATCACAGACACATTATGGTAGGCCTGTGTCTGAAAGGGAAGAAAATGAAGGTTGAAATGTGATCACAGGAATGTTGGATTTCCAAAAGTATTGTATGAGTAATGAAAGACAAATAAACTGCATCACACTATCCAAACTGTCCCAATCAAAGCAGTCCAGAAATAACAAAACGTTCTGGCAAACAATGACCCAAAAAATCATGATTTGTTAATGTCCAAAGTATGCATGGTTGCAGATCGATTTTAGGCCTACACAGCACAGAAGGACAACACGCCTTGCAACCCTTTTTGCTAAAAATTTGTCTGCATCAAATGAGTGAGCTACAATATGCTCACCTCAGCCCCCATCCTATCATGCCCTCCCCTCCATTCCCACAGAGATTAAAAACTCATCTTCTCTCATTTACTAAATCGCAGTCTGTCTCTTTTGACAAACAAAAGATTTGTCTATTTTGCGACATGGGCAATTTCCTCTGTGGGCCTTTGACAATTATAAAGAGCATAGAGGAGCAAATAATAGAAGCTTCATAGTTTCTAATGGAGCTGTGTCACAGACAGTTAAGAAGCTATTCCTGTAGCTCATTCACCCAATAGCCGTTTCCATTTACAATGCAATGGACTGTCACAGGCTTGGATTTCTCCATTGTTTGTGATAAATGCCACCAAAAAACTACTTGTGTTTTGTGAGCTAAAACAAAAGGCATCATCCTATAGTTACGGGAACAGGATGCTGGAACAAACTCAGATTTGTGAATGGTTTGTATATAATATGATCGCACTATACTCCATCATCTGTTGAGACACTTAACCGAAGAAATGGTTTCATAATGGCAGAATAAGACTTAGTGAAACCAACTTACTGTAAACACTCCGTCTCTGTCTATAAACCTCTGTACATACCCATAAAACCAGTACCTTGCAAACACTTCATTACATCAATGGCTGCTCTCAGAACTGTCAACATTATTTTATCTGCCACTTTCTTCTACTCCTTAAGGGCCAGTAGAGACAGAGCATGCTAAGCACTGTGTAATCTAAACTTCAAATCAAGACATTGAGAGGGCTTACTTTTTGTTTTAAAGAGCTTCAATCAAAACAAGTTACTTGATGTGGAAAATTTGCAATAAAGTGCAATTCACTAAGATCATAACATCCAACTTCCAGTGACTCAGCACTTCTATGTTGCTGTTACCCAGCACTATAGACAGCTTTAGTGTAATTATGCATCTGAGAGAAAAAAACGCAGCACATGAAGAAACATTCTGTAGCTGGTTAAAGTATCTCTCTGACTTTTAATCTCGTTCACCTTCATGAATGTGAAAACAAAGAATTGAACTCACTCACCTGGAGCAGCCTGATGTAGCCCGGGGTCAGTCTTGGGACTCTGAAGAACATTTTGGAGCGCTCTATAATGGTGTTCCTGTGTTAGTTAGAGACACTTGGCACTAACACTCAAGCTCCTCTTCCTGGACTTCCCGGGCCGGGAAACCCACTAATGGAAGGGTTTGTCCCGGTGTGGGCTTGGACACTTCAACCTCTGCTCAGCTATCTGATGCAGGACAACCTGGTCAGCCCTTATAATGTCTCCTTCCTGTCTTTACATAGCACAGACTGCAGGTGGTGTGTCTAAGGGGATTACAGGAGTTGGCACACACTGGTCTAAACAGAAGGAAGGTGGTAGGGAGTGCAGTGCTGGGTCATTCCTAAATATTGAGTAGACAGAATTTCAGTGAAATCAGATGGAAATGATTTTGTTGTGGGAATTAATTATTTCTAACACGGTTTTATACACTTACACTGTATGATTAATAATTCTGATGATTATGAAGGTTTATATGTATGTAAATGTGTCTGATATGTAACAGTGCAACACAGTTAATTATATTAAACATTTGCCACACTGTGATAAATATCTATGTATAAAAGAATATAAAATATTCTTATATCCATTATTATGATGTGATTATTTCAGCCACCTCACCCAGTCATAATACAGTGTATTAATCTATGTATATGGTTAATGTGTGGAGAATTGAGTGTATTAATCTATGTATATGGTTAATGTGTGGAGAATTGGAGGGGTGTTATACAATTTGGGAGCAGTGCGCATACTGTAATTTTCAACGTTTTTGATTCTGTGCAGAACATTTACAGGATTTCGATGCATGCTTCCAACATTTTCTGTCTGTTTTAAGGGGGTCTGACATCAATACAAAAATGAATGAAACTAATTCAGGTAAAGCACAGCACATCAGCATCAGGTGGAACTGATTTCTTACTTCAGCAGTTCGTTTAATAGCTTCGTACAGAATACCCAAGTCATTTGAAGTTAGAACCACTAGTACCCATTTGAATCTGCCAAGTGGGTTGATTTGGATGTTTTTCTGTTGATGTTGAGAATGGCTTCTCCTGCCATGTCAGCAAATTTCTTTAAGCTTTAATATCCTCGCTGGCCTCGGGGTCCTCTACTCCGAGTGAGGTCTTATAATGAGGTAGCTGTGCTGATAACGTCTCTCTCTCTCACACACTGAAGAGGAATTCTCTCCAGTGAGCAGCCAACAATGACCTTCCTCTCATCTCTGGTAATAGGACCCAATTCTGCCTCCCAACTCATGCATCCATGAATAATCTCAAACCCTAGTATTAGTACTGCAAAGTCATGGTGGTAGTGAAACTTGTGATGCCCACTGGGTTTTATTCACAAAAAGAAACCATACAGCATTTAATGTACTATTGGAGAGAAATCAAACCACTACTGACTTCAGTGCTAGAAAATATAAAACAGGCATCATATTAATAAGAGTCTACATGCTAGTGGCTTTATGAAGTTGTATTTCGGCAGAGCTGTGCTTTGAGCACAGATTTAAATTTTGACATGAGTACTACATGAAAAGTTAAGCCTGCAATAGTTTTTTTTTTGTTGGCCTTAGAAACAAGTTGTGAACCCAACATATTTTCACCTTCAAAGCTGATATAGAAACTTCTTTCTGATCACCTGCTGAATTTAAGTCCAATATTGACCAACTTTTTGGTCTCTACCAACTCCTGAGGAAAATACCTGGCTTTTTAGCTGTTAAATGTTCCACTATTTTAATTGGCCATTTGTAAGCTGTGTCTGTCTTAATCTTTTGTGCCAATTACAGCTGCCTTCTGTGGAGTAGTAACTGTAGTTGTAAAGCAATGATCTGAAATGCTAAAGCTCTGTAAAGCCGAGAAGAATTGCGAATTCAGGTGGTAATTCTGTGTCGATTTGATAACCAAAGTTTTTACAATTCATCCCGAGGGGGACATCTCAATGTCTGTACCAATGTCATGGCAATCCATCTGAGAGTTTTTAAGACACTTCTCTAAAAACCACAAGCGTGTACCTCATGATGATGCTCGATGAAACATCAGCAGTCACTTAAGTTCTGCTGCTTGACTTCAGGGAATAAGAACATTATGTAATTAACATTAGCAAAAGTACTGACCCACAGGCAGGCACGTGTCTTGATAAGGCTTACTTATTCCATTCACTCGTGAAAATTGGACAACTGTCATGCTTTCGACATCGAAGGAAAAAAGCTGAGTGAAAAATAAGTAGAAACTCCATATATCAGTGTATATCCTACACCGCATCACTGGTTATTTAAGCATCCCAGGCAATGTGCTCTCTGCCCTTATTGTCTCCTCTGGCTAATGTTTGCAGAATGAGCCCATGAGCTTCCATCAGACAGCACCTGGTGTGTCCATCCATGAATAGAGGCCACAGATGGCGGCCCTCATGTTAATTTTGCACCACTATAAATACCACAGGGACACTCAAAAGAGCTGTGTGTTAACAGTCTGCAGTATAACCTACTGGTGTCTACTGGTGCATCCCAGCTCCTGGTATAAGCTGGTACGTGACAGACAACTATCGCTCAGGACGTCACAATGGCGCCGTCCAGCTGAGATAATTCTTTTCCTGAACTTATCCCCTGGCATTGAGCTACGGGTAAATGTATTAGAATAGCTTATCTCAGCTGTAGACAGGTATGGTGATACAGAAGGTTAAGCTACTCACTCCTTGGGTGGTACCGGTTCCCAAGGTCTATCAACAACATAGCGTGGTACTAAACTGAGAATACAGTTAGATAATAGCAAGTCGGGATCATGTAATGAGACTAGTGATTGTCCATTTATAGATCTGCTGAGACACCATTAGTACCATCAGTATGACCTCCCTGAAGACTATTAATTAATCAAATGCAGTTAGGTGAACAGTAAATTTGAAAAGGCATAGCATTGAATAGCAACTTGGTCAGAAATTGGTTCGTGAGGAGAGCACTGTAGATAATTGAGGAGCTATTAGGTTAACCGACTGGGTTTAAATGTCATAACATCTGCAAACAACACTGGAGTGCCGACAGAGCTGACATTTGCTTCTCTGGCAATTAGGGGGTCAGATGAGGAGGATGGGTGTTATGTTAATACCAATTAAATGCTTGATTTATTTGAACTACATAGAACTCTAACAAACAGGGAGGTAAGTAACAGGGAGGTCGATAATGACAACATCGAAGCTTATTCGTGGTGGGCGGAAGGATTCGTCCAGGTCAGGATTAACTGGCTTTGTTTTCTTACACAATAAAAAGGCATACAAATGAATGGAGACAAAGGCATAGATCAAAAAGAAAAAAATATTTAATTTAAAAAAATATATTTTAAATGTCATTACTTAAGCTCCAACACTGTGGAATAAACTTGTGATGGAATACAGTGGAAATAAGTCATGAATCAGTCGAGTCTATGTTTCAGTTTGACTGACAACCTCATAGGTGCACTGTAGAAAGCCTGGTCTTCTTGTCTCCCTGCATGGGAAAAATGTCTGTGATCCAGTACCGGAACAGTGAAACAACTGCAGTGGTTTCATCTAAAAAACACAAAGAGAGCAACATTTCAGTTCCAGCTGAGACTGCTGCTGACAACACAATACCAGAGGAACAGTCAGAGTTTTCACCAAAGGATCTCCAGTGTTCAAATCCACTTCCTACCTGTCTGCATGTCGACATTCAACCTAACACTGAGTCTTTCTTTTTCTTCTTCTTAAAAACCTTCATTCTATTGAACATATTCAGAACAGTATAAAGTGGTGCAGTCAAGCTGATGTCATTTATGAGCGGAACTCCAGGGTGCAGTAAAATATGCTCAAAGAAAACCTGCTTTAGACCTGCTCCTGCACTCAACTGATTGCCACTGTGAAGGCAGGGTGATAAGAGTGAGGAGAGCTTCAGTGAACTCAGTTAAAGAACATAAAAAAAAAAAAAAGCACACCTCTTTACAAGCACACGGATTACCTCCTGCATAGCAGTGGATGTGGATAACATTAAAATACAGAATGCTACACTAAAAAAGTGGAACGAAAAATCAAACCATCTTAAATTGTCATATAATAATAATGAGGAATCGTGAAATTACAGCACGGATGACGGTGCTTTTGCCTAAAATGCTAAGGTAGCAAAGTAAATCTTTACAAACTACATTCATTCACAACCTGCTGGTGGAGTTTTATTCACACAGCAGCATTTAGAAAGACTGAATTGAAGCATAACTCGTGCAGTATGAGGTGGGTGTAAAAAGCTTTCAGGCAGGTGTGGTGCAGGATAGGCACGACTAAAGCAGGCTCTATTTTGCGGGCTCTAGCATCCTGTTTTATGACGCTGTGTTGTCTTGGCAGACTGCATTGCAAATGATCATTACGGAGACTGATAGGCAGAGACAAGCGTCACTTTGTGGCCGCCGGTATGGCAATGGCCTGAATCTCCTGTCTGGTCTCTCTCTCTCTCTCTCTCTCTCTCTCCATTGCTTCCTTTGTGTGTGAACAACCTCACACACATACACTTGTGTGTGCGTGAGAGCAGCAAAGTCCCTGCTGATCCTATTATGCAGCCAACTAGCCAACCATGCAGACGCACAAACATGCACAGGTGAGAACGCGTCTGGGGACTCGTGAGAGATTTTGGCAGAGTAGAAGCAGGATGAACAAGTTGAAACATGTTAGTTAACTCATACCTGTGTGTGAGACGTAATATGGACAAGACCAGATCAAGTATTGCCAATAAAGGGCAGGTGTGTGCAGGTAAAGACGCATGAAGGCAAGTAAGGGCAGGTATAAACAGGTGAACAATAAAGATCTATGTAAGGGCACATAAAACAGAAGGCAAGAAGGGACAGACAGAGGCATGTATTAACCTGCAGGGGCAGGTCATTGAAGTGCCTGAAGCAGAACCCAGCAAGAGGAGGCCAATGCGCACAAGGATGGGCATGAATGCATGTCACAAGCATGGAGCAGCAAAGATTTCGCTTTCGTGTGATGGAACATTTCATGACACGATGCGTCACTGACCTGCAGACATTGAAGATGTGTTGTAGAGCTTCTCCAGTGCCTTTTCAAGTTCATCCGTCTGTTTCTGCTGAACAAAGGCCTTAAGAGCGTACAGCTGCTTCAGAACAGAGGCGGGCTTGCGTCCACTGGCTATGCCGCTCAGGAGGTCGTCCACTACTCCAGACAGGAGATGAAGCTTGTCTACACGCAACGAGGCTGAAGGAGCATAGAAGAAGAATAAGACGTGAGAGGTGGTTTGTTAATTCAAGAATCTGAATTTAATATGTTATCTAACATCAGAGATGCAGCTGTTTAAGACACATTCATAATTTTTTTTTACTTTGTTTTTTCAAACCGCCTCCAATACACGTAAGTGTCTAGACTCTGTGTCATCACAATAGAAAAACATCAGCAGTTTATTATTTCATTTACAAACCAGACTGGGTGCATCTTATATCTCTGCACTCTCGCCATTTATTCTTAGTTTAGCTCATTTACACTGCTGCTGTACCAGGTACTGAGGAGCCTTTCTCCTATTTTGCACACAAGTCATGGCTTAATCTTCAGCACACCCTGCAGCTTAATGAACTTGTTTTTCTGGGTGAGTTCAAAGCCCTGATTAAAAAACTCAGTGACTGAAGAGAGCGATGGCTTTCTGCTTCAGCTGAATGTTTTGTCAGTCTGCCACAAATCATCCTCATACTAAACATGACTTGCAGCCTCTATAATAACTAAAACACTGTAACTTGTAACGGTGGACCATCATGGATCGGCTTCCTTTAAAATATTACAATCTTTTAGCACGTGAGCGCTCAGATGCAGACAAGCCTATCCATCTACTATATTCTAATGGCAGTGCAATTTTAGCTATTACACTTCCATCCAATTACTGACGCTATGTTTTTGACTGCTTGTTTTGTTCATGCTGGCAACGTCACATCGTGTCTCAAAGAAGCAAAGATGGGCAGTGAATTCTGTACAACAGTTTTCATTAAAAGGCTTTCAGCATTTGGCAGAATTCAATTATGTGTTTACAAACTTCATCTTAGAAAGGCCTGCAGCTTTGTGCATCATAGCACCAAAAATTAATCAAAATCAAGCTATTCCTTGGCAGGGTGTCAATTTTCCAAGTATTAACATTAAATGAGCACAAGCTTTAGAAATGGCTTCAAGCTTTAGTGCAGAGAACAGCTGAACCAGCTGATCCAAAAAGGCTAGCACCGCTCTGCTTAATACTTACAGTCTGACATATAGATTTCCATTGTTGTCCTGAGGAAGTCTGATACCTCAGCAGCTCTCCTCTTGTTATTTTCCTCCTCCTCCTCCTCGCCCTCCTCCTCCTCCTGTCCATCTTTTCTGTATGTGAACTCCAGAGCAGCAGTCCGTGGCATCAGCCCCGTGGAGAGCAGCTTCTCTTTGTGCCGTTTCTTCTTCAGCTTCCTCTTCCTGTTTTTGCTAATGCACTCTCCTCTCTCATCCACGGGCATCTGGATCTGACCTGAGCTGGACTCTATCACTGGATCTTTCCCAGAGTCTTGATGGAGCGATGGTTTCCTTTTCCTCTTCCTTCTCCTCCTTTTGTGCTCTTCTTCTTCCTCTTTATCTTGGTCTTCATTACTATCATGGACGCTCTCCTCTGTGGGCAACAAGATCTTGATTAGGATCAAAACATTGTGAAACTTAAACAGTCTTCATATGCACCCCTACTTCACTCCAAGTCACAATCGTAATTGTCAGATTCTTCTGTTCACATTTTTAAAGGAACAGATTCTGTGCCACTTTCAACAGCTGGATGAGGAAGATGTGCCTACAGAACAGTAGGGGGTTTGAGTCCCAGCAACGTCCAATAATGTGCCGCTGAGGGCTAAGAGACTGCAGGTTTCCTCCCATGCCAATCACCGTACCAGCTGATTCCAGTAATTAGATACTCTGCATTGTAGCTGATTGCATTCTCATCAGCAAAATCAGTTGCCGACTGAAAAGGAACTTGCTGAATCTCGGCAAACACGTGGAACAAACTTAAGAAATAAACAAAGCCAGGACACAACAGGTGGAGTATCAGAGTTTAGTCCATGAATCCACCTGCATAGCCTCAGCTTCATTGACATTTCAGGCTGACTGTGGAGGTTTGACCGGTATGATCGTCCGTTGGCGGCTGCAGCATGACGTTGTGCTGCGTTTTTTCCTAAAGCTGCAATCGGCTCAACTTCTCCGCTGCAGGTTGCTCCATGACGTCCGCAAACCCTGCATCCAAGACGGACAACGCCCACTCGAATGAATGGTAAAAGCGCCATTTTGACAGCAGCACCGGATCCTGTCTGAATGTACTTTTATGGTGTTAAGTAATGGCAAAGATATTATGTCAGAGTGTTGTTAACCTTTGAACTTTTGGTATAACTTCATTGTTTATGTATCCCACTAAACATATGTGTTGCTGCATTAATTTTTCAAGTTTCAGCCACAACCACTGCCGGTATGGAGTCATATAAACATCCCATCAGTGTTGAGTCTCTCACTAACCGTGAGCCCATAAAGAAACTGAACTCTCGCTGGCTGAGAGGCTTTCTCTCCACTTCGTCACACCTCCTCTCACTTAACAACTCAAGAGACGTCGAGAGGTCAGAGATCACCAGCTCCCATCAAATTCTTAGTGACCCGTTCACGCTGCCGAGCAGTGAACTGGCTAGCAGCCAGAACATAATGCAGCTGAGAAAGTGGCAGAGCAACACCGACCAATACTGAAAAGCAATTCGAGAGGTAGCCACTGTTCGATTTAGTCTTACATGGTCGATGACAAACTAAAGTCACTTACAGGACTTGTCTACGGGAGGTGAAAATGAACTTGAACTTCAGTGCTGACATCACTGCTGTATTTTTGTTTCTTGTCTGATAGACCATCTGGCCAGCGCTGTCCTGTTTGCTGCACTGAGTCACATCTTTTCCAGAGTCTGTATAAATATGCTCTATTTATGGTGATCATTTTATTAATTTTGTCACTATTTGGTAGATTAAAAATGAACCAAAATATTTAATCAACGATGTGTTGCTCAGCATAGAGGAAAAGAGAATTACATCAAGCTTCATTAAGAGCCGCATCAATCATACAGTAGATATCAAGGAACTGAAAAAGAGTAAGAGAGAATCATTTTTGTCGTGGCATGATAACTTAAAGAGACAGTAGTGCACATTCCGGTAGTTTCCCTCTGGTTAAAAACGCCAGCATATAATTATGGAAGAAGCTTTAGATGACTTATGTTTCATGTCCCTGTCTAAGACTACATCCTCAGACTGCACTGCAACAGTGCAAACGCAGTGTGGATAAACGCTGAATAATTCCATAATCATTACTGTATCACACCAATCTGCTCTCTCTTTAATATTATATTGATGGATTTAGTTTCATGAAACCTTTATGAATCCCAACCCAAGCAGACTTTAAACAGGACTTTGGATTGCAATTGTTCTATCAAGGCGTGCTGCCCACTAAATCAAAAAAATGTGATTCAATTACGGCGCTGTTAGGCTGACGAGTGCAATTAATCAAACTTAACCTTGTGATTCATTGTAGTGGGCACCTTTAGACACTGCGCTGTCTCAGCCAACAAATCTCTTCTGTTTCATTCACAATGGTAAAGCAGAGGCCTGTCAGGTGGATGGAGGTCTGTATTAAGGAAGGTGATGGGTACAGAGACAACACGTGTAACGAGCCAAGACTCTTATTAACGTATGATTATTCTACCGGTACAGGCCAAGAGGAAGTGCAAGCAAAATAAACTGTTTTTAATTATGAATATCAACTTCAGTGTGTGTGATTTATGTTTGAATCAAACTGCCAGCCAACTCTATTCATCACAGGTCAAAAACATCTTGACATTAACGTCAACTCCCAATCCTGAATCGACGAGGGGTGTAAAAGTTTACCCTGACAAACAATACATTTAATAGACAAAGTAAAAACCTCCCAGGCTCAAACACCATCTGTGCCGCATTCATTCAAGTTCTCCTCAGTCCAGAAACACAATTGATCATCACATCTGTTTCCCTTAGCTGGTGGTGTGGCAGAGACAATCCAGAAGAGTGACTTTAATAGAGTGTGCCAACCTGGAGAAACCCCACATGCCGTAAATCTCCTAGCTTTATGGCGCACATCGCAAGTACATAAACGTAAGATTATCGTCGTCTTACCAGCTGGGTCTTCGGCACTATTTACACTTTGTAGCTGGGGGAGTGTGACTGATTTCTCTAAATCCGTCTTGTAGTCTGGTGGAGGAGGTAGAACCGTGTACATCCGCCTGCCTAGATTGGCTGCACTCTGTGTCTTCCCTGCATCTGCTGAGACAGACATGGCAAATAAAAGAAGGTAAATAAGTCCCAATGGTAAGAGCAGCAGGGTGGCAGCAGTTTGGCACGTATGGTGAGTTGATATGTTAATGTCTGCAGTTTGAAAAAGAGGATCAAAGGGAGATGCCAGAAATTAAAGATTGCTCTTGTGTAAGCAGCAGGTGTGTGAACAGAATATAATCTTACCAGCGGCCGTGTCCTCTTGAGAGGCTTTTCTTTTCACATTTTTGGCTAGGGTCTCTACAAAGCGTGGTGGGCTGGGCTCCTTCTCCAATTTGGGAGCTGCTGGGTAAAGCTTCTGGAGTACTTTGGATTCAAACACTAATTCATAACACAGAAAACAAAAAAACACACAGGAACATGAGTGGAAAGAGGTATTATTTTATAAAAACACACAGGAACATGAGTGGAAAGAGGTATTATTTTATCGTATTTACTATTGCTTTTTTGATATTTTATTATGTATATTTTGCTTTATAGTATATTTTTATTCTTTGTTGTCACTTGTCACTTTGTGTAATGCTGCTGCTGCACTATAATTTCCCAGCTTGGGATAAATAAAGTATATCTATCTATCTATCTATCTATCTATCTATCTATCTATCTAAAGAGGGTGGAAGTAAAGACACTGGCATGTTACAAGTTTAACAATGCAATACAGTTGGAGTGTGGAGTGGGATCATGTTGCACAACAAGTTGAACCTCGTGTGTGTTTCCAGTGTAAACAAAGGATGCAGTCAGTGAAGCAGGCGAGGTGCTGCTTTATGGATCATAATGAGACAATAACAACAGCACAGCACCCCTGAATACACGTCCACTCACTTAATTTTAAGTAATGTTGCCACTACAGTCAAAGCTGACGCTTATATTTAAGAAGTCAGCGTAACCTGCTGTCCACTAGCGGAACACGTGCGTTTGTTTACAACGTAGCTGCAAACACGAGACTTAGCCACGCAGCCTAACAATACAGGAGCTACTGTATGAGATCATATAAATAATGACAATGCTCACCTTCTTTTCTATGTGCCATATTGACACATATATATATTTAGTCGTCTGAGTGCGAGCGAACGGAAACTTCAAATCCTGTGGCTAAAGCTAACTCAGCTAGCTGAGCTAGTTTCTAAAAACAGCACACAGCGATGACGTAACGCAGCTGAAGACATTCAGACTTTAACAAAAATAAAAAATAAACCTGTCGGGTACGCCTGTCAAAGTGCAGTAATGCTGTGAATCCTCCTCCACTCAGTCCAGCAGACTCGACCCCACTCTGTCTCTGTCTCTGTCCGCACAGGAAGAACTCACTGTCCGGTTCGAGTCCCGCCGGGTCACATTCAAACTAATGGCAATTTAACTTATTATCACATTTTAGAAGAGACACGTGGCCTTTATACTAAACATCTATACATTGTTTTAATCAGTGGGATCCACGCTTCAAATCGGCTTATAAAGCAGCTTGTTCAACATAGTGTGTGGATTGTGTATTTGATGAAAAGATGCAGTTTCAGCGACACGAATTAGGATGTAAAGTCAAGTTTGCATGCGCTTTTAAGCGCCAAAACGATCAATCCCGTTTTATTTCTGTGCTCGGTTTTAAACTTTCCTGCATGCATCCTCCGTGCATGAGTGTGATGTATCAGACTAGAGCTCCCCGTGTGTTCGAGCCCTGTAATGACAGCGGTTTTGTTTGGGGCGTGCGCACACCGAGCCAGCTGTAGGACGGGGTGGGAAGCGAGATGTGAATACAAAGCAGGCGCCTCATGGCTCAGCATCAGCACCGGGTTGAGTTAGGATTTGCGCACCCTCCAAACTTGGCTTGGGACCTCAGCATGTGAACGGGCTTTGCAGGAGGAGGATCCACCTAGAATGTCAGCTCTGAAGAAGGTAAATCCCTCCCTTTCTCTGTCTTCTTGATATTTGAGCACATATTTAACTACTACCAATGTGCAGGATTCAAACATTGTATTTGATCTTTCTACAGTAAATGAGAAGATGTATGCAGTAGTGAAAAATGGGTGTGTGTTTGAGCAGTTTGGTTGCAGGATTTTCTTAGTTGTGTAAGATAATCAGACTTTTGGACTATTTGCTTTTTCAATGCATTATAAAAACCCTTCTGTTATCATTTAAACTATATTAAGTAGCATAATGTAATTTGCTTAAATATGATCAGCCATCATAATAAACAAAATACAATTTGATGTTTGCATGACTTGTGCACGCTCTGATTTGCCTCATGGATGTCGTTCCCGCTCTTATAAAGAGGAGGCTTGGATGAGGAGCAGGCATTAAAAAAAGCTCCTCTTAGTAGAAGGTTAAGTTCTCAAATGGGCATTAATGTCAGGTTTGATCTTCCCCAGACTCCTCCTGTTGTGCACTGTCATGTAATACTGTACACCAATGCTGACTGTAGTCTCTGTGGGTGGATGGGCTTCACTGACTGTGTCTTGACAGAAAGCCCAAGCCCAGCACCAAACATCCTGAATGAGAGTGGAGCTCTGGAGGAGTTGTAGGTAATGTAAGAATCAAGGGACTACACAGACCTGTGTAAACATGTTACATAACACCTTGCAGTGAACAAAAGCATTGAACAGCGTATGCACAATACCCACAAGGCTTCGGATTATTCAAGTAGTGAAACTTGTGAATGGGTGATTATTACTAGTGTAGATCAATCAAGCCTCTTTTCTTGTTGAGTGATGCTGCAAGATTAGAAATAGTTAACCGCCTGTGTGTGTGTGTGTGTGTGTGTGTGTGTGTGTGTGTGTCAAAAGCTTGTCATCACTGTCAGTTGTGCACTGACACATCATATTGTTTAAGATTCAGCGCATTTGCACGTATCAGTGTCTCAGCTCTATGATTGAGCGCACAGAAAAAAGGGGAAGTTGTATAGAATGGTGCCGAATCCACAGCAAATACACAAGCACTCAGCACACACTGTGAGTGACAAAATGCTGGCTGCCAGCACTCACATAGTCAGACATCATAATCACAGAGGTGCTAAAAATAGTGGACCATATTCATTGCAATGCTTTAGAAGCTCAATAGAGTTATTGCTGTACACCCTCCTGGCTACAAGTTTTATCAAGGTACTTGACGATGCTGTAATCCTACCTTTCTCAATAATATAAAAAGTCTTTATTTTTAGACAGTAGTGGTCATCTGGTCTTTCTTCATTGACACACAGCTGCTTGGGTGAAACTTTGACGTGTAAGCGATGGTTGTTTTTACCCTCTAGCCTCTGAAACGAAGGGTGCGTCGCAAAGCAGTTCATACATGGAAACTGCATTTCCTGCCATAGTAACACAAGCGTGTTTTATTTTGGTTCTTAGAAAAGTATCCCGTGTTCATTCATTATGCAGGTGGAGAGTAGTGCTAGAGAGGCAGTGGTAGCAAGCATTGAGGAGAAATGCAATTACTTTTAATCAATAAGGAGGGCATCTGAGTGTGTGTGTGTGTGTGTGTATGCATATTGTGTATATCTAAAAGAGAGGGGATCTGTGGGTGGACAGATGCCAGGTGGCAGGTGAGAAATTCATATCACCTTTATAAGTCCTTATGTGACTGAAAAATAAATTACTTGTCACTTACCAGCTCCTGGGGAGGTGGCACCTTTCACCCCCACCCCTCCTCTCCTTTAAACCAGTCTGTCAATGAAAGCCTGATGATTCATGTGAGATGGAGCAATCTTTACTCGTCTTACCAGGCAAGATGAGACTCATTAAAAGCTGCCACTTATGTACAAAGAATAAAGAACAACAACAAAAAAACAAAAACAAATTGCAAACTGACACCCTCAGATGCTCTATTGGAATTGAAGGTAGCTTCTCTCGGGATATTTCCAACGCTGCTGTCAAATTGCTCGTGAACACGTCAATGCCCACAAAAGCAGACTCTCGCAGAGTTGTCAATGGGATGCTCGTGTGGACTTTGCCTACTTGGCAGTGACACGATAACGCTCTCATAATCTGTTTGAAGATGCATAGAAAACTTGAAATGCTACATTTATGCGTGTGTACATGTCATTTCGGGCCACATGGGGAGCGGTGGTGAATGTAGACTAGTCTGAGTAAAAGTCAGTGATGAAACATTCAGCAGGCTCTTCTTCATCCACTCACCGTGCATTACTTTCTCCCTCAGTGTCCCATTCGTCTCATCCTTCTTTTCTTTCACTTTAATACTTTCTCTTACCTAATCACGCACATGCATCTTCTTTTGTCTCTCTTTTATTTCGTCATACCTTCCCTGATGAATGCCCTCTCCCCTTCATCTGTAATAGTTTGGCTTCAGTAGAGGGATGCGGAGGGAATGGATGGGACAGAGCTTTATGAATCTAATAATGCATGAGAGCCAAGTGTGTGTATTGTGTATATACAGTATGCATCTGTGTATACTGCTGCACTACTCAGTTAATCACCTTTGTGCTGCGGTGGGCACAGATCTTTCTGATGAGTGGGTGTCCTTACACTCTCTCAGTTACCGCTATAGCTGCTACATAGCCAGGTCAGATATAACTCATTACAAAGTCTTTTAGCTGTTTACCTATTAGCTATTTGTATTTCTATCCTAACTAGACAGTCATATTTGAAGCAGTTATATTAAAATTTATTATGATTTTACCAGGAAGCTTATGTCAGCCAGATTGGTGCATTTTCATCCTAACAGCAGCTGTCCTTTGAAAGCTGGCACAGCAGCGATACTGCCCGTGTCTCTTGTCAGCTGCATGCCTTTGAAACTATCTTACTGGAGACAGTGTTAAATCATGTAACGGTCTAAAGGGAATTGTAATTTTGCCACCTAAAGCTCACAGTGTTAACACTGTCAAAATGTGAAATCTAATACTAATGCAAGTGCAAGACCTATATAACCGCAAGTGTACTTGAGGTCCTGTAATACCATTGCTGTTGACGAATGGCCCAGCTCTTTTATAACCAAATCTTTACCAGACCCTTTAGACTGAGCAGTGATCTTGAATATATCATGTAATAAAATGGCCCACTCCAGTAAAAGACATCAAGGCAGCAGAAGTTTTGATTGAGACAGGTTGATTGAGCTTCAGAGAATTACTTAGTGCTTTAATCGTCCAAGCGGTTTAACATAACTGCTGCTATTTCCATGAATACAGCACACCAAGGTGCATTACACCTTTTCTTCCTGCAGCTTTGGGGATAGGCCCTCATGGCAACGTTATAGGTTATTCTTGTAGATAATCTGCTAATGCACCACCCTCGAGTTTTAGGGAAAAACTTTGATCTATGTCAGACCACTACTGTGCAAATACATCCCTGCTGCTCTTTCCAGATTCACCACCTGAGCATCTGAAGAAGATCTCAGCCGCACACATTCCCTTTCATCTACATGCCTATCTTTGTCTCTGCTGAAGTTCGAAATAAATCAGGTAAAAGTTGTACTTTAAGTTTGCAGCCTCCCTGTGTCCTGAATGAGCATTAATTCAACTGAAAACCGAGTTAGGAGTCATGTGGTGTTTTAGTGTAAATATCTGCTACCAAATGCGTTGCGGTGGCCCATATTCATGCTCTTCCTAAGAGAGTGGAGGGTACTGGAAAGGTGTATGTAAGGAAGGCTTTTCTTTAGATACACACTTCTGTGCTCAAAGCTGTTAGAGAGGTGTCAATTGACCTTATAGTCATTTTTGAGGCTCTAGGTTGTGGCATTGTGCTATTGGACTGCATTATGTTGAAATGTGTTTTTAGTATTTTGTCGACTTCTGTGTGTCATATCTCTTTCAGCTATTGCCAGGGTGAGTGGTCACAGTTCAAATCTCATCTTCTGGGGCGCAGAAAGCACTTAAGGCACATGGAAAGAGCATTGAAATATACTGGAGTGACTCCACTTCCCGTCCGTTCTCTCAGTTCTCCATTAGCTACCTAGAGTTGCACTCGAGTTCTCAGCAGCAGGCGCCAAGATATCCTATTATACACTGCCACTTGTAATAATTCCCTGTCCCACTGCATTAATAGTGAATGGAGATAGGTAGTGAATCTGTAGGTTTGCACATGCATGCATGTGTCTGTGTCCTTTTTTGGTGCATTTTAAGTAGACAGGTATTCGCTCTGTGAGCGTACTGAAAGACCACTGAGCTTCAGGTCATGTGCAGAGCCATTAAATGAGTCTGGTTCATTGGAGCCTGACTTGTTTGGACACATTTACACCAAAGTCCAGTACAAGTAGGTTGTCAGGGTTTATGCACATCTCATCGGGGTCATCACTTGGAGAAAGAATAGAAGTTCCTCAACAAGAAAGACTCATTTTCTTATATGTTTTGATGTGCATGAGGGGCATAAGAGTTCAATCAGAAAGGCTATTTTTGATTCTCACTCTCCAGTCTCATGAGGCAGACTCCATCAAACAACACTTTTATTTCTGGGGTCATTTTCAGAGATAGCAGAGAGATATCAGAGAGTTTCTTCATGTACTCAAATGGTGTGTGACTCACCTGAGTCCACTCATTTCAGTTAATGAGCATGCATTTGGTTGTTTTTCTCGTCTTCCGCTTCTACCTCAACAGGCTTTGAGTTTGTCGCTTCTGAGTGCTCTTATACTGTATAAAAACTGTGTGAAAAGAGGCATGTAGCTCAATACTTACTTTGTCAAAGACCCTATATTTAAACTAGGGGTGTGCCATCGATGACGAGTTTAGATCAAGATTGTTATCCAAGGCGTCCACAATCTACTTCTCAGGCAAAGTGTAGAGATTGTTTACTAGTGGAACCGCAGTACATGTAGCCAACTAAATGGCTATGCTGATTGATTGCACTGCTTCATGTGGATCTTGAAAAGCATTATTTTCTGATTGTTATCTTTTGGATTCTGTTTACAACAAATTAAACTTAATTCAATATTGTGCTATAATGGGGCACATGGAGAAATTTAATTCTGGCTGTAGTCTAAAGGGCATTTTAAAACTGAGAAAAGAAATTGCAATTTAGGTCAGTCAGCAGTGAATTTCCACGTGCTACTTACAGTACTACTCTAGCATACAAGATCAGCTATGCCATTTTTTGCTACGACTAACTGCTTTATAGCTCCATTTGTCGGTTGATTAGTCGACGTAAATTTCCTCCGAACTCTGGTGGCCACTGTTTTTGCCATATGAGCATGAAAGTTGACATAAAGGTCAAGTGTGTGTGTGTGTGGGTGTGTGTGTGTGTGTGTGTGTGTGTTTGTGTGAGAAGATCCTGAGTCAATTAGCATTTTGTCAATCGAATCTTTTATTTTTGAGCTGTCATTGTACACAGTAATGCAGGAGCAACAACATGAATGGCTGCTAACTTTACAAACCAAGTAACTGAACTAACTGTGATAGAAATGGAGCACAGCATGACAGCAGACTGTGAGGGAGGGCAGCGGCTGCACCGGTGATGACTGTCAGTGAAGTCAACTAAACAACTTTTAAACCATATGGTGGTACAAGGTCCTCTGCTGTCATCCACTGTGATTGACTCTTTGGCTGAAAGTGCCGAAGCAGCCCGACAGGAGAGGTTGTGAATAAGCTAAATATGAGGTAGGCTAAAAAGTGTATCCTACTCTTTAGGCTCATAGGAGTTAAGGATGATGTTAAATTGAAACAAAAGGAAAAGTATAACTGAATCTTTTTGTTGAAACCTATTTAATCTGATTTGACTGATCAAATTTTAGGTCAGGTACAGCCCTAATTTGTGTTTTTGCCAGTTGACCAAAATAGACCATGGCAATGGAAATGGCACATAACTTTCAAATGGATTCACAAGATCATAATGTAAGCCAAAGGACAGCTGCCAATTGCTACATAATTTCATTGGTCCACAAAAATCTATCCATTCATTGGTTTACAAAGCTGTGCTCATACTGTGGCAACTGCAATGTTCTAACATCTACTTTAGGGGCGTTTAATGATGTCTTCACTGAATCCTTTTTCTTACAGCTTCAGGCTACAATCGAATGGCAACTGGTCCTATTGGAAGAGCATGATAGTAAACTGCTACAACACTTCCAAATGGAGCCTTTTATTAACTCACTGACTCAATGGGGTATGAAGACTCATTCACAAGATTGGGCCTCTAGTCCTAAGGGCACTGCTTTGGATTGTCTTTGAAGATCTATTATTTTATTTTATTTTTGGCTTTCTAATTAATTAGGATTTGATATAACCAAAGTTATTTATTTCATATATGGCTGGTCTTTGTAAAAGAAACATAATGGTTTTAAACTGTGATTTTTAGATTTGAATGAAATCAGCTGTTCAAGTCTCTGAATAATGTGAGAAAACAAATCTGTACAAATACCCAAAATATCAAGACAGATTCTTGCCTTTGTACTCCCAGTTGTCCCCATTATGTTTTCATAGGATTGTCCTGGTATTTCTTCTAAATCTGGGTGACATAAATCCTCTCTTCTTCTCATCCCAAAGACAAACAAATGGATGCCTAACACATTTCCTCATATGAAATTAGATGCCATGCCTGCAGACTCCAATCCTTTTAAAGCGTAAATGAGAGGCAAGTGACAGAAATGTGTGTCAAAAACACTGAAGAGTGTTCCTGACATTCGTTTCCACACTCCTCCAGTTCAAGTCTCTGCCAGCCAGCCAGCCAGCCAGCCAGCCAGCCAGCCAGCCAGCCAGCATCAATTATAACTGTACATCATGCAGCTGTTTGAGTCATTACAAACCAATCACTGTATCACTGCAGAGATAACTTTTTTTTATTCATCACGCAACACTTTTCATCACTTGTGTACTGAGAGTACTTTCATGTAAAACAGTTAAAAATGATGAAACATAAGGATGCACTTTAGTCCAATAAATAATATGAAGTCACTATTACTATAACAATAACAACAATGCAATGTAACAATTTCAGTTAATCTCTTTAGTGAACTTTCTTCTCTCTTACTGTATTACCAAAGTCATGATCATTTGGTGGGTTTCTGCTTGAAAAATAATAAATAAATTAATACATTTCTATTATTTATTCTGTAATTTAATAAATTCAATGAAACACAATGTAATGTAGTTAAACCTACTTTTCAGCCCAGACTATGTTACCAATCTACGCTGACCTGTCAAAACTAAATGTCACAAGCTAAGAAAAAACTGTCTGATTTTGTGACAATGCACTTTTCAGATAATTAAGTGTCATATCGAATCATTTAGAAGAAGTAGAATAATTTTCTCAATCCATGATGGAACATTTAATACTTTGGTTTATCTGAAAAAATCAAACACATAAAATCTAAAGATAGATTGTTTGTCCTGAGCTCAGCCAGCAGAGTCTACAATAGTGTACCATTCATATACTGGACTGCCAGTGCTCAATTTAACATTTGGCCCAACTTCATAATCAAATTTTCATCTGCCAATATGTTCAGTTTGTCCCAAGTGCACGTATTTCTGATGAAATGGCTACAATCTCTATTAATACAGTAGCCTCTGCTAATAATAGCATAACTAATAAGGGTTGCAGATACCATCAGTCCAAACAAAAAAACTGGGCTAAAAGTGTTTATGATGGTGCAACAAGACACTTGGACTCATACAAGAACCACTTGTATGAACAGATTTATTCTTCAGTGGCCTGAATGGTTGTTTGTCTCCATGTGTCAGCCTTGTGATGAACTGGCGTTTTGTCCAGTCGCCCAATGCCAACTGGGATTGGCTCCAGCCCCTTGTGACACTGATAAGTAGCTAAGATGGACGGGTGATTTTTATTGGCTTATTTTGACACAAACAACCTTTACCTTTCAGTGCAGTTTTTAATTTTAGTCTCTGTCCCACAGTGTATTGTAGTGAATGATAATCTCTAGTATAGAGTGTCATGTCCCCTTGACCACTTCCCATATTAGTCATGGGCAGCTTTTTTCGTGTCTAAATTTATGTTAAACCATTCCCTCTTTATCAGTACAGTACTCAGTACAGACCTGCTCTGATGACCCTGTACTATATTTTCAGGTAATTGTTTTAGGTTTTTTTTTTTATAGCACTACTGATACTGCAAAGCTTGTTATCTTTCTTTCTGCTCGAAGCTCTGTGGTGTGAAAGTCTTTTCTCTTCACTCTTCACATTTTTGTGAATGAAACATGCCCACGCACACACATTAGAAGCAGGTGGATTTCATCCAGCTGAAATGAGCAATTTACTACAGGTTTGTCCAATTAAAAGGGTTTTGGTCGCTTTGAACACTCATACAAGGAGATCTAAGAGAGTGAGAGTGCATGTGGCCATGTTAAGTCCATTCAAACAGAGTTTGAGGGTCAGGTAGGACAAACGCAGTTTATAAAGTGTTTATATTATGGCAGGATTACCTCTTGATATGCTGCTGGTCAAGTATAAAATGAGACTAGATGATAAGACAATGTGCTGGAGGCCCTCCTGTATGAATGATGCAGTGGGTTGATATCTCATTGAACGTCCCACAGAGACGAGTCATTCAGGTTAATTTCTCCTTTTTTATTCCTGGTCTTCTCCCTCTTTTCAAGAGGTACCTTTTTATATAGACTCCTCTCTTTAATTAAAGGGGACACTTATCTGATCAGTCTTGTTCAGTCCCAGAGAGAAGTGAAATAACTCTAGGAGACAGAGGAGAATGAGATAACCACTGAGTGCAAATGTAAAGGAATGCTAACAATATCATGAGGAGAGAAAAAAAATGGAGCTGAAAGAAAGAGGAGGAGGTCTGTCTATATTACAAAAGTCATTTTGGACAACAATGAGCCTGTCAGTCAGACAGAAGCACAAAGAGGGCATTGATGGCACCTGCTGAGCCACCTCCGCATCTCCTTCTTTGTTTCAGTTCACTTCTTTCTAGTATAAATCCTCCATGTTTGTGCCTCGTGAATGCCAGTAATGGTATTCAGTGTCACAGCGAGGCTTAACAAAAGTGTCACCACACAAAAAAAACTGAAACAGGATATTTTGTTTATGCCTGTCGCCGCCTGTCTTCTGTTCATTTGCAGAAAGCAGGTGATGATAGCAAAATATTAGCAGCTAAGAAACAACTTTGGATTGATACCATTTTTAAAGGACTCTTCAAAGAGTAGCTTGTAAGCATGCATTATTGATTAGTATGACCACCTCAGGCTTGTGAATGGTCCAATAATTGACTGTTGCATTTGCTGTTACAACTTCCTGGCATAGGGGAGCTGCTGATGGAGCAGGGAAAGCTTCTAAAATTGGCCCGTTGACGTGACCACACCAGATTGACTGATAACATTGCCAACGCCCCCTCCCCACCCTACCCCATCTCTATACTGCTCTGTCCCAATGCACTGTTAGTGCATCAAACTTTCACACACCATTTAACCCACCTTTGACTGCTTGTAGACTGAATCACACAGTTGAAAATAAACCCTCCACACACATATTCTCGCCGGTACCATCATTTAGTGCTCCACTGCTTAGATCATGGTGCAGAAGAATGGGCCTAGATAAATACGGGAGCAGCTCCTTTTGATGCAAATGGTGTGAGAAAGTGAGTCTGTTGCTGCTCTGTAATTGTGGGTCACAGCATGCATCAGTGATTTTCCTATGAACTCTACCTTGTTTATCTGCTTTGAGCCGCTGTGATATTAACATCCTTCTCTCTCCCTCTCTGTCTCTCTCTTTCCTCCACCTCCTCCGATGTTTCTTGGAAGGTGTTGCCAGGCATACTGCAGAAGCATTGCTGTATCTTACCAGACAGGAACACAGGTAAGGGCCAAACAGATGTCCCGTCTACCAGTCACACACACACACACACACTTACACACACACGGTGCTGAGACAATCAGTGGGAGTAATGAGTAGGTGGTGATGGTGGGGAATGGATGCTCAGTGGGTGGGTCACATTTGTCTGTCTACCTGTTCTTGTGTGCGCTCCAAACATCTGTAAGCTCAGACCTCGTCTGCTGGCTATATGCAGTCTTCCTGATTGATGATTTATAATTTTGTTATACAGTGACTTACCGTTCTTAGTATTTGGCCACAAACTGATCCCTTTATCACTGAGATTCTTACTATAATGTTCTTTTATTGCTACTACACAATAGCAACATTTCAAACGGCTCTAAGCACATATGGGGTTCTCTGTGTGGCCTTATTTGTTCCACTTACATGTCAGAGGGAAAGATAAACTGGGGGGCAGTTATTGCGAACTTGTGATGATGACAGGCTTCTTCACATTATTGCAGGTGTGAAGAGATTGCTGATGAAATTGAAGAGCAGGGAGATATACTCAGGTACCTGGCCGCAGTCCTCACAATAATGACTTCTTCTACCTGCCTCTCTGTGCGTCCACTTTCAGCGACTCAGCCTCTCTAACCTCTCAACTGCAATGAGACTGCATGCACATGGGCTCCCACACCATCCATCCCACTAACAAAACCTCACTAATGCTGCTCCGACGCGCGTCGGCTTTTGCAGCGTTTCGCTCGTTTGTCAGACTCATGGCCATTTTGTCATCTTAGTAATAACTGCTTTCAGCAGTGAACTTGTGTCCTCTGTTTTGCACTTTGCTCTGCAAACAGTACAAGAGTGATGTCCACCATAGAGCGTTGTGTTTCTCCAGTCTCTGCCAGGTGTGAGACAGATGTTGAACAGTCGAGCAAGGGCGCAGCAACCTTGGCGATGAAGAGAGACTTGGAAAATTCTTATGAGTTTTAAGTGTTGAAGCTTGGAAACTCTGAGTTATAACTGATAACCGAGAGGAATTTTTGCAACGTGAAATTGATGTTTGGTGGGACATAGAGGCAAGATAATCTGCACGTAAGCAGATAAGACAAAACCTGCAAACCGATAGTTTGTAGCATAAAAGTTCTTTAAACCAGTCCTGGGTCAAATCTTAATCCAATCTACTTTATTCTCTATTTAAAGGGTGCCAGATAGGGATAGTGGAACTGTTGCTGTTGTGCCGTGTAAGTGTGATCAGCAACAAAAAAGTGATTTACGGATGTTAGCTAAAGTTTTAGTGGAATGTACAAGTGCAAGACTTAAATTTCCCTGCAGAACAAGCTTCTTTGTGTTTAGTTAAGGTGGCTGGCAATCACTGCATGAATATGGAGGACTCAAGGGTGCATCTCTTGACTATCCTTAGAGCAAGGTGTCCTGACAGAGTGGACACTTATTAAATGACCTTATAATAACCTCATGAATATGAATGTCCAAAGCTCTGAAACTTTTCTAGGGGTATTTAAGCAGACCCTGGTTTGGAAGAGGGAGGTAGCTATAGTCTTAGGTCATAATGTGTGTGTGTGTGTGTGTGTGTGTGTATAGGCTACATTGTGTGCATGTGAATGCTGACTTGACAGCAACATTTGACTGCACTTGTTAACAAATTTCATTTCATTTAAAAAAAAAAAAAAGAAGAAATGTTGCTTCTCCCTGAAAACGTCTTTATTCTGATAGATTGCGCTGTCAAGAAGACACAGTACATGGCACTTCTCTTGAATACTCAGCAGTGGTGCATCAACAAACCATCTGATGTTGTCAAACTCCTTCCACCAAAGTTCATAGATCATCATTCAGCCACTGGTCTCATCTCAGATACAATTCAGAGCTTTTGCTGAGCTAACTTCAGCAAGACACAGTGGCACAACTGCTAACAACCTCAGTGCCCCCAGTAGTTTCTGTATTCATAATGTCTACCTTAGCATCCTGTCTCCTTGGCAACACAGTAGCTGCAAAGACTGCACTGTGTCCATTTCTAATAAGCAATACATCTCTCTGTTGATTGGATAATATATGGCTGTTGTATTTGCATACGCTAAGCCGATGGCTTTAATGAATGCTATTAGTGGAGGTGGATGTTCATTGGTGAGTACAGTCATATTTATTCAGGTTTGGGTCTTCTTAAAGGAGAGAACATTTAGTATATAGGGCTTGAGGAAAGAGAAGGTGGACTATAGAGCAGAATATGATGAAAAGCAAGTAAGAGTAGAGGAGACTTTGAAAGTAAAGGCTTTGAAAAGATTGGTATCTCCTGCTGGTGAATATGAATAAAACACCCGCATTGTGGGTGTCTGTATGTCCTCTGCTCTACTGTACTCCATTGAGCGAGGGGCGCCCTCTCCTGGGCAGTTTCCCAGCTCTCACAAATCCATCTCCTGCTCAGTAACACTTCCCTTTCCCCTCCACTGCTCCGTGCTTCAGTTCGTCAGATTGAAATCTGATGAAATCTCGTGCACAGAAAGTGGAGGGATGACGCTTATCGGAATCTCACGCTCACTGTTGTCAGCATGTCCCTCTGCTCTTAATATACTCTCTGAGATAAACCCTTTGTGCTGATGAGCACTGAGCATTCCTATGCCACAAATTCAATGACTATTTCTATTTATAGCCACTAATTAACGTGTGAATATTTCACCATTCTGTTGCCATTTTTCATGTTCATGCTATAATTTCTGGCATCCTATTATCATCTTGTTCTATCTCCTGCTCGAACATTTTGGAAACATGAAACTGATCATTTCCACTTTTGTTCACTGAAACCTAAAATCTGAGTACATGAATCCAATGAATGAGTACCAGGGTAGTTTTGAGTAGATTTAAAGTTCAGATTTACAGTGTCTCACATCATGAACCACAAATTCAAAGGTGCTGTAAAGAGACATGCTGACTGTTGCATTCTGGGAAGCCCTTGTATCATCCCTACCAGTATTTGGACACTTCTGTTTTGCATTCATGGACTGATATTGATTTAGTTTCCCCTGAGCCTTTACCTTTACACACTCACACACACAAGTACACAGCATTACCTCCATTTACAGTTCCCATGTGTCATACTAATGTGTACAGGTAAGTGTACCTCATGTTTGTCTTGCGCTAATTTTCACCATTAATCATCATCTTTTTGCATGTGTGATTTATAATTACGGAGCATGCAAAATGTTCATTTGTTGCATGAGCTTTGCTTCTATTTTGTATGTAAAAAAAAAAAAAGTTCAATCAAGACAAGACACACATAATGAACTGCAATGTTTTGTGTGATTTATTTAGTCTAAAGCGTAAAAAGTAAAGTAAACTAAAGTGCCATCTAGTGGTGTAGTTGCAGATTGCAGCCCCCTCAAATGCCATCCCAATCCAACATGGATAAACTATGAAGGCTACGAAAAACACTTTATCTAGTGCTAGTGTGTGGTTCATTCTGTGCTACTGTAGAAACCTGATGGTGCAACATGGCAGACACCATGGAAAAGGTCTGTAGATATAAAAAGTTCATTCTAAAGTAATAAACAGAATTTTGTTTTTCGATTGATTATACACTAATGAAAAGGTATGCATATTATATATGAAAACAAACAGACACAGCATTGAACAAAGAATGTCAGATCTGGTGTAGTGTAAAATGACGTGAACAGCAAATTGGGCATAGGCGTAAGACAACAAAAATTCTACAGTTGAGACAAAGTAGTGCCAAGGGAAAGGGCTGCCTGCAAGTTTTTTTTTTTTAGGTGGGCTTTTTTTTATGTGGTTAAAGTACATTTTTCTGCTGACCCTGTCCACAACAGTGCTTTGCTATATTTCTGTGCAACTGGGAGTGGGCTGATAGCTGTCGACTGTGGGTAATAAACTTATTTTGCATAAGTACCACATACATACAACCCCACTTCAAAAAAACCTGAGCTATGCCTTAAACCTCAATGCTGTTTGTGAAACACAAAATACTGGTTATTTTTAACCCAGATCAACTAAATAGGGTGAGATGTATCAACATTTGTTTAGGACTTTGTTGATAAGAAACTTTTTAAAGCCTAGCACTTGGCAGCATCATGTGACATTTTGATACGTTTTCTGAATATATTTCATAAATGTCAACAAACCGACTGCCTCATTAAAGTTTGTTTGTCTTTAAAATGTTGCTTGTTAGCTCGAATGCTAGAACAGTAGCTGTGGTGTTACATTCTGCAGAATAATGTATATTTAATTAGCTAACGTACCGCTGCTGCTGTGATTTGTGTCAACTTAAAGTGGAAGGGTTTGTCTGAGGATACGTTGCTATGGAAACAAGTTGGCCAGGAGGACTAAGGGAGACTACAGAGGAAACATTAGTTAGAAAGTTTCTAAGAGATGAAAATCAGAACACAATATTGGGAGAAGTCCACTTAAAATCCTCATAACATTTCGTGTCTGCTGTCTGAAAAGTTTCTGTTGAATCCTCATCCAGAAACAGCAAAAGTCCCTGAACTCAGTAAGTCTAATGGCGCGTCTCTTTACCTAACTTAGCCTCTGTCCAGAGTCACAGCACGTCCATCTTAATGCTTCACATGCCCTGCCCAAACCTCCCCATCCCGCTGCGAATCTCACTGACAAGGGAGTGAATCAGCAGCTGCTCTATTAACTTGAGTAATTAACGGGCGAGCTGTCACTTTCGTTCTGAGCGTGTCCAGCCTGTTTCTGTGAATGCATGCACACACACACGCACACACTTTTACATAGACACAGTGTGTCCTCCGGCACTCTTGATATGAATCTGTAACAAAACGAGACAACCAGGAAGAGCCTGACTCCTTCTGATAGCTCTCAGAGGCCTCTCTGCCAACTCTGTATGCCGTATTCATACCCGCTCACTAAATAAGAGGCACCCAGAGAGAGAGAGAGGGGGAGAGACTGTGTTACAAAGCAGAAATAAGATTTATGGACGGCAAAAAGAGCGAAAGCGAGAGAGAAAAAAGAGTGAATCTGCACGATGATGATGAAAAAAGCAAGACAGAAGGATGAAAGAATGAGTGAGAGCTGATTGAGTAAAGTGAGGGGAAAGAGGGGATGTGTGTGTGCTGGACGCCCTCAGGAGTTCTCCTCATGTCTGCTAAACTCTCCACTGCTGTAGTTGATAATGAATACTGCACTATCTCTCCTCCTCAGCCCTCTCTACTTTGTACTGTTAGGCTGTACATTCGACACTCACGATCACCCTCCCTCTCCTACTCTCTCCTCCTCTGCACTTCCTCCAGCACTGCCAAGGCGTACCCACTGAACTGTTACAAGAGTGGGTATCTCTGAGACATGGACTCTTCCTCCAGGCCTCTGTCTCTGTGCAACCGGACTGCTGCGGCAATGAAAAATCGATTTTAAACAAATATGACACAGAAGCATAATGGATTAGAGGGAAAGTCAGTGATACTTTCTGAACAGAGATATAGGACACGCTGATCCAGGTGCAGCTTAGCTGAATATTCATGATACAGTGCTTGCAGACATTTTATGAATACTGAGTTTAAGTTGAGCTAAGCAGTATGTTTCTCTGTCTATTTGTGTGCATATTTTGCACATGTATGGGAATGCAAGTAATGGCACAACATAAAAGGATGCTCTGATGATCTCAGGGACAATACTTAATACTTGAATCTTGGGCCATGTGCTGCAACACTATGATTGCTCGTTGGGTTCAGAACCATTGTGAAGAGCTCAGAGTGTGGCCACCACCATCTTGGCTATCCTTCTAATCTAAAAATGGGCAAAGACGTGAGTGTAGCTGAGGCGGGCTGACTGATTGAATGGTTGTTCAAACAAGCTACCTGTAATGGCACCCATCTGTCAGTCAAAGTGGCCACACTGTTATTATGCATAACTTTAAGGCCGGATTTTATTAAAACAGGTGAGTTTTATAAAAAAAATCAGCCTTAGTACAGTTGTCATGAACTGGTAAAATCAGCTATAGAGACCAAAACTGTCTTATGAACCAGGTTGTAAATGTTTTTGTCAAGTTGAGCATTTTAATATGGGGACTTATGTAGAGTGACTTGTTCTTTAGCCAGCCTCAAGTTGGCACTTATGTATTTCACAGCCACAGAGGTTACCGCTTGATTAGTCAGTGATGTTAAAGCCAGAAGAGTGTGCTTGTTACTTGTCAAGGTGAGGTAGTTGAGGAAGATTATTCGGTTTGTTTGGTGGGTTAAGGTGCATGCTGCGTGATGGCAACAGGACTTCAGGCAACATGGTTAGCGTTTTTAGCTGGTGATGTTGTAGACTTGACCGGAGTGAGACCTAAATGTGTGTGTGCAGGTAAACAAGGTGTGTTTATACAACACTAACACTGTTTAGCCTTTTCCGTATTGTGGGCAACCCCATGAAGCTACAGTTACTGAGAGGGTGCGCACCTGATGACCCTGTAGGCTTATGTATTTGTTGACAAGTGAAAATAGATAAATGTTGATAGTGGCTGTACTACTGAGCTGGCAATGTCATTCAAATTAATGTAGATACAGAGGCCTGACTAAGCAGCCAAGTATCTGCTCTTATCTTGTGTAGGGGTAGGATTAAAGAGAAGTTTAAAGGTGCCGTCAGAGATAGAGCAAGGTGTCACCTGTCAGTGGACTCAGTACTTTTATAACATCACAGCCTGCTGCCCTGCAGGAGTAAAACATCATTTAATATTAATACTGGGCTTCCACAGAAATGCTCTAAATGCTTTTACACCCAGAGGTGTTGTACTGTATGTGTGTGTTTGTTTGAGTGTGCTGCACACCTACCTGCCCATGAACGTATTTGCTTCATCTCTCTGTAGGGACTCATGTCATTGAACTACACAGTGTCTGACTAGAGGACAGCTGGTCTCTGTGGACTGTCTGTCCCAGCTTGTCCCTGACATAATGAGCGAGCAGGGAGTGAGTTTTGATTAAACGCTGAGTCACTCTGTTCCAAGCTGCTCATTAATGGATGAATGACGGTGGGAGGAAGTGAAAGAAATGGGAGGTGGTCCCGTATTTGCTGCTGTGTTGACAAACCTTTACATTCCTTTTAATTTTTTCTGACTCGCTGCTCTTTTTCCTCTCTTTGCTTCATCAGCATACACATACACACACTTTACTCATCAGCAGACAATCTGTTCACAGTCCGTATGTCTTTACTGATGGCAGACATAGATGATCCATTGCGCTCTCACGCTGCGCAGTGTTCATTTTGGCACCTGATTTTAATTTAGTCTTTTGATGATAATGTAAATCCGTTGTAGTTGGAGACATTTACATCAAGGTTTAATCAAAGTCTTATTTTGAAGCTACCGCTGTCGCCATCTTTGTGGTGTACAGTTACCATGGACAGGTGTCATCGCTTGCGAGGTAAAAAACAACTTTTTATTTATTTATCTACAGCAATACAGCAAACTGACGCTCTCCCATAAATCCAGGGATCTTTATGAACTTTGGCGTGATGTCACCCACAGCTGTTTTGAAGCTCAAAATCTGTGGTGCTGGCACCGCCCTGTTGGCAGTCCTGCTCATTCGGCAGCCAGAGTTACTCACTTGATCACTAAAACACTGTCACTGCCTGGGTTTAACTTGAAAGTCAGATAACGTGGTGATAAATCAACCTCTAAACAAGAGATATTTTGATATCTTGAGGCAGGGAGCTTGTTTTACTAATCAGGAGCTAGGCGATAGAGTGTGTTATTCTGCAGATACAGGCAGGTCATTGAATAAGACCCGGTATTTAAAAGCATTAAAAATCTTTGCTATGGTTTAACCTACCGTGTACTCCAGGAGTCCGTGACATCACTGCTAGGTGTGGTTATAGATGCAACAGAACACATTTCTGACACAGTCTATCTAGTTTCCAAAGTTAAGAATGAATCTGTGGTCTTAACAAAAAACAAAACAAAAAAATAAGTCAATCTGTTGAGGAAGACCTTAGGATTCAATCGAAAGCACAAGAAGAATTAAAAAAACCTGAATGTTTAGTTCAGGTTTTGCAGGTACAACAGTGTCTTCACCTTGTTTTGTACCAGTCCAGCAGACGTTATGCAGAAACGCTTTGTCTGAAACACAACATGCACAGGCATAAGCTGTCAGTTCACTATATTTGGTTATGGTCATTACTGCCTTAATCAATTAATATTTTATTGATGCTACAATTGCTCACTAGAAGTAAAAGAGAAAGAAATGTGTACATTTGTTTCTGGAGGAAATTGCGAGGAAAGCTGCAGCCCAGCTGCACCATGTTACGAGTTGCCTCCATGGAATAGCTAGATGAAATTGGGGTTGCAAGGTGACAGAGAAAGATGATTGTAACAGTTCATCTGAACTCTGTGGAGTGGTTGAACAGCTAGACTGTCTAAACAAAGTTGGCAAGTATTTCTGTGTTTGTGTGCGTCTACCAGTGTGTGCTCGACGGTGATAGTGAGAAAAACCGAGCTGTCTGCTATGCTCTGATGGTTTCAAGTGTCAGACTTTGTGTTGGAATTCATTGCAGAATTTGAGTGTTCAGTTTGTCTGCGTGTAGTGTCATCCACAACAGAAGCTTGTTGCTTAGAAATTGTTTCTGTCCAAATGAAGAATGAATGAATGAATCTTTTACTGTTAAGTAAAAAATTACCTGTCCTTGAGTCTTTGGGCTTTTATCTAGTCTGCTTACTTCCCACACACTAATATGGGAGTAATGGGTATTTTTTTCTTTCATTATGTCACAAATAACACTCTTTACAGCAATACTTTCCATCAAATGGATGATGCTTTGTATTGGGCAGTGGTGGGAAATTTGCATACACAAACAGACACAAACAGAGGAGAGTGAGCGTGACGCCAAATGGGGTAATTCCAAGATGAAACAGGGAAAATTGTAATATTACTTTGCAAATTATGAAATGATGCCTCAAATCGGTCCCCAAAATACACTCAAACATCAGTATCCTTCACGTAAGAATCATGTATAACAGCACAGAGAGAGATTATGGATGAAAGCCACAAAAGTACCACAGAGTGCTAAAAAAAAGTCCAGACGTTGCCAGAGGTCAAGGCACATCATGAGATTTTGATCATATCGCACAGACCTAAAAGGAATCGTATATATTTCGTTACTTTGTCAACCAAGACCTTTGTCTTATGTAGCCTTAAGGCAAGTTCGCATCCCAAACAAAAACTTCACTTTAATGTTCCTCCTTTTTACCCCTCCATTCCTTCCTTCTAGTTTCCCTGTAGCCCATCTAGTTGTTGTACCCAATGTTCCGAACATGTTTTTCCCACTGCAGCAATTGCACTAAAGTGACACCATTCATTTCAGCCCTCATTATTAGCACAGCGGCTACGGTGAATAGATGGCACCCATTTGGCAGCCTGGAGCTCTCCGACACCTGACAAGGAGAGTCTAACTGAGCTCCACCTGTGTGTCTGATTATGCTGCGGGCGAACAATTGTATGTCTTTTCTCTTTTATGCGCGACACTTTTTATTTGTCTTGTCTCTTCGCATTCATCATTGCACGCCCCTCTTTCCTGACACATCCACGAACACACATTCAGATCTGCCCAGTGGTATGAAGTGAAATGAAAAAAAAAAACAAAAAAACAATCTCAATACAAACGTTTGTCTTACTCTTTGCACAGTCAGATGTTTAGCTACTCAGAAGGAGGTTATAACTCACACTATCACTTCTTACTCAAAAAAAACAATGTCTCTACCTGTCAACCAGCATTGTTTGTCTTTTCAGTATTTACCACAGGTCAAATTTAGTTTTTTTGTGCTCTAGCTGTGACAGATAACAGTGACCACATCTGCTAACAAAATCAGTATGTTTTCAGAGGAAGTGACATTATCTGTGGAGGAGCTGTAGCCGCCGGGCCAGAGACTGGCTGTCTGAAGGAGCTTGCTGTGATTTGATTAGCCAGGATCACAGCCATAACAAATACAAGGCAGGAAGTCAGACACAAACAACCTGCTTTGTTATGACTGATCCTCTGTTGTCTAATGACGAACAAAGACCTTAACAATATATGGCTGCCACACTCATTATCACATCAATCGTCTCATTACTTTTCTCAATTATTCCATAGATATAAAATGCCATAAAATAATAATAGTCAAAAACATGAAAATATTCAGGTAACAATGATAGAGACATTTTTTTTCCCACATGTAATCAAGCAAATATGTGGGTTGAAAAATTATAGTTGGCTATAATCTATTATTCAACTAAAACTGTATGTGATTTTAAGACACACCTTCAATCTCAAATATGCATTGCTGTGGTCATGTTACAATCCTAACCAAGTCATGCTGGTGTTAAAGAGTCTGACAGCTGTTGGAACGAAGGACCTGTGGTAGAGCTTCTTCTTACATGGTGAGAGTAGCAGTCTGTTGCTGAAGGAGCTGTTAAAGGTCTTCACAGTCTCACAGGAGTTGTTCAGGATGGATGTGAGGTTTGCTAACTTCCTCCTCTCCCACACTTCCTCTATGGAGTCTAGTGGGCAATCCAGGATAGAGCTGGTCTTCTTGACCAGTATGGTGAGTGGTTCTCCATGCTTCTGAGTATTGCAGATGCTACCACAGTGTCATTCACACTCCAAAGGACCTCATTCCCATCAGCAAGTTGAGACGACTTTGACCCTTTTTCTACAGGACGTCTGTGATGTCCGACCAGTCCAGTTTGTTGTTGCGGTGAACACCCAGGTATTTGTATGCTCCCACCATCTCGATATCCGATCCCTGGATGTTCACCGATGTGGTCTGAAGTGTCTTCCTCCTGAAACTAATCACCATCCCCCCTTTCGTCTTGGTGGTGTTGATGTGAAGGTGGTTGTTGTACATAGCAAAGCATCTGAAGTTAAATTAAATGTCAGTTAATCATTAATGAGTAGAATTTTAATTACCGTAAGTCTTCAGTGGTAATGTTAATAAGTTCCTTCCTGTGGAGCAGCGTTGTTTATGTACTATTTTTGAGACTTATATATTCATAGGATATGTATTTTAACGCATGAAACTTTTAAAAACATTCATACTTTATGGATTTATTTAACTTTCTCTTGTTTGACTCCTACTTGCCATTGACCTTTTCAGATTGGTTTGGACCATATTCTGCTCGACCATCTGTACTTGCCACTCTCCGTTGCCTCTTTTGCCTTCCTGATCTCTTTGACCATAAGGTTTTCTTTGGGTTTGTGCATCAGGGCACCCGTCTCCACCAGGCAGCCGAACCACATGCTCTTACAACCCTCGTGTCCAGCCAAACACCATTTGTTGAATATAATTAAATGTGTTTATGCCTGGAGGGACCGGCAGATCAAGGCCGTTCCTCCAGTGCTCATCCTTCAAAATAATAATCAGAAAAACAGCATGGAAATCGTCACTCACACTGTTTATAAACATTCCTTTGGCCGGTGGTGATAGTACACCAATAGGAAACATGCATGGACAGATACTTTGCCAACCTCTTCCTTTCAAGGACACAGAAAGTGAGACATCAGCTGTAGGTCTCTTTGAAGTTATGACTGACTCAGGTTTTTATTACAGTTTTCAAAGAATCTGTCACATTTTTCTCGATGTGTCATCAGTTACCTGTCTTTGTCAGGGGCTATCATTATTTCTGGAGTGACCTGTCGCCACTCTCTTCTCTTTTGGTCACACCGTCGCTCCCAAATTGCCATTTTTGCTTCTTTTGTGTAATCTTCTGCGAATCCCTTTATCAAGTCTGCAGGTGGATTGGGTTGTCTATGGTGTCAAAGTGCGATTGCGATAGCGATTGCGTGATACAATTGTTTCAGCTCTGGAATCGAGCAATGTTGGCGTCATCTAGTCAGTGTCACTCTCGATGCTTCCTCTCACAGCCAGAGTCGGTCCTCCAACTGACCAGAAGATAGAAGACGACCAATATCAACCTCATTCCACAGCTCATCAGGATGATTCACTGCTCCGGGTTAAAGTTTAGTGTGTGTAAGATAAATGGAAGAGAGGAGCAAGGAGAGAGACAGAGGGAATTGTAGGATTAAAATAGCCCAAATACCCTGCAGAAGAATCTCGTGGCAAACCCTAATTTAATAATTAAACCCAGTCATCAATTCTTTAATATATATAAAAACCCAGAAGTCCTGTTTTGTGGTTTTGAGGCACTGTCTTAAAAGCTTGGATAAGATTTTTTAGTCATGGTAAATGTTTAAAAGATCTTTTATTTCATAACAAGCAATAGCATTTTAAGCTTAGAAAGTACTGTGGGCATTCTTCATTGATGCTCTGCAATCACTTATGAACATTGAAAATTAAGAGAACTGAATTTGACTCGATGAGGTAAAATAAACTGAAGTTTTTAAATTAAAATATTGCATAATTTAAAGGATCAAATTAGGTGTCAAAGAAAGAGTTTGGTGTTTTGGGAAAAACTCTTATTTGGTTAGTTTCAAGATTTCAACTAACATTTTGTATCCAAAGTTTGTTTTTTGAGCAGTTGCTGTAAAAAGTTTTGTGAAGGATGTTTGGAGAGCAGAGGTGATTTGTGGACACTGTGGTCTGAAGTGTGGTGTTCAGTTTGAAGTGTGTGTTTCTATACCTGCCTAATAACTTGCCATTTTAACTTTTCTGTTTGTGTACAGGCAGACAAACCAGATAACATTTTCCAAAATGTTGAACTTTTCCTTTTAATCTATTACCAAAACATCTTTTGGAATAATATTATAATCAATGCATTAGAGGCAAATTTCCCATTAAATTAAAAACTTTAACCTTCCCATGGATAACAGCCACATCATAGCCAAAGTAGAAGTAACTGTCACAGTTCTATAATCCAACATTCAAAAGACCAAAGTAGAATAAGAGCCGACCATGTAAATGTCAGGACTATGATTTATCACTTTTTTTATGGTGCTGTTGAGGACACAGAGAGATGGCCGACATCAGTTGCTCTGTTCCAAGCTCTCAGTAGTTCAGAGGCCACATTGAACTTAATCAAATTGCATTGCATAGTAAATCTACTAGAGCACTTGCTTGATGGTTTATTGATGCAGATTTTATTGTGGGAATATTGTGAAGCGGCACATTCGATTCCTTTACTGCTGTGATACGACAGATGTTTGACAACAGGCTCTCATTCCCTCAGTCCAAACTTCTGAGTCCCACTGTGAGGGACCCCTGTTGGGACAAGTGGATGAACAAGAAAAACATTCACAAAAAAAGTTTTTGATATCATGATGACTCCAGAAAGTGAGACAGGAATGCAGTGTAAGAAGAAGTTGTCATAACCAAATGGGTATAGCTCAAGACAGGAATGCATGGGGGTATAGGAAAGGGAGGGAAGATCCTTATGAGGATGGAAGGAAGTTATATTGGTCGTTGATGGAGTTACCAAGAAACTAGAGGTCTATAGTTAGCATGACATAAAATTGCATGTTTATGTTATTATAATTCTAACCTTAATCGTGTAATCTTTGTACTTTTCACAAACTGTAAGACCTGATCCAGGAGCGGGACACTTTGTTAATGTTGTTACTACCAGCCTTTCAAATGGAGACTATTAAAAAAGCATGACCTCTTCAGACATTAAAACATAAAAAAACACACACAACAAAAACATTAATCTTAGTAATTACCTTTTTAACTCTAAATTGTTAGTCACAGTATACTGACTGTATTTGAATCTTACTTTTAACCGCTAAATGATGTTTTGTAATGAAGAGGTGAACCTCCATAAAGCCGACAAAAGACAACTTGGTCATTTACCAGAACGATAAAAGACATTGTAAGCTAGCAGCTTTAATTATCAGTCCTCCAGATAAAAGACTTCATTTCTGCAGCCTCCATTTTATTAATCCTACTGTGCAGGAAATTCTGGACATTTATTCTGTGTATACAGTATTAAAAACATAGAGACTGGCCTGCAACACAGATTCAGTCATATTTCTGCACTTTTTCGAGAGGTTCAACTTTCTTTCATCCAGACATCTAAATTATTTATTGATGCTGTTATGGAAATTCCTTTTCATCCTCAGCAACACAGCAGCAGTTAGAAATGATAGGTTTGCAGTATCTTGAACAAGAAATGTGTTTTTCAGGTATAAGCTGGCCTCTAATCAATAATACCTTACTTTGAAACATTGGAACACGGCATCGGAGCATCCACAACGATGCCTGATCAAAAAGAGATGAGGGGTAAACTAATAACGAAGGACCACACATCCTGTTTTAGGGATGGCAATGTAAGTCTGACGGTCTGGTGGTTAATCATTGCTTCAATTTTCTATAGATGTTCGTGGTCCCAAGGGGATGATCTTATTGTCTTTGATGTTTCTCTGACTTTACCTCGTGGACATATGGTTGACATCTGTGGTTCAGAGTGACATATCTGGACAACTGCTAAATCAATGTTTTCTAGTATCAGTTCTCTGGGGGATGAATTGTAGCAACTTTAAACCCTTGACCTTAACTTTTGCACCATCATCAATCTCTACCAACCTCAGCTGCAAATTAATTGGCAAATGTTAGCAAGCTAAGATGCTAAACAAAGATAGTGTGCATAGTGAACATTGTGTCTTTCAAACATCAGCATTCTAGTGTTGTCTTTAAGACCATGTTAGCATGCACTGTGCAGGCCCACAGAGCAAAGCTTTAGTCTAAGTTGTTCAAGTGTTAAATTGCAGTCACAAAAGTTATATAATGTAATATTCCTTTAAGATTGTATTATGTTTCCAAGCCCGTATCGAAGCTGGTGCTTCATAATGGACTGAGATGAACTCATTATTAGAATTCTGATTTCTTGAATCATGCCCTTCATCAAGAGGAGCGCATTTACGCTGTTTACCTTGAAAGAACCAGAAACGTAAAGCCGTCCTGTTACAAATCACGCCGGCCTGAACGCGGAAACAAATATTGGTTTTCCTGGCCCGAGCAGAGGAAGAGCTTGTGAAAGCAGCACTTCTCCTAAAGCAATAAAGGGCCAGACAGTCATGAAGACAGATGGAGGTTATCTCACCCATCTAGCGTGTCCGACGGCGCAGGCCCAGATAAGGTCCTGCTGGGACCACCACAGGGGGAAACTCACACAGGGCTCTCATTAAGACGGCAGTAATGGTGTTTCACCATCACACACCTGCCTCAGCAAAATGTAGTGTGGATTTGAGAGAGAGAGAGACAGTCCATTAGTGTTGATCCACAACTTTTGTTTGCCTGCTGCGCTGCATCAAAGCTAATCAGTGTATTACACTCAGTAGCTATACACGCTGCCATATGTTTAAGATTATCGGCAGATGAAGCTTATACATCAGTGTGCCACTTTGTGCCCAATTGGTGTGGTGACATGTTGAGGAAGCATCTGCATAAAGGATGCAAATAACACTTCCCTCTTAATGGCAATGGGTAAATGGCTCATGCATCACACGGTACGGAAAGTCAGCTGTGCTCAGCGTTGACAGGTATTACGTCCAACCTGCGGGATTGATGGCTCTCTGTTTGGACTGTGTAGCCAACAGACAGCCTGGCATATGGTTGTCATCATAATCAAAAGCTAAGGTGTGAGAGATGGAGGTGATTGGGAAATGAGGGATGAATGTAGACATGGATTACACACTGAGCATATGTGCACACATTCTGCAGCTTCCTACGTCACAAAACAATTGCCTATAGGTCCCACAGTCTACAGACATGCAGGTTAATTGGTGACTCTGAATTACCTGTAGATGTGAATGTAAGCACTCCATCTCTCACACAGTGTCTGCTGATCGACTCCAGCCCCCCGTGTCTATGGATGGATTTGTATTTTTCTTTTCTAATTGACAAATATTTCTTTTCCATAGTCCAATAATTACACTCTACTACTCTATGACTGCATCTACATCTATTCAATTTTCTGCATCACCAACCCATACATTATTACACCATTACAAGTTACAACTCAAGCCTACCTTCATCCGATGGCGACATCTTATCTCAAGCTTCAATTTTCAGTCTCCATGATGGAGATTATATAATTCCAAAGCCTGCCACATCCTCAGCTCTGACACGATTTGAACCTACTGTTGTTAAAATGACTTTGCAGCCTTGCCTCACTTCAAGCAACAGTGAGAACAGTTAATAATTCATCCAGTTGTATAGCTTGTGTCTTTATCTGTATGTATCTGGGGCTGGAGCTGTCTCACACCAGCGCCTGGCACAGTCAGCTTTGATAGTGCTTCAAAGTGTTTAGGATGATAGTGGAATACATTACAGTACTAAGTTAAATATTGATAGGCTTTGTCTGAAAATGTTGCTCAGGTCCAGTTTTAGAAATCGATACGTGAAATCCTGCTTTAGCTGTTCAACAATTCAGATGAAAAAGCAGTGGATTTACTGCAGCTGATGGCACCCTGCAGTGCCACTGACTGACTCAGGATGCCTCAGATGGGCTCACACGGCTTTTTGCGTGTGAGTATGTGTGTGCGAATGCTTTTTTTACATGTTAACTCTGGGAATTGCATAGCTACAAAAACCATGAATGCTCTTGAAAAGGTTGGTCTGGAAAGAACCAGTCTTTAGCTCTTCAAAAATGTATCTATGTATTTATGTGGGGCTATACACGGACTGTGGCAACAAATTTCCTTGAAAGATCTCAGAAAAAATCTCATAGATGTAGTAGATTTACATTAGATTAAATTGGAGTTATATGCAGTAAAGTAATGTCAGTTCTGATTTGGTTATGTTATATGCTTTACATTAGCTTCAGAGCTGTTTAATAATATTTGTCTGTGTAAGAATGCACGTATACGAGTACTGTTTGCACCACTCCTCTGTATTCTTACTGATAAGAGATGAATTTCAGAGCGAGACCATGAGATGGTGCTATGTGCCTAAATTGGACGTCTTTGATATGGGGAAAAAAACCCAAAACACATCATGCTATAATGCATAGTGCAAATAACATCATTAATTTCCAATTCATGTTCTGTAATGCTGACTGAAGCTCTGAACTTGTGATTGTGATTTCCATGCCTTTGTACATCTGATGATGCTGCCGATGCTTTTGCTGCAGGTGAAGGACTCTGCAAGGGTGTGCGGAACTGCGGATTTGAAAAACCTTTTTTTAACCGCTTCTTTCCTCTTCAGACCCATAATAAGATTCACCTATGCTGCTTAGCATTCACCTATCGTGCACTGTGAGTCAGCTTATCTTTAGTCTATACGACTGAGAGGGTGAATCTTTAGCTGCAGCGAGCAGGCCTTTGAAATAGATTTACATCACTTTCTCACAGCACTGATCACCGGGAGGAAGCAGCACTGGGATATGGGCTAGTGGAGCGGACCAGGGACCTGTGAAGCATTCAATCTGTGTGCCATCACAAAGCATCAGCTCAGCGCCTCAGCCTTGCGACCAGCCTGCGCACACAGACGACTATTCGGAGAGGTTTAAGCAGCCTGCCTAAACACTGCAAGGTCAACACAAGCAAAATAGGAGGAAGAATTTAAACAGGCTGCCAGTTCAGTGAAGGCTCCGAGGGATGATTGAAACAAGGCAGGAGGGGGTGGCAGGTGGGCAGGACTTTACATCAGGACAGGTTGGACTGTGTGACTGCTTCTTAGATCTGTTTTCATCAGGTCATAATGTTTTCTCAGATGCCCTATGAAGACTTGTGTAGGTCCACAGTAGTTTACACTGTAATGAGAGTGTTTCTACATAATATTCACTGTCACTATATTTATTATTCATAGTGTTTTGACCACCCATTACAATTTTCAGTGTTGGTGTCCCTGGACCACTTGCAAAATTGTGGCTATTAATCATTGTAGGGACACCCTTTATTACCATCAAGCGATGCCAAGAAGCGACCCCAGTCAGCATATATCGATGAAAGGCCATTTGAATACTTTAATTATTAATAAGCCATCTTACACCGGTCTGTAGCAGGGGATTTCCTCGCTGAGTGCCCACAGTGTAGTGTACAGTGTAGAAACCTCAGGTAATTAGACGATGCAGGCTGACTAACACCTTGTAACATCCTCTGTCTGCAGCTTCTACATTTTTTTTTCTTCTTCAGAAAGTACATTTTGTTTTCTCACCGATAAGAGAAACATGGATGTTTTCTGATTTTAATCCTGTAGGCTTATCTCACTATACCAATCACGTGTTGTGTTGTGTCTGCACCCAGTGTAGGAATTTGGGGAAAATGCTGAGGTGTAGAGAGTTATTCTAAGAAAAGAAAATACCTTGCAGACACAAACACACACACACATCATCATCTCCAGCCAGTTTTTGTAATGGAACAAGCCTCCATGCAGAGGGAACATGAGGATGCTTGCGACAACTGTAGCTGCCATTCATCCACATTGGCCAGAGGCCCAGAGAGAAAGGTGGGGACAAGGGATGAAAAGTGCTGGCTTGGCTGTGTGGGTATTTGGGAGGGAAAAGAAGAAGAACTGTCTGGCTAGGTGCTGTAGATCTATTTCGTCTGGAAGAAATGATAAAAAACAACACCTTTCACAGTGTGATACACCTCAGTAATGTGCCAGGGCCAAAAACCATTTCCAAATCATTGCTTTTTACCACGACCACTTCTGCTGTTCATCTTATCTCACCACTCCCTTTTCCCCTCGGCCCTATTTTTTCCATCCCTGAATGATTTACACATATGCTGGCACTCGGCTATGCCTTTTCCCATTTAGATAGTTCTGCTGTGTTTCGATACACACACTGCAAGGGGCTCGGTGCAAAGACATCTGAAATAGATCCCAGATTTTGTCACACTTTGAACATGTCTGTAAAATTCATCCATAATGCATGGCGAGCCTTCCAGATGTTACACACATCCTTCTTTGTTCCTTTAAACTTTCTTCTTTTACTTTCATCTCATTTTATGCCAACCTCTTTCCTCATGGGGGAGCTGTGATCTCTTAATCCAAGTTAGAATAAAATACTACTACACTGGTGCCTTACAGTATGACACACACACATATTACATTTGACCCCTGGAGGAAAATCTTAATTGGAGGAGATTGATCTTTTGACCGCATGTCTTTGTTTTTTCCGAGAGTTCCAGCAGTGTGTGGCAGATAAAGTGGCCCTGTTATCACGTGTGGCTAAAATTTGAAATTGAAAGATTATAGTCAGTCCTAGCAGAGCAGCTGTCCTCTCCACTGCTATTTTAAGGATTTCAGAATCACTTTGATTTTAGCTAGACCAAAGGAAATGCGTCTCCAATGCAGATGTGCAGAAATCGTTTGTTATAGAAATCGCTGGTGTTACAGTTTTACGTGGACAAATAGCACATATACACCACCTCATGTTTATATTCCTCCCTTAAGATCACAGCTTAACCTCTTGCCCTCAGTTCTTAAGATCTTTTAAATGATTAATCCTTTACTTAAATCCAGACTCAGGATAACCAGAACCAGAACTCTGCCGAACATGGTCTGTTGCATTGTAATATAGTCAGAGTCATGCTGTCTGGTTTGCCTGTTGCCATTTGGGCTGTGAGATGAACAGGCGGACAGGCATGAGAGCACAGACGGGGGGAGAGCCAGAGAGAGAGAGAGAGAGAGAGAGAGGGGAAAGACAGAGTGTGTGGAGGAAGGCAGGTCTCTCAGGCACAGCCCAGTGTGTTGGACAGTAGCTAAGAGAACAGGCTGATACAGGGACTGAGCAGCAATGCACAGTGTATTCATTGTGGCATCCTGAAGCTATCAGTACTGGAAAAAGTTGTATTGATCAGCAGGTGAAAAATATCAACAAAAATGACATACATGACAACATTATGACATATTAATATTTCAGGTATTTTATAAGATAAAATCCTTATTTTAACCCTTTAATCCAAAATTGACATAATAAATGTTTTGTTTGGGGGCGACACAGTGGTTCAAACCCCCCACCTGGCTGTCGCCTTTCTTTTGCATTTTCAACAGTTACTCCGGCTTCCTCCCACTCCAAAGACACGCAGGTTAATTGGTAACTCTAAATTGCCCAGGTATGAATGTGAGTATGAATGGTTGTTTATCTATATGTGTCAGCCCTGTAATGAAATGACCTGTCCATGGTGTACCCTGCCTCTCAGCCAGTGTCAGCTGGGACTGGCTCCAGCCTCCTGTGACAAGGATAAGCAGCTACAGAAAATAGAAATATGTTGTTAGTTTGTTTTGTTTTACATGAACACATAACATAGATGGACATTTCTAAACATGATAATGATAGGACCTAGTGGTAAAAGCTTGATGAAGTTCCCTCTCAAGTCTCCTTTCACTGGTGATGCATTAAGCTGAAAAATCACTGGTGTTTATAATGAGTCACATGGTGAAAGGCTTTGCATCACGACTTTCTTCTAACTGGTGCCCTTTTTATTATAAACCACCACTGCCTAAGCTGTATTTCTTTTGTTAGTTAGTGCCCTATAGACACATCAATACTGTGAAAAGTAAAATTATTACAGTAATATGAGCCTGATGTAATATGAACTGATGTATCGAGCAGGCTCTAGTTGAAACGGTTTAACCTAGATTATTCATTAGCGAAATTATACAATTGTCATAATGAGGTAAAGGAATAATAAAGGCTTTGTTTGAAGCACTAAAGACACTGGTATTCAGGCCAGTTAAACATTGAAGACTTTTTAGTAGCTTGTGTATGCCTCAGCTTGTACTTTTGTGATCTACTCTGTGTCATGTTAAAAAAATACACAAGGTAACATCTCCAATATTGACTCAGAAACCGCAGTGCTGGAGGGAAGCTGTGGAGCTGAGCCTCAGAGTAAGAGGTTCTCCTCCTCATCAAAGTGCAGATACTGGCAGAGGGAATTAGCAGCGGGGCGACTTTGATGACGAGTGTTTCTGCCTGTCCTTATTCATCCCCATGAAGCTCTGAATTATTGATAAAATTCACAGGGCTTCCCCTTTCCTCAAAGTTGGCTTTTCTCACAGTTGAGTCTTGGGAACACAGAGGAGGTTTTGATTGGCTCAGAGTGTTTGTTTTTTTTAGAAGAAAAAGCAGCAGTGCAACTGGCCTACACTTCTTTGTCCCTTAATCTTCCCATCATCCCATATTTATACATCATATTTTAATGACTGCCTGTCACCATTTTTTTTTTACTTTATTTTCCCTTCTTGCGGTGTACAGTATAAAGGGAATATTAAAAGTAATGTACATTCTGAAAAAGGAGTTGAGTTTCAAAGAAGAGCAGTCACAACTCTAAGTCAGACTGCTGAATAATAGATGAACAGTGTCATAGTGATATTCAGTTTCTGATCTTTTCTTTTCTGGAGACAAACAGAGTAACAACACACTGGTTGCCTACACTGAAAACGAGGATACCAGTTGTATACAGACTCTATAATACATTGATTTCATATATTACATCCATCAATTAGGGTAATTTTATTTGAGCATTCTGGTTTGTCAAAGGAACACTCGCCCTCTCTCCTTTTTAATGCAGCAGCAAACATTCATATCCATACATTAAAAACTCACTCCTATCAGAAAAAAGTATGGACTTCATTACCCAGCCTAAAAGCTCTATGTATGTAACATGGCTTTAATCGTCTGACTGAAACATCTCAACATCTATTGGATGGATTGGTGTGCATTTTGGTACAGACATTTATGGTCCCCAGAAAATGAATCCTAATGAATCCTTTGATTTTTACTCTAACACCATCGTGAGCTTGACACTCTTTGTTTACTGGTGAAACATTTATTGGATTCATATCATTCATTTCTATATTTATGTACCTTCTTCTAGCACCATCATCAGCTCAAAATAGTTATTTGTCTAATACTAGAATGAAATTTCCATCATCCTCAGTTGTGCTTTGTTTTTCGTGCTAATTAACAAATGTTAACATACAAACACTTAACTAAGATGGTGAACATCATCTGAGCAGCAGTCATAAGAAGAAACAGAGCCCCACCTCAAACACTGTATCCAGTTGTCTTTAATGTATCCATGGATTAGTATCAGCATGGTAGCATTTTCATTGTGGGCACGCTCACAATGCAGCCTCTCAGAGCCACAGGCATGGGTGTTAATCTTCTTTGTCCAACAATGATGATACATGCACACCCACAATACATTTGAAATTCACACCTATCAGAACAAGTGGTGTTATCCACACGTTTCTGTCTCTTCATCCCTCTTTTACTGTCTCCATAAGGCCTTCTGGATGGCCTGGTGAGCCTCTGTCTAGCTCCTGGCAGTATTTCAGGGTTATTCTAAACCAGACAGCTTGTTCTTGTGTAACCAAATCCAGTACAAACACGCTTCCTCTTGGATGGTCTGGTATGTTTGGCGTGGGAAATTAAATGTCATCTCAAACCAGTAAGTCCATTCCTAAGAGTCTAGCAGCGAGGATATCTTCCCTGCAAACTTTTACCACATCAACACCTCCTCACTCTTATTCTCTGTTCAAGTATTCATATAGGTTCATAGTATTCATAGGTTTTGATTGCTTATTTTAAATAACTATTATGTTTTGTCATACTTACCCCCTAATCAGGGCAGTACAGTGAAAACTTTCTTTTGTTCCTCTATTTAACTTTTGGCTCTGTGCACATGGTACTGCTAATTGTATTATGAAGTAGAAGCCTACTACTTCATCACTGTCATACCCATAATCACAGTAAATAAGCCCCCCTTGGCTACAACTGCTGTGTTATATGCTTCAAATACAGAGTAGTTTACTTGACACAGGCTTAGCTCCATTACTTTTTGTCTTGCCTTAAGACCCAAGACTTTAAAAATCAGCAGAGATTTCAATCTAGACTGTTTAGGAAAGCCCCCTGTGGCTATTTACAACAATGTAAGAATATTGCATGTCCCCCTGGAATAGACTTGTACGCTTCGGAAAGTATAACAAAAGAAGTCTCCTAGTTTTTATTCACATGCTGATTTACATGCTCCTATCAACCGTGCTTGCAACAGGAAAAGTGAGCTGCGTCTCAGTCTCTTGTAGAGTCTGAGCTATCGCAGTGAGTGAGATCAGATAACCTGCTGTTTCATGTTAACCAGCACGATCCTTGTGTCAGTATGTGCTGTGCTGCTTGTAATAGCCAACAAGTAGGCAAATATACACAAGCTTTACCATGATGATAAGAGCAGGCATGTTGTTGACAAAGCGCAGGATTATGCAACTCGGTATGGAGATACAAGGGATTTTTCCAACACTCCCTGCAGTATGGCTATCAACAGACGATCATGGAGATCCTTGTTTCTCCTTAAATATGTGTTCAGCAATGAGGAAGGTGATTTTTTTGCATTCATAGAAGTAAATAGATCTCATGCGTTTTAATGTCATTTTCCCCTTCAGCAGGTTTAATTTCCCTTATCACAAGATGAAAAGATCTTAATTCTATAAACACAAACACATCATATTAAAGATAACCCAGCTCATGGGAGAACACATGTGTTTGTGTGCGTGTTCCTCTGTTGCCAACGGGCCAGCTGGCGTGTTTCTTCTGTGTTTTTGGTCTTTCAAAAAACATGGAGGGAAGCCGACCATATAAGAAGTAGGTCAAACCAATTAAAACGTGAACGCACTTTGCTTTAATTTTCTTCAGTAAACATCAGCAGATGACCCCTAATTTGTCTTTGTGTCACGGCACCAGATGCAGGGTTGAACATGTGGAAGAGGGCCTGTGAAATGAAACAGAGTCACGCACTAATTATTAGATGCTAATTACTAGATGCTAATTACTAGATGCTAATTACTGCTCTGATAGGAATATTTCACCTTATTGGATGAAGAGCAGAACAAATCCTATAAAAAGATTTACATTGTTTTCAATGGGAACCATGTAGATTAAATCTGTTGTTTTTAACCTAAACATCTAATAAGTAATAAAATAAGCCTCGTCTCCCCTCTCAGTCAACAGCCTATGCAGTTTATAATGTTATAATTTGTGAGGATTTTCAAAACAATGTAGAGTACAGTAGACAAAAGAAGGCCTTGAATTACCAGTTAGCTAGTGATCATCAATTTTGTCACAACTGTGGCAAGCAGATTTGATCAGCTGTACTTCTATTCAAATTCAATCAAATCAGTTTAATTTATATAGTGCCAAATCATCAAATCACAGAAGTTATATTTATATTTTCCATATAGAGCAGGTCTAGGCTGTACTCTTCATAATTTTATTCAGAGAGACTCAACGATTCCTATGTGCAAGTACTTGGTGATGGCGGCAAGGAAAAACTTTAAGAGGCAGACACCTTGAGCAGAACCCAGCTCTGGAGCTTCAGGTTTTATATTTCTAAAACGTTCCTCAAGCATATCTCTGAGTAGTCTATGGACAGAGTAGGAATTCACAGGTGGGGCTAGCTGGAGGAACACACTGTGCATGTTCAGTGGGCTGCATGACCGGGAAGCAAACCAGGGAGCTAGAAAACCTTTTTGGTGTATGGACCAGGGGGACATTCTCAGGACTGAATAGACACCATCTTTGGGTCCACTATCCAGTTTTATAATGCATCAAATGCATTAAAAGAGAAAAGCCTGGTACCTGATCGAGTGAGCAAAGGTTTCTAGATATTCTACGAGCTCTGTGGCAGCGGCAACCTTTTGTCAGCTTTGTTTAGCTGAAGAAAACTTCTACTAGGTGCCCATGTAGAATGCTGATTAGTCTCACATCACTAGACCAGACTTTGTTTTACACTTTGTTTTAGCAGGTTTAAGGTAAAAAACTTTGAAAAACAAAACATAAGTGAGTCCTAATTCATTAATTTCATTTCATTTCATCTGTGATGTTTGGTATTATAGACTTGAGACCAGCGTGGGAATTATTCAGACCTGTAATAGCAACTCCCTGTGTGCATAATCCCTGATTTGCCCTTTATTGAGCTCTCTAGTCTTCTTCTCATCTGAATGAGATTGTTCACACTCATTGCAACCTATGCAGTGCTGTGCAGACGCCCAGCTCGCGAACATAAAGCAATAATGAATTTCACTGTAAGTACTATTCTTCTTTTTCTAGTGCCTTCTTTTCATTAAGTCCAGCTCTAGTTCCACAAACACCATATCTTGGGCGCTGCAATAATCTCCATTGCTCACTCTCTAATGCATCTCATTTCCCTTTTTTCTTTTCACTTTGTGCCATGTGAAATTATTTGTCTCCGTCACCCTCTCTGGGAACCCAATAACACCTCCTGACAGAATTTTTGTCACCATTAGCGGCGTCCTTTCCCGAGGTTTGTATCAGATTAGGGGGAAGTAAATGGTGACACTGTGTCATTGAAAACACATTTTGGACCTTGCCGATGACAAAGTGGCCTTCTGAGTGTTCGAAGGAGCGGCTTTCACTTGGCATGGCTGTACGTGTGCGGTATGTACGTATCGGTATGCTGTTTCATCACGTCATGGCTCAGATACCTTGAGATGATGTCGCCACCATCTGGAAAAAGTGTCTCTTTACTTAATTGCTTTTATCTGTAAACATTAGCTACTTTTCAGACAGAAAGTGCCAAAAGGAACTGTCTAAATGCCCTAAATTCCATGGCTCATAGTTAAACAGCATATGTTACAATATGCACATGACCCTTGTGCAGCAAACTACTGTATACAAGCAGTTTTTATTTGTGCAATGTTATTTGATTTGTTATGCTAATGTAGTTTATAATCTTTTGACCTTGTACCCAATTTGTATGTTGCCAAATTTCAATTTATGGTACATTGTGAGAACTGTATAGAAACTCAGAGGTTTAATGATATGAGTAGAAATATGAAACTATAAGGAAAAAGCAAGCAATCGGACTGATGTGACTTTCCGTGGTTCTTTGTGCAGTTTGTAGTTTTGAAGGGAAGGTGGGAAATCATTTTTGTTTCCTAAAGGGTGTTGCAAGGAAGACCCCAACATGACTTGAACCTGAGACTTTGTGGTTTATGAAGAATGCCTATTGTAGCCTCCGCTCCGTATCTGTAATGACCATAAGAACCATTTGATCTGATAGAATTGCACTCCTCGACACCAATAAGTAATAAAAGAGCGTGTGCTGTTCACAACATATTTTCTATTTCTATTCACAATAATTTAAAACTCAAGCCCATTCCAATGTCTGATCATGTTAAAATGTCAAAGCAATGAACTCAAACCAAATGAGGTTCTTCAGACTGTCCATTTTTGTTTAAGAACCCAGAATGCCAAATGTCTATTTCAAACTATCGTCAATGTAAATTACCATTGGTGTCTGAAGCTGCAATTTAGAGGACAACAGGGCATACCAGATGTTCGTACTTCAGTCTGTGCGTGTTTGAGTTGAAGAGAGCTTCTTGTCTGTTGAGCCACAGAGTGCCGAGAGACCAAATGCAACAATCAGTAGTGGAATAATGTTGTCTTGCTTGCTTGTTTCATTTCCTATCATCTTTTATACACAGACGATTAACTGGTGGGACCTCAGCGGTAAAATGGCTGTTGAATGAGAAACTTTTCCTGAATGTGCTGAGCGTTTATCATATTTTTGATGATGGCACAGGGGAGGGGCCGGCACCACCCTCTGATTTACACCTTTGATGTCTCCCTGGCTGTAAACATTCACCCTCCACCACAGTGTTTTAAAGAACCAATGATTTAGATGAATCAGAGACAAACTGCTGAAGGTCTCCTTTCTGCTGGGCCACTGCCACAAAGCGACCTGCTGAGTCAGGACTCTGAATAGGCAAACACATCATTTACAAAGCTCATCACAAACTGCACGAGACGCAGGCTTCAAGATGGATGTCCGGCTCTGATCAAGCAGTCCAGAGTGAGATGGACATTATGCTGCAATGTTTTTATAGCACTTCTAGTGTTAGGTTAGACTATTCATAAGGATTCCCTAAATCTGTTCTTCTATCAGAGCCCCAAAAGGAAAGAATCTTTAGGAATCTTTAGGAATAATTAAATTGGAGGTGCTCATCAAAGACAACAGTCAAACAGAGGTTTTGTTCTGCTGCAGTTTAGGTCACGTCAAATCAAGTAGTAGCATTAAGGAACTGAGAGAGACGGCGACCACAGGTGGGGAAATGTAATTGGAAATGTCAAACATTTCTGTTTTTACAATACAAGACCCGAACACAACAACCTCAACTGTCAGCTGTCAGAAGTGGGAGAAATAGCGCCAAGTTGACACAATTTGAAAAGATTAAGGCGAACTGCAATTGTAACAATCGCTCTCATGTAAAATTGTTATGAAGAGAGAAGAGACTGAAAGGCGCAGGCAACGTGAAAGAAATATGAAAACAATTTGGCTCAGACGTTAGTTTCCACCACAGGTTTCCTCGTGACATCTGTGTGTGTTTGCATGTGTGTTTTACCTCTTTATTATAGTCTTGCAGTCAGAGGGCTTTCTTTCACACATTTGTCTTAGTTGGGTGTGCTATTACCTCTGGGACAATCCATCACACTGCTTAATTCAGCCAAGTAATCACCTGCTCAGAATCATTTCTTGTGCTTTCCTAAACTGCAAACAGAGCCGCTTGGCATATTCAGCACATTGTTTTTCTTCTGGCTTAACCAGGCATCATTCATCAAACCATGTGACGACCCAGTCAATGCACAGGAGGTTGTGGATATGAATTAAGAAACAACATGAAACATACATGTTAGGTTATATGTTACCCTTTGTGATTCAACCTCCTCATAGCCTAAAGATGTTGTGAATATGACAAATCACTCCAGAGACCGTCAGTCCACCGCCAGGCTTTTTAAAACTGCTGTAAATGATTCAGCCACTCTGTAGCTTCTTTTATTCCCAGTGTGGTATGACTAGCTGAGATGTGGATCGATGCACCACACTGTAATGTAAACGTATTAGCCGGTTGTGGGGTTTGTGAATACTGTGGGTGATATCACCTTGAACAACTTTAGCAGTGTTCAACAATGGATATGGTGGTTACATAACACACACGCACACACAGCATTTACACAAACCACAAAAAAAAAAAAAAAAAAATGGAAAATGAGATCAGAGAAAGCACATAAACTAGGAGAGCTATTATCCTAGCTCGAAGCAGAGCCAGATATGCCAGGAATACAGACACAATATTAAATTAACTCTGGATTTGATTTGTCTGATAGACTTAGATATTTCCTCCTGGATGCATTTAATGTCACAGTGGTTTAGCAGTTTTGACATATTGCAGACAACACACACTAGCCACAATGGATACAATACAGTGTGTCAAAATAATGTATGTGTGTGGCTTTGCTTAGTTTAGGATGTTGGACATTGCTGCAAAACAATCAAGGTTTGAAATTGCATTACTGACAAACTGGGGATTTTTTTGTGCTGTCTGGCAGATAAACAGGTCATAGTCTCTAATACTGGGACCATTGACTGTGTCTTATCTTCACAGCTTAAAGTCCGTATAAGAAGCCGTAAGAAGTAAGAATAAATCAAGCAGTCGTTCTGAAGCAACTTAAATGTGTCAGATGAGTTCAGGAAATGACATGACTATCTTTGAAACTGAGCGAGATGAATTATTCTAATTTCTCTGCTAGGGGTGCAGGGGTATGCTCAGGGTGGCCTCAGCGTGTCATCGAGCCACTCTTTAAGGACCGCCCACAAAATCCTGGACTGAAAACTGGTGAAAAACTGTTTAAATCTCTAACTCCACATTATAGTAATATCATTCAAAGTTTTCAGCAAAAATTTTCCAACATATTTAATGTATTTTGAAAGAAATCTCAGTTACACAGACTTTAACTGTCTTGGTAAACTACACTGAGTGCATGAGTGTATAAACACCTGGAAGTAAGTTTAGAATAGAATGAGACATATCTACATATGCAGTGGGTCCTCTTCCTCTACAATGATTTTACATGCCATAGTCAATTTACTAGTGACAAGGAGTGCTAGTCAGTTTATAACAACGGCTGTAAAATGTCTTTGGACAAGCTTTGTCATTTTAATATCACCCAGGTAAGTTACACCGAAAATCCACAGGGCACAGATGTGCTGTGATCCATGTGTGGCGCGGCCGTTCTAGTAAATGTTTCAAACCCAGTGATCCAGTTCAGAAGTAGCCCAGAAGCGGGCCACCACTAGGCTGTTCTATTTTTGACCGACTCCGCAAGCAGCCCGCATCAATCTGCACAGAGCCGCTCGAGCTGGTCGGAAGCCAGACACAGAAACAACATAGAGAATCTGATTGATTTTCAAAATAAAACACCCTGTGCAAATTGTAAAATCAGGCACAAGGGAAACAATTTACCTACGTAGCATATTTAGACATTTAAAAGCACCTGAACCAAGGAAAACCAAATCTGAGCAAGTAAAGAAACCGATGGGGATTGAAGTCGCTTTGAGGAAGGACCAAAACAGTGTTACAGCCACAATGTGACAGAGATATGCCTGGTGGGGTTTCGAGATTAGTTTATGTTTGGAGACCAAATTTGTTTTAAACAACGTTGCAAACTAGCGGTGTAGAATTTGAAAGATATGCATTTATCATATAGGAAGTATGTACTTTGGGATATCTTGGCATTCACTGCATCAGTTTTGACCATTTAGCTGTCTTTCCAAAGTCCCGTACAGAAAGGACAATAGTGAATTGCTTTAGTTCAGCTTTAATGTTTAATAAAAACCTTAATCTACAGCAAAGGTTGTTCAGACTTCAGTATTAGGTGACACTACTTCAAACTTTCAACATACATTTAAAGTATGTATCGTGTATTGACGACTCTCTTCGTGCTTGTTTGAGTGAAAAAGAATAAACAGAACTCGAGCCTTCTTTCTTAAGGAATGCTCCTTTTTTATTATAAGCCATTACATACTCTGAGTGCATGAAGAGAATCCTTGAGGTCAGATTAAAGACTGCTGAGGTCCCTATGGTCAGATTGCAGCCCAGATTCTCTCACTGTGTTAAGGCGTTGCCCTGCTATATACTAATATGCAAATGAAGCGATTACATATTAATGTTATGAACGTTTCACCATACTTCTCCTGTATTGGTAATGATGACCAGTGGTGCAAGCCTGGATCTTGTCATCTCCAGGGCTTACAGCAATCTTGCCATGTATACCTTAAATAGGGAGGCATACAGAAAATAGTTGATATTAAGATGACAGCCAATCGCTCAATTCTATGGTGCTAAAAGCTTTCTCCAATTTTACTTAAGACATCTGTTTACTCTGCGAATTCCTATAAGTTCAATTAAAGCAGACTCAAAAATATACCACATATGTTTAAGATTTCATTTCTGATTGATTTGGCAATACCTGTTGTCACTGGTGGAAAATATGGTTCAATACTACTTTGTCAGAAATGCAGCTAAACTAATCTATGTTGTTCTGACAAAGAAAACAGTCAATACTTGGTCTTTTTCCATCGTCCCATATAGCAACCGTGATTTTATTTCATGCTGTGCACGGTGTGAATAGTGTTTCATAGAACAGCAGGGTAAAATGAGCTGGTTACCTTGCTGAAAAGTTGGACGTGTGCAGCTTGTGGCCTGTGAGTGTCATCTAACAGCTCAATGAGGCTGCTCCTTCTTGTTCTATTACTCCCTGCAATATTTAAAACAGATGCACTGTCAAGAAATGACCATGTCTTGTTTTAGAGGTGCAATTCTGATGAACAGTTGCTGTCAGCCCTAACCTCAGTGGTAGACAGAGGTGTTTTTCGGTGACTGTTCACACGGGGAGGGGGGCACGCACACCTGACTGAAGATGAGCATGAGAGAATAAATAAATGGGAATGTTTATTTCCATTTATTGTAAAGGAAATAAACAATAAATAAACAACAAAAAAGATTACTTTTTTTGTGTGTGTGTGTGTGTGTGTGTGTGCATGTAATCATACTTCATAATCCCGTCAAGCTCAATGAAAATACGGTGGTATTTAAAGCTGTTCGTACTGATAACATGCACCAAGTGAAAGTTAGTCTACAGTGTACATACTTTCGATTGCATGCACGTATTTCCATTCTTGCTTAAAAGCTCTACTGCAAACTTCACTTCTGTTCTGTTGTTACCACTTGATAAACTTGCTGACACTTGCTGGTATTGTTGTTACTGACACTAGCAGTACAGAATACTGATGTAGTGACACCTGACTACAGGAAATAGCATCCATGCCAGTATCTTTATTAAACAGAATTAGTGACCCTTATTCATGTATCATACATCAATAATAGTGTAATTTTATACATGATCCATGGTGACTATGATAGTGTATAAAGAGGTTATTACAGAATGTGAATTAAATGAATCCATGGCCTGGCTATAAATAATATCTCAAATAGGCTTTATTTTTTGTCTATAACATTGATCAACTAGGTTGATGACATACCATATTTATCAGTTTATTGACATTGTCAGCCAATTGAAAGAACAATTGATATATTAATTAACAAACATTTTACTCCATACCATTTACAGAGAAATTTAATGAGATGCAGATGATTTAAAGAAAGACATTTGAGAAGTGAAACCAGAAATATGTCTTCAGTGTTTTGATGCTATGTGTACATATTGTTTGTATGTTGGCATGTTTGAAAATGAAGAAACAAGTGGATATGTTTTAAAATGTAACTCTGTACCTCCATAGATAACACACTCAGCAGTCAAAGAAACTCATCGGGCGTGGTATTTGTATCATTTAACAGTTTTAAGAGCACATCAGTCCAACACAACAAGACAGGTGAGAGACATCTCCTTTGCATGTCATTTGGCCGAAGTCATTCGAGAGCAATGATAAGGCTGGCTGGTGAATGACGAGAATGAATAGTTAGCAGCGTCTGCAACCTCATTACAAGGACAAACTGCGTACAGCAGGAGGCTGATATCTCTGGCACAGCCCCACTTCGCTGTTTCCAATTTGAATAGAGAAGGGAATAATGCTTAATGCCTTTCCCTGTGTGGATATTGGCTTGTATGGGACAGCGATCCGTGAAATGAATATTTTTGTGAGATGAGATTTGTTATACACAAAGAAGAAGACCTGCTTTTCCAGCCGACCGAGAAACACCCGACACAGGAGAGTAGAGGTATTGTAGGTCCAGGAAGTGGAGAGCTCAGAGAATGATAATACCTGAGAAAGAGGAAGAAGAGAGATCAAGAAGAAGGGCATGATAAAGAATAAGATGAAGAAAGGGAGTTGGTCGACTGATGGTAGATTGTTGTGGCTAACAGAGATGAGGCTAACGTGATTACATAGAGAATTTCAAAGTATATGTCTTGACTTTTGATTTGATTGAGCATGTCAGACTGTCAGCAGTTAAAAAAAGTTTTTTGTATCTATATTCATGTCCTAGCTATAACATAATGCTCCAAGTAAAGCTCCTCAAATGACGTTATCTATGGCATACAGTATATTTTTAATATGATGGTTTTGAATTGGGCACTATGGTGGTGCAGTGGTGAGCACTGTCATTTGACAGCGAGAAGGTTACATGTGAATGGTTGCCTCTATGTGTCAGCCCTACGATGGACTGGCAACTTGTCCAGTGTGTACCCGCCTCATGCCTAATGTCAGCTGGGATCAGCTTCAGCCCCTATGATAGTTAATCCATCTCCAATCCATGATCTCAGTTTTATGTCTTAAAGAAAAGAAGGACACTGAAGGCTTCATCTCTTCGTTCGTCTCCAACTTGGCTTCATATGGTTCGTTGATCTGATTGGTTAGCCTGCGATAGACAATGATATACAGATGGTTCATCCAATCACCTACCAATTTTTTTTGTAAAACTGCCCTCCCACTTCCAAACATTTCATCCTATAGATGGTTATGTGCAACAAATGCCTAAGATTAGGATGGCAAATAAAGGGTTATGTATCTCCCCATCTGAGGTGATTCAGTACATATTAAGATACACAGAACACAATCAGATAAAAAAAAAAACAATAGCCTACAGTTTAATTTGTGATGCTACAGTTCAGCCAATTCAATGCTATTCAATTCACCACAATATTTAATATTTTTACTTTTCAATAATAGAAGTGTGACTGAAATAAATCAATTATTTCATGGAATATTGAATCAGAAATACTCCAGCAAATAATGTCCTCTGGCACACCAACTGTAGTAAACATGGGGAGTGATATGATGGATAACTTTTTTTTTTTTTTTTAGCTTTTCTCTCTAAAATGCTGCTATTTCCCTCAGCTCATGGGTCAATGTCACCCACTGTCATCTACTGCTTGCTGCCTGCATCTTCACATGAAACCACTGTCATCTACTGCTTGCTGCCTGCATCTTCACATGAAAATATGTATTTTTTGTGTGTGTGGCCTAATGGATCAAATTCCGATTAGTCATTTTAGGGTTTTACTGTTGTTTTTTTGGTCACTTTGGTTAGTGTATGTCAAATGACCTGCAATAAAAACTGTCCCCTCCATGCCAATATCCCCTCACAGCATAGCCTGGGGGCTTCGATATGGCATATCCTGTATGGTGCATCAGCTTTAATTTCAACCATTTCAACTGTAATGACAGTATTATTGATAGTAATCATAAATTTATGGTTGTGGTGCTTTTTGACAAATTCTGTGTAAAAGATGATGAATGAGATAGAAATATAGATATGTATGGATGTAATATAGATATGAAACAAGTTACACCAGTGCTAAAGTTCAATTCAACTTTCAATCAAAGTTAAAAAAACATTTTTTTTTTTAAAAGGAGTTGACAAGTGATTTACAGTGAAAGATAAAAAAAAATAGTGCTGTGCAAATATTAATCCAACAGGTATCATCCTATCAACCCATCTGATCTGAACCACAGCCTCATTATAAACCCAGACAGCCCATTCCCTCCTCCGACTCATCCCCTGTTTTCGTTGTTATTATTTTTTTACGTGAACAGAGCAGGGAACAATATCAGTATTATGCATATACCCACCTTTCCGGTGAAGGGGGAATGAATTTTTTCAATGGGCTCATAAATCCCTGCTCTACCTGTTCGAGCACCGTTAGGATGCGCAGTGGTTGGCTGGCCGGCTCTCTTGGCCGAGACTATAGATCTGGATTGACAGCTGCTCCATCCTGTCTGCCGCTGTTAATCATTGAAGGATTTGGGCTGCCGGCAAGCAGCTCTGCCAAGCGACCTTGAGCCCTGCTGGGGCTGAAGGACTCCAACTAAAAGCCTGCTCCCCTGTTGCAGCAAGCGATAGGCACTTCAGCCAGGTGGCCCAATTGCTCCATAAGAGAGATTGAAAGGTAACTAAATGTGCCACATGGTTGGAGTATATTCCCTTTTAAAATTCAACATTCTTTGAATATGCATGCCCACTTGTCTGCCTGGTATTCATACCCTGCGTGGATAATAACCAGTTATGTAACTTCAATGCACCATTATTCACTGTGCACTCCTTTTTATGAACCCATTTTCAAATGATATGTCTCACCTAAAATTAGAAAACTAAACCTTTGTTTGAACTACCACATACATTAATAATAATAATAATACAGTATAAGGAGTAATAAAAGAATAAAAAAAGATTTATTCATATTTGGAAGGTCTTGATATGATATTTCCATCTTTATCCATGGTGACACTGTAGAATGGACACGGACGAATCTCGAGAATGGTATTCAACATGCGATAGTGGAGCGGGGAAGAAGAAAATATTAGATGACATGCAAGAGAGGAACGGCACTGAGATAATGGAAGAGTCTGCTCAGTGCCATGTAAATAAAATAAATAAATAAAGCCTCTCGCTATCTCCTGCTCTGCTCCTCTTCTCTGTCTCTCGCCCATTCTCTCCATAACTCTCCATCTGTTCGGCTAAACACTCCGTAAAGCAGAAGTCCAGGATCCAGACTCCAGTCCCGGATTTTTGCTCCAGCCATGCTGTTGGAACCAGCAGCAGCAAATGCCTGTTTTGCCTGCCTATCCTCTCTCCTCTCCCTCTCTTGCTGCGCGCTACTCTGCTCTGCTGCAGTGGATGGTCCTCACGGTGCGCTCGCAAACTCGTCTCAGTGGAGGGGACCTGAGCATCTCACTGTCATTTTCCCACCCTTCTTCCTTTTTTAGCCCTCGTTCTTTCACCCGACCCCCCTCTACCTATCATCAGAGGGTCTGGATAAATGTGAGGGAAAAGTCATAGGATAGATGAGAGAGAGAAGGGAAGCGCTCAGGAAGTCTTTAATCCAACATCTCTTGCACATATGACTGTGTTATGTTCTGCTGTCTCCGGGTGACAGAGAAGCTTGTGCTCTTACATACCTCCTGCTTTTAGACTCTGTGCCAGGTAAGTTCTTTCTCAAGCTTGACGTTTTTTAAATCTGCGCTTAATGTAGTGGGTGACAGAGGAGCGTCTTTTGCTTGTTTCTCCCCGAGGGAGGGGGCTGACATGTTCTGATGAGGAGATGATATTTTGGCAGAAGTTGTGTGCAAACAGGTCCAACGTAGGGCACGGTTGACATATGGTATACAGTATGAGTGTGTCTGTGCTAATCTGTGTGCTTCTGTGCTTTATAATAGACCATTTGGTCTCTCTGAGCTTCCATCGTAAGCTCTGCAATAAATTCTGATCTACTGCAGCAACTTGAAACGGTTGGCCCCCCTTTTCTTTAAATATTGAGGCAGGATTAGCTGTGTTTACGCTCTTATACTGTACATGATCTGCATGTTCCACACACTGTCATCCATAATCCAATCTATATGTGGTGTCGGGGAGCGGCTGTAGCTTTGATTCATGTGTATTTGAGTCCCTCTGAGTATGCTGGGGTATCAAAAAAAGTGCAGCATTATTATTTTCCTGTTTTGTTTTTTTTGTTTTTGTTTTTTGAGGGGGACCCTGCAGACGAGGAGCACACTACACTGCGCGTGTGTGTGAGCGCGTACATGCAAGTGTGTGGGCGGCTGCATGCGTCTAATGTAAACTCTCATGGAAGGGTGAGCTCTGAGTGGGCAGCTTGTACGTAGTTTTGCATTTTGTGAATGAAGTGTTTGAGGAGAAATAGTGTCTATGTGTGTGTGCATGCATGCAGGCATGTTTAAACTGTCATGCGTGTGCGTGTAACCCAAACACTATCAACCGTCTCTCATATCTGGTATCTGGACTGCAAGCTCTGACATCAGCAGCACACACTACCCTTTTGGGAAACACTCATCTACAGTACAGTGCCGTCTCTTCATCAGGTATTGGGTGGCGTTCCAGTGTGGGTGGTGACTTGGTGACGATTTACAACCTGGGTTCCCAGGTTCTCTCCCCCCGGTGTAAATCAGCCTGCTCGGTGGAGCACAGAGACACTGCAGCCAGTTAGAGGAGATGCTTTGGATGGTCATGTCCACTGCTGCACTGCAGACAGACTCTCTCCCACTAAAGCTGCTAACAGACAGTGTGTTACTCAGCCACAGACAGCGTAGGCTTGGTTAGAGAGGCTCTTCATCTATCAGCCTTTGGTATTTGAACAGATGCTTGTATTCCAAAGTAACTTATAAGCAAGCTGTGTAGTGGTTTTGCAGGTGGATCTATCTGATGGGAATTAAAGCTCGTGTCTGGTGTTATTATCGTCATGCTTGAACAACTGTGTCACTAATGCCACTATGCTGAAGAATCAGGGCTCTTAATGTACCAATAATCAACCCTTGATTGTTCCTGTGGCTTGTCCGTCCTTCCCAAGCGACGCTCATTAATTAGGAATACAGGCCCTAATTTTAATGGGGCTTTCCCCTAAAATACATGCATTCTGCACTTTGCATAGTACTTCTACCGTAGGTGCTACATATACGAGTAACACAGCCAAATGGAAGCCGTGGTTCAAGTCAGCGATATCGACAGCAATCATCTGCCCTGTTCAAGTATCATTAAGCCAGAACACCAAATGCCTTTAATATAGGGTTGTTGTGCATATTCCCACTCGTAATGCCGCCTTCATGTTCACAAGCACACGGTTATTGCATTAGTGAAAAATAATGGCGGGGCTAGAGGCATAGCACCACTCTTAAGTGTTACAACTCCGGGTAAGTGGTGAATTTCGATCCATGTTCCACACTCATTAAGCAGCGCTCCTATGAATTAATGTAAGCCGGAAAGTGAAAGTGTTCATACATTTGTACTTGAATTTATAGAGTATGTTTGTGAACACCAATGTAGTAGGCAGGGCTGAAAACCTTTAAGACGACTGGGCCAAGTGGAAACTATCTTAGATATCAAAATGTTGCTAAAAATGTTAAAATGACGAGTTATCCTCTATTAAGCTGCAGTACACTTCACTTAGTACTGACCAGTGGTAATCAAGCACCAAACCTAAGCAATCTAGATATACATTATATATTAACCTGGTTGACAATGACCATACATTACTATACATTGTCTTGTCAGACACTTGTTCTGCTGGACTTCAGTAGCCTGACAGAGAATCAGGACAAAACAGGAGTGAGACAGATACAGCTGTTGGCTCGTTGAAAATGATGCTGTCACATTTGCTTTCAAACAAGATGAATGACACTTGGGTGGCGGCTGAACTTGAATGCACAAACAGCTTGCTTGCATAATGTGTTTTTCTTAAGTTGATTAACATGGCTTGTGTGTGTGTGTGTGTGTGTGTGTGTGTGTGTGTGTGTGTGGCCTTGGGTACATATAAACTGAATTGTGACCATTCTACATGTCTGTGCTGTTTTTGTTGAATTCTCACCGCCAGCTTGCTTCATGACGTAACAAGGTGATTCCCAGAAGCAGCAAAGGAAAACTGAGAAATGAGCTCAATTGTGCAGACGCAGCGAAGGATGCTTTGAAAGAATGCACAGAAGAAAGAACTGAGCGTTCTCGCTGGCTCACATTGGGTATCTGGGACAATGGACTCACAGCTCTTGACAGCAACAGTCATGGACACTCAAACACTGAACCTCACAGACAATGAAAGCAGCTGTCAGCCATAAACAAATCAGAAGGAACGAGTAAGGGCATTGGAAAATTGCCATCAGCATGTTGCAATAATAATCTACATCAGTGCACATGAATTACATATACAGTGTAATAGAAAAATCCATAATAACAATGACAAAGAACACTTCTGTCAATTCAGTATAATCCAATTTGGGGTTGGGGCCTGGGGTTACACATATTAAACCAGTATATGTATATAAAAAACGTATGATGCTGTGAAGGTTTGCAGGTAGTTAAGTGGTTTTTTGAAGATCTGGATGATGTTGATTCAGGTCTACAGAAACAAATCATGTTTGCAGAACTCAGATTTCATGGTTTGCGGGCCACTTATGTTGATTTGCACAGCTTAAGGAAGCATATTATCACAGTCCAACACTGGAACGGCAGTGAAGTGTCTCTGAAAAAAATGGTTAAAGAGACACAAAGAGAATGAGTTGGAAAATAGATGACAGCTTAATTTGGATGAATTCAATCTGTTTCAGCAGCTGACAGGGCTGGAATAGCATTTAATTTAGATTATTTTTTTATTTTACATTTATTGGGTGTATTATAGTCATCGAGGATGATGTTCCACAGCTCTGGATGAATGCATGAATTGTTGCGGGGACACACAGATGATGGCCTTGCTTGCTCCATTAACTTTCTGGTCAGTACGGTGATCCAAAATGGGACGAGGCCGCCCACTCGCTGTAGATGATCAGCCGCTGGTGTCAGATGTGTCAGTTTGTACCATGTGTGTGTTTTGTCGCATGTGTTTGTGTGAGGTGTGAACAACTGTCAGTGTACAATCTCTCTGCTGGGATAAGCGTTTTGACTCCAATCTGTGTCCAACTGAGTCTATCAGCCCCTTTCTTTTTTTCTTTTTTGGAAAACACACATACATACACAAGCATGCAGGATGCCAGTGAGGTTCTGAACAGTCGCCTCTTCAGAGGCTGCCTCTTCTCTCCCAGTGGGGAATCTTTAACTTGAGTCCAAGAGAAAAACAAGAGAAGAAAGCCCTCTCTTCTCTTGCGTCAGCATCTCTCGCTCCATCTCTCACTCTCTGTGTGTCTGTCACTCACCACCACACTCTCTCCAGACCTCCTTTTCTCCCTCTTCCTCTCTGCTTGATCAGTTTTTTTTCCACCTTTCTCTATCTTGCTGTCACTCTCTCTCTCGCTGTCAATAGGTTACATTGCAGCCTGTGCCAGAGCTCAGTCTATGAGCCACAGGTAAAGCATTAAAGCCAAATGACTCAGCCACTGAAACAGAACAACCTCTTTGCTACTTGAAAGCACTGCTCGGGCCCACTTCTTAAAAGTTACACTGGAAGATGCTGCTCCAGCTGTGATGCTTTTTCCCCTTTACCTCCGCCAGCAGTTGGCTGACACACCTTCACGCCTCTGATAGACACCAAGTCACAGGATGATAAACTGTCGTATGGTCTGGCAGACTGCCTGCTTTGTGTTGTTGTTGTGTGATGGGCATGTGTTTGTGTGCATACGTGTGTGTGTGTGTGTGTGTGTGTGTGTGTGTGTGTGTGTGTGCGTGTGTGTGTGTTTTTTTTATTATATGTGAAATGTATTGGGATACATAGGAAGAGCCTGCAAATAAACTCCCTGAGATCGATAACTTTGTTTCCAAAATGGTCTTGACAAGGCAATCATAAACTGTTCTGAACTGTATTAAGTTTTTATAGGATTTCCCATCGAGTGGAGGCAGTCCAGGCATGGTGCAGTTTCTCAGAGAATATTGCAACCTAAATATAATACAAAATTAGGTGGGAGCAGGTGTTAAAGGTTTGGTCATGTTTAGCCGTAAAACCAACATGGTCAGGTTTAGAGAAACATGTTGGTTTGCATTTTAATTACTACGTCATAGCAAATAGGGGACCTTGGTTGTCATGGTAACAATAACCAGTAGTGTCAGTAGGAATGTGGAAACAAACACAATCTCTGATGTTTGATGAACCATTTCTTCCTCCTTCCTGACGAACATGAGTCATAATTACTACGGTTATGAGAGGGCTTTATTTGAACATAAGCATACTCCGTGTTGTTTATGGGGAATTTACTGAAACAACTTGTTTTCTGTGAGAGGACAGTTTTGAAATTTCATTGGGTCAAATCTGCTTTCATCTCTTAAACCAAACTGGCTCAATGGTGAGTCGTTTGGTGAAAAAAAAAAAAACTAGGCTAAACCCACACACGTTATTTTTTTAAACTCTAGCGGAGTTGCCAAACTTTCCTAAAAATATATCAGGATGATTTTTCACTCGCTTTATATGCCACAACACAGAGTATTTCCTTTTGATGGAACTGTGCAGCCATAAAAAAACATGGAGTTTCAGATTTAAACATCTCAGAAACTCACTCATAAACATCAAATAGCTTCAATAAAAAACTGGAAAAGGTGGATGCAGAATATATATGTTATTAATCAGATATAGTGGAATGCTTTTAACAACATGAAAGCTACTTGAGAGGAGACAAAAGGGGAAAACTGGACCTTAAGGGGATGTTTAAATAGTATTTTATCTAGTACGAGCTTATTTCTCATTTATAATCGACCCCAGCGCACCATCATCACACAAAGCTTTGCTCAGGTTTAAAATCCTCTGTTTGTTTGACACCGCAACGCAGGGCCTTGCTCCCTTAGTTGCCATGGAGACACCATTAGGCAGTGGTGCCGCACCGATTTTTGTATTTCTTTGCATAACCCCACGCCAAACTGTGCTGCTTGTCGGGGACTCGCCCGTGCCAACTGTGTGTGTGTGTGTGGGTGGATAGATGGGTGCATGTGCATGTTTTTGTGACAGAGAGCGAGTGGGAGAGAAAAGAAGACGGAGATCAGAACACGTCGGGAGGGATTGAGAGAATAAGTGAAAAAAGAGGGGCGAAAGAATGACAAGGAGAGGATTGAATGATGGAAACAATGAGTGGGGAAACACAGATACTCTTCGATCACAGGCTACGGTACACACACGCCTCTTCTAGCAGAGATGACTAGAGTACGTACGTGTGAGTGAGCAGGGTGAGTGTGTGTGGGTGGAGGGATGCCGCAACAGTGCAGCTTATTTTGCCTTCAGTTTGATCCCGGCAACCTGCTCCCAGGGGCTTCTCACTGCATTACTTCAAGTCAATTCACACACTGTGATGTCAAATCTGGATTCACTCTCATTATTAGCACACATGAGGGTTTGATAATGAGTCTAGTGATTTTAAGATTCCTCTAAAGTGTATTGACTTGTTTCTCGAGAGGGATCAACGTATATAGATGTGTGATACAGTGCAATATAATTGAAATTGGACTAATTTGGTCATGAATCATCGATAGAAAATGACTCACCTGGTTATACTGAACTAAAATCCTGTTGTACATAATTCTGGTAGGTGATGTTTTGTTGATCCACTATGGCCATTTGCCTCTTTTTTTTTCTGAGAAAAATGAATTTACCAGTGCTCGCTGACTACCTACATATGCATATACATCTGCTATGCCATGTTTGCATGTAGCAAACCTGGTATGCCTTGAGAAGAGTATGATGATATTTTAGCTTTAACATTAGCTTGACTTGTAGATATTTACGAACACAGTGTGATTCACTGTGATTCTTATTGGTTGCATTGTGGTATATGGTCAGCAGATGTCACAATTGAACATGATTCATGTTTAATTTTAGCGTGAAAGTAAATGCATTGTTATTGATGTATTGGATATTGAGGTTTTTTTTTTACGGTTTTACGTCAACATGGGCACTTTGTTATGAAGTTACTGTCTCGAGTTGGAGATTACAGCTACATGTAAGTGATGTTACAGTCCTTTGATCAGTAGATGACTGTTTGTGTTCTCACATTACTACATTTTAGTATAACTGACTAATGAGTATAAATGAGAAGCTGCTGGAGAGCCAAGACAAGTCAGTGGAATAAGTCAGGAACAAAGACAATAACACGAGGGGGATTTCACTAATTATCTGATAATTTGCTGTTCATTCTATTTGATTTGTTTTTACCACTTTACCACATTTGTCAGCTAGTTTGATGAGTTATGGATTTTTTTTTTTAAAACAAACGTGCAGGAGTGTGTTTAATTTGACATGATGTATTATTGTGTCACTTATCAACAGCTTGCGAATATGAAACATTCAAAACAACAAAAATTTTCTGAAAACGTTTTTTTTTTTTCAAAGTGTACCTGGTATCTAGATGCTCAGTGTTTTACTATGTTAGAATCCTGCCTTCCAGTCTAGTGATTCAGAATAATAACTCCATACCTTCAAGTAAAATGATACAAAATGAACTATGATTGCCTTAGAAGTGTTCTTCTGTCTTATCCATGTGTGTTAGCCTTTGCCTCATCCACCCTCTGCAAACTGTCTGAGGTCTGTCTAGGCCAGGGATTCTTCTAAATTCTGCAGTAGCTCTGCACAAGAATTTAAATCCACCACTCCGGGACCTTGATTTTCAAATATATACCAGTCTTCAACATATCTTGGACTCCTGTCTCATTATGGGTCCTACTCCTGCTTTACAAGCCGCACATTGCTATGACAGACGGTTACAGCATAGAGCTGCTGAGATCTGTGACAAATAGGTAATAACCTCTTGTGCACTTTGGGCACATTGTCATCCCTCAGGGCAAGTAGCCAACGGAGGTAGGTCAAAGGTGAGACTGCACAGCGATGAGGTAAATGTAGTCATCATTGCTCGGTTTTGAGAACTGTAGGCAGAATGGATAAAGGAAGGGAGAGTTTGTGTGTGTCTGCATTTGTCATGGGATGTTTAAGGCTTTATGATAAAGGCGGCAGAAGCAGCTGTTTGTTTCTTTCATTGATACAATGCAATAGAGCCTAAACAGTGAATAATCCTGTGGAAGTGATGTGCTTTACAATAAATTAGAGAAGAATTAATCACCATGAGCAGCAAAAGCCAAAACATTTGTTCCTGCATAAAGCAAAAGGATTCATCACAGTTATAACTTGCTCAAATTGCTAAGAGACAGATAATCTATGTATTTCTTATGGTTAGGCTGGCAGAAAGACCTTTTCTCTTTCTCCTCTCTCTACACAACATCTTTTTTTTCCTCCCAATTTTCTCTGTACTCACCGTATATCTCTCTCTTATCCACCCACACCCACAAAAGGTGCGCACACATTCTCTCAATCGAGTCTATCCTTCCTTTGTTTATTCGGTATGTTTTGTTTCTGCAGTATAAGCACAAGCAAAGTTTAATATTGCTTTGGACACCTTGAAAGAATCCAGTGTGGATTTACTGCTGTACATTCTCTCTGAATGTCTCTCTCTCTCTCCCTCTCCTTCACTCTCTCTGAGTCCGTGTTGTGCAAGTGTGCAGTTTTGACAGCACCAGAAACCAAATCACACAAACAACCATCCAGATCCCTTCAATGGTATTAATGTATTCTCTCATAAGTCTTGCTGGTGCCTCTCTCTACCCATGCCTTCACAAACCTGACATTAAAAACTCTGGTGCATTAGAGACCATCTGCAGGCTGTTTGAAGCATCAGGTTTTGGAGTAGCCTGTTGGTTACTAATTGAGAACAACGGGTGCTGTGGTCACATCACTTAGCTGAGCCCCGATGTGATGCGCTGACCTGTTCCAAAAATAGCAAGTGCGTTTTATCAGGCAGGACATGATCTGCCCTACTGTGGTGACGTTCAAGGCCAAATGCATTGACAACATTTTGATGGAGTCAAAGATGTTTGAGATCACATTAGCCTGGCATTATTCCTTCATAGCTGTGAAAGTGAATACAAAAAACTTGCTTATGCACAGTATATATACAGCATAAATCATGCATATCAAACAAATAAAAGGATCAGGTTATCACTGCTGATTACTACAGGGCTGGGAGACTTGCAGTTATCATGTTATATAATGAAGTAAAGTTCTTCAAAGAACTTTATAAATACAATACAGGATCTGTCAGTAATTCTTTCTCTCCTTCATCTGTTCCCATCGTGGATATAATGGACAGTGTTGGGTAGTAATGCATTACTTTTGGTAATGAGTAATGTAAGGCATTTTACTCTTGGGATCAACTTTTCAACATTTTCTTACTCAGATTTGATAAAGGGTTGATCATTTCTGTGCTCAGTGGAGAGTCTGGTCTAAGATTGGCTGTTGGTAGAGGTAGACCGTCGAAGTAACTCTAAATTGTTCTTATGTGGAGTCTTCTTAGCCCATCCTATCTGTATATTGTGAGTCAATACCTTCAAACCATAGACTGGCTACTTATTAAACCACAGTGTCTTTCTTCTATCTTCAAACACATGACACACACCAAGCAGCAAACCTCAGTGTCTAGGAAATGAAGCTAATGCAGTAGCTAAGTGCTAAAAACTGCAATTCCTTTAGTGGCCGCTTGAGACAGGCTGCAGAAGTCAGTCCGTCTCCATAAGGACCTGTATTAAAATGTCCAACTTCACAGCAGAAATAAACATGTTTACAGCCTGGTTAAGGCAACGGTTTTGGTCCCTATAGCTAATTTTATTGTTTATGACAACTGCGAGGGGAGTGAATTCTTTTTTTAACTCACCTGTTCAGGTGATATTAAGGCTCAAAGTTGAGCATAAATAACAGAGTGACCACTTTATTGACAGGAAGGTGCCATTACAGATGGCTTTTAGAACATCCAGGTGACAGGTCCGCACATGGTCCATGTCTTTGCTGATATTCAGATTAGCCGGGGGGCGGAAGAAGCAGTACATCCAACATGGTGGCGGCCAGCGCCACATATTTTCAGCTTTAAAACAGCATTTTGTAGACCTACGGGTGACGTCACTCAGACTCTGTCCATTCCTTATACTGTCATTGGATGTGACATGTGGGTGTGAGGCATTTGAAGTCATTTTGATGGGGCTTGCTGTAATGTAATTGTTAAATTCTTTCAGTGACTAATATAATGAGTAATCGATTGGAATCTTCAAGTAACTTACTGAACGCTGGTAATGTGTAAGTTTGTGTCAATGATCTACACAAAGCACATCAAACTGTAGCCCCACAACATGTTTATTACACTGGCAGTCACGTTGTAAAGCCTTATACCTGTGCAGGCTATAGCTGATGTCATTGGCACACTTAAAACACACTACATGGGAGTCTTTTATGGAGTTTTTTTAATTTTTGTATTCAGGACACAAAAATTATTTGGTGAAATGTGATGGCAGCTGGAATGAAGATGGAGTATGGCCAGCTGTTTACAGTGATTTGCAGTTGCAGCTGGAAGTTCAGCAGGTGCAGTCTCTTATGTTGCAAAACGCTCCTTTCACAGATACATGTGTGTAAATGATTGATCATTTTGTCTGTGAAGTGGCCAAAATGCTCTGCTATGAGTTACAGTAGCGTAGAATATATGTCACTTCGCTGCCATCTACTTAAATTGCTCACCATTTTACACAGTCAGTCATCACAAGAATGCAATTACACCCACTCCCCCACAGCCCCTATTAATAGCCACGGATAAATCATCAATGTGACATGTCCGTGACACACTGCCAAATTTTAATCAAATGGCCGTGGTTCCAAACGTGATGCATCCAATGGTTCAGATGGGGAATAACCACAATGCCATGTAATGGAAAACATTAAATAAACACAGTCATGCTGTTTGTAAGAAGAAGAAAAAAACGGACCCTGTCAACACGTGTAGTATTCAAGCCTTTAAATACAAACACAGTTTTCACATCTACACCTTCTCCATGTGGTCTCAGCAGAAGCGTGACACCTTTTGCGATGATGTGGTGGTGATCTAACACCTTCATCTCCAGGTTTGTGTGCGTTGGGGCAATGTGTGTGCTGGGGTAACACATAACCACCACCACCCCCCCCTCTCCTCACAGCTGATCTGCAGCAGGTTGAGCCAGAGACCTGCTGACTAGTAAAAGGCAGGGTCATTAGGCCAGGTGGTGCCGCTGCGGTACCCACTGAGAAGCACATGTCTGGCATTAACACCTACAGACAGGACTATAGATGAGCATACTCAGATCATTAATCATTGTTCCAGTACAGTATAATCAAAACTTAACCTGTATCCATACAGCCAGATAAAGAAATGGCTAGTAGTAGCTTAAAAGTTAGAGTGGAAGTCATTCTCCTGACTGTTGTTGTTGTGGCACTGAGTTGATTCCTGTGCACCGTACAGCTCTTGGATGTGAAGGTAACCGATGGGGGAAAACATTTGTGCCTCATATCTCTTGCCATTACATTCAAGTCACAAATCCAGGCATCCACGTTTTCTGAAAAATAAATACCCAGAAGGTCAATTAATAATACTTAACGCTGTTCTGAATATTTTTCCAAATTCCTCCGAGACTCCTCTAAAACGCTGCATGGAAAAATATTTTGTCCGCTGCATGTTAAAAAAGATTTTTTAAAACCTGTTTCCCAAGTTGATACCCCGATGTAATAGTAATGCATGAGAGGCACAAGCTGGGGCCAGGCTTTATGAAAGTCAATCATAACAAGAAGATCAGGTGTTAAAGTTGACAGGTATACACCGATGACTATCTGCACTGATCCGTCTATATGAACCCTGATCTCCAGCTCCTCATTAGCATCGGTTTTCGCTGTTCTTGGAGACAGTATCTCCAGATATGTACTCATAGCACTGGATCAGGATCCACTGAGGACAAATAAGACAACGCTCCGTGTCATCTTAGAGTTGTGAGACAAAGACAAGGCTCTTGTCTGTCAATTGAACCAGTTAGTGTGAATGACAATAGGCATCGCGGTGTCAGCTTTCTGAAATGCCTCTGAGTGATTTCAGAGAACAGATGCACTGTACAGATGGGCATTGGTCTTTTTTTCATTAGCAGGCATATGAAGCGAGCTTTCAATGTGTCCACTGGGCTTTTAGAAAGCTTGCATTTATGATATCATTCAGGCTGGCAAATAGAACATTTAGGGCCCGCCACATCTTGTCTATAATACTCAGACATAGTTTGGACCCTACATTGAACAATTTGAAACGATAATGTTCATACTAGTGAATTACCATGGAGACTTTGAGAATTTAAGTACCTATAGGTGTAGTTCACTGGGAATAACTCCCGCTTTTCTTAATGAAAAGAAAAGAGAAAAGATTGAATCATCACGCTGTGCCATTCTAAATATTCTGGGCTTCTGGGTGGCTGTGACTCCGTCACCAGGATGTCCTTTTACATTGTTGATCTGTTCTTTAGGCCTCAGTAGCTAGCTATGGGTGTTGGTTTAGCTCAGTTGGTAGAGCATCTGCCCATGTACGAAGGCTCAGTCCTTGCTGTAGCGGCCCAGGGTTCGAATCTGATCTGCAGCCCTTTGCTGCCTGTCATTCCCCATCTCTCTCTCTCCCCACATTCTTGTCACTCTTTGGCTGTATCTATACAATAAATCTTCAAAAAGGCCAAAAAAATGTCATCAAAAAATCAAATAAAACAAGTAGCTAGCTATTACCACATTGTATTAAAGAAAGTGCTATATTTCAGGACCAAATTGCCCATCGTATATATTCCTGTTTCCAAAAAATTTGGAAGCAGTGTAAAGTTTTCTTTAATGTTCCCGAACCCGTGTTATATCCTGTTATATCCCGCCTGAGGGGTCAGCAGTTTCAGGTCATCATTTATTGATATTATTATATATATAATATATATTATATATATAATAGCAATAGTGAAATTCCTAAATTTCTTGAAATTGTGCATTGAGAAATTTTATTCTTAAGCTGTTGGACCACGCAGTTTTTTGAGTGGTCCATCCTTGCTTGTGAATGACTGATCTTTTCAAGGATGCCCCTTTCATACCCAGTCATGATACTCTCACCAGTTACCAGTTAACCTGTTGAATGTTCCAAACTGGTGTTTTTTAAGATTCAACAAATTTTCTAGTGTTTTTTTTGTTTTGTTTTGTTTTTTTGTGGCTCCTGTGTTGAGCATTAAATATCTTGTGTTGTCTTATCTTTGGACTGTATTCAACTGAATATTGGTCTTAAAGGATTTGCAAATCGTTGCATTCTGTTTTTATTCACATTTTACACAGACTCAAAACCTTTTTGGAATCAGCTCATTTTTTCTTTTCTTTTTTTCTTGCTTGCCACTGCCCTACAGTGACTGTAGGAATAATTTTAAAGCAGACCATCCATTGCATTGGTAAACACTATTCAATTATTTTACTATAATAGAAACCTCCTTCATCAGATTACTGGATTTGTTTAGCCCCATAATACATAAACAATTCCCCATAACCACACATACACACATACAATGTTCCATCATTTCTGCCATTGCTGTCGTGGCTCCTGCCAGGCTGATTAGGTCCAGGGTTTCTAAGCCATTACAGCGTTGATTGAAATCATATTTTGTTGCAGGGGTGGCAGATGCTGATCGACAAGCAAACTCCCAGGCATGTTCCACATATGGGAGTTGATGTGCTTGCCATTAATTAAATCACCCTGGGCCAGAGACTGCCAGTGGATGATGGCTTTTATCTGAGGAGCGTAAATCACCAGCATTGTGGGAAAAATGCAAATGATGGCTAAGCGATGTGCGCTTGTCCCCTGAGTGTTCTTTGATTGGATAAAGTTATTCCGTAAAGGTCTGTCACTATGAGTTAGACTCCATGTCTCTGTGCTGCAGTCACAGAACAATATTCAGTCTGTATTTTATGACTTAGACCAGCTCCTTAGTTTAATGTTATGCAAATTCAAACATCAATGCTGCATATTAAGGATCTGCACGGAGACGCAGATGGTACTGTCATGCACTTAAGCTCCTAAATAAATTTTGTTAGTTGCTGCTGCCCTCTGAAGTTAATACACTCTCCCATGGTCACTCAAGATGAGACTAGATTCATGTGTCAATACATGTTTTTGGCCTTAACCAGCCGCGTCATGACTCAACTTTTATCCTTGGGAGTTCAAGGCTGCTTCTGACACAGACAGACCGGTCCTATGAGTTCCAGCTGTTTATTCTCACCATGCCATCAATCTTTCCTTGCTGTCTCCAAAGGGACGACTGACTAATGGAGATGAGACTCAACATTTTTTATCTCTTTCTCACAGTGAAATTGATGTCTGAGCCACTAAACGTGAGGCCAAAAGCGAACCGTCTGTGAAACGCTGATGCAAATCCATTTTTTTTTAACCAGATTCTCCACCTGTTATTGAGCATCGTAAATCATGTTAGAGAAACTAACGAAAGTATGGGAGTCTAATGGTGCTCTGTTGTGATCTGATTCTCTCTCGTTTCAGGCACAAAGGGGAAAATGTTTATTTTTTTAAACTTCAATCTATCTTTATGTCTTTTCATGGGCTCCTCTTTAATCCACTCATTATTGTCACTCAGATGTAGAAGCTGAAACCCGGCCTCGCATCTCACGTCACTTAAAAGTAACAAAGTAACATTTACGGTTACTGCAATATCACATCAAAATCCTTTCATGTTTAAAAAAACACTTATTCTACCAAGTGGTATTAGTGGCTTATTTGTTTATATTATAACACGTTTTATTTGAAGATACACTATACAATGGAATCGCTGATGCTCTGCGCAAATTGCATTAATAGCATTGCCATCCATTCTCTTCTGTTTATCTGGGGTCCTGTCGCGGTGGCAGCAGGTTTAGCAGGGAACTCCAGACGCCCTCCCCAGCTACACATTCCAGCTCCTCCTGGGGGATCCCGAGGCGTTCCCAGGCTATACAGTACCTCCAGTAGGTTCTGGGTCTGCCCCAGGGTCTACTCCCAGTTGGATGTGCCCGGAGCACCTCCAAAGGAAGGCGCCCAGGGGGCATCTGATTAGGATGCCCCCTGGTAGCATTGCATTAATCTTAAATGAATGAGAAATAAACTGCAGACATTAGTGCATATTATATGTACCATATGTACCACTGGCTAATGATTATATATAAGTTTTTGTTCATAATTGGATTCACGTTTAAAAAATGGGTAAAATTCCTGTTGAAATATCCCACAGTCCAAAGTCTGATGATATTTCACTTTTATGCTCTTTTATGATTTTTGTTCTTTACAAATAATCTTGAACTTTGATTCAATAAATTCATCAATTAATTAATTATTAATGATCAAAATTGTTGACCATTACGGTCATTTATGTGTCATATTAGCCAGCCATAGCATGTATAAGCTGAGTGACCACCTGACCGATGGGTAGAGCATCAGGTTGGTCACTCACATGCTGGTCAAACCCCTCAGCCCTCTCCCTTGCTTTCATGTGCCAATGCCCAAAAACAAAGTGCCCCCCTGTGCTTTACAAATAAGGTACATTTCTTTTTTAAAACCAGCCTCTCTCCAATCACCCTGCAGCCACTCCCTGTTGAATTGAAAGTGAAAACATGGCAGTGGCATTTTAAAATAAAGAAGAATAGTGTGAACACACCCTCAGGTGGTTGCAGCTGCCGGCCTTTCCACCTATAAAAGCTGTTGTAAGTTGTAATGATTATGAGTCAGTACATACTCAGCATTGCAGCTTGCTGTTTATTGCATGGCAGGAACACCCTTGTTTTTTTTATTTACTTTTTCACTCAGTCTGATTCTAACTGATGTATACCATTGAACTGAAAGACTATGACTATGAAGAGTATGACATGCCTGTGTTTTTATTCAAGGACCGGTTGTTAGCATTTCTCAGTCTCTGTATAGAGTAGAAAGAGTGCAGAGTCCCATCCAGAGTGCTGGCCCCATCCAGAGCCAGCTACCACTTAGTCATGGCTACATAAAGACAGCTCTGATGGACTCCTGTGCTGTCGCCTTGCTGGTTAGAGCTCACTAACCCGGGCACAAGGTCAGGGCTAATATACTCCTGAAGTCATTTCAGGGTGCTTTCAGTCTATTAAGGAGCAGTGCTGAACAATGGATTCATATGTATGCGTTGAATAAATTTTGCACAGCGGGTGTGTGTTAGCGAGCTGTACCTACAAGTGTTGAAGGATGAATGTTGACATGCTTATAGTAGCACACACATTTCCTTTAGTATGTGGGTGGACACATGCAAATGCTTTGAGAACATAATCCTCTGGATGAGCCCACACTTCGTTCAAATCGAGGATGTTAAACCAAATAAATAGCTGCATGAATAAGTGAATGATTTCGTCTCTGTGGTCAATCAATGTATGAATGAAATAACTTGCTCTGATAGAAGTCGTAAAGAGGACATAAAAGAGGCAATATTTATCACATTTGCAAATTCAGTTGAGCTACGACCCCGTGACTCATAAGCATATCTATTGAGGATGACCTCACATCCTGTGGTATTCATCTTTCTGTCAGAGATAAACCCTTTCCCATGCATCCATGCCTGACTTCAAACATAATCAACAGATCTTAGTGGGAGCCATGGGTTGTTGAATAGTGAGTAAAGAGCGTTAGTGAGCCTCTCTCCATGGGTGTCTTCCTATCTGGAATGGCAGTACGCCACATTAAATCAGTCTTGGTGGAGATGGTGGATTAGCTCTATGCTTATGCATCTGCTCTGAGTGAGAGAGCGTGAGGGGAAAACACTTTGCACACAGGAAGGAGACTCCGCAAACACTACGTATGCCTCCACCTCCACCTCTACCTCCTCCTCCTCCTCCTCCTCCTCCTCTTCCACCTCCTTCTTCTTACCCATCGCCATGGCAACGGGATGTCTGCATTGTATGGGAGGAGTACGGTGTGTGCGTTTGTCTGTATTCAGATAACTGCATTAGCTTTTTGCGCATGTGATAAAAGGCCTGTGCGAAAGACAGTCTCCAAAGATTTGTGTTTTAAGGTCTGTTTTTTTTTTTTTTTATCAGTTATGTGTCTCTTCAGTCTCCCCTCTATCGTTCAGTCTCTTCTGTGTCACTTTCCGTCACACAAACACACCCTTTTATTTTTTTCTCTCTTCCCATGTCATTCCTCATTTCTCAAACATGCTTTTTTTTTCCCGCCCCTGTCTGCTCATTCCTCAGCTCTGGTAGTGTTGCCTTCCCTGTAACGTACAACACTGCGGAGCAAAAAAGAGCTGTATTGTGGTTGCTAGGCTACAGGGGGACAAGTAGCACCTCTGAAGAATTCCTCCATTATGAATTGTCACATGGGGTCTGTATGGCACCAAGGAGCTTTTGAAATCATCATAAAGCGATATATATTTATAAAAAAAAAAACTGCTGCATGCTGTACTCGCTGTGCTCAGTATTCTTCACCTGTCTCTGACTTCAACGCAGATGCAGATGAACAGGACTGAGCATGTGACAGCTCTCCTGTAGACCTTTGGCTTTTGCACTGTAAGCGTTTGCCCTTGTGAGCCACTGCTGCAGTATCTAATGGGTATATCTTGTGGAGAACGTTAATCGTTCCATCAAGCAGCCGTGACACAGATTCAAGGTCCACTGACAGCAAGGGACAGGTGGACAGGAGGTGGTTACAGGCAGTGTGACAATAGGAGGTCAGTGGAGCTAACATCATGCTATAGTATAGGGGGAAAAACCAGTGAACAGTATGCTCGTGTTTACGTTCATTCAGCAGGCATCACTGTGTGGTAACTGTGTGTAGCGTGCACCATTCCAACACATCCTTACCCGTTCAGTATGGTTAAATATAACACCTCTCTCTGGACCATCAAGCATGACTTATATGTGTGGGTGTGAGGCTTCCTTATTTCCTCTTCCCCACCTGCCTGAGGTCATTGGCAAATTAGTGTTGATGTTGTGCACCCTACCTACAATATTGTTTGTGCTACAGTGAGGAAGTGCTAACTCCCTCACTGTTTGCTATATACATTTTTTTCGCTTTCAATTAAACAGTGGTTTGTTTGTCACCTGGTTCCAATCCTCTGTGCTTCTGGGCATGGGAGTAAAGAGAGAGCACGCCTCTATAGGTACCCTTTTATGGAGACTAAAAGGAGGTGGGGTTTTGCTTTGATTGGAAGATGGAATGGATGGAAATATTTCAGTTAATTAAGTTAAATTGTTCATGTTGTACATTTCATAGATTCATTCTGAATGTACTGTATTTTTGGTTTTATATTGCAGAATTTAATATGTATTTGTTGGGACAATCAAATCAAGGAAATGATGTTTTTTTTTTTAATCATGTCTGTTGTCCTTTTCCCAGATCTACTCTGATAGGCTGATTTGAACTGGAGAGAAGGCCTATCAGAGTATATATTGAGAATGATTTTTGGGTGGGTTAGTAGTTTTTTTTGTGGAATGCTATGAGCAGAGCAGCACCTCGTTTGCCTTTGTTAAAAGACCTTCTTTGTTTAATACTAGAATAAAAGTCCACTTGTTTTTCGGCACACCTCCTGTCCAGCGTGATGTTTTTGTGATCCTGCATCTCTCTTTACAGCAGCTACATTTGGTGTTGTATGTACTGAAGAACATCACATATTCACACTCGGGACACTGAAAATTTCTTTAAAACATTTATTTTTTTCTTAAAATATTGTTTTGAAGAGATTTACAAAGTAAATATGTCCTCCACAAATATGACCAAAGGAAAGTAGCTTGTTGAAAGAAAAAAAAACAGACTGCCTGGAATTGATACTGAATGATTTTTTTTATGGGAACAGTGTATTTAATATAAACAGTAAATATACGGTATGGTTTAGTTTAGGTTAGGTATTAATGATCGTGAACCCATCTGGCATGTAATGTCACTGGATGTTAATAGTTAGTTTAATCGTCAAATATTAATGTAACTAGCGATTCGGAGCAGAGGAAGACAACAGTCTATAAAACTGAGCACAAGGTTTTCTTGTCTTCCGAGAAATGTCTTAAAAATTGACGATATTTAAATTTAGCTCAGCTGTAATGAGGAATGAACCTAAGTAAACTTTATCCACTTCTGTGAAATGCGGCTGAGTGTTATATATTTTCAGGTCAACTGTTTAATCAATGAGAGCGGAAAAAAATGACCACTTCACCCCTCTTTATGTATTCATTCTTTACTTCTGTAATGACACTGTGAGTGTCGGAAAACTAAACAAGCACTCGTCATACAAACTCGTCTTGCGTAACAGTTTGCTTTTCTGCAGGCACTTGGTTTGGATTAAAGATTTGCTGTAAACAAAGCCACTCCAGCTATTCCCCATGAAGCATTTACTAGTTTACAAAGAGACAGAAGGGCCCGGCACAGATCCAATATGGCCGACCAGTGACATGGCTGACCAGGTGTTAGACACATCGCACGCTGCCTCTGGGCCTGCTTCGTCTGCTTTCTCCTCACAGCCCATTAGGCTCATTTCAGGAGATGGAGCATAATGTAATACCCCGGACAGTACTCGTGAAGTACACATGCACACACAAACACACGCAGTACTACATCTGTAGCGTGCACCATTCCTAGGTGTAGCAGTCTGAGCCAAAGACAGCAGGTGTGTAGCTGCTAAAATCTGCTGTGTGGAGATGCTGGCTGCCAATATTTCATCATTACACACTCACCCAGTCACGTGGAACAATGTTGTGACATGGTGACATGGAAAGAGAGATAAAGGGAGAGAGTGAGGAGGGTACTCTGCCAAGTTATCGGTTACATCTAAATGAAACACACTGAGAGTTTGGACGTTTGAAGTTTCTCTCAATGTGATTAAACTGGTGAGATGGCGGGTTTGTAAGTGAGCGTTTGCAAGATTGTCTGAGCAGTGTGTATGTTTGTTGGCCCACGGGATAACTCACAGGTGCCAGCCTCTGTACATTTTGAAAGAGAAAGAGAGACCCAGAGGAATCAACACACATGCTCAGATGTCTCCACGATGTGAAGTTTTACAAAGTGTGTTATGTGACAGTACACTAATAGGAATATAGGAATACCACACACACACACACACACACACACACACTTTGATATCCGATGTTGCTAAGAGTGCTGATAGCCAGAAGAGTTTTCTTTAAAGAGTGAATAGTCAGACGGGGTGATTTATCAGTGAATACTCTGTCGCTCCCACTCTCTCTGTCTCTCCATCTCTCTCTCCCTCCCTGCCTCTCCTCCTCCCTCCCTGTGTCCCCTCTGTGTCCCGCAGTTTAAAATATGAGCACGGCAGCCCAATAAATCTGGACAGGGAGATAATGAGAGTTGGTCCCCTCAGTCCAGTGGGCCACCAGCCAGGTTCGGTGCCAATGACATCATCCTTAGGGAAAGCGAGTAGATTGATGAGTGCGGTGACAGTGTGCCATTGCTTCTGAATAGGACGCACACTCATACATGCACACACTTTATCCCATTCCTCAAATCCTGGCACATGAGTGTGTGTGTGTGTGTGTGAGTGTCTGGTGTTAGGGGTTAAGTAATGTGGAAAGACATTTCCTGCTTGAGCTTTTTATGGTAGCTAATGTTATTTAATCCAAGCAAATGTTGAGTCACTTTACTGACTTTACAGTTCTTCTCTCTCTCTCTTTCTGTTACTGTTACATCAGTAGTAGTTTGATTCTGATCAAATAATAAGTAAACATTATGAATCTGACCTGATGTTTGATGCCAGTTTTGGTACTTGACACTTAACAGTACTTGATGCTAGTGGTGTGGCAATTCAATGTGAGTACAGTGTCCTCTCCTAAAGTTTTCTTCATTGCCAGCAGCAGCAGGTTGATGAACATCCGATTTTTCCATAAACAGTTAATAAACAAATTCTGGCTGTTCCCTGTCGAGATTAGTTTTTTTCATACCAAATTACTTTAATCAAGTCTCATTTTCTTGGTGCAAATGTAGTGATTTGCATTGCTTTGTCTTCTACCATAATTGAAAATTACTGAAACAAGGAAATCTCCATTGGAAACAAATGGAGTCATATTTTCCCCTAATTTTAAGAGGAAAAAAGACATGCCAGCAGAAGCACGCGCACCACATATTGCAGTGTGTTTCCCCCCCCTTCTCTCACTTTGTCCTTAGTGTCTGTCTTGTTTGTTTTGTATCTACAAAACTGAAATGTCTGAATACATAAGAATAATGGACAGTAGCCTCAGTACTACTGTCACTGACCTTGCTGATTACTTTCATGCCTGACAAACTCTTTTCTGCCTCTGTGTCACCTATTATTGAGCACAATGCCATACACATGTTGGAGGTGTAATCAGCTGTATCGAGGTTGACAGTGATTACATTTATTGATTCTTAGCAATAACAGTTATGAGCCCCCGATTTTCCTCATACAATACATTATATTTGTAGTTACACAATCGAGACTTGAGTCACTGAAACTCAAACAAACAGTGACATCATGTAGGTTTGGCATCAATTCTGCCTTATTTCAGTCAACAGAGCATCTAATTCCGTAGAGCAGCTTCATGTGTTTTATGTGTCTTTTCTTTTTAGCTTTAAAGAAGACAGTTCTTTCTACCATCTGTTGTGGTAAAACTCTTTATCTCTGTCTGATTCCCCATATTTGGTGCCATAAAGTGACACAATCCTTTTTGGCAATGTCTGCAGTGAGAAATGGGTGCAGATATGTCTGACATTTTCTCTGAGATTCATGTTGAAATGCCACACGTACTGCAGTCTTTAGTGGGTTAAATTAGATGTGACTTGACTGCAGAGATGATGATGGCTGTGTAACTGTTACAGATGCACAGTGTGTCACACTCAGTTTATGATTTTAGTTTGTTTTTTTTAAACCTGTAAGTATGAATTTTATCACCTTATGAACTCTTGTAAACATCTGTGTAACAATCAGCTGACCCTGGATGCACTGTGAGCAGTTAGAAATCACTGACTCGGATCATGTTTTGTCCACATTCTTCGCAAACTAAACACTTCTGTAAGGGTTAAGAAGAAATGGCAATGGGTGGATGAAGTGAGCAAAGAGGATGTGCAGATGCAGGGGAAGGAGAAGTGAGGGACGTGTCATTGATGTCTACACCCCGCCCCCTCTCCTCCTCCCTCAGCAGGTGTCAATATCGTCATCTACGGGTCCGGGCGCTCCTGATAGATGCTCCAGTAAGACAGAGGGCTGCTGGGGCGTGAAGGAGGCCATCAATATACTCTCTGCACAAGTCCCTCTGTCTATACAACTCTCTCTTTCTCTTTAGCCCTCCATCTGTCCAGCCACACTTGTCCTTCTCTTTTACACACATCCTCCTCTCTTGTCCTTCTATCATCCACACTTGAGCACAGTTTAGGAGCGGCAAATCACTTAAACACAGTCTCAGACTTATACGGTCAGTCCTCTTCTGCTCCCTAAAATATTTATGTTTCTCTTATTCTCAACTCCCCTCACCTCCCAGGAGCTAAGAGGAACCTCCTATAAATCTGACCCAGGGGCCTTGGGGTTGATGGAAAAACGCTAGGATGTTTTACTTCCTCCTGTTTTTACCGACCTTCTCTTCCCTTTGTCGACCCAAATCCATCCCCCTATCTTTTCTATTTATCTGTTTTTTTGTCTCTCATTGTCACAGTTAGGCTGTTATGTGTGGGGCTCAGGGACTAACATGGGAAATAAACTGCTAAACGAAATGTTGCTTCACATGTACAAACAGCCACAGTGTGAACACTGTGTCCACCCACACACTGCAGCCCATGCTATAGCACACGGCGTGTGTGCATGTACACATGTACCTTTAGACACAAAACAGGCACACATACATATATGCATGTGTGTCCATATTGAGTATGTATGTACTGTATAGGCAAAGGTCCATATACTGCTTTTTACATATGAGATAGCATACATAGTAGATAGTGCATATGAATGATTTAGCTCACTGCATAGCTGCTGCAATTTTGAGTGATTCCACACCCGCTCGAACACAAAAGAAAAAGCTGAATAGGCACTTTTCGACTTGCACCTACTTGCAAATGCCAAACATTTTTAAAATTTAAAGAATAACTTGAACGCCTGAATGTCTTGTTTTTGCTGACATCTAGTGGTTTTCCGTGTCACGTCACTGCAGTGATGTAGAAGAGTACTTCTTCTAACTTTATTACCCTTTTGTCCGTCCGTGCTATATTCTTAGCAAATGCAAACATACAAGTCATCAACAACAGCCAGCTTCTCATTTTTAGCTGGTGCTGATGTTAGCTTGCATTGGTTAAAATGACTTTTGGCGGTAGATTATACGAGCTGTAGATAATTAGTCTTTAAATTACCCAAAGGCCAAAGTTTAACTTTTGGCTGTTATGTGGTGAATGTGCTCTCTGTACTCAGCCAAAGGTTGTTGTTTGTTAGATGATGAAGCACTACTGAATCTAACCAAGTGTAACACAGTGGTGCGTCTTTGCTACTGCAACAATTTGCCTGGTCACATTATGGTAATTTCAGCTGTCAGTCTCACATGGTTACACTTGCATGTCATGTAATACCATTATTTTAAGTTTGTCAACCATGTAGTGTTGTATAAGTATTTAGAACAAGTAACTTGTGAAAGAATGTGTAAAAGTCAGCAGACCATACCCGTTATTTCAATGTGTTAGAAAATTTTCATTTGCAAGTAGATAGTCAACAAAAGCCAATAAAACATGAATAAAGATGCCATTTGAATCTTTGTGGTTTAGTTGACGGTGCAGTGTGTATGAATGTCTTTTACTTTCAAATATTCCCCACTGGGTCCCGCACATCCTGGGCCTGAAAAAAACCTCCTTCTCTTGGTGGTCTAAAGCACTTGGGCTAGCAGTGTCAACACCAACACTCCCTCGGTGCTCCAAGCTACCAGTCAGGCAGAGTCAGCTAACAGACCTAACTAACTAACGGCAGCTACATTTAGCAGTGGTTAGTGGTTGCTCTCCTCCGTCAGACAGTATTTTTCCAGTCGTTAAGTAAATGGTGTTACTGTTTCTGTCTCAGTCACTCCATCACCTGTGTGTGTTCTGTCTACTGAACCATCACCACATGATAAGGGCATTATAATGGATGTGAAGGAAGGGTTAGATTGGCTTTATTATCCCAGGGAAGGTTTGCTTTAGTCCCACAGCAGATCGTGCTCCCCAATCTCCATGACCTAACCACCTGGAGACCCCTACAGCTAAGACTGCCACAAGGGAAAATAATATTATCTCATAAACATACACCGCCTTTACTTGCTTTACCTGCAGTATTTATTGTACAGAAATGAACCTTAGTCACACACAAACACAAACTGCAGTAATCCAGAGAGCGTTGTTATGTATCTCACATCGTGGTATGATGTGTTTGCCTCTAGCATCAAGGCATCATGGCGTCACAGCCACACATACACACACACAGATTTCCTAAATAGACGAGGGGATGCATCTTGACGTGTGATGGCTTTTTACTCGCCGCAGAATGACAGTGTTTCTCTGTAACTGAAGGTCGTGCTTAGATCCCTGCACTCACGTCACACCGAACCACCCACTGTTTCTTCTACACACAGCCACAGGAGCAGACTAAAAGCTTCTCTTTTTTTTTTAACCATTTGTTCTGATGCACCTTGATTTGGAGCTCACACAGTACAGCTGATTGTAGTGTTCTGACAGTGTCTTCATCTACAAACGCCGATGGCTGGCTTGATTTCAAACGCTTGCTGTTTTGATGTCAGAAACCTGTTGTTTTCTTTCTAAGGAGGAAACATTATGAATATTTGTGACAACAAGCTCTTTGTTATTCCATTATATTGAGGTGCCAACTTCCTGTCTGGTCTTATAAAGTGATATTGTAATTGAGTCTGATATATGAATGGTTAGTATCATGTTTTAAAGCATCATGCAATAAATCTACTAACATTATGAGCTGGGTATATGTAGTTCACAACCTACAGTATAAAATATTTTACCATGACAATATGATGTCATTGAGATAGTAAATGTCTTTCCTGCTTGTAAACATCTCACCTTTTTTCGATTCAAGCACTTTGTATAAATGTTTAATTAAAGAATTAGTTTGACATTGGGAATATCTGCTTTCAGACTCAATCAGACTCAACTACAATATCACTTTATAAGACCAGACAGGAAGTTGGCACTTTTCTTACTATGTTGGAAAATTGTTGCTGAAAACAAACATGAGAAAAGACTTTGAATGATATATTACTGAAATGTGGAGTTAGAGGTTTAAACAGTTTTTCACCAGTTTTCAGTCAAGGTTTTTGTGGGCGGTCCTAAAGTGTGGCTCGATGACACACTGAGGGCACCCTGAGCATACCCCTGCACCCCTAGCTGGGAAATGGAGATTAATTCATCTCGCTCGGTTAGTCAAAGTTATTCATGTCAATTCCTGAACTCATCTGACACATTTCAGTCGCTCCAAGATTACTGACTCCTCACATGAGTGGGTGTGGCTACATTCAGCAGACACGCCCCCACAGTCCTGGAGCTGAGAACACAGCTAATTTTTACCCAATTTTGACACCTAATTTCATAAACTTGTTGATATTTTTAATCACTTGAACAGCTGGGTGGTTTATAACACTTTCCTCTTTGGGCTGACAAACTCAGAACACACATTTATTCTTTCTTTACACAAACTCTAAACAGAACTGTTTCCCCCTACCTCTAGTCTTTATCCTAAGCTAAACTAACTGGCTGCTATCTGTAGCTTCATATTCAATGGAGAGGCAGTGAGTGTGTTATCAATCTTTTTATCTAACTCTTAACAAGGAAGTAGGAAAGTGAAGGAGGGTATATCTCCGGAATGTGAAATGATTCGTCAGATCCTAGTAACTGACGAATATTGAAAAGGACTACATGTGTTGTGTACATTAGTATTTCCAACCTTGTTCATGTACATTGTCTAATGTGTGTGTATGCAGCATACTCTGTGAATATGTGTGTGACAATGCAGTGTAATTAGCCCCCGAAGAGGCAAGCAGGGCTTATACTGCCAGGCTGATGAGTTCTCCTCCAGCCCTGCGCTCTGCACCACATCTCCTCTGAGAAGTGCTAGATCAGCTCCAGAGGGAGCCTGTATATACGCAGGGGGGGCGTCGCTGAAGATGGATTGTGCCAGTCAAGGGGAAGGTAAACTGAAATTGGTGATCGTCTACATAGATGAGGCTGGAAGCTGAAGGCGTGGGAGTGTGTTGTTCTTGTGATTTGCTCAGTATAATTGTGTGAGTCAGCTTTATCTGTGTGTGGTCACGCCTGCGAGTACACGATTGCGTTAGTTCATCTGTGTCGGCACACATCTGTGTAAGCTGTACATTACTGTGTACTTCCCTTTATTGACCACCTATTGACCCAGTCCCAATAAACAAGTCTTTATTTGACTTGTGCCTCACAATCTGTGTGCTGCCCAACTCAGAACAAACAAACAGAGCTCATGGGCTGTTCCTCACTGTAAATCCCAAGTCATTGAGAAACACACCGACTCCCTGAATAAAGTCTTCTCGCACCTGTGTTATCACCTTGCTTTATATAATCTTGTGTGCACGTTCTCAGAGACACAGCATTCTTGTGAAAAAAAAAGGCAAGAACAGTCTCAGCACTAGCTAATTAGCACCTGTATCTCGCATGCATCATATGAACTGGGGAAAGTGAGTGAGTGAGAGAAAGAGTGAGAGTAAAAGAAGAGATCAGCCAAACAGGGAAGGTGTGAGCAAGCTGCGCTGATATGGAAATAAAGGCTTTAATTATGGATGAATACATTATCAGATCAAGACTAAGGATTTGCTCTGCATGTATGATATGTTTGGAGATGTTGCTAATATCAGGGGACACCGCAGACTCCTCAGAATATCTGTTCGTTTACTTACAACCAACAAGGTCAGCGTGTTTTACTTTCAAAGCGTGCTGGGACTAACATACTGAAATAAACTGACATCTGATTTTAAATCCTCTCTTGTCTCGTCTGTATCTGCGGACCACTCTCATGAAGTATGATTAAAAGCAGTATTCATAAACTATTCAGTACTTAGCTCGATGTAAATACAAGTTCTCTTGATGTTCCCTCTTCCCAAAGTCCAGCCTCAGCTGTACTTTGTGTAAAGTGCTAATTAGCACAATATGCTGCAGTTAGCATTCAGTTCAAAGCATTACTAGGCCTAAGTGCAGCCTCAGAGAGCCACAAGCATGGCTGTAAAGTATTTGGCTCGTTAGATTATGGATACAGATTAAAAGAATGTGTAACTCTTTGACTCCATAGTCCATAGTGATTCAAATTAGAATGAAATTGTTCTCCCTGAAACTCAAAAGTGGATGCCTAATAAGTTTAGCTGATGTCGAAAGGCCGACAGTTGCAAATGAGAACTACCAAAGAACTGTTCCCACACTGTAAAAACAGCCTGACCAAGATCAATATGGGCTCCACACAGGGAAGTTCAAGAGTGCTTTAAATTGAAGCAGCCAGACAAACTAATAGAGCCAATTGCTTTGACTCTGTGGAATTATACGGTAGGGAGTGGGAAGTAAAAAAGACTAATTAAACCAGTAAATTCTCTCCAGGCCTCAGTTGTCTGCCATTGCACTGCCAGCTATACTGTTTTTGTGTAGTTCAACCCCTCAGGCCCCAACCACCACCAACCCTAAAAAACACTTGAGAGCAGAGATCCCAATGAAGTTGTGGCACAATGCAACTGCTTCTGCAAAGCGACAATAACAGCTAGATTTCCTCAGTGGAATTGTCTTTAGCGTTTCTCTGTGGTGAGAAACTGAATGACAGGACTTGTTTGTTTTTTTTACCTACAGTTTCATACAAATGAAGAAACACAAGGAATAAGAAGTATTCTGAAGGAGTACTAAAAGTTTAGCGGGAAGAATGTAGCATCACTGCCTGGTCATGAACTGGCAGGCATTTTTGTGTTACGAGGACGGTGAGGCTGTGACACTTTACAACCAGTGCAGACTGACAGCGACAACAAACCTTTAAAAGGGCTCCATCATTCATCAGCTGTCCTGGCTGAGCTCTGCCCATGAGCAAGGTCATCTGGGGAAAAGAGTGAGAAAAAGCGGCATTTTACTGTTTTGAGTATTTATGGACAACATACTTTGTCGTGTTTGTGTGCCGGTGAATGTATATTTTTGAACCATGAAAAGAACCATTTTTCTTTGTCAAAATAAGACAAGTTATGAGTCCAAGGTTGCTGCTGATCTACTTAAGCCCCTAATTATTTATGATTAAATGAAGGAGAACGTCGTCATTAAAAAGCAACATAGCCTCTTTTGGTCATGTCGGAGAAGAGAGCCAACACTGACACACCAAAGCTGTTTTGGGGGTCGTCTGTGGAGACTGAGGCCTGAGGACATAACGACCATTTTCATCATCATTCTGTTCATTATGCCCAGTGTCTCTGAAAAACAAACCCATTTAATAATCATGTTTGTTTAAAATAATCTTGGAACACTTCTCGGAGGCTGCCTACTCTCTGTTGACTCCTGGGAAAACTGATACTTCATAAACAGTAATTGCTATATATTGATTTAGATTTTAGAGACTTACAGTAGAGTGCTGTTATGTTTGCATGGGAATTATAATAATGAGCTGATTAACTGATGAAAATAGCATTCATGTTTACATGAAAATGCATGGTGCATGATCTGTAAATGAAAGGGTCATTCCTAATATGAATAATAAATATGATGGATAGTGTACAAGCATAAATCAATGCATTTTTCCCCTTTAATTTGAAACCTGAGTCTCGCACAGATTTGTGTGTTCGTTTTTTTTGGCACACAGCATCTATTGCACATGGCAATGATGAATTGAAGCAATATGATTTCTCATTTTGTCTTGTTTTTTTTTTTTTTTTCCTTTTGACGCCTGTCTCTGCATCATTTCGTCTTTTTATGCAGCCGCATGTGGCTGATAGTCATATTACGCATGGTGGCTGGGTTTCTATTATGTTGCACATGGGTACCGCTCTGCAAGGACATTAGGAGCGAAGACGCTTTGTTGTTTTATTGTTTTTATTTGTTTTTGACGGATAAAGAGAGAGTTGCTCAATCTTGACTCGCTGTTGTTAACATTGCTATATACAGGGCAGTGACGCTGATATTTGTTCCCATACACACATGCACAAACATAGACGTTCACATATGTGTTGCCTCTATTAATCTCCTGTTGTCTCTCTTTGGTCCTTGTTTAGAATCACAGTGCACACTGTGTGGTGAACCAGAAGGTGAGTGGGCCTCGCCATTCCCCAATAGCTCTTGTCATCGTCATCTCCCAGCTTGTTGTTTTGCTGTTTGGGGAGGGTGGGAAGTGGAGCGGGGGCGACACTGTGCTGCAAACACACTGTTCTTCAGTCTTCATCCCTGCAAAGAAAACGGTGCAGGCCAGGTATAAAGAATACAATGTACATAAAGATTGCATCCTCCTGATTTTGATTTCATTTAATCTCCCACAGTGTGAAGCATTCATCTGCTGCACTGAACATTAAAAACTCCCCAAGTGCCCAGTTGGGGTTGGTCAACAAATGTAACTCCAGGAGGTGGCCATCTTTATGCACTTTAGGTTACTGTCACTGAGCTGAGTGACTGACAGCATGAAGGCTGAAGGGCACATCTTCAGAGTGCTGACTGACTGCACTTGCTTCTGCTTAACATCTCAATGAATGTTTACACATATGATTCAACTCTATCTCTCCATGCACACACACACATATATATATCAATATACATGTGTGTGTGTGTGTGTTCATGTCTGTACAATATGTTTCAGATATTTATGAGTAGATGAAAGCTGCTTAGTTCTCAAGCTTGCCACTACATTAAATACTCTTCTCATGCTTCTGGCATTGCCTCATTCTCCACTGCTAAATGCAAATCATTCCCATAAGTCTCCATCCGTTTCATTCCTAAAGCTTTCTCTTTGCATGGATTATATTTTCAGGGATGATCATTCCTTTTTGGTCCCTCTCCTCAACAATAGCTGGTCATTACTGCTCAAGTGATTCATTTTTTTGTCCCTTGTTGAGTTTCATACGGCAGCCTGCTGTTACTGACAATCTCACAAAACAATAGTGACCAGAAATTACCTGTGAACACAACAGGAGCTGACAGCTTTTGTTTGTTTTGTTTTTTTTTGTTGTCTTTTTGTTGCATTTAGTAGTGAGAGGAGTGAATTTAGATATAACCTATAAACATGTTCAGTGACAGATATGATATTTCCCTCTGGACTTAACCTTGTCCAAGAATCAGCCATGTGCCTCTAAGCCCAATAAGCATTATTCTATGTCTCAAAAATCAATGGTGCTCTCTCTGCTTTGCTTGATTGGATTAAGACGTAATCAAATCGAGTGCGATAACTGTGTGCCTGTGACCTTCCCGCTGAGACAGGCAGAGAGAGAGAGGAGGGAGGAGAAGCCTGAGGGAAGGACAGGAAATGTGTGTGTGTGTGTGTGTGTGTGTGTGTGTGTGTGTGTGTGTGTACAGTATTTTATGTGTATAAATGTGAGTGCAGCTGGGCAAAAGGGAGCTCCCGAGGCGCCTCCATGCTGTTTCTCCATGTTGCACAGGGCATCGAGGCCATAGAGCCACAAGTATGGCATCCCTAGAAAACTCCAGAGGGGGACCGACCCTGGAAAGAGTGTGTGTGTATGTGTGTTGATTCAGAATATTTGTGTTAAGAAAGAGAGAGAAAGATAGGCTGTAGGGTTCTGTGTCATTACTTGTGTCCTACATATGTACATAACACTGACCTAAAGCTCTCAGTCCCCAAACAAGATGCTTGATCTTTTAAACGTATTCTTTAATTAGCTTGATTTCCTGATTTCAAGCAGTGGGGACTGTATTTTATTTAGGTTTTACAGTCTAGGTTTTTACAGTTACAGTGTGTTATGACAATATTAAACACATTTATTTGAAAAGTGCACCTGTTCTTTTTTTTTTTTTTGGTAAATAAAAGTGGAAAATGGTTAAAGCTGAATTAATTGGCCACTTTGGGGCAGCCGAACAAGTTAGGACAACACTGATGTTTTATCAGCTTATGAAGTTGATATGGTAAAGTTGCTATGAACACAGTAGCTTATTAAAACATCTGGCAAATAGGAGCAAAATAAGCACCTGTTTGGAGTTGTGTTTCTGGACAGTTCGTGAAAGGAAGTCCAATATCTGCTCATATATATATTTTATTTTATTTATTTATTTATTTATTTATTTATTTATTTATTTATTTATTTAATTAATAGATATTAAAGGTCCAGTGTGTAGAATTTAGTTAGTGGTGTAATCACTGTATTGCAATCTCTTCACCTCACTCTTGCCTTCCTAGTATAAAGGAGAAACAACACTTGAAAGACTGAGTCTAGAGTCAGTATTTAGTTTGTCTGTTCTGGGCTACTGTAGAAACATGGTGTTTCAACATGGTGGCCTCCATGGAAGAGGACCCGCTCCCACTGCAGATATAAAAGGCTCATTTTTAAGTAACAAAAATCAAAAGATCTTCTTTCATGCATAAAAACATAGTCTTACAGAATGCCCTTTAAAATATCTGCTTTTTTAGCTGTTCAATGCTCCATTATATTCTTTGGCTAGTTGCTAACTTTATCTGTCTCCCACTTGGTGCTGGGCAAGCAGCATACAGTGCGAGTTATCACAGCTTTTTTGCCGAAAACAGCTGTCTGCTGTGCCTGTAAATGAGGCTGATGAGAGCTGTTAGAGTAAACTTAAACAGTAAAGTTGCAGGCCGTAAAAATTGAAAAAACAACTATCAGTTGAGAGATGCTAAAATGTTTTGTGAAGCTGAGGGGCACTGCAGAGTCTGAGGATCATCTTTTTCTTTTTCTTTTTTTGACATAATCATTAATAGAAAAATTGTATTGATTAGTGCAGCTTTAATCGCCTCAGAGTACAAAAAACTGAGGCATCATACAGTCAGGTTTCCAAAATCACATTAAATATTCAGCCCTCATCCCTGTATTTCTGTGTTTGCTCTGAGAATTGTCAGAGAGGAATTTAGTGTATTTACAAGTCCAACCAAAGTCTCATTGCCTGCAGGTAATTGCTGCCCTGCAAGAGAAACAGGGAGAAAACGTTTGATGGTGTGAGGGAAAAAGACTGAAGAGAGATTGAAGTGCAAACATGCACATTTGCACTTCTTGTCTCCTTGTCTTTGTGCAGAATGCTGAGCCAGGGGCAACATGTCCTGCTGGGACCTTCATATCTCATAATACACCATATAAGACACACACCAACACATAAAAAGATTATTGGACACTATCTAAGGTGGCAGCACAATTTAAAATAAAAGAGGGGTCAAGGGATTTCAGAGTTTCAGTGCCAAGTGTTTTTTTCAGTAAGTGATTGTTACTGATGTGTTAATTGGGGATTGTTTCTTTTAACATTTTTACTCAGTATGTGGAGTGCTTAGTGACTAATTGGTCATGTAGTTTTATTCTGAATTGTTCTTTTTCAAGCACTTGTTTGTCATACAGCACAGAATCTGCACAATAATTTAAAATGCTGAAGGCACAGCTGCTCAGTCACCATGAATATCTATTGTAGAATATTTGTGTTATTATGATTTCTTTTCATTCAGAAAAGACAAAGGTATTGTTATTTTTTTAAAGATACACCAATGACAGTTTCCCTTGGGTTTTTGGATGAAATGGACCAGGTCCTAAATTTGCAGTGATATACAAGAAGACACAGCTCAAAAATCAAAGGCCTGAATAATAGATAGCCTATTATAGAACAAGGACAGGGAGGACACTTTCATGGACGAGGCAGCCTTAAACATAAACATTATTAAAACATCTAAGTTACTGTACTCACCTTGACAGACATGCTATGACACTATACGCTATAACCTCCAAACGGAAATCATTTGGAAGAGTCATACCCAGAGAAACCATAATATATTTAATGAAAATTCAAGTTTAGTCAAGGTCTGACATATGGTATCAGTCTCATTCTGCATTACTCATGTGGGGACAAGGAAATCACAGCTGTTTTTGGGTCAAAATAAGAGCAGCGTCCTTCAGCTGAGGCATGAATAGTTTCTTCACAGACAGCAAGTGCAAGTGTCAGAGGGAGCATTTCATCATTAATCGAACCTTCACCGAGACCCTGAACTTCACTGTGAGGGTGAGAAAGACAGAAAATGGCTGGGAGGAAAGGGGGTAAGAGGGAGGTGAAGAGAGCGGTATGCATTACAGAGGACAGAGAAGAGGAGTGGAAGAAGTGAAGGGTGAGTGGTCAACCATGTCTCCCAGAAATTACATTTATATGTTACCATTTTGTTTGGTTATTATGTTTTGATGCAGGTGCAGCAAGTGCTGAGCTTTCGTACATAGGGCGCACACTCTACCAACTGAGCTAACCGGCGTCCCCATTTGCTGGATTTAACACAACAAAACATTTTAACTGGTTAAGAATAAGGAAAGATAATGGTGCAATGAGTGTCTAAACACAGAGACGTTTGATCATCTATAACTTGGTATCAGAGATACACTTGTGAAAACAAATGGAAATCATTGTCAGTGAATATTTAGCAGTTACATTTAATACAAACATTTTCTAGACATTCAGACAATCAACAATGTTCCCTCATTATGCTGGGCTACATTATGTTTCTATCAAAACATGTCTACAGCCGTCATTTAGTAGTATATAAATGTAATTTCCAGGAAACAGGATTGGAGTTGGAAGATGTCTGAACAGATAAGTAAGCAAAGAAATCTTCTAAATAAGAACAAGCAAAAAGGAATTACTTAAGAACAGACAAGAGGCGAAATGTTGACAGCCAAGCTTGAAACAAATCATGATAGACACATCTGAATATAGAACATTAGTGGTAAATATGTGTAAGGTGTTTACACATTTTTATTACTTTCTACTTTGTAGATTAACACTGAATAACTATGAAATAAAACATGAAATGATGTGCTAAACAAAATTTAACACTCTTTGTATTCTCTTAATCTGCCTCATGAGGTAGTTACCTGGAATGCTTTTCAATTAACTAATTAATTAGGTGTGCCTTCTCAAAAGATAATGGAAGATAGTGGAATTACTTGCCATCTTTATGCATTTGAGACCAGTTGTGTTGTTCAGAAGTAGCAGTGTCATACGGTAAATAGCCCCATTAAACAACTGTAGTAATTAATATTATGGCAGGAACCACTCAACTAAGTAAAGAGAAAAGACAGTTTATCATTACTTTAATACGTTAAAAGTTCTTAATTTTTTCAATTTTAAGAACATGTCTTCAAGTGTGGTGGATTGTAGATGTTTGTTTTACAATCAAACTTTAAAATTGGCTCTTATGAGGACTACCCCAGGAGAGGAAGACCAAGAGTAATCTTTGCTTCACCAATTAACAACGCCTCAAATTAGAGCCCACATAGATGCTTCACAAAGTTCAAGTAGCAGGCACATGTCAACAGCAACAGTTCAAAGGAGACTGTGAGAATCAGGCTGGATTGTTGCAAAGAATCAACTACCAACAAGAAGATACTTGCTTGGGCTGAGATTTTTGGTTCCACCCTCTGTGTCTGTGAGACGCAGACGAGGATGGACAGATGGTATCTACATGTGTGGTTCCCGCATTGAGGAGGTGTGATGATTGGGCAGGTGCTTTGCAGGTTTATTTATTCAAAATTTAAGGCATACTCAACCAGTGTTGCTACCATAGCATTCTGCAGCGACATGCCATCCCATCTGATTTGTGCTTACTGGAACCGTCATGTGTTCTCAATAGGACACTCAGTACACACCTCCAGGCCATGCAAGGGCTATTTGACCAAGAATGAAAGTGATAGAGAGCTGCAAGAGATAACCTGGCCTCCACTATCACCCACCCTAAACCCAGTTGAGATAGGTTGACATGAGTTGGACTGCACAGCAAAGAAAAAGCAGCCAAAAGGTCCTTCACATATAAGGGAACCCATTCAAGGCTGTTGGAAAAGTATTCTAGGTGACTACACCATCGAGCTGTTGACATTCTTTATGTGTGTTATTTCAGTTTTGACATTGTAGAACATAATATAAAGAACATTTAATAATAATGTGTCCAAGCTTTTGACTGATACTGTATATGCAGAGCTGACACAATCAAACATTTAATGAGATTAAACCATTTGAGATCAATTTGGTGGTGCTCTTATAATGTATTTCATATCTCCTTGGTGCCCATCCCCAACCCTACTGAATGAATGTGTTAGTAACCAAGCTTGTACTGAACTGTGATCCATTAAGCACCAAGCACTCTAGTGTTATTTCCATACTTTCAGTCTGTTCCACAAGCTGCACTTTATCAACACTGTGAATGGCTGTCTGTCAGTAATGTTGTGGTATTGCACAACTCCACCATATTCAAGGCCCCTTTAGTCATTTCCCCAAGAGAGTGGGGGGCGTTATAGGTAATATCATTATGCCCTAATGCATATTCCCCCTGTGCCCAGAAACACTGTCCTATATTGAATTGGGGCTGCATGGATTTTTAATTCTCAAAAACCCATTTCCATTGTATGTTAGCTAGACGAATAGGATGCATGCCAGACGACTGGACAAGGTCAGTGTCCAATATAGAGGAGGGCTGTAGGTATAAGGGGAGTGGAGTGTGAGGGGAGTACTGATGCTGTGCATTATACAACACAGACTGTGTACAGCCATGATAATGCACTCTGTGGCCCTGCAGTAGCCAGTTTCCATATGAAGTTTGTGGTTATGTAATAAAAAAAAAAGGAGGACACTTCAAATTAAAAAAAAGTCAGATTGAAATATATAATATTTTAATCTGACTTTATTTTATAATATTAAATATTAAAATATAGCCTATAGGCCCTTATATCCTTGGTGTTTGTTTTGACCTGCGTTAATTAATTAATTATCAAGCAGTGAAGCAGTGAAAACATCCCGTAATCCAGCAATGTTGGTATTGGTAATCTGGAACGGCACTAAAAATAGTCAGTAATATCACTTGAATTTCAACAGCCTAACAGAAAGCCAACTAAAGTTATTCCATATCGTGATTCAAATCACAGAGTAATTTCACGGACTGCTGAAGTTACAGGACTGTCCAGTGCTGTGGGTTTTGATGGTCTGGTTCATTTGCCACCACAATTGTATCGCATGAATGAGACAGCTAACACTAACTAGACTGTGACCACGAACACAGCATTTTCTGTGTGAAAACTGCTAATGACTCACTCAGGTGTTTCATAAAATGAACAAATAGTAACATATTTTAAGAATCAGCTGAACATTAGCAAGCTAATCTGAATAGCTTCTATTTTTAAAGTGGAACTTAATTAGCCTAGTTTGCTTTGTTAAATCTTCCAGTGGCTTATTAAACTGCTAACAGTGCATATCAGTGCTATGCGGGCTTGTTGAAAAGGGCCAAAAACCATTGTCTCAGCATTCTTGGGCTTCAACTCTTGACAGTATAAAACAGACATTGTATCCATGACGTCACCCATTGGTTTCTGAATAGCCATTGTAAAGCTCAAAGTGTTGTGGCTGCCATCTTGGCAGTCCTGGCTCCACCACCTGCTGGTTAATCCGAAAATGGGCATGAAGACATGAAGCGTGGATGGAGCTTCGACAGGCTGAATGAAGCCTGGTTGCTCAAACAAGCCACCTGTAATGGCACCTACATGTTAATAAAAGTGGCCACACTTTAATTATGCGTGACTCTAAGCTTTAATATCATTTGAACAGGTGAGTTATTTGACTTGTTCTGTAGCCAGCCACAGTGTGTCTCTTTAGCAGCATTATCTCTCAAATGTCTGTCAACTGTTGCTACCCACCCAAGAGGCTCGGTGTTTCCTCAAATATGTCCAATTATTGAAAGATGCACAGTAGTTGCCATATAGTTATAGTTTATTTTTCTTGACATAAAAGAGAGAACATTTTTAATTTCAGTTAGATGAGTTGGGATATTGTACTGTAACACACTGCATGCGGAACGGCTCTGCTTCAGAACAACAGCCCCCAACTCACACATAATCTGTTTGTGATGCACAGAGTGAGAGAACACATGAGATCTCGCGATAATTGCGCGATATTGCCGGCTGTAGTCTCCTTGACTACAATGCAATGGCATTCCACGCCGCATCTTTAAGAGCTTCAGCAGCTTCGACTACTCATGTTAGTGCAGTGTGTTGAAACATCACACAGTTACTCGAGTTGGCATAGTTGAAGACCTTTGGCGTTTAACTTGACAGTTCACATCTTTCAGCTTAGATCTTGGGCTAGTGGCTTACAAGCCTTTGCCAGCAGGTCTGGCTGTGCTCCATACACTATACTGTGAGATTCAAGTAGCCAAGCAGCCTGACAGCCAATAGTGCAGCACTGGGTTGCAGCTCTGTTCCCAGCTCTGTGAGCCCGACACAACGTTCTAGGCTCTTAGTGTTTAAGAAGACGGCAAAGCAGCAGCTTTATGTCACTAAAACCCATCTGACTGAGAGCGAGCAGGGAGAGGAAGAAGAAAATATAACATCTAAAGATTGCCTGCAGCTGCCCAGTGAAGTGGGATTAAGAAAACATGCTATTTAAACAGTGAGCAATTTTTTTTCCTTCACCAGGCAGCAGGGAAAATGCAGCAGACAGTCAATCTTTTGAGCTTATCATCAACCAAGGTTGCTCTGTCAGCTTTTTCAACACCCCATTCTCTTTCGAGTTGCAGACGCACATAGGCAACCACAAAACCACAACTTATTGTCGCTCAGCACACAATTTTCTGATGCTTCAGTCCCCCGCTTTGATATTTTCACACTAACATTACCCTTCAATAACATTTGAAATTAATTTTTAATGGCTCGCGGACACCCTTCTAGTTGGGTAAGTGACATATAAAATGTTATCAGGCTACCATAAAGAAGGAGGCCATGAGGAGAAAGTTGTGGCAAATAGCTGGCACTGCCCCAGATATTACACACCATCTAATCTAGCTTCAATTTGAGCACAGGCATGACAAATGTGTGGGGATGTATCCGCCCTGGAGATTGAAATGGAACAACTCTTCTTTTTTCACACTCTGCTGCCATCGATCTGTCCGCCTCTGAGTCGCCATGGACGCCAAAATCAGTGGCTAGAGTAATGAGAAGGCAAAGATACAGACGCCTTACCAGATTGAACTAGTGAGAGACTCACAGCAGATTTCGCAAGTTTAAATCAGAAGTAGTTTCTGTATTTTTCTGTCCACCACAATCTGTATTTTGTTTCTGAAATGTGACATGAGAAACCCCAGCACTGTGTGTGTGTGTGTGTTTGTACGTGTATCCCAGGTGAGCAGCTGTCCAGGTTTGGCTGTAATGGCTGCAGGGAAGCACATACGGAGCAGCTTTGCTCAGAAAATCCTCGGATAGCGGTGGGGGAAAGCTTGACATCACTCCAGGCAAAAGACTGATGAGCACCAGAAACATTGGGGGGAAATTTGAACTAACTCAGAGGGGATGGGGAGGTCTTGGATTAGATTTTTGTGAGTGCTCCTAATTATGATTCTTTTTTTTTTTAAACAAGTAAGAGACCAAAAATACACTCTTCAGTGAGATTTTTTGGCAGTAAGATGACTCACAGATGAATATATCTCCAAATATTTGTATTGTTTGCATCCATAAGCATCATATTCTGAGGCAAAACACTAAAATAAGAGTGATTTTTTTCAAATTTATTGCTGCCTCTAACTTCACTGTACCTCATGTGGTTTTATTGGACTCTCAGGGTGATAACAAGAGCAACTGACCATCAGCATGCAAATAGTCTCATTACTAGAAAAGCTCCCAAGGGCTGTTGTCTAAATCGGCCAGGGAGGCATCATCACTCTGCTTCTAGGGGAAGACATCATTCAGCTCTCATTTCATGATGGCAAACACTGCAGTTGGATCATTTGGAAAGATTTGAGAAATGATAGAAACACATATGGTATGTAATTACTTTCAGTAAGTTGCCAAAATTTGAAAACTGAGTAAAACTGGACACATTTGAACGACTTCCCAAATTATCAAACTATTGAACTAATACAACTATATATCTACGGTCTTTGAAAAGTATGAAAACTATGCAAGTTTTGAGATTTTCAAGAGGCAGCGTCATCTCCTAAACCATTCCTAAAATGATGATAGGGTGACCCTAGGATGATGTTGATGTTTTGTGTCTATATTTGTTAGAATTGATGCATGAATTTGTTATTGGTTAATAAATAAAAAATGATCAAATATATTGAAAACATAGTTAAAATTCCATAGCAATAATTTAGCTTGAGAGGTGTCTGGCTTAAAGTTTTGATAAGTGAGCTAATGTTTATTTGGGAAACTTTGAAACTTTGCAGAGTTTAATCATTTTGTTAGCATTAATAACTGACATCAGGGCATCGTTAGAGTGAAAAAAGTAGAAAAATATGCGGATACAGATTGTAGAGAAAGCTGTTTTACATTCTTAGATTGCTAGACCACTGAAACTCGTGTTTGTGATAGTTAATAAACCAACTAGCAAGGCAGTCCCTAATGTCACATCAGTATAAACACCATAAAATAGTCCAATATATTATTACAGGAGTAATCAACAGGATGATGTATTCACACAGAAAATGACACTGTTACAAATATTATGATCATTATGGAAACATTTCAAACATTAGAAAAGTGAAGCAAAGAGTCAAAATTCAGTGTCAGCGCTAAATGACCATTAACATTTAGCTTCAGGTAGGAAAATGATCTTTAATGGGCTCCAGTCTTTTATTATTATGATACGTTATGCAAGGTCTGGCTTTGTGTCTCTCTTTCTCTCCCTATTTCCTGTTCTTCCACTTTCCCTTTGTGCTTTTATTATTGCATTATGTAGCTCAGTATGACAATTTACAACTGATTGCTGCTAAATGTCTCACTATTGTCTACTTAAACAAAACCAGAAACAAACATCCACTGACTGCTAAAAAGAATTTGTCATTTCATATTAAGCACAAAGACACAGACATACAGTAGATTAGCAGTCCTCCCTTTGTCCTCTTTTAAACATGAGTGTGTCCACTGCTTCACACTGCTGTGGCATTCAGTGCTGAGGTCTTCTCCCTCCGGGCACTGCCTCTTTCTTCAGAGCTGCTTATTAAAACCCCAAAACTGGCCTCTGGGAGCCTCTCGCTATCTTTCTCCTTCACCACCCTTTTCTCTCTATTATGCTTCCTCTTTAAACACACAGTCAGGGGCAAAGGTGGGAATTTCCCTCCAGTTTGTTCCACCCAATCAGGCATGAACTCTTCAGATTTTTCAGCAACAAGAACCAATTACAGTAATACGACTCATAAAACTCCCTTGCTGAACCATCGATGTCATCATTTCACATCCCACTGCAAGCCCTTTCTCTTTGGTCAGCTCTGGCCTCTATGATCAAGGGTCTTATGTGTATGAAGCCCGAAGAAATTAATCATTGCTCTCCAAAATGGCACCTTGGAGATGCTAGTGATTACACAGCCCTGCAAACCTGCCGTGTTTAAGCCCCGCATCGTTTTTTTGATTATAATCAAAGTTTATTGGCGCTCTTTTATTCATGAAGTCTCCGCAGACGTATCGCTTGGCTAACCAAGCGTTAGACAGAGCCAGAGATATCAGATGATGCACTGGCTTGCTACTGAATCGCAAGCACACTGTTGCTATGTATAGGCTCAGAGCACGCCGAGGAATGGATTGGGAGAGTGTAAGACTGATGGCTACTGTCAGGCTGCAGCATGGGTGAATCATGAACACTCCTTTTTACACCCATCCGAATTTCCACATAATGTTCCACCTCTTGAACATTTCCTGCTGGAACAGTTGTCTTCTGGCATTTTATTTTTGTATGATTTTTGCAGGGTGAGGAATGAAGGGTAGATTCTTTTCATTTCAGCCGAATTGGCGTCATTGACATTTGACATTGTGCTGGCAGAGCAACTCATAAAACAAGCAGGCCTGTGGCTCCATGACATAGTGCTCATCAGTTTGTTGTGGTGCATTGTTTACAACTTGATAAGCTCAAACAGCTTGAGGTCACACAGGAGCACAATCCCTTTACGTAACTGGGAGACTCAGTCCTCTGTGCCCTATGACAGACACTAAGTTTCTCACTGACACTGAATCACTGTGACGTGGGAGATAATGAATACAACACACATCCTCCAGTAGAACACTGGGGCTATTTTTTACTCAATTCAACGATATGCTGGTTTCACCTCTCACTTTTATGTTTCTTTTCTCGAGTTCATGTGCTTGCACCAAAATCATATTATCATGCTCTGCAGCCTCTTCATTTAGAAAGATATTTGGCTCAGTACCACTGGGAAAAGGTACTGGATTGTTGAAAGCTTATTTCTTTTCATCTGGTCTTCTCTATTCTGCCGTGTTTTGCCTAATGACAGTAGACAAACCTCACAGTCCATGTGAAAACCCATAATGTCACCCTTAATGTACCGTAGTGTTTTTAATGATGAAGTCTTTGGGTACGTGCATATCCGCTACGTGGAAACTTCCTGATATAGTACTTCAGTGACCACTCTATCTGCAGCTCTATGAGCTATTAACCTCAGTGCAACTCAGGTGAGCAAAATGAGCTGAACAAGTCAGACAAATTTCCCACGGGTCTGGAGTTCATTGCCTCCAGTCGGGCTAAGACTTCATAGTGACATAACACACATATGCTCAGAGGACCAAAAGTTTAGCTCAGAAAATTGAACGATGGTGAGGAAACAACACTGTCATTATCGCTATGACAAAACTGGAACCTGCGGTGTGAGACCTTACATAATAATTCAGACTGCAGTCTCTAATTTTCTTGTGATTTTGGCGTTTTGCGTCTGATGAGCTGTCTTGCCGGCTCTAAAGCAACTACTAACACCTAATATTTTCCTTTTTATTCTTTACATTATTATTATCCTTTCCTTAAACAGCATCATTAAAAAAATGTCCCTTTTTTTAAGCACATGGAGCCTTTAAGCACAAATCTTTAATGCTTCGACTCATTCCTTTTCATGACAGACATGCCTATATGCCTCGGAGGTACAACCCTAGAGCTGAAGACACACTTTTCATTGCTAAAAATAAATACGTACATGCTCCCCCATCCTGAGAAAACACACACTCAAAGAGCATAAAGAGGGAGAGGGAACAATGCTCACAGTGTGAACTGCTAGAGGGAACTGTTATTATTTTCAGCAACAATTGTGATAAAACTGCACTTCTGTGAGTTTGAGCTGCCCCCTACCCAGCTGTCCCCATCAGGGAACATTTGAATCGTCCATGAGCGAGGCTGCCGCGCTCACAAATGGTTTCTCTTCCCGTATAAGCTTTTGATGTTAGTGTAATTTTGAAGTCTTCGCTTAGAAATGATTTATTGGTGATACAGTTTAGAAATCCTCGCAGTAACTACCAGGGGATTGTTGGTTTGAATATTGATGATGTAAATCATCTCAGAAGTGACATAGTTCCAGCGATTGCCTCGAATTTGGTTTCTTTGCTCAGGAAATTCCCTCTGTGCGTCTGAAAAGAAGAGTGAGTGCAGCCTTTTGTTGTCACCGACTGTGTTCAATTACAGTACCTCCTGTGGCAAGCTAACCTCAGAACCCAACAGCCGGCCCTTTTGGTCGGGGCCTGTTTCTGATAACCAGCATCAGTCTGACGTGCCAATAATCCAAGATCAGAGAGGTTAATAATGTGTACTGTGTGCTCACCTTAAAGGCCCTCACTTCCCTAAAGGATCCTTATAATGACTGAATGCCTGGGTCTGATGTGGACCTCAGGAAACATTAATCCCTCACCTGGCCTCAGTGGAGGTCATTTTGGGTTAATCTTTGTAGCAGGAAGCTGAGCTGTGGAGCTGTGGATGATGGATGCATGCCATGGCTCGTGGCCCTCCAGCTGATATGTGTTTTAGTAAAATGTAATACACCCTTTTGTTTACTTCACATTAGTCACATTACTCTTGACTGCAAGGTCTTGGATTAAGCGTCAAGAATCACATAGACATGGAAATAATCCTGTTTTGTGAATTCAAAACGATTCGGACAGCAATGACATTCTTATGATATGCACATTTTATAGCAGCAGGGTCACTACCTTTGAGCTCGCCAGAAGTGCTTTCAAAGCACACACAAGATACTTAATTTGGGTTCACTCTAAAACACTGCACACTCCGACAGCCAGCCCCACTTAACGTTCATTCTAAGACCCAAACAATCCATCACTGTCAGCTTTAAAGGAACTTCTGTACAGGTACTGCAACCTGTGGTATTTTCTTGTGGCACTTAGAAGACCTCTCCAAACTGGTAAAAATCTACCTCGCACTGCCACTTATCTGGCCAGCTTTTTGAGTTGCAACAACTGAACACCAGCAGACAACAGAGCAAAAATAAACATGTTGATGACTAAAGACCTTCTGTCTGAACGTTGGAAAGCTTTACGACTCAAAATATCTCTTTCTATCTTTCTAGTTGCTTCAGATAGTTCGACTCCTGTTTTTAGGTGTGGGAAGACACAAGCTGTGAGGCTGCAGCAACAACAGCTTGGTAGAAGCTGGTTTATTATGATGATGATTATTATTATTTCAAATTAACAGTGGGAGGTAAGGAGGAGGGTAGATGGTATTGTCCCTCCCGTGACCATGTGCTTCTTTCGTAAGAGTTCAGCTGTACTGGAACATTTGTTCTGGCTTCTAGTATTATTTTTTATTATCAATTAATTGTTTAGTCCATAAAATGTCAGGAAATAATGAGACAAGTCCATCACAGTTTTCCATTTTCACCACTTTGGTCCAAACTGAAATATTCTAAATAGCTACTGGACAGATTGGCTCAAAATGAATTGTAGTGAATGTTGTGATCCTTTGACTTTTCCTTTCATCAAGAGGTTCATTTTTGTGGTTATGACTCAAATGTCTGTTACGCACATTCATGTCCATCTCACGATGAATCGTAATCACCTATAAAACCAATGGCTTCCCATCACTCATCGCAGCCGATGTTGATTCTGATGTTGTATATACAGTATTATTTAGCTCAAAGCAGCATGGTAGACTCTCAGTCACTTGTTAGTTGGTTGGTCATATTGTTGGTCAATCATAACAGAAAAATTGAGTGTTTTTGCTTGATATATCTCTTGTGTGTAATCATGCATGCAAAGGAGCTTCTTGTAGTGCATGGACTATGATATTAAATGCAAGATTCTGACTCTGTTGAATCAAAAGATATATAAGTTTGACATTTTCTGTTCTCATCAACCATTCTGTAAGTAAGTGGAGGATATTTCACACCACACCACTGATTTTATGAGTTTCACCTCCCACCGACTAGTTTGTGCAAATAGGAAGATGAGGTACAGTATAAATGTGAGGCTGGCTGGTCATATACCACTTTACTGATGATCCGCCGCTAATTGTGATTATGATTTTAGCTCAGAGTTCAGAGCTTTCTCTCAGGCTGCAAAAAAAAAAAAAAAAAAAAATCAAGGAAATCAAGAGAAACGGGAGCAGCTGAGGTTAAGACATACTGACCTTTGCTATTGACCTAATCCACACTTATCAGGTGACCCTAAAGTATCTCTTCGCACTTATGGGAAAACCCATAAACACTTTAATTAGTCCCAGTGCCATTTATCTTTATATCCTCATATACTGCAGCTCTGTGCCCCTTCCCTCCTGTAAATGTAATGGAGCCACAGCCAGTGTTTACAAATGCATCCCTCCATCCCTCCTAATCTGTTTGTGATCAAGTTTTGCACTAAGCAGCCCAATAGGACTTTTGTGAGTGATGCCCCATGTTCAGCGAGAGTACACAACATTAATAACTCAAGGTAATGACTTATTATCTATTGCCTTTATCAGATTGACAAAACCCATGGCGTTAGCAGAGTGCTGAACGAGGGGACCAGAATCAATTAAATCACCACCTCTCATTGTTCACGTTCAGGCGGCATTAAAGTATGACAAGTGAAACATAATTAGGTATTAAATTGGCCATTGACTGAAACAGATTCACAGCATGTTTCATATATTCCCTCTTAATTCATGCAAAACAGTATTAATCCATCATGAGCATGCCTTGCTGCATGCTTCGCCTCACCTTGTCCTACGTTAATTCATCCTCTTCTTTGGCTCGCTTTTCTCATCGCCCTAACTCCTTGTCTGCCTTTTCTGAACATGAAAGGATGTGAGACTTCATAGCACTTTGGCTCATTTACAGTGAGCTCACATACTCTCACACAGACTTCTCTGAACAGTTTGTTGATTTTGAATTAAACCTGCAAATATTGAAGATTTTGTAATTCGTGTTTTCTTCCAACTCTCTGAGGAACAGAAGGTGTCATTGAGCTACGTTACCCAAACTATTTTTTTTTCCCTTTGCTTCTTCTTCTTTTGAACGTGATCCTCTTTGCTCACGGTAAAGTAATTGTTGCGGGCTCATTAATTTGCAGCGTGTGTATGCACATCACATACACAAGTTTTTCAAACCTGAGCCCTCAAGGACAAGCATTAAAGGCCAATCAGGAAGCAGTGTGATGCAACGATGCGGTCATTACCCTCTAGGGCTCGCCTTGTTGGATATGGAGATGAGAATGGGAGGGGATATCATAGGCGCTTTAATTGATTTTAGTCAAGGAACAGGCCACCCAGTTGTTGTGCAATTTCACTATCCATACCAGTAAATATTAAAGATATTTTTGGGGGCCTTTTCAAGCTTTATTTTAGATAGAGACAGCTGAAGAGTGGCAGGACTGTGGGGAGAGAGAGATGGGGAACAACATGCAGCAAAGGGCCGCAGGTTGGATTTGAACCCTGGGCTGCCGCTGAGCCTTCGTACATGGGGCGGATGCTCTACCATCTGAGCTAATCAACACCCCCATACCAGTAAATATTAAAAAATCCTCATCTACCGTAGAGCATATTGTGTTATGTTTGTTATGGCAGACTGGTCCTCTTCACTCATGACACAGACCATGTACAACAGGTTTTTGTTCTGCCTTTTTTTCTTCAACAGTAGATGTTGATATTATTTTACTCTTCAGCTGTCTCTATCTAAAATAAAGCTTGAAAAGGCCCCCAAAAATATCTTAATATTTACTGGTATGGAAGTGAAATTGCACAACAACTGGGTGGCCTGTTCCTGACTAATCAATAAAAAAGCGCCTATGATATCCCCTCCCACTCTCATCTCCATATCCAACAAGGCGAGCCCTTGAGGGTAATGACCGCATCGTTGCATCACACGCTTCCTGATTGGCCTTTAATGCTTGTCCTTGAGGGCTCAGGTTTGAAAAACTTGTGTATGTGATGTGCATACACACGCTGCAAATTAATGAGCCCGCAACAATTACTTTACCGGGAGCAAAGAGGATCACGTCAAAAGAAGAAGAAGCAAAGGGGAAAAAAAAATAGTTTGGGTAACGTAGCTCAATGACACCTCTGTTCCTCAGAGAGTTGGAAGAAAACACGAATTACAAAATCTTCAATATTTGCAGGTTTAATTCAAATCAACAAACTGTTCAGAGAAGTCTGTGTGAGAGTAGTGAGCTCACTGTAATGAGCAACAGTGCTATGAAGTCTCACATCCTTCATGTTCAGAAAAGGCAGCAAGGAGTTAGGGCGATGAGAGAGCGCCAAAGAAGGTGAATTACGTAGGACAAGGTGAGGCGAGCATGCAGCAAGGCATGCTCATGAGGATAATACTGTTTTGCATGAATTAAGAGGGAATATAAACATGCTGTGAATCTGTTCAGTCAATGGCCAATTAATACCTAATTATGTTTCACTTGTCATACTTTAATGCCGCCTGAACGTGAACAATGAGAGGTGGTGATTTAATTGATTCTGGTCCCCTCGTTCAGCACTCTGCTAAGCCATGGGTTTTGTCAACTGATAAAGGCAATAGAAAATAAGTCATTACCTTGAGTTATAATGTTGTGTACTCTCGCTGAACATGGGGCATCACTCACAAAAGTCCTATTGGGCTGCTTAGTGCAAAACTTGACACAAACAGAAGGGATGGAGGGATGCATTTGTAAACACTGGCTGTGGCTCCATTACATTTACAGAGGGAAGGGGCACAGAGCTGCAGTATATGAGGATATAAAGATAAATGGCACTGGGACTAATTAAAGTGTTTATGGGTTTTCCCATAAGTGCGAAGAGATACTTTAGGGTCACCTGATATTGTGGATTGAGTCAATAGCAAAGGTCAGTATGTCTTAACCTCAGCTGCTCCGTTTCTCTTGATTTTTTTTTTTTTTTTTTTTTCAGCCTGAGAGAAAGCTCTGAACTCTGAGCTAAAATCATAATCACAATAGCGCGGATCATCAGTAAAGTGGTATATGACCAGCCAGCCTCGCATTTATACTGTACCTCATCTTCTTATTTGCACAAACTAGTTGGTGGGAGGTGAAACTCATAAAATCAGTGGTGTGGTGTGAAATATCCTCCACTTACTTACAGAATGGTTGATGAGAAAGAAAATGTCAAACTTATATATCTTTGCTTCAACAGAGTCAGAATCTTGCATTTAATATCATAGTCCATGCACTACAGAAGCTCTTTGCATGCATGATTAACACACAAGATATATCAAGCAAAAAACACTCATTTTTCTGTTATATTGCCAACAAATGACCAACCAACATACAAGTCACAGAGTCTACCAGCTGCTTGAGCTAAATATACTGTATATACAACATCAGAATCAACATCGACTGCAACCCCAGTGTCCGTGGCGCACACAAATGCGTCACACCTGTGCCTGGTGGACTTGAAAAATGGGGTAAAGCTGAGAGGGATGGGAATGCCATTGGTTTTATAGGTGATTACGATTCATTGTTAGATGGACATGAATGTACGTACAAGACATTTGAGTCATAACCACAAAAATGAACCTCTTGATGAAAAAGAAAAGTCAAGGGATCACAACATCACTACAATTCATTTTGAGCCAACTGTCCGATAGCTATTAGAAATTTTCAGTTTGGACCAAAGTGGTGAAAATGGGAAACTGTGATGGACTGTTCTCATTATTTCCTGACATTTTATGGACTAAACAATTAATTGATAAAAAATAATACTAGAAGCCAGAACAAATTTTCCAGTACAGCTGAACTCTATTGTACGAAGAAGCAATGGTTAGGAGAGGACAATACCATCTACCTCCCTCCTCCTTACCCCCACTGTTAATTTGAAATAATAATATCATCATCATAATAAACCAGCTTCTACCAAGCGTGTGTTGCCTGCAGCCTCACAGCTTGTGTCTTCCCACACACACTAAAACAGGAGTCGAACTATCTGAAGCAACAGAAAGAGAGAAAGAGATATTTGAGAGCGTAAAGCTTTCCAACGTTCAGACAGAAGGTCTTTAGTCATCAACATGTTTATTTTTGCTCTGTTGTCTGTGTGTGTTCAGTTGTTGCAACTCAAAAGCTGGACAGATAAGGTGGCAGTGCGAGGTATATTTTACCAGTTTGGAGAGGTCTTCTAAGTGCCAAAAAAAATACCACAGTTGCAGTACCTGTACAGAAGTTCCTTTAAAGCTGACAGTGATGGATTGTTTTGGTAAAGGCGTTAAGGGGCTGGCTGTCGGAGTGTGCAGTGTTTTTAGAGTGAACCCAAATTAAGTATCTTGTGTGGCTTTGAAAGCACTTCTGGCGAGCTCAAAGGTAGTGACCCTGCTGCATAAAAATGGCATATCATAAGAAATCTCACAAAAACAAGATTATTTCCATGTCAATGTGATTCTTGACGCTTAATCCAAGACCTTGCAGTCAAGAGTAATGTGACTAATGTGAAGTAAACAAAAGGGTGTATTACATTTCACTAAACACAATATCAGTGGAGCCACGAGCCGGCATGCATCCATCATCCACAGCTCCACAGCTCAGCTTCCTGCTACAAAGATTAACCCAAAATGACCTCCACTGAGGGCCAGGTGAGGGATTAATGTTTCCTGAGGTCCACATCAGACCCAGGCATTCAGTCATTATAAGGACCTTTAGGGAAGTGAGGGCCTTTAAGGTGAGCACACAGTACACATTATTAACCTCTCTGATCTTGGATTATTGGCACGTCAACTGATGCTGGTGTATCAGAAACAGGCCCCCGACCAAAAGGGCCGGCTGTTGGGTTCTGAGGTTAGCTTGCCACAGGAGGTACGTAATGAACACAGTCGTGACAACAAAAGGCTGCACTCACCTTCTTTTCAGACGCACAGAGGGAATTTCCTGAGCAAAGAAAACCAAATTCGAGGCAATCGCTGGAACTATGTCACTTCTGAGATGATTACATCATCATCGATATTCAAACCGACAATCCCCGGGTAGTTACTGCGAGGATTTCTAAACGTATCACCAATAAATCATTTCTAACGAAGACTTCAAAATTACACTAACATCAAAAGCTTATATGGGAAGAGAAACCATTTGTGAGCCGCGCAGCCTCGCTCAGGACGATTCAAATGTTCCCTGATGGGGACAGCTGGGTAGGGGGCAGCTCAAACTCACAGAGTGCAGTTTTATCACAATTGTTGCTGAAAATAATAACAGTTCCCTCTAGCAGTTCACACTGTGAGCATTGTTCCCTCTCTTCTTTATGCCTTTGAGTGTGTGTTTTCTCAGGATGGGGGAGCAATGTACGTATATTTTTGCAATGAAAAGTGTGTCTCAGCTCTAGGGTTGTACCTCCGAGGCATATAGGCATGTCTGTCATGAAAAGGAATGAGTCGCAGCATTAAAGATTTGTGCTTAAAGGCTCCATGTGCT